>NC_137791.1:27054282-27654282 GCF_963383645.1 Muscardinus avellanarius | reverse complement strand
CAGAAACCCATGTTTGTGATGAATATGTGTGTGTTCTGGTCTCTGGAAATTAAGAATGTAAAGGAAAATTAATTTTTCTATAAATATCTTATACATATTTAGGGAGAGATAGACTGATAGAGCATAGAGAAAGTATATAAACAGAGAACACTGTACAATTTTGGACATGAGAGAAGGTTCTCCTAAAAAGTAATATTTGAGTCGGGCGTGGTGGTGCACACTTGTAAACCCAGCTCTTGGGAAGCTGAGACAGGTTCAAAGCCAGCCTCAGCTACTTAGGCTTTCAGCAACCTAGTGAAACCCTGTTTCCAAATAAAGTATAAAATAGGAGTATAGACCAAAAGTAGAAAAGCCCCTGGGTTCCACCCCCAGTATCACAGAAGGAAGGAAGGAAGGAAGGAAGGAAGGAAGGAAGGAAGGAAGGAAGGAAGGAAGGGGTAACATCTGTGGTGACAGTGCAAAGCTGAGAAGTACAATGTTTACAAGTTTACAGGCGAGGGTGAGGGGAGTGAGGGAAAGAAGCCCATTCTAAAGAAAGGTATTCTTGGGACACATCTAAAAGTCTAGTATGGTTAAGGAACTGAAAATTGGTCTATGAGGCTGGAGCGCTGAGGGTAAATGGGATGTGTAGCCTGCTCAGCCTCTATGTTTGGGAGGTCTGAAACTGCACAGTGAATTTCAACAAAGCAAGGTCTTAACATTTCATGATTCAGCCATGAATGGCAAATGGATCAGCATTTGCAATAAAACTGATGCCACAGTCATAAAGAGGTACAGCAAAAAACTTCTGAATCTTTTGCCTTAACTAAAAACCACTTTGACTTCAATATATTTTTATATAGCTTATATAGAAAAAGGTACTCCATTTTGCTAAACACAAACATTAAAGTCAACATTTTCCCACTCTTTCAAGTTGAGTGGACCAGGCGGCAAAGCAGCAAATGCAAAAGCTGCAAATACTTGGGCTTTTCAGTATTTGTCTCCTACTTGAGCCAGTTAGAGTTCTGTATAGTGTCCATTTCTTTTCTGTCAATGTCTACCTAACATCAACCCTAACTAATGCTTTCCAACACAACAAAGAGAAACATTTGTCAGAGTCCCTTATTCTGGAGAAAAGGGACCAAGACAGTGAAGAGGACATCATGCTCGCAAATGGCGGCCACGTCTGGCTAATGTTTGCCAGCATCTTTTCTGGGTATTTTAAGAGTGAGAACACAGATCTGGTTTTTCTTCTGGTGCTCAGGATAATGTGTGAGGTTCCTTCTCTGGCATGCCAAATAAAGTAGTATGCCTCTATAATTTCTTTAATTCTCAGAAATTGCAGAATACAAGGAAAATAAAAACCCCAAGACCCACCTTGATTTCTGGGGGATACTTTAGATAATAAAATGCAAACAAAAACAAGACACCTGCAATAAGCCTTTGGCCTTAGATGTCATAAGCCCCCTCAACATGGTCCAGGTCCTGGGAAAGCCCATACAATGAGCTCACTGGCAGATATGTGTAGTGATTTGTGTTTGGGCATTTAGTTCCCTCAAATTACTTCACACATTACTGAGTCTACCAAGTAATCTACTGAGCTTTCCTTATCCTTCAGGCTAATTGGAAGAGCTTTAGAAAGAAAAACATTCTGATACTAAAAAGCATCTGTTTTATCTATTTTTATTCTATATATTAATTGTTAAGATTACTTTCAGGACATTTCTGGGTAAAAAAATCAATGCATTATCAATTTTTAATGTATGTAACATAAGATTCTACTTCATATTCATACCAATTTTATTTTTTCCAGTGCTGGGAACCTAACCCAGGGCCTCCCTGGAGCATGCTAGGCAAGTGAGCTAAACTCCCAGCCTTCACATTTACATCCTAAAAGAACCTTAAGCCTAGATCAGAAAGGCAGGGGTGAAGTTCTGACTCCTCAGTTTCCTACACATAATCCCCAAACATTCAGTCTTTGGGAAACTCACCTTTATTATTTAGGAAAAAAATGTGCTGGAAATTCCTTTTATGTTTCAAATGGATGTTGTAGCACTCAACTGAAACCATAGAGAAGAAAGGACTTGGAAAATTTTAAACTGTTTTAAGATATAAAGAGCCATTAATATTTGACAACACACAGAGTTTTCTTCCTGCTTGAAAACAGGTATGGAAAGGTACAGAAATTTAACTCATAGCTTCATGAATTTGAAAATCTAATCAAAATATGACAACAATTTATTTATTTATTTATTTTGGTATGGGGATTGAATCTCCAGGGGCATTCTATCTCTAAGCTACGCTTCCAGCCCTTTTATTTATTTTATTTATTTATTTATTTTATATTTTGGTGGTACTGGGGTTCCTGGAAGCCCTTCTACCTCTGGACTACACTCCCAAACCTATTTTATATATTTTTTTAGTGTTGGAAACAGGGTCTCTTAAGCCAGCGCGGCGGGCTTCGAACCTGCGCACGATCCCCCTGTCTCCGCCTCCCAAGCGCGGGGATTACAAGCATGCACCACAGTATCTCACTAAGTTGCTGAAAGCCTCCTTAAGTTGCTGAAGCTATCCTTGGACCTTGTGATTCTTCTTTCTCAGCCTCCCAGGTTCTGTGATTACAGGCCTGCACCTTAGAGCCCAGATTCACATTATTTTGCTTTTTAAGTTTTTGTTTTGTTTTGTTTGTTTGTTTGTTTGTTTGTTTGGTGGGACTGGGTTTCAAGGAAACCCTTCTACCTTTGGGCTACACTCCAAGACCTATTTTATTCTTTTATTTGGAAACAGGGTCTCTTAAACCAGGGAGGCTGGCTTCCAACCTGCGTGATCCTCCTTTCTCCGCCTCCCAAGCGTGGGAATTACCAGCGTGCTCCACCACGCCTGGCTTGAAGTTTGTTTTGACCAGGTAAATATTCAGAGCATAAATGCATTTTTAACAATAATAAGCACTGAGGGCAGGGAAGTGGTTGGAAGAATATGATGCTACCTTGATTCCAAAATAGAACTTCAGCAGGAAAACAATATTTTTCTTGTAGTCTGTAGGATGTAGCAAAGAGTCTGGCATAAAAAACCACAAAGGGGGCTGTTGGAGTAGCACAAGGAAGGGCTACATGAACCAGAAAGAAAGAAGAGGGGAGTCTTAAGAGGCACTGCTAAGTTGATGTTACAGGTTCTAGTTGCATGGGATGGAGAAAGGACAAGGAAAAATGAGAAATCACAATGAAGTTATTATTTAGAGTGCTTAGTTATTATTTAGAGTACTTAGGACACATAAAGACTTACAATGTAGTATACTGCAATGGGCTCCCCTTCCTTTATCTGCCCTTCTTTCCTTCCTTCCTTCCCTCCCTCCCTCCTTCCCTTCCTTCCTTCCTTCCTTCCTTCCTTCCTTCCTTCCCTGGGACTAGGAATTAAACTCAGAGTCCTGCATATGCAACTCAAGTACTCTACCACTTAGCATAGCAATATCTTCAGTACCAGGCTAACACTATTAAAAAAGAGTGCTAAGGTTCCCCCTCCATTATCTGGAGTCCCTCTGGTATCCCTAATACTCTCTAGTTTAGGCATATTAGTAAAAACATAAGTCCCTTCTCTTTCTGTGCTTGGCTAATCTCACTGAACATAATGTTCTCCAGGTCTTTCCATCTTCTTGAGATTTTGTTCTTTCTTGCTGAGTAGAATTCCATTGTGTGTATTTCCCATAATTTTGCAATCCATTCATCTGTTGATGGAGACTTACGTTGGCTCCATATTTTGGCTATTGCAAGTTGTGCTGCTATGAACATGTGTATGCATATGTTACTGTAGGAACTTCAGATAATGGAGGGGAAGCTTTAGCAAAGCTAGAAAGGAAGGGTAGGAGAGGAAGAAGGCTGAGGTTGATGAATGGAGGCGCCACCTTTGAATATGTGTATACATGTGAATGTAGCATGGTCAATTTGGACACTCAGTGTTGGGAGGGGGAAAAAGAGGAAGTGAGGGGAAGGGCACCAAGTACTATGTGAATGTATGCCATTGTCAACATGATCCACATTATGATGTAAAAATATAGTGTACCAATAAAATAGAAAATATTAAAATTAAAAAATGTTGCTGATTTGGGAGGGGGAGTTAAATTATATTTAAAATCATAAAATAAATGGACTTTTAAAATTAAAAATATATTTAGAGAGAGAAAGTGCTAGCTGGGTCTGCTGGCACATGCTTGTAACCCCAGCATCCAGGAGGCTGAGACAGGAGGATTGCAGTTCTCCTACAGCCTCAGCTACTTAGCGAGGCCCTTCACAACTCAGGGAGACCCTGTTTCAAAAATAAAAAGACTAAAAATTGGGCTAAGGGTTCAGCTCAGAGATACAATCCTCAGTACTAGGAGAGAGAGAGAGAGAGAGAGAGAGAGAGAGAGAGAGGGAGAAGAAAGAGGGCGTGCGCTTCATATCTTTCAGGGACAGAAAGAATTGAAAAATACCTGATTTTAGAGAAAGAATTGGTAGCACTTACTTATCAGCTATTTAAGAACTGTGTTAAACATTATTCAATATTTGTAATTACTCCGTAGAGTAGGTATTATATTTTTCCTTATGCAGTTAAGACAAAGTTTAGAGCACTTGATAGGAAATAACCAATTTATATCAGAGCATTTGTCCTTTTTGAACCACAAGATTCATGATTATCAAATTTAATTTGACACATTAATTTCAAAATCTGAACATCAGTATATGCTATTTGATAGGTAAAATATTTCCATATTTGACTTACAAACAGGAAAGATAAAGACTAAAAATATCCAGATATAACCAGACATTTTAAAGGCAATGATTATATACATTGCCTTTCTTTCCTGAATGCCTAAAACAATAACCTAAGCTCTTTAAAGATGAGTTTAATAATAAAGGACAGAGAAAATGAACCAATGAATGAAAAACCATGCTTCCCTGCTGTAAGTCAGGTAAAACCATAAAGAAAAAATAGTATTCTTTACTCAAGGGAAAATGATAGCCTTCTAGAGGAACCAACTACAATATTTACCAAATAACAAAATCATTAAATTATTATCAAATTTATATGTCTCATATCAAAATCTTGATCCCACTATGTATTACAGGTCTTTTAGTAAAACAAAATATGGATAATCAATACTGTGTGTAGCACTGTAGAGTTTAAAATATGTTCTATGGCCTGCTCACCTCTGGGCAAATAATCATAGTTTTCATAAAGGTGCCTGTTAATCTACTTTTTTATTGTGCAGTGGTGAAGATTGAATTCAGGGCCTTGTGCATGCTGAAATTTTCAGTTTTTTGAACCATCTTTAGAATCCAAATGTCCCTATGACAATCCAAATGTCCCTATGGCATTAGAAAATACAGAATGGAATTTAGTAATTTGATATGATGATTAATTTAGCTCACGCTGATGGAAGAATAACAGAGATGGTTAAGTCAAGTATTTAGATATGTGTGTGTATATATATATATATGTATAGATTTATATAGATATATAAATGTATATATGTATATATATTGACTTTATATGTGTATATATACTTTACATATATATATGTATATACATATATATTGACTTTATTTTCTAAATTGATAATTGACTTTTCTTGTCATTTAGGAAAAATGGCCTCTAAAAGTTGAATGGAAATAACAAAACAAGATTTGAAGTAGGACTCGAGGTCTTATTTTTGTTTTTGTACATCTGTTATTGTATAGATCAGGGATGGGCAAACTACAGCCAGTGGGTCAAATATAGCCCACTGTTTTATTCTAGTCCAGGAGCTAAGAAAAGAACTTATATTTTTAAACAGTTTCATTTAATAATTAAATAGTTACTCACATAATATCCTAATTTTTTCCTTAGTCCACAGCCCCTTAAAGACTTACTTTCTGGTTCTTTAAGAGAAAGTTTGGCATAGACAAGTTTTTTTCTTAAAAAGAGGAACTTGAAACTCTTATGAAGTTGGTAAGAGTATAAAGTTGATAATAGTGAGTTTATGGCAAACTATTTCTGGCTTTTATCCACAAAGAGTGATTTGTCTGGAATCTGTTTTATTTCTGATTAAAAGGATGTTTGGCATCCTTTCTCATGAAGGATGGATGGTCATTTCCTACTAAACTCAAAAAGTATTATATAAAATTCTATAAGCATCCATTTAGATAAATTTTTATGGACCAAAAGAGATAGAAGAGTTTGCTACTTTCTGAGAAAGAGGTAAGCAAATTTTCTTATATGTTCAATTCCTTATAAAAAGTTAAAACTGAAAGTATCTTAGACCAATGATTGCAGTCACCTTCCTTGGAGAGGAGGAATCAAAAATCATTTCAGCAGAATTTTTCAATTACATTCCTTCAATTTCTCCTGCTATACCACCAGGCAGTGAAAATCTCTGCTGTTGAAAGCAAATTATCTTCTAGGGAACATTTAGCAATCCCTCAGGGGTGATGGGTAGGAGACCAATGAGCAGCTTTAATCCCCTCAGTGCAGAGAGCTGAACCATATTTTCTGGCTCAGATACAAACCTGCACTCTGGGATCCATCACAAGGATGCTTTTCTAAAAGAAGAATGAAAACCAATGCCTATTTTGCCAACACTAGTTCAACTAACAGTATGTTCCTTGCAAGGGCTTAATCTTCAAGGTGTTTTTTTTTTTTTTCATCTACACAATGGAGGTATATTTATTTGCCTGCTCATAAATACATATTTCCAAAGACTAACTGAAACGTTAAATAATAAAAGTTACATTTTGAATATTAGCGAATGAATCAAGCATATGCCTTCTTTTATTTTTTTTATTTTGTTCTTATGTGTTCTTCAAAGGCTACAACTGATTATTTAAATAGAATTAATGAAGTAAACTTGAGGAACCTTGCTTTTTCTTTTAAACACCTTCATTTTATGAGTAAAAGTAAGTAAAAAATACTCATATGACCTCTTTCATCTTTACAAAAAGAAGTTTTAGATGATTGGGATTATCACTTAAATTGTTTAAGAATACTATGCAAAGCTATTTAAAGATGAATTAGTGTTAAAATCAATTGTTTAGAAATTAATTAGAAGGTTTTTGGCAGTTATGTTCTCATCAATGGAATTTGCCCATTTTGAGGTACTGACCTCTGCTGAGAAAAAGAGCCAATATTAACAAAAATTTTGATAACTTAATTTTTTAAATTTCAGATTATTTCATTATATAGCATTTACCAGTTATCCAAATTGATAATAGTTAAGACATGCCTTCCAAATCTGGTTAAATTACATAATGATTGCTTAATCATAATAATCACCTTTTATTATGTTCTTGAAATTTCAATATTTATTGTCATAGTATATTCACCAGATAATTTGGAAATATATGTTTTACTGATGAGGAAATATATGGAGGATATGCATAATGCTCTCATAATTTCACAAAGAAAATGGCTAAAAAATAACCCAACTTATATTACTCTACTTACTACATTGTTTTTGTGTCTATCTTTACTGTGTATTGAGGAAAATAAAAAGTACAAAAGTTCTAATAAGGTGGAAAAAGTCAAATCTTAAAGTAACCTTTAGTGCCTAGATTCTCATATTACATGATCATGTAATTGCCAAATTGCAACTTAGTTCTGGGGATTGAACCTAGATGTATTTTACCTCCAAGCTACGCCTCCAGCCAGATTTTATTTTTCTTCCTTCCTTTCTTCCTCTCTTTCTTTCTTTCTTTTTTTGAAACAAGGTCTCATAAGTTTTCTGAAAGCCTCCCTAAGTTGTCAAGGCTGGCTTTGAACCTGTGATCCTCTTGTTTTATCTTCCCAAGTACTGGGATTACAAGCGTTTGCTACCACACCCAGCTTCAACTTCTCTTTATAATAATGTAGATGTGCCCCTTGAATAACACAAATGACTTACAGAACAGGAAAAAAATGCTCGACAACACAGATCCAGGGAGAGATGTTGCAATATGGTGTTTAATTCATAACTCTGGCCATTTCCATGGAAACTTAATTATAAGAAGTCTCTACCATGTCATTGCATACTAAGATGTTAGAACTGATTGCTGATAATCATAGTGTGCTTGGAAAAAAATAGCAAGAAGCCATTACTTACTTGAGATAACAAAGTAAGATCGGAGAATGAGAGAAATTACGGTAAATATTAAAAATGTTTTCCCATCTCCCCACCAAAGTAACCCTTCCTGTCACCTTCATTATAACGTGATAGTTCCATTGTCGCTCTAAGATGAGAAACCATAAACGTGATTTTGGTATAGTTAGTTGGTCATGGTCAACTATACCTTAAGCTAAATGTGCATGCCCACAGCATGAGACTGAAATAGCTTTGTTAGACTGAAATGATCAAGGATCAGTAGAAATGAGCACCCATCATTTAAACAGGTTTAAACTCACGGGCATTCAGTGGATTTCAGCTCGCATCATGAACAGTGGGCCAAAGTTAGAGCACGATGCCCTTCCAGAACAGCCAGATTTTATCACAGTAGAAGACAAATAATTAAAAGGGATATTAAAGAGAAAGCATTCCAACAGAACTTTATTTTAGAATGAACATATGCATTCGATGCACTTGCACAAGAAATGGCCTAGGAGTGCATCTTAGGATAACAGACAAGCTTACTTCTGTGTCTACAAGAGGCACAAATCATAAAGGAGCCCAGGCTTCCATTTGCTTCTGAGGCCTTGTAGCAGCAGCCTTGGGAGGCCTGTGCAGTCCCTGGGGCCCCCTCCCGGCGTGGGAGCGGATCAGCCCGCAGAGCCTGGGAGCCCGGGCTCCAGCAGAACGTTCCCACGCTGGGGCCGGGTCGGGAGGCCGCGGTGACCCCAGGGGCTCCCTTCTGCGGCTCTCACCCTCCCGGCCCCGCCCCGCCGCCCCTCCTCTCCGGGTCGCAGCTCCGGAGCGTGGGAGCGGGCGGCGGAGGAGAGCGGCGGGCGGAGAAGGGAGGATGCGCGCCCGCGACCCGGGAGGCGGGCGAGGAGGCTGGGGGCGGGGGGCGCAGCGGCGGACAGCGCGGGCCCCGCCAGCGCCCAGGCCGAGCGCGGCGCCCGGCGGGAGGGCACGGTCACTTACTTGATGTCTTCCCACACTTCGGGGCCGTAATTGCGGATCACCAGCAGCTCCAGAGCATGATTCACAAACCCGTACTGTGGGAAGAAACCCGAGCGTCAGCGACCGGCTGCGGGTGGGAGGGGGCTGGGAGCCCCGCTATCTGCACCCCGCCTGCTAGCTGGGCTCTCGGAGGGGCGCTGGATTATCCACAGGGCTAGATCGTCGGAGGGCAGCCTTCCCGTGGGCGTGCGGTGTGCCCCACCGCGCGCCATCTCCCGGGCCCCGGTCACCTGTCACCGCTGGGGGGAGGCTGAGCCCGGGTCGGGTCGGCGGCTGCCCCAGCCTCCTCCAAGGCCAGGCCTGCGGGGCCAGAGGGAGCGGGGAGCCTCGCCGGAGCTCCCCGTCCCGAGCTCGGGAGGCTGGGGTGCGCGGTGGGACTGGCTTGGGGGACGAGGCACCGGCATCTCCCGCCGCTGCCCGGCGGTTCCCACCTCCCCGCCCCGACGCGAGAAACCCCGAGGCTTCTCCCGCCCCAGCGTCCGGCTCCCGCAGGCGCCGGGCCCCTGGGAGGCTGAGGCTTGAAGTTCCAGCCTGATCCGGCTGAACGCACTCACCATGGTGTCTGCGCCCGGAGCCCGGGAGGGAGGCAGCCTCCACGCCGAGGCTGGGAGGAAGGCGCCCAGGCAGCCTCTACAGCAGCTACGCGCAACCCAGCCAGGCGAAAGCACCCCGCGGGAGGAGCGCGGCAGCCGTGCTCTGTCCTGATTGCCACCGCCTCGCAGCCAATGGGCAGCCGAGCCGCAGGGGGCCGGGCGCTGCTGTCTAGCTCTCAGCCAATCAGCGACAGAGGGGGGAATTCGGTTGTTTTAGGTGCTGCTGTGCTCCCTGCCTCCCCGCCCCCGTCTGGTGACAAGGCCTTCCTTTGGGAGAGTGAGGATGATGGTGAAGGTGTGTCTGTGTGTGAGGTGGGGGAAGGGGGATGCAGCTCTTGAGATCTTAAGGAATGTATTCTTTTTTATTTTTATACTTTTTTTTTTTTTACTGGTGCCTTGTAATTACACATCACAATGAGATATAGGGAGATAGAAATATTTATGCACATAACATTTGTGTTTCCTTCAGATCCCACTCCACTCCGACCCTCTCCCCGTACACATCATTGTTATATATAAATTTTTTGCGGTACTGGGGATGGAACCCAGGGACATTCTACCTCAGAGCTACAACCCCAGCCTTATTCTTTAGTCTTTTTTTTTTCTCTTTAAATCCACAGGTCTGCCCTCAAGAATATACAGAAGGATCACAGGTTCAGAATACACAGAAGGATCACAGGTTCAAGGCCTGTTTCAAAATAAAAAAATAAATAAATAAAATAGAGTTGGGAATATAGGTTAGAGGTAGAATGCCCCTGGGTTCAATCCCCAGCACTACCCACCCATTCACACACACACATGCGCACAGACACTCAGAAAAGTAAGGGTGTGTGTGTGTGTGTGTGTGTGTGTGTGTGTTTGCAACTACAATCCTTAAAAGGAATATGCTGCCATGGTCAGCATCAGCATCCTCATGTTTATCTATGGTAGACTTGTGGGTGATCATTTCCTCTGTGGTTTGGTCCCACAACAGTTTATGGCAGATTAAGACTAAGCTAAACACACTTTATTTTTAGTCAATGAGCCCCAGTGAGCCAACTGACATGTTCCCTAACATACACACATTTTGGTGAACAACATATTAAAGCCACCCCTGTCCCTCAGTCACCTGCCCAAGATCCACCTGTGCTCTGGGCTTGATTCCAGTATAACTCCTGACCATGGCCAGAAGCCATGATTCCAGGAGTTTTAAACTCTATAACCGGCTTTTATGGCTGTTTCTTGGATGTAACTGATGAACTAGAAAAGGCTCGACACAAAATGCACAGATTTTTAATGAATCTGCCTTCAGTCTACGTCCTAGTAGACAGGATGCTCTGAGCCTAAGCACAGGAAGAAGATGGGAGAACGGTGCTGTCTGTTGATTGAAGAGATTTGGGTCTGAGGCCCAAAGCCAAGTCCAGTCTCAAGTGGACCTGAGAGGCCACCTTAACATGTTAAGATTTTAAGAACTTGCTGTGAGAAAAATCACATAGTGACAGAGAAAATGTCAACCCAAAATAACTGTATTGTCATCTCAACTAGATATATGTTGAAGGTTAATGGATACAGAAATAATAATCGAGCAAACAAAACAATCAGTAAACTGAACATTGTCCATCAGTGCTGCTATGATTAGATAAAATAGTCTTTTGTTAATGAGATATGTTTATTTATATCATTATTAAGATATTGGGCCATTATTTAAAAATAGCCTTTATTTTTAAAACCATTCAAATGGCATGTTATGGAACTATGAAAAGACAAAAAATGGAGTAATTGCACAATGATAATGAAAGATGCATTGGTAGGTAAACCAAAGACACGTGGATGGAGCAATCATCAATTTTTAAATGGTTGTATAGAGTAAAATGATATTTGGGTCAAATAAACCACACATATGTAAATACTGCAGGAAACATAATAGGCTGAAAGGAAGAATAAGAAAGACTGATACAGCCATTCTCTATTGCCTGAAGAGACCAAGGAACTTTTTTATATTACGATCCTGTTTATTTTGACTTTATATAGATATAGTAACTCATTAGCGTTTTAAACAACTCTTTTTTAACAGCATCTCTAGTTTTTCTCCTTGGAAACTAATACACCCATACTGTGTCCGTCTAAGGTATGCTTCAAGCATGCTGTGGTATCTTCCAACTTAGGCTTTATAATTGCTTTCGGGTATAAAAAAAATTGGAAAGTTCACCTGGAAAGAGTTGAGAGAGGAAGTAAAGAATGAGTATGTCTGCTAAGCTCTCTCCCTCTTCTTCTCCCTCTCCCTCTCTTTCAGATTTCCACTGTCATTTTTTCTGTTCAATAATTTTTTTGCACTTATGGTCTCTGGGATCAACAAATATTTGCATTGGTAAAAAGCTATACTGTTTCACTTTCTAATTGTCTTGTACTCAGTCTGAATGTAAAGGAAGCTCTGTTCACTGAACTATTTTGGATTTTATTTGGCTCACAAGAGATCATGAAGAATATGACATTAAGGAATAGAGGGTTTCCTGCCAGGCCAAAAGGGAGTCAGCATTCTTCTGCAAATTTTCTCCCCATTGACACCACTGCTGACCAAGGGACATAGAATAACATCGTTAAGTGAATTATGCCATATTCTTGAAAACAATATATTGCATTCTTATTTGTGTGTCTCAAGCCCAGAAGAATCAATTAAAGAGGAACAGGAGGAGCTCAGGGAATGACTTAGCCAGCCCTAAAGTCAACACTGATTATTTGAGATCAGTCTAATGAATGAAAAACAAATAAATATAAGGCAATTTGTGGCTTTCAGAAATGTCAGCTGAAATGACTCACATTTTCAGCTAATAAAAGTAAATTAATTGGTTGTTAAATATTAAAAGTACTGTGACCATTGTTTTCAGGACTTTTCCAGTCAATATGATAATAACTAATGAAACTTAGATTGGGGATAGGTAGGGACACATTAATGGGGTGTTCTCAGTTCTGTACAGGTGTTTTTCAAATAATTACTGTTTTTCTAATTTTTCTCTCATGGAATCAGCACTTCTATTATGGATCTTTTTGTGAAACGCTATGTTCTTCTATTTCAACAACTCCCTATAAAGGATTTACTTTAAGTTCATATACTTCTTTAATCTCCATAATTCAGACTCCAATTACTGTTTCTTCTCAAAGCTTCTGGAGCTAGAATTTCCTAAGTATAAAATAACCACACCTCATGAGAGTTTTCTTTAAAACAATTACTATTTGAAGAAAGAAATTTAGCATGACTATATGCAAAGAGAAAAGCATATACTAAATGACATATTCTATGATACAGCTTGGGATCGATCAGTGGGAAAAAGAAATAATTCGTATTCCTAAAGAGGTCATATTCAGATTTTTTATTTGCAAAGCCATTGTAATATTAGTTACATGGAAAAGTATTATTGAATATTTAAAGAGAGATCTTTAAAAGTTTCTTTTTTCTATATCAAATTTTTAAAATGTTTATCTTTCCACCAGATTTATAAACAACAAACTATTCAAGCAAATAAATCTGTCCTTTACTTTTAGTTAAATTATTGGTGTGTGTGTGTGTGTGTGTGTGTGTGTGTGTGTGTATACTCAAGCATGCGTGTGCTCACATTACTGGAATGAAATTTAAAATATAAAAGTGAATTAAGGATGATGTTTAGTATCAATATTATAATAATTACAAGCATTGTGTTAAATTCATTCTACCTATATTTAAACTTGGAGTATATGAAATTAAATAAAACCCTGTTTTATTTTTAGGATAAACTTGTGAAAATTAGATTGAGGTCCAATATTTCGGCTCTTTAGTCAAACTATTTAATACAAGTGCTAACTGTCCTTAGTCTAAACTTTTACATGGCAGGAGAGATTTTTTTTTTTATAAGGACAATTCTGGCAGGCTTATGTCAATGATTTATCTACTTTGAGTACTGAAAGATATTTTAGAAGTCACTTGATCAAACTTTCTATATCAGCAAATATTTTTTTCTTTTTCTTTTCTTTTTTTAATTCTATGTGTGTGTGGTGATGAGTAGGAAACACAGGGGCTTGCATATACTAGACAAACACTCCAAAGATGAGTTACATCCCCAGACCAGAAAACCTCTTTAATGTACCTTCCTAGTGGAGAATAATAAAAAGTTAAAATATTAGCCAGGAAGTTATAGTGATATAATGAATTCTTGTTCTCACAAATCCTAGAGGATTTTAAGATTTCCATCAAGTTAAAGTAAAATACACTTTTCTATAGTTTCACCCATCTGTAGTCAGAGTCTACCACTTGAGCTACATGCATCTATTTTAAAAGCAGCCAGCCTGTTCTGGTGGCACACACTTGTAATTCCAGCATTTGGGAGGCTGACACAGGAGGATCACGGTTTGTCAACAGCCTCAAATACTTAGTGAGACCCTTTGCAACTCGGTGAGACCCTGTTTCAAAATAAAGAATGAAAAATATGGCTGAGGATGTAGCTCAGAGGTAGAATGCCCGTGGATTCTGTCCCCAGTACTGAAAAAAAAAAAAAGCAGCCCATAACTTAACAGATGGTGCATTAAAACATTGTCCTTCTGGAGTCTATGTTTAGTCTTATACTGAGTATTATGGATATGAAAATAAAGACAAGAGCATGAAAACCACTAGTTCAAGTGTTTACTTCTCTTTTTATTGCTTCTTTGCTTTTTTTCAGTGTTAGCTATGGCGACAGGAGAATACAGTATTTAATTGTCTGGTGTTTTAGATTGCTTGCCACCATTTCATAGAGATGTCATATTGGACAAGTTACTTAATGTATTTAAACTATAGTTTTCTCACTTGTAAATTAAAGTGATAAGTATTATTTGGGAAAACAATACCCCATTATATTCCAGTGTTGAGAAGCTTAATAATAATACCTACCTCTCGTGTTGGCTGTGGGCAGCAAACTTTTAATGCCTTAGGATGCTTGAAGTAGTGAGTGGCAAATATGAAGTGCTCAGAAATGGTTTATATACTCTTGTTTCCGGTCTTTTGCTTTTACAGTTTGTTTTAGAATCAATATCTACTGTAGATAAACCCCTTTTTCCACTTTATAGAACTAAAATACATCCACTGACAGCAACCGCATAGTGAAAACAGCTCAAACACAGTGATTAAAATACTTAGATCAAGCCAGGTGTGGTGGCTCATGCCTGTAATCCCAGCATTTGGTAGGTGGAGACCAGAGGATCACGGTTCACGACAGCCTCAGTTACTTAGTGAGGTTCCTTGCAACTCAGTGAGACCCTGTTTCAAAAATAAAGAATAAAAAATAGGGCCGGGGT
The DNA here is from genome assembly GCF_963383645.1 of Muscardinus avellanarius. Lineage (NCBI taxonomy): Eukaryota > Metazoa > Chordata > Mammalia > Rodentia > Gliridae > Muscardinus > Muscardinus avellanarius. The sequence continues at coordinate 27,639,327 of NC_137791.1, read as the reverse complement.
TGTCATTCAGAGGTAAAATGCCCTTGTGTTCCATCCCCAGTACCAAAAAAAAAAAAAAAAGACTTAGAGCAATTGGACATGGTGATACACTTGTAATCACAGTATTTGGGAGGCTGAGACAGGGTTTGCAGGTTTGAGGCCAGCACTTGCTAATTTAGTGAGACTATTAAAAAAAAATGTATCGAGGGTATAGTCTAGAAGTGGATAGAAGTGGAATGCTCCTGGATTCAATCTCTAGTAACATAGATATAGATGGATGATAGATAGGTAGGTAGGTAGATAGATTGATTGATTGATTGATTGATAGATAATCAGACTTACCTCCTTGCTCGGCCAGTCAACATGGCTGAGCCAGTAACTTCTTGGCTGAGCCGATACCTTCTCATTTTAATGGCAACAACTGCAAAGCTCTCCTTCCTCAGCTAGGGTACTATGAATATCAAACGAAACAGAACAATTAAAAGTTTTCTAAGAACTGCACAGACTTGTCATCGATTGCATGAAATCAATAACTAAATAAGCAAGTACTTATATAAAAAGAGACAATATTTGTTTGGTCAAACATTAGAAAGCCACAAAATCTTCCACTAAGCCAATCTATGTATTTACTTGTAAAACATAGATATGCAAAGAACCCTGCTCAGTAACTTAGAAGCCCTAGCCCCAGTCTATGATTACAGTATATAATAATCTAGTTATCTGATGGCGTTTCAGTCTTATTATCTTCCAGGTGATATTTCATCACCCTGGCCTGTCTGCTGACCAGAATTCCCTTCACCCCTGATGTTTGCTTTTTGTCCTTTTCAGTACTCTGACCCTATCACACTATTTCTTGGCTATAAATCCCCACTTGCTTCTGCCATATTTGGAGTTGATTTTCTGCTCTTTCCCCCACTACAAGACCCCACCTCAGTTATTTCTAAACCCATCTCCCTGGTTCTGGTTCTGAATAAAGTTTTTCTTACCCTACTTGAATGACTATTATTGATTTGTTTTAACAGAATCACTGAGTGACAATTTTCTGTTAAAAAATTTAGTAGTTACATCTATTTTTCATGTTCAATAATCTTAATGTTCTTTAATTTTGGTTAAAAATAAAATCAAATACAAATCTAACTTTATGATGTAATCTGAATTATGATATAAATAAAAATAATAAGAAGGAGGAAAACTATTTATTAATTCTTTTACATAGATCTTGAGCTTGCTTTTTATTTTATCAATGGGTGCTTTATCAAATAACTTAAATATTCAACTGTATGGATATGATAAACACTAATTTTGATTGACATCTGAAGCAATACAATTGCATTGAGAATACTCACTCATGTTTATGAGACATGCATATTAAAGACAGAACCATTTATAAGTCGTTTCTAAAGATCCAACTGTGATTTCCAATGTCTACATATACTACAGACTGCATGTGCCAAGAACATCAGACTCAAAGACAGAAACAAAAGTTCTGAACTGGTTTAGCCAGATTCAGAGTCTAATGCTGCTTCACTTGCAAAGCATCAATACTCTTTTGAAAAGATTTGAGTGTATAACAATATTTATTCTGGTGGAAGGGCTCTGATGCTATTTCATTAAAAAATAAATTCTTCAAAACCTTATTATAAATAACCTTAGTGTGTTTTAAAATATTGTCACATATATCATTTCCTCTGGTACATTTCAGCACTAGGTGTGTTTGGGGGAAAGTAATTTATCCTAGAAGTTAAGAATTTAGTTTGAGAAAAAGCTAGCAATGAAGCTAGAAAAGAGAAAAGGGAAATTATATGTAACTCTTGTCTTTGGAGTAGGGGAAAGGATTCAAAGGAGATAAGACATGTTTCAATGATAAGCCTGTGATTGAAAACCAAAACTCTTATTTGTCATGTATTACACTAAGGATTCATGATTATACAACTGAGTATAAAGGCAATAAGCCAGGCATGTTGGAACAAGCCTGTAATCCCCGTACTTGGGGATGTTGACACAGGAGGATTATAGGTTCGAGGTCAGCCTCAGCAACTTGGAGAGATTCTCAGGAACTTAGCAAGAACCTGTTTCAACATAAAAAGTAAAAACTCCTGGAGTTGTAGCTGGGCAGTAGAATGCTCTTGGGTTCCATCCCCAGTACATAAATAAACAAATAAATACAAATGCAATAAAACCACTATCTCTCCTATTCTTCTTCTCGTCAATAGTAGCTGGGCTAATTCCTGGTGCAGACAGAGGTGATGGAGGACATGGAAGAAGCCTGAGGAACGAAAGGTTCCGAAAGAGTTAAGGCAGTTTGATGAAAGGTCAAGCTTTCTGAGACTCTGGGTGACTTCTGGTCTTTCCGGAATTTCTCATCCCCAACCCACCGGTGGGAGCGGGAACTGGCTGCAATCATGTTCTTAATAATCTTTAACCAGGCCTTTTTGTTTCCTCTTGTTTTTTAATTTTCCCTCAATGATTGTGTTCTGCAAGCATATGACGTATGTTCTATATCAATCATTCTGTATTGTGTTTAAGATTTTACTTTGATGTTTTTCTTTCTTTTGAAGTTGTGGTTTTGGTGTAGGAGAAAAAAGTATAAAAACTTAGTCCTAGAGAATAAAGTTGTCAGTTGCCTATCAAGCAATTGTCTGTGTTTTTATTTCAGGGCAGCTGCTCATCAGACAGTTGTTCACGTGCCTTCATTTTCAGGTCTCTTCCTCCCAAGTCCCGGAGAAGAATCTCCATAAGAGGTATGGATGGGATCCCAGGAAGACAGTTGTTTCTCTGTCCTCTCAAATATGTGCCATATTCCAGAAAGCAGAGGAACTATAGATTGAAATGCTAATCCAGAAATCCCCATAGTTAAATGTTAACTGTTAGCATAGCTTGCCATTCAGAGGGTAAGGAAGGATACAGTTCTCCCAATTTTTTGAAAGAGAATACAGTACAATTCTGGGATTAAAAATTCTGTTAAAAGTCCCTTTAAGATTTTTTTTTTTTTTACAAATGCAGATTCTTGTGTCCAACACTGCTACTTTAGTTTCTAGATAGGAGGTTTTGTTCAGGAATTCTCATTTTTAGCAGTTATTCCACTCCCAAAAATGATTCTGAAGCAGGTGGCCACATTTAAAGACCTACTGTTTGGTTTCCTGGTAAAATACTCCTAGTATTCTCTCTGGTCTCACATTTGAAAAAACGAATGGTAGCCAATGTGCAAGGAGCTCCCTGTGAAAATCTGTGAGGCATCGTAAGTAGGTTGCATCAGCTACAGGAAGATTCTGTACAGACTATTTCCAGCTCTGACAGTAAAAAGCTTCTCTTAGCAACTTCTTGGCCATGCTCCTGGTCTTTGTGCAGAATTCCTGGGAGGGAAGCCACAGTCGGTGTTCAGTTGGCTGGCGGGACTAGACTACAAGAACTGTTTGTCCAAAGCCAGGTTTATTCTCCCTCAAACAGATGGGAAGAGGATGGAGGGAGCACCGCATTCCCTTCTCAGCCCATGCTGCACACATCAACAATGACAGGTGGCACCTCCACCCACACTAACATGCCATCATGAAGAGCTATCACCTGCCTTTGCCAGGAGATAACGGTCTTCGTTGTTTGGATGTGTCCTTTGTTGGCATCCTTTCTCCCTCATCTGAGAACCACCCAGGTGTGTAACATGGAGAACATTTCTTGCTCTCAATTCAGGTGTAATGTTATAATTAGATTTAAAAAACTCTCCTAAAATAGCCGGGCGTGGTGGCGCACGCTTGTAATCCTTGCACTTGGGAGGCTGAGACAGGAGGATCACACAGGTTCGAAGCCAGCCTCAGCTACTTAGTGAGGCTCTCAGCAACTTAGTGAGACCCTGTTTCCAAATAAAATATAAAATAGGTCTGGGAGTATAGCCCGGATGTAGAAAGTCTTTGGGTTCCACCCCCAGTACCACCAAAAAAAAAAAAAAAGACCTCTAGCCGGGCGTGTTGGCGCACGCTTGTAATCCCCACGTTTGGGAGGCAGAGACAGGAGGATTGCGCTGGTTCAAAGCCAGCCACACATGCTGGCTTAGGAGACCCTGTTTCCAAATTTTAAAAAATGTAAAAATAGGTCTGGGAGTGTAGCCCGGAGGTAGAAGGACTTCCAGGAACCTCAGTACCACCAAAAAAACAAACGAACAAACAAACAACAAAAAAAAAAACTCCCCTAAAGACCTCCTTTATTAATATTTAGAGTTGATGTAAAGAGCTCACTTATTAATGTCTGGAGCTGACATAATTGAGCCATGAGGGTTATAATCCCAGAAATGGATGAATCTACTGTAATGGATATACTTGGGTGATACCCAGTAGGCCTGAAGAGTATGCCTGTAGCTGGGGCCCTGGCGGTGTAGCCTTAGAGATTATATGAAGGTTCCTCCTCTCCCCTGCTCTCCGTTCTGCTTCTGCTCTCTGGGATGTGATTAGTACAAACCATGTGCTCTCCCTCCACCTTCTGTTACCATTCCCTGAGAACCATAGCCCCAGCCTCACATGGACTGAGCTCCAAACCATAAGAAAATAAGCCTCCTTTCCTCTAAGTTATGTGGTCAGTATTTAGATTATAGCTACAAGAATGATGAAGAATACAGGTGTGTTTCATCTTTCCATGATTCTAAAAGATTCCAGGCTGTGGCACAATAGGTCAGAAATGATAGACAAAATCCAAAGAGGTTCTTCAACAGTTTGCCTGATTTGAGAGAGAAAAGAACGAACTTCAAACTACCCATGGAGGGTTCTATGTGTTTCCACATAAAGATGCTTCCTGCATTGCACTTAATCCTCAGCACTAGATTGCTTCCTGGCTTGAAAATGGGCTTGATCTGATTGGAAACCATCAATCCTATGATTGAGTGGGACTCTGAAATAATGGGAAGCACACAGGATAGGACACTGCCCGGCAAATGAGTACCTTGGCAATTAATATTTATAGCAAAATTGTGTTGAGTATCTAAGTCATTCTTACTTCTTTTCACCATCCCTTGCACTGAGGTTTTCCATATCACATAGTGCAAACTAACTGACTGTGGACAGAGGATATCTGTTCCCTCCAGTTGAATGCAAATGTTAAAATGATTTTTCAGACTTTAGTGAAAGTGATCAAAGATACACCTTGACCTTGAGAGATTCAGCTCAGATTGAACCTACTGACTTGGTTCTTAGGAATCATACTCACCCTAGATTTTCTTTTCTTCTCACAGCCAAGGTAGAGTCTGTGCAGTTGCTGATACACCTTACCTTACCAAGCAAAATGAAAAAAAAAAAAATTCACACCGGGCGTGGTGGTGCAAGCTTGTAATCCCCGCGCTTGGGAGGTGGAGACAGAAGGATCACGCTGGTTCAGAGCCAGCCTTGCTGGCATAAGAGACCCTGTTTCCACATAAAAAAGTTAAAAAATAGGTCTGGGAGTGTAGCCTGTAGGAGTGTATCCCGGAGGTAGAAGGGCTTCCAGGAACCCCAGTACCACCAAAAAAAAAAAAAAAAAAAAAAAAAAGGAAAGAAAAGAAAAAGAAATCAATAGAGACAGGATTCTTTGGTTTGGTTTCCCTTCAAAATATTTGCATAGCCGGGCGTGGTGGTGCACGCTTGTAATCCCCGCGCTTGGGAGGCAGAGACAGGAGGATCGAGCAGGTTCAAAGCCAGCCAGGTCTCTTAGGAGACCCTGTTTCCAAATAAAAATGTAAAAATAGGTCTGGGAGTGTAGCCCGGAGGTAGAAGGGCTTCCAGGAACCCCAGTACCACCAAAAAAAAAAAAAAAAAGATTTGCATATTGGATGCTGCATCTTCAGTGTGGCCGTGGGAGAGGTGAAGGGATCTCTAAAATAGTGGGAGATCCCTGCGTACTGGAGTCCTGCCATAGGGAAAGATTCAGGTAGTTTTTATTGGGACCCTGGGTTCTGATAAAATATTTTTATAAAAAGAGAAAGTCTGGCCCAACCCAGCTCTCTGGATTCCTGTTTTTTTTTTTTTTTGTTGTTGTTGTTGTTTTTGTTTTTGCTTTTGTTTTGGTGTGATCTCTTGTTCCCCACATTCTCCTGCATCCACTATGGAACCCCCACCAGAGCCAGAGCTCTGCTATTTAAACTGTCAGCCTCCAAAACTGTGAGCTAACTAAACCTTTTTGCTTTACTGTGTTACCCTGCCTTGGGCATTTTGTTATGATAATGAAAAACAGGCAAGTAGAGAAGCTGCTACTATACCTATACCGGAAAGTGTAGAGGCAGCTATGGAATTGGTATTTGACAAAGGTTTGGAATAATTTGGAGAATCAGGGTAGGAATAGACTAGGATTCTGTCAACAGAGCATTCCTGAGGTTCTATCAAGGGCTCAGAAGACAAGAAGACCAGGAAAAAGCAGGGACATAGATTGGTAAGGTGCTGATTGAAATGCAGATAGTAAAAGTCAAGATGACGATGTCTCAGGTGAGAATGAGAGTTCCATTAGAAGTAAAAACATCTAGTGCTCTAGTGTCACATGAGAACAGGCAAAGTATTAAAAATATACCTGGTGCTTGCTCATAGTGTCCATGCGTTTCCTTTGCATTCAATGTAAATGTGCATCTTTATGTTGGTCAATGGGTACAAAATTTAAGTTAGACAGGGTGTATATAAATTGAGATCTATTGCACAGCATAGCAAAGTTAGTAAAATCATCTTACATACTTGAAAATTCATAAGAAATTTTAAACGTTCTATGTTTAGTTACCTTGACTTAGCCTTTCTACAAGATGCACATATATCATGCTCAATATCATAAATGTATGTAATTTTGTCAATTAACTAATTATTGTTTTTAGATGTACAACTTTGGAGCTGTTGCCTGAGGAGAATCAGAGCCTGGATTTGAGAGTGCCAGCCAATTTGGAAAATCTGCTCTCCCATGAATAACCAAGTCACTATTCATGAAGATGTCTGTGAGACTTCTCCTCCTCTTCATCCTCCTCAGCACTGGGGATTAAACACAGTACGTTACACATGTTGGACAAGTGCTCTATAACTCAGCTATCCCTAGCCCCTTTTGTTTTGTGACAAGGTCTAAGTTACCCAAGCTGACCACAAGAAGGATTATCCTTCTGAGTAGCTGGGATTACAGGACTGTGCTACAATGCCCTGCTTCCTACTTTTCCCTAATTGACATGTGACTCTTTATTCTCCTTCATAGAAGACAATAGAAAAGACCATTCACTAACCTGTTGAATATACAATATGGTCACCACATACCTAATTGATTTTCATGAACTTTTCCCTATTAATCAGACAGTCAGACACTTCCAGAAATCAAGTTTCTGTCAGCACCCTATCCACAATACAGGAATTCTCAGCTGTGAAAGGTTGGAAATTTTTCAAGTTAGCAAGTTGGATTGCCACACATTTAGGGTTGCTTACAGGAGACACAAGATTCCCAGATCAGTGACAAAGTATTAATAATAGCACCAGACACATGTATCAGTGTGACCTTGCAATGTCAAGGTGAAGAGAATTACTGGCACCTACATAAACTATTGTTTGCATTGAAAAGAAATCCTGAGTTTAAGAAGGCACATCTTTTATAATGGGCAGTAAGCATGCTATCTTTTCGCTCTGGAGACATATATTATTGCTGTCATCTAAGGATGCTTGCTGTAAAAATAGCCTTAAAAATGATAAAGTTGAACCAAGAAAACAAACAGTATTTTTTCCCAGAATGCTTGGAACTAATAGAATTTTTTTTTTTTTTTTTTGCCTAACAAAGTGCACTAGAGATCAATTGATCCTCAATTTATGCTACTAACCATTCATTATATTTGAATGAGTCAGGGTCTATTTTATTTTTTAAATTAGTTTAACTAAAATTTGATTTTATATGCAATTTGAAAAACTATGATTGGTTATAGGTGATTTAAATATCCAAAGCCATATATTCTGATTATACCTACATCTTATTTGCATTAACTTTCTATGAAGGGATTTTGGATTCATTGACTTGTGCACAGCAAGAGTTTGACAAACAATTGTCAATCATCTGCCTACACTACTGCGTTGAAAGTTTATTCTATCTGTCACAGCAAGAACTACATTAAATCAAATGCATTTGCATGACTTGATATGATTTTGGTTTTACTTGAATCAATAGTTCATTTTTCTTTTTAAACAGAACTCATTTTAAATTTTAAGAGGCTTTTTATTTAAACATTTTTATTACAATATTTATATAGCAGCAGTATATAACAAACTTTGAAGACACACAGGGATGTTTTTACTTTGCAACTCTGCCAGAAGCAGAACTCAAAATAAATGTGTTATTTAAAGCAACTGTGAGTAATAACAAAAGGAGTATTGGTAGTACCAAGAAGATTTTCAGAGCAAGTTTTGGTAGCTATCTCTGTTATATAGAGGCAATAAAATTACTGAAATCAGTAGAAGAAAAAAGAAAAAAAAAAGGGATACATGTAGTAATACACATTTACCAAGAACTAGAAAGAAAGATGTTAAGATATATGTTAAATATGTTCTAAAAAGACAATTTTATCTATATGGGAAGCCCTATATGCCATTCCAAATAATAGGACCAAAATATTAATTATTATAATCCTCAAAAATCAAAAGTGGTAGCCGGCATGGTGGTGCATGCTTGTATCCCAGCATTTGGGTGACTGAGACAGGAGGATCTCAGTTCGAGGCTAGCTTCAGCTACTTAAGGAGGCCCTTTGCAACTCAGTGAGCCCCTGTTTCAAAATTCAGAATAAAAAAATAGGGCTGGGGTGTAGCTCAGAGGTAGAATGCCCCTATGTTCCATCCCCAGTAAACACACACACACACACACACACACACACACACACACATTAAAAGTGGTCTAATCTAAACCAAATTTTAGAGACTTCTTTCAGTTATTTATTCTCTTCTAAGTGTGAACTTTACTGACTTTTGACAATAGGTTCAAAGTGACAGTCTAGTATTTTGCCTCAATTTATATAATAAGGTTCATAGTATCCCAATGGAGTGGCCAAGGAGTAGATTCCATGGAATTCTAAAACTCTGAAAGTGTATGTCTTGAGACATAGAGGAATATGTACATTTTTGGAGGGGTGAGGGATGATGGTAAGTGTGTGTGTGTGTGTGTGTGTGTGTGTGTGTGTGTGTATGTGTGCGCGCGCGCGCATATACACAATTAAGCAAAATAAACACTCTGTGTCACTGCTTAGTGAAAAGTAGTGATCTTCATCATTTTGTGTTATGGTTTCGATGTGGAAAGTCTCTCAGAAAGGCTGATGTGCTGGCAATACAGAGATGTTCTCTCTCTAGACAGAAAGACAGAGATGGAGATAGATAGATAGATGATAGATAGATATGAGAGAGACAGAGACAGAGACAGAGAGACAGAGAGAAAGCACTCACATAAGAGTGCTGCTGAAATATGTTACTCATAGTATATAAGACTCCAGCCTACTGGAAAACACTGCTGTTCTGTGGCGGAGGCGGCGCCATTCCTGCTGTATGACAGGGTCGCAGCTGGGAAGAGAATTCTGCAGGGCTGGAAGACTGTCAAAACTGAAGCCATCATCCCTCTTTATTTTAGTTATAATAATGATAATATTAATGAAATTTGAATATTGCTTTGGTTGAGGATTGATGTTTTATAATAATTTGAAAATTGATGTGAATATGACTGGAAAATGCCCTAAGATTTGTGCTGGGAATAGCATTAAGAAGAATATGACTATGAGAGAACTTTCAAAAAGCTACATAGAAAAAGGCTACTTGCCTTTTTCTATGTAGCTTTTTGTTGTTAGGTGCTTACAACACCTAACTCATTCAAGGCTTTACTTATTAAAGGAAAAAGCTAACTTTAGGCAAATTATACCTACTGTGCAAGGCCCTCCATATGACTGCTTATAAGTTAGGGGGTCGACTATAGTATCCCCCTCAAGGGGCTAGCACTAATCAGAATACTTTTCCACCTCCAACCATCCTCCACTTTCCTGTAAGAAGCGATGATCATTGGAAAACACAGAGTTAATATTACTGGAAAATGACTTGATGTCAGGACTCTGCCATTCCTACAAAGGGTTGGGCAGCCAGGGACCTTCTTGGTGCCTGCTCACTAAAGACAAAAGAGTTCTCTTGGTAAACAACTTAATAGATATTGTAGGAAATTAGATGTAGGCATTGGATGTTAAAAAATAGAGTAAGTTTAATATAAATTTGGTAGTTGGGTCAAAATAAGTTATAGAATACCTAGTAGTCAAAAATAAGAGATAAAATTAGCAGTTAATTTTAGAATTAGAAATAGTAAGTTTAGCATTTAGTAGTTAAGGATAAGTTTAGTTAAAGTTTATTATATGTGATGGAGAAATCGGCTAGGCAGAGCCCCCCCCCCTTTTCTGGTGTTATTGATCAAAGATCATAAGAATTTAAGAAAATAAACTATATATTTAGTATTTAAAAATATAAAATATAAAAGTAAAATGCATTGTGTCCCTTAAAGATCTTTTAAAATCTTTGTGTTCCTTCTAAGGGATAAGCCCCTTGTTTTCTGTACTTTCGGTTTAGCTTTAGGTTTGAACGTCCTTTGCAGAGCTCCATTGTTAGTTAGGTTAATAATTAGAATAAAATTGATGTTTGTGGCTAGGTAACCAGAATAATTTGTATGACGTTAATTTGAATAATTTTGGGTGGGTATTGGGATATGAGCTCATTGAGGCAGGTTGAATTGTTCCAAATAAAGTGCAAAATGTACCTAGATATATTAAAAACATGTATTGCTAAAAGTTGTTTGTATCCAGGTGTATTAAGGACATGTTTTGCCAAATGTTGTTAATACCAAATATTTCCGTGTAAAAGCATACAAAAAACAAAAATCAGGAAAAACAGGTGGCTTCGAGGTGTGCCTGCTATATGGAATTCAGGTTAATGAAAAACAATGTATGTGTAATGTGGTTTTAAAAAACTAAATGAAAAGCAAAATACATATGATGTGGCTTGCTGTAATTTCTCAGATTCATGTATAAATAAAGTATATTCTAGGGCACAGGCGGAGATGCCTTCCCCCTGCTACTGTGCACGGCGTCTCTCATTCTTCAATTTCGCCGACCCTACGCCTCCTTCAAGACCCCTGGACTGGCTGAGGCTGGACCCCCGCAGTTCTGGGTCAACGAAGATTGAGTTCTAAGATCAGTAGGGCAGTTTTAATTTTTATGTGGGCAGAGGTGAAGAAATAGTAAATTCTCGAGTAACATATTTTTATTCAATTGTACAAATATTCCCAAATAATATATTTTATCCAATTTTACAACATAATATTTATTTACGGACAAAGACAGCTGATGTTATTAAACATCTCTTGGATTCTGTATAGCCTTATGTTACTGGGAAATGCTACAATATTTCTAAAGGCCCAGGATACCATATCTATACCTCTAGATCTGCCACTGTAGATTTCCCACCAACTTCAGTTTTGCTATACTTATTTCTGGTACATAATTCTTAACACATCGAACCATCCAGTTTCTCTAATAGCATTTTGTTTTACTTTGTTTAAATTTGTTTAACTACCTCATAGTTCTTTACTCAGGAAAGATGACTTTGGTGTTTCAGACCAAGCAAACATCATAGGAGATCCTTTGGGATTTGGAAATTATGCAAAGTCATTTTCTACTAAGCAATTTTCTTCACAATTTGAAAAGTTTATTTATAATTTAAAAATTAAATTATAAATGAACCTTCCCATTATATACTTAAAAATCCTGCGATTATGGTAAGGATATATTTTAGGATACGAAGTGTGTAGATTATATGGGCTCATCAAAACAGATACAGTTGTGGCTCAGCTGAAGCAAAGCTGCTTCAAGGGAAATACAGACAGCAATAAAATGTGCAGTGTCTGAAGTGGCTTAAAGTAAGAATGCCAAATGCCTGCATATCATCAGTATGACGAAAGAAGATGACTCTTCATCAAAGATCTAAAAGCTGACATGCTAAGAGCAGAAGGAAACTGAGCTCAACAAAGCGTACAAGGGTCTTACGGCTTTCATTACTGTAAGTTCTTGACTTCCCCCCTGGAGTGATTCTTCCCCTTCTGACTAAAGTACCCAAAGACTTTCTAGGAGTTGAATCATCTCCAAATGGCACTGCAAATATAACACTGCAAACATTTTGTTGTTCTCTGCTAATTAAGGCAAGCGTTTACTTTGTGCTTATTCAGGTGAATCACACTTCCCCGTCGGCTCTGCTTCCTTGGGTTTGTTTTGGAGATCGGACCCTATTTACAGAAATTGAAATGTATCTTGTCGAGACCTCTGCCTTTCTACCTCTCAAAAGTATCATGTCACTATTCCTGAACCCTGCAAATTTTCCCCATTTAGCTCCTCAAGTCTTACTGTCTAAAGAGTGAATTAGCACCAAAGTGCACAATTAGGCAAAATAAACGTCTGCATTACTGTTCAGTGAAAAGTAGTGAGCTGCGTTAGCGTGTGTTATGGTTTGGATGTAGAATCCTGGAAATGCAGAAATGCTCCAGGTAAAATAACTTAATTGGGGCTCTAACCTCATCAGGAGTTAAATCTATTGATTGATGAATTAATAATTTGAGTGGACCTACTGGGTGACAACTGGAGGCAGGAAGAGTATGACTACAGGAGGCAGGTCCCTAGGGGGTGGCCTTGGGGACTGTGTCTGTCTGTGATCCTCTCCCTGTCTCTTTCTCTGTTTACTGGCTACCATGAGCTGAGCAGCTCTCTTAATGTCTGTCTTGGAGTTGGTGAACTCTTGGCTGAACCTCTGAAACCACAAGCCAAAATAAACTTTTCCTCCTGCAAGTTGTTCTTGTCAGTTATTTTGGTCACAGAAATGAAAAGCTAACACAGTTGGATCTTGAATGTCCCCCCAAGGCCCATGTGTTAAATAGCTTGACACGGTTGGGAGTGATGGATCCCTCATGAGGTAGGGTCTTATGGAAAGTATCTAGGTCGATGACAGCATGCCCTTGAAGGAGATTGTGGGGCCCCAGGTCCTTCGTCTTCCTCCTGACCATCTCAGTTCTGAGGTGAATGGATTGTTCCTCCATGTGCTCCCAATATAATGTGCTGCTCATTCCCATTTAAGGCCTAAAAGCAAAAGATCTGCTTATCATGGACTATAACTTCTAAAACTAAGCAAAATTAAACCTTTTCTCTTTATAAGCTGATTATCAAAAGTTCTTGCTGTGTAACAGAAAACTAACATATTATCAAGCTAAAAAAACAAATTTGTATCAAAAAATTTCTTGTCATTTAATAAAGATTTACATAGGTGAAATCCATACACTTAAAACTACTGCAGTAATTCATTTATTCATTCTCCTTGGGACTATAACAGTTGCTTTAACAGAGACTTGAAGCAACTCTTCTTTCCTTCCTATCTATAGATCCAGAAGACTAATGGCACTGAAATTGCTATGACATCCCAGAGCTGGGCATCCTAACTTTCTGCCATATTGATGGTAAAGCATCCCCATGTAGCATGTGTTGTTTCCCTTTGAAATACAGAAAAATACTCATATAGTAATGGGTGTGAGTAAATATCCATCCCTATACATTACAATACATCTCATCCTATCATTGATCCCATCCTTATAAATACATCTGATCCTATTCTCTTTAAGATTTGACTTTTTCCTTGTCTAGTAGCTTTAAAACTGGTGGAGAGGGAGGCAGAAGCCAATGGATCTTCTTTTGTTTTTTGCTTTGCATTTTCCTTTACTTACTTTATCCACAATTAACAGGGTTTTATTTTAGAATGGTCTGGAAAACTTGTCACAGATGATTTAATTTCTCTGGAAAAACACATTTTTCATAACTCTTTATTTAGAGAAAATGTCCAAATTATAGAAAATTTGCAGAAATAATACAAGGAAATCCCATACAGCTTTTAGCCCCAGGTTATGAACATTTCCCCCATTTGTTCTGTGTGTGTGTGTGTGTGTGTGTGTGTGTGTGTGTGTGTAATTTATTCATCATGTACATATGAAAGATACTTTAATTTTCATTTTACTTTTTTTTGTTTGTGTGTTGCTGGGGTCAAACCCAGGGCTTTCCACATGCTAAGAAAGCATCCTACCACTTACTTATATACTTAGCCTTGAAAGATACTTTGGAATTCTAATTATTACAAAGTTTAGAGCATAAATTGATGTCTCTCAAATACACATTTGATAAAGATGGCATTCTATTTTGTACTTTTTAAACTCTTTCATTTCTATTATATTCCATATAATAAAATCTATATCATATTCAGTTCCAGAAAGAAAAATGTTTTTACATCTTCACTTTCCTTACATATACTTTTTTAACTTCATATCTTTGTGAGGCTAGTAATATATTTTCCCAACCCTACAGTACTCTCCAATAATGTGGTTTGGTTTACCAAGACATATCCAGTCGTTTAAGACATCAAACTAATTTAACAAATAATCATTGTAATAGCTACAATTGTGCTCTTAGGACACTGGAGGCCAATCAGTAATGACTTTAATGACCTTCATTACTGGTGTCATCATGGATTAATCTGGGGAGTCATGGAGAACATTTAGAGTGAGGTATTTCTCACAACTCCAAATAAAAGTTAATTTTGTTTATGGTTCTTTTGTGTGTGTGTGTGTGTGTGTGTGTGTGTGTGTGTGGTACTGGGGATTCATCCCAGGGATATTCTGCCTCTGAGCTACACCCCAGCCCAACAATTTTTTTTTTTTTTTTGCAGGTTTGGGGATGGAATTCAAGGGCATTCCACCTCCAAGCTACACCACCTGTCCTATTTTTTATTCATCATTTTGAAACCGGGTCTCACTGAGTTACGAGAGCCTCACTGAGTAGCTGAGGCTGTCCAAGCACCATCATCCTCTAGGTCTCAGCCTCCTGAATGCTGGGATTACAAGCGTGTGCCACCACACCCTGCCAATTTTTTATTCTTTATTTTGAAATAGGGTCTCACTGAGTTGCAAATGACCTCACTAAGTAGCTGAGGCTGTCTTTACTAAGTAGCTGATCCTCCTGTCTCAGCCTCTCAAATTCTGGGATTGCAAGCATGCTCCACCATGCTGGGCTGCTAATACTGACTTAAAAACTACAATGTTCACTTTTTTCTCTTGCTTTAGAGTTTATCTTTTCTTAAAATCAAACCCTTCCCTCAAAATAAACTCTGCAGTTTATTTAGATTTTATTTCACCAGAGAACTTAGACTAATGTCATTAAGAATAAGCATTCAAGCTCCAGAGCTGGGGATGTAACTCAGTGATCAAGTGCTTGGCTAGGATATGTGAGGCCCTGGATCACACACACACACACACACACACACACACACACACACACGCAATTTCAAGCTTCAAAAATGTTTAGAAATTTCCATAATAAAATCTTAGCATATTTTTCTTGATTACTTTAGTGGTCTTTTCTGAAAATATCATTGTGATATTTCAAATCAAGATGCTTAAATAGAATAAAAAATACACAGGCATATACAAAAACTTGATTCATAGCATATATACACACACATCAAAATGTTCTACAGTTACTTAAGAAAAATGAACTATCAAAAAATGATACTTAGCTGAGGGGTTAGGCCGGTGCTGGGGCCAGCGAGGCCGGGATCGGAGCCTGCTGAGGGGTTAGGCCAGTGCCGGGGCCACTGGCCGGCATCAGAGCCTTCCGTGAGGCAAGGCCGCTATTGAGGCCTCTGAGGCCAGGATCGAAGCCTGCCGAGGGGTTAGGCTGGTGCTGAGGCCAGTGAGGCCGGGATCCAAGTCTGCCGTGAGGCAAGGCCGGTGCTGGGGCCTCTGAGGCCGGGATCGGAGCCTGCCGAGGGGTTAGGCTGGTGCTGGGGCCAGAAAGGCCGAAATCGGAGCCTGCCGTGAGGCAAGGCTGGTGCTGGGGTCTCGGAGGCCAGGATCGGAGCCTGCCAAGGGGTTAGGCCAGTGCCGGGGCCAGCAGCCAGCATCGGAGCCTTCCGTGAAGCAAGGCTGCTACTGAGGCCTCCGAGGCCTAGATTGGAGCCTGCTGAGAGGTTAGTCTGATGCCAGGGCCATCGGATAGCATCGGAGCCTGCCGTGAGGAAGGCCGGTGCTGGGGCTATCGAGGCTGGGATCAGAGCCAGCTGAGGGCAGTGTTGGGGCCAGTGAAACCAGAACTGGGGCCTCCCACGAGGCAAGGGCGCTGCTTGAGCCAGCGAGGCCTGGATCAGTCCACCGGGTAGCCAGGCCACAACTGGGGCCGTCAAGAGTGGGATCGGTATTTGCAACACTGCATGCACAGAGAAATATCGCAGAAAATTAAAACCAGATGCTTCCCCTAATCAGCAATAACTAGGAGGAAAGGGGCAACAGGAAGTGGCAGAGCTATAGAAAGGGCCCTATAGTGAAGGTGACCAATCAGAAGGTGTGGAATAGGGGAGGATGGAGCCTCTTTAAAATGCAGGAGGTACATAAACAAATGTATCAAATCACCAAACAAGCATGGGATCCAGGGAGGGGGAGGGAATGGGATGGGGACTGGATGAATTGGATGATGTGTGCTTGTATATCCTCTCAAGTCTTATATTCCAATGTGATGTATGATTACAATGCACCAATAAAAATAAATTTTAAAAAATGATACTGAGTCACAATTTCTGAACTTAGATTTTTCTCTTGAACTTTATAGAGCTCAGTACAGAAATGGAAGATATCTGCTGAAGTAGGTTCAAATTGTTCCAAGTGTGTGCATGTGTGAACATTTTATTTACTACTTTACATAATTTGACCCCACATAATTTATGGCTAAATTAAATTAGGATATTATTGCATTTTAGTATAGACTATATGCTTCTTTTCTCTTGAATATTTTGCTATGATTCTTAAATTAATAGAAATTAAACCATCAATATGAATTAAAATATTCTTTACCATGTATAGAATAAAAATTAATGTCAGAAAGAATATATCTGTTGTATTACATATTGTCTTATGTATTTTAACTTTAAAACTGAAATGTTCTTTGATATTTACAGAACTGTCTCATATCACAATGTTTCTAATTCCTAGTTGCCCCTTTTCTAAAAATGGAAGAAACAACAAAAACAAAAGTATGCAACAGAGACAAAAAGTTCAGCCCAGTTTGTTATATATCCTAAATGCTAACCTAGGAAATATAATAAAATGCAGAGTAAAAATGTTGAAAGTACTTAGATTATTAAGGACTGTAATTTCTATTCAAAAGTTTTTGTAAGGCAACACTATCACAAATACACATTGATAATGTGGCATTTCACCAGGACACAAGATTGCAGGAGACTGTATCACAATACTTGGTATAATTCACTACAATTACTTGATATATGTACAGTGTGATGGATTTTGAGTGTGTGTAGGTAGGAAGTGATTGTTAGGTAACAGAAATACACCCCAGAAGTCACTTTTGAAGTTTTTCTTAAAAGAAAAAAAGAGTTGAAATATTGAAAGGAGTGTATTTTTGTCATGTTACATGGGAGAAAGAGTAGATTGTGATTTAGCTTCTGAAATTTTAATACTGCTCTTGAGCCTTCTGAAGTTCCAAAGCGCTTTCCGAGGTTCGACACATCCTCAAAGGAGTCAGACCCCAAAGACTCACAAGCAGACAGGTTACTAATCTATTCCTGATGCTTTGCCTAAGAAATTGGCATTGCCATCTTCAACATCTTTCCTCTGAAACCATGGTTTTGAATCTGTTCCTTGTTGATAATCATCCAGAAAATGACAGATTCCAGGAATTTCACTGGGGAAGTTTGGCGGAAGTTCCTCTCTTGATCGAGGGGTAAACACAAAACCAGGACAGTCTTTGAGTAATCTGAAAATATAAAAATACTAAAATTTAATGCTGACATAATATTTGACCATTCCAGAAAAGAAGACAACGTAACTAAATGAATATACTAAACCAGCCATTTATATTTTATATGTTATATTTAGATATAAAATGTCTCCTAAAGAGCCCATTTATTAATATTCAGAGTTGGTTGGTATAGTTAATTATACGACTGTCATAGATACGTTTTGGCGGTGGTCTGAGTTGGTAAGGTGTGCTTGCGCTCCTCCCCCCCCCCTCTCTCTCTCTCTTTTCTCACTTTCTCTTGCTTCCAGAGCAAAGCCTTGTGCTGTCCCTCTCTGTGCTTCCTGACACCATGCTCTGAGATCCATGGTCCCCAGCCTCATATGGTCTGAACTACAAAATCTCCAAAAATGATGAACAAATAAATCTTCTAATTTGTATGATCAGGTCTTTGGATTATAGCTGTGAGAATGCTAAGACAGGAAACTATCCAAAGTTATCTGTATACAAGGACTAGAGGTATGTACTAGTTACTTGATATTTATATTTCATGTTAATATTTTCTTAGTTTATTTATATTTATCTATTACATATATTTATTTTATAAAACATGGCTCTAAAATATATATGGTAAGATTTTGACATGTTAAATATTGCCTATGTGAATATTGTATTATTTTCATTATTTTTTATATATGTTTTAAAATTATTTTCTAATTATTTAAAAATAAATTAAATATAAAACTAATAAATATAAACACATATATCTATAGATGATTGATAAATATTTATTTCTATCTAGATAACTAACATTTCTAACTAAATTTAGTAATCACAATCATAAGCTTATGTTTAAATTTATAAAAAAGTCACTATTTATAAGAGGCTTTGACGTACATCATTTGAACTTGATAAAATCATGCATATGGAGGTTCTGTGTTTGGGATGCTAAGACATATCTTCTGAATACAAGTCCTATTTTTTAAAGAAACATTAATATCTAGAACATACAAAGAACTTAAAAGAATTTATACTAAAAAAACAAATAACTCAATCAAGAAATGGGCAACTGAACTGAATAGACACTTAATAGATACAAACAGTCAATAAATACAAGAAAAAATTTTCACATCATTAGCAATCAGGGAAGATGCAAATCAAAACTACACTGAAATTTCATATAACCTTAATTAAAAGGATTATCATCAAGAAGTCAAAAAACAATAAATGTTGTTAAGGATGTGGGAAAATAGGAAGTCTTCTACACTATTGGTAGGATTGGAAACTAGTTCAGTTACTCTAAAGATCAGTATGCAGATTCCTCAGAAAACTGGGAATGGATCTATCATATGATCTGGCTATGGTACTACTGGATATCTTTCAAAAGGGACTGAAATCAGAGATCTATAATAATATATTCATACCCATGTTCATGGTAGCACAATTCACAATAGCCAAATTATGGAACCAGTAGGTGAACGGATTACAAAATTATGGGATATTGACAAAATGGGATTCTACTCAGCAATAAAGACCCTGTTTCCAAATAAAAAAATATAAAATAGGTCTGGGAGTGTAGCCCGGAGGTAGAAGGGTTTCCAGGAACCCCAGTACCACCCCCAAAAACTTATTTTAATTAAATCTAACAGGGAGCTATCTACATATGATATTAAACAGATTATATTATTATATGAAAAATGATATTCTAGAATTCAATGTATCATCAAAAAAGCTCTTCAAAGAAATAACCTTTTATATTTGTATAACCTACAGAACTACTTTTTTGAATTTGAGTAAAACTAAAATTATGGACCTATTACTAATTAAATTAATATAGACATAGACATTTGATTGAAGTTTAAATGATCAATTCCCATGTAGGTTTTTCTATTACCCTGAATAAGATGCAGGATATCAAAAAGAAAGAATTTTAAAATGTTAAAAATATTTCATACAAGTATTTATATCTTACAAAAAGCCTATTTAGCTCTTGCTTACCCTTTAGATAAGAAATAGGCATTTCTATATGAGAATAAAAAGAAAATAAATTATTATTCAAATAAATGAGAAAGGA
The DNA here is from genome assembly GCF_963383645.1 of Muscardinus avellanarius. NCBI lineage: Eukaryota > Metazoa > Chordata > Mammalia > Rodentia > Gliridae > Muscardinus > Muscardinus avellanarius. The sequence goes on along the minus strand of NC_137791.1, from coordinate 27,619,474 downwards.
AAACCAGGTATATCATATGTATTCACAAAATTAAGTGGTAAGAGTGGCAAGGGTGCTAGTTCTGGAGGTAAAGCAATGGTGGCCCAGGATGGATGGAGCACTGGAGGAGATGAGAAAAGCCACATTCAGGATGTGTCTGTGGGTGGAGGTTGTGAGCTAAGAGGAGACAGGATGCTCACAGTAACGCATATCATCCCAGCAATGAGGTAGACGGTGGTGTCATTTTAACATGATTAACAAAGCTTGGCTGTGGAAAGTGCACTTAATCAGGGCATAGTATGTGGGAAATCACTTGATCAAGTTAATTTTAATATGTTAATTAGTCATCCAAGAAAATGTATAGAATAAGATATATGAGTCTCTAGCTCTGTGGAGAATTATAAAAAAAAAAAAAACTAGAGCTCCCCCCCAAATATGACAGCCATCAAAGTTTATTTTTAGGTTTAATCTAATTAATTTACATTTTTCCTAGAGATGAGGCCTTACTGTATCTCCTAGGCTGGCCTTAAACTCCTGGGCTCAAACAATCCCTTGCCTTAACCTTTCAAGTAGCTGAGACTACAGGTATGTACCACCATGCACCGAAAAGAGTTAGTTATTCATAAAAGTTCACAGAGATTCGCTATCCATTCATAAGAAGAGATACCAGTAAAATAGTGGAAAAGATTTGGGGGAAGGATGTGGGAGAAAAGAGAAATGATGAAGAAACAGTTCAAATGATGCTGTGTTCATATAAGAATGTGTCACAATTTATCTCAATCCCACTAATATAGAGAGGGAGGAGAGCTGTATGCACATATGTTTGTAACACTTTGAACCTCACTATGAGATACCAGAACAATGAACAAATGAACAAATAAAAGTGTGTGTGTGTGTGTGTGTGTGTGTGTGTGTGTGTGTGTGTGAAAAGTTTACAAACAGAAAAGGGACACAGTATAGATATCATAACATCCAAAAATTTGTTGGGAAAGGCATACAAACAAAATGCTATGTGGTGTAGCACTAGGGTAAGAAAATTAAAAAAACTGGTAGGTGTGGCATTGAGAGAAACCTAAAGGGCCAGGCACTGTGTTACAGACCTGTAATTCCAGCACGAGAAGCTGAGAGAGGAGAATCACAGGTTTGAGACCAGTGCACGGTAACTTACCACGATTCTGTTTCAAAATAAAAACAATCTTTTGTGGGAAGAGCTCAGAGAATGCCCCTGGATTCAATAGTCAGTCTCACACACACACACACACACACACACACACACACACACACACACGTAGAAAGAAATCTAAAGAAGAAACCCTTTAAAGGAGGAATGGCCCAGTCAGCCTTTCAGTTGGTACTAAGATGATGAGGAAGAGAAGGAGAGAGAATTGTCTGTGATTTTAGCTAGGTGTGCTGACCACCCTGTCAGAAGATTCTAGTGAGGTGGGATGGACAGCACTGACGGGAGTGAGTTAAAGAGTGAATAGGATGTGAAAAACAGAGTTTTTCTGTATAGAGGAGCAGAAATATACAATAATAACAGGAGATGGACCTGGGAATTAAGGAACTTTTTGTTTTCAAGAGCTTTAATACTAAGCTATGCTTGTGTTCTATTGAGAATAATTATTTCCTTCAAGAGAAATTGATCATAATTAGGGTAGCATTGTTTTTAGGCAGAGAAATTCTTGAGAAGGTGATGGGAAATAGCACTCAGAGAACTGTATTGAGGCAGCAGCTGGGCAGCTGGCCCCAGGGCAAGAGAACAAGGGCCAAAGCCGGGCACTGGGGTGGCCCGCTGATGGGATGCACAGCCTGGAGATGCTGGGGCTTGTCCTCTTCAGTTGCTATTAAACAAGAAGCCACAATGTCAAGTGACTCTGGGCTGAAAAATCACACAGCATTAAGACTTCCAGGAGAAAGAAGATGCTTCAAAGGAGTTATCTTTGAGAATAGGAAAGACAATTTGTTGTAATTTAGCTGCCATACAGATCTGGAAACCATTTCCATTATTTATGGATTTCCATTCTACTGTTTGTTAATGTGATAATATTTATATGATGGATATGTTTCTACCTGAATACAATGGTTTATTTTCTGGCTGAAGGTGCTACCACAATGACAGACATTGTTTACTCAGTCAACCCAGGGTGTGTTGCCATGGAGACAGGTTAACAGAGGTCCTCTCGATGCTTGATGACACATGGTTCCTCTCACTATGTGAACATCTGCAACTACTCCTTAAAACTCTGCAGACTTTAAAAAATGTTTAATGATCTGCCAGGTTTTTTTTTTTTTTTCTGGCAAACTGTTCCCTGTTGTCATTTAACAGGGAATTTGATTGGCTCTTGTTCTTGTTTGCTGGGAGGAAGCATCTAAAATCTTCTGGAATTTCCTAAGTTATAGGAATGTCTTTGCTTTTCATAGGCCCATTGGATCATACCTGAGTGTATATAAAGAGATGGCTCAGAAAGGAGACAGGATTCCAGAAAAAAAAATAGATGATTAGAAGTCAGGGGATCTAGCCCAGCCTGACTTTGGCAGGAGGAAAGAAAGATTGGGAATTGAATTCAATCGCAAGGCCAATGAGTCTATCAATTATGCCCATGATATGGAAACAACAAATCCAGACACCAAAGCTTTCAGCTCCGTGGAGCTTCTTGACTGGTAAATGCACCAATGTGGTGAGACTGAAACATGTTCTAATTCCATAGGAAAGAGGCGTGAAAGCTCCAATCTGGGGACCCACCCAGACCTCACCCTGTCTGTCTCTTCATCTGGCTGATCCTCATCATATCTTTTATAATAAAACTGTAATGGTAAGTACAACAATTGCCAGAGTATTGTGAGTCATTCTAGCTAGTTGTTTCCTTGAAGGGGTCACAGATCCATCTGGGTTTGCAGGCAGGTATCCAAAGGTGTTGGTTGCCTGTGAATCCCTGGAGTGTGGCTGGCATCTGATTAAATACAGTCTTGCTGAGTACTATGTGCTGTGAGTTGTGCTTTAACTATGCTAACTCTGGGTGGTCAGTGTTAGAATTATAACTGCAGTATACCAGCTGAGGCTGGAGTACCCATTGACGTACTTGAGCACATTAATACATCCTTATAAAGAATAACAGAGGAAGATGTGATGTCTGTCAAGAATTACAGTTAAGCTACATGATGCTAATGAATAGTTTAGAAAGAAGTTAAAGGACCAGGGGTGTAGTTCAGTGGCAAAGTGCTTGCCTAGCATGCGTAAGGCCATGGGTTTGATCCTTAACACTGCAAAAAGGAAATTACCAACAATAATAATAATTATAGTAACAAGTTAAGGTGAGGATGGTAAAAGCTTTTCCTTTTTCTTAAGATTATCTAAGCATAGAGATTTATGAAGAATGAATAAAATTAGTAGGAGAAAGTGACAATTGCATATTAGTAAAAATAATTAATTTCAGATGATGAACACGATTACCTGTAGGTGGTTGGACTGACATTGATTTTCCGTGGCACACTGCAGGACTCAAATTTGTTAGCCAGAGTGACATTGTTTCCAAAAAGGCAGTAACGAGGCATTTTAACTCCAACAACTCCAGCAAAAACTGACCCAGAATGTAGTCCAATTCGCATCTGAAGGCAAAAGATAACACAGTGTTCTTGGTTACTGGTCCCTGGGAAACCACTTCCCACTCGTCAGTGTTGTTTGAATATCCTGTCTAAATTATTTTCACAAGTTCCCTCCACACCACTTTCTCAAACCTGCAGTCAGCTTCCCTCTACTTCTCTCATGCAAGTAAAAATGACTAGTGCAGCAGACTCGGTAGGCACACGGCTTACGTCTATTCCAAGTATGTGTTTGGGTTTATTATCCAGATCACCTTATTTCACCTTTCTTCAGTACCTGAAACAAACTTCCATGCATAGCTATTGTAGTCACAGAAGCAACATCGCAAGAATTCTCTAGATTGTTTATATAAATCTGCTCTGTCCATCAAGTGAGAAAGATAAAATTTCTGGACTCTTGGGGTTGTTTCCAAAACAGTGATAGAGGGGCAGAAGAAACTAGTTCTAAGGATATAAAAGGAATTTTTAAAACTCTTGATGTAGTCATACATGACTGTGATCCTGGCTACTTGGGAGGATTGTTTGAGCCCAGGAGTTCTAGGACAGCCTGACCAATATAGTGAGAACCTGACCCTCCCCAAAATGTATTTTTTTTAAGATTTTTTGCTTTAAAATAACTTTATGTCAAACATCCTCTCATTATCCAAATATTAACAACTAAAGAAAAGAATTTATAAGTTTTAAGCAGAAAATGACAGAGGAAGACAAAAATTGGAGCTACTAAGGACCAGAATATAGTGATTATAAATATAGGTAATCTATATACACTGATCTAAAATGAGCACCTATGCAACACCAAAATAGTGTCATGCTTAGATGCAAGAGACAGCTTGGTATGTGTTGGGGTCAAAGTTAAAAATGACAAATTATTTTGGAAGTTACTGTGATAGACTATATTTTTTTATTTACTTATTTTTTATTTTTATTTTTATTTTTTGTGGAACTGGGGTTGGAACCCAGGGACTTTTCTATCTCAAGGCTATACTCCCAGACTTATTTTACATTTTATTTGGAAACAGGGGCTCACTAAATTATTGAAAGCCTCACTGAGTAGCTGAGGCTGGCTTCAAACCTGTGTGATCCTCCTGTCTCAGCTTCCCAAGGGCTGGAATTACAAGCGTGCGCAACCACGTCCAGGATGATATACTATTTTTTTTTTATGATACTGGGGTTCCTGGAAGCCCTTCTAACTCCGGGCTACACTCCCAGACATATTTTATATTTTTATTTGGAAACAGGTTCTCTTAAACCTACGCGATCCTCCTGTCTCTGACTCCCAAGCATGGGGATTACAAGCGTACGCCACCATGCCTGGTGCTGATAGACTATTTTTAAATGGGATCTTATAAAAGATCTGATGAATTAATGATTTTAATGCACATGTCCTTATATTGCTGCTACAATAATGCAAGCTAATGTATGTTAAATGATAATCAAATACCATTTCATTATTTTCAAATTCTAGGTTAAGCTAAGCATTTGAAAAAGTTTTATTAGACAAATGTATTTTAACAATGGCCAAATATTTATTAACTTAGATGTAATTAAAAAATCAGAGGACTCTAGTCAGCCCAATTTTATAGTGGATTTCAGCTATCTGCTAGAAATGTTCCAGAATCATTTGATTGTAAAATGTCTTATGATGAATTCTGCAACAATTTTGAACAAGATCACTTCACTATGTTTTGAATGAGAAGATTTACATTCTAAATTAAACTATGCTAATAGCTGGTTTTATAGCTTTCCAGAAAGGTCATTGTTTTCCTATGATTATTTTTTTATTTATAAAATACAGGGCTGGATGATTCTTAATGTCGGAGTTTTATTCAGAAGCTAAAACTTAAATGTCTATTATAGTTGGCTTTTAATTCTTTAGGAGAATGTGATTTTACTTCATATTTTAACAATTTCTTACACTGGACAACTTATCTAACAATTGTTCAATGTGAAAAAAAGGCAAGAAAGGATTTTTCCTGCCAAGACTCCAGCATGATTTCACTGAGAAGGTTTTGCTCTTTGGGGGACTCTTCATTAAACCAGTTTATTTCTGTTTCTTTTGTCGTTCTAGCTTGTTATATGGTAAATTTACGGTAGCATTTATCTGCTTCCTAACTAATACATAAGCATCTCTTCCTTGCAGACAAAGGTAAAAGCCTTCTGGTTCTTCCCATGCAGCTCTCCCTCCCTTCTCCAGTTAATCTCAGATCAACCCCACACATTTTTTAAGATAATTTTTCAAATTCATAAGCAAGAAAATGATACCAAGTTTAAGATACACATTATGTCCTGACTGTGTATCTTTTCATTGGAAACAAATTTCTATGTGAAATAATGGAAGAGAATTCTGTCTCCCTATAAAAACTTCAACGGGCAGCTGCAGGCAGTCTTCTATCTGGGACCACTTTGAGCTCGTTTCTCATCCTAGGCTGCTGGGAATAGGAAAGAAGGAGAAGCAGAGGTTTGTTTCCATGTTCACTACTACTTGCTGAGTCTCCCGTGACATTCAGCTCTCTGGTTGCAATCTCCAGTATTCTTGCACTTCTCTAAGCCCGCATGGGTGTGTGCTAGTCAGGACATCGGGAAGAAGTGAGCAGATGAATAGTTGGCACTTGGGACATGTTAGAGAAAAGCAGAGGAAGAAATAGTTTTTTTCTTCCACTTCAACTTCATTTCATGAGGTAGCTGGGTAAGAAGTAGAAGGAGCCTGGACTCTGAAACTGAATAGAGATGACTCCAAAATCTGATTAAAAAATGTCTTGACAAGGCCAGGCCTGGTAGCACATGCTTGTAATTCCAAAATTTGGGAAGCTGAGACAGGAGGATTGCGGTTAAAGGACAGTCTCAGCTATTTAGTGAGGCCCTTTGCAACTCAGTGAGGCCCTGTTTCAAAATAAAGAATAAAAAATAGGGCTGAGAGTGTATCTCAGAGGTAGAATGCCCCTGGGCTCCATCCCCAGTACTGCAAAAAAAAAAAAAAAAAAGTCCTGACTATTCCTGTCCATCAGTGATTGAGGCTTACTCTTCATACTATTCTTAAAAGGATTAAATGAAGTAACATTTAAGTCAGATGTGCTTCCCAGCGATACACGTACATGTTCTTTTCCTACTAAAAATGCTTCCTATTTTTCTTGTGTGGTGTTTCACACACAACTAACATCACCAGATATTTCCTAGGACTGTCAATGAGTATATATAAAAAGATATGTTTAAAGCCTGACTTTACAGATTAGCAAAGCAAATCTGTTATTATCCAGGTAACTATTTTCTGTGTGCAGTGTTGGGGATTGTGCCCAGGGCCATTCTACCTCTGAGCTACACCCCCAGGCAGATTTTTTATTCTTTATTTTAAAACAGGGTCTCACTGAGTTGTGAGGGTCTCACTAAGTAGCTGGGGCTGGCTGTGAACCATGATCCTCCTATTTCAGCCTCCCAAGTACTAGGATTACAAGTATTCACCACTATGCCTGGCTGCCCAGGTAACTATTTTTAAAGCTATCTATAAATACTTCTTCCAACCATAAAACACATATTTATACAAATAAAAATTGTCATTATTCCCATCCCCAAACATGCATGTCTTAAGCATTACATAATTTATGTGAAAATGACTAGTCTTATTTTTAATAGTCTGAAAATTTCAATATTGAATGCCTAAGACCTCTCATAAAAACTTAGAAAGAAATGCATATGCCTCTAAGAATGCAATTATGCAAATTATGTCTAGAAATATTAGATGTCATTATGATTTTAAAACACAGCTGCAAATTATTACACACTCTTACTGAGACATGGGGCCTAAGCCCACTCTCCTCTGAGTCATTTATGAATGCACTGACCAATAGAATAAATGGAAAGTGTTCCTGAGTGTCGTCCAAGGCTAGGTTAGAAAAGGCCACACAGCTTCCATCCATCTTGTGACTGGGCCACAAGCCACTACGTAAGAAGTGTGAATATATGGAGCCCAGACTTGACATTATCCTCACCAAGGAGCCAGGCAGGAAATTGAAGCACCATCTTGGAATGGATCCTCCTGTGGCAAGTGGTGGGATCCTATTTCAAGTCTTTTCAACTGCTTAAGTACTCAAGCTGAGGTTTCAAGTACCGTGAAGCAAAGATACAGTAGCCCTCCTATACCCTATTTGAATTCCTGGTAACAGACTCAATGCATGATAAAATGCTTGCGATTTTATACTATTAAAATGGGAGGGGATAGTTGAAAAGGCTTGGACAGTTGGCTTTTGTTAAGGTCAAGGAAAGCTAAGGATAAATCTCTAAAGCTCTAATTATATATTTTTATATATTTTTTCTTTCTATCTTTTTAGATTTCATAGCACACCAGATGGAATTATATATTACTTTAGGGGGGTCATTTGTAAAGGCCACTAATTGAAGACTGTTTCATAAAAAGTAAGTGGCAGATTCATTTTAATGGAAAAACAAACATGATTCACTTATGTTCAATCCATTAAACTAATGCCTAGCATGCTAATTTTCTTGTCTTATCTATAATAAGACACTATTCTGGGATCAGCCTTATCAAAATTTTTTGAAAATTTATATGGCTTGGAAAATATTGATATATTTGTGGTTAACATCTATTTGAATGTAATGCCCTCTTCTGTAGGGGCTGGAAAACGTAAAATTGTATTTTCCAAACTGCCCTGCAGCTTCCAGATGCATTTGAGTTGGTGAATCAGATGCATCTGCATGAGGTCTAGAAGGCAAGGTTCCCATTTTAACTGCATTTCTTTTGTTTCTACATGCAAGCACAGTTATGGAAGCCTTTGGATTTTCTATGGAATACTTAGCAGAGAGTCCATTTTCCACCCCACATCTGTGATGTTGATGATGTAGGATTTACATCTTACTGGTTCAAACTATAGAACATGACTTTTGCCCTGTGGCTAGCAGTAGAGACAGGAATTTTCTGAACATGAGAGTCAGCCCCTAGATCATAGAAAGAGCAATCTCAAGTGTGTCTTTGAGAGCCATTTGGTTTTAAAAACTCAACTTATAAATGGAATCTCCAGTCGTCTCAATGATCCTGTAAGACATTTAATTGCCTATAATACATTTTGTTTTTCTTAAATAATTTGGAGAAAATTTTTCTTTCTGCAACTACACTCAGATCAATATACACACAAATATAAGCATTTTCTTGCATGACATCTAAAGGACCCTATGTCATCTCTTACCTTGATAGGTTCTCCATGGGGAGACATGACTTCATCAGAGAGCTCCATCATCTTCAGAGCCATCAGGGCTATCTGAACAGCATGGGTATCACTCTCTCTGTGTAGTCCTCCAGCTACACAATATGCATCGCCAATGGTCTCCACCTAAATATAATGCATTTTGCATAGTATATTTTAAAAGCCCAGGATTATTCACTATATACACCACACAGTAGAACTCAAGAATAATCTAGTACATTTACGTGCTCAGGTCTGATGAAGAAAAAGGGTAAATCAGATTACTCTAAGAAGTAGGTTCCCTTTCAGGAAATTCACAGGGTGTATGTACCTCTTGCACCAGGGCATTGCATTGAAAGGCAACACAATCCCGTGTTCACACTGTCAGCCAGCTCCCACTCCAGACTTCCACTAACTTACCATGTCATTTAACCAATTTTTTCAGCCATGTAAGGTAGATTTTGTAGAAACGAATTATGTATATTGTATTTCTAATAAATTACTTAAGCTATTGGGATCAGTTACTCATTTTAATCTTCCCCATGGTAAATAGTGTTTGGCATGATGTTACTCCTCAATAAATGTCATATGAATGCAGTAAAAATGTATAATGTAAAGCTAAGATGTTCATAGCCTTGAGTAAAAGTTTTTCTAAATGATATTTGGGGATCTTAGAGCACTTATTTAGTGTGTATGTATATATTAATCACAAAGGATAGAAACCAGATATCAAACCAGGAGATAAAAAACAATAATGCTTAGCAGGCTACTAAAAATCAAAATGTCATATAAATTCCAAGTCTGATCATCATCGTATCGTTGTTATTACTGGCCATTTATTACTGGTCTGTGATGCTGGCCACAGCAAGCTAAATATTAACTTAAACCCATAAATAATTCCTCTAATCCCAGTACCTGGACTCTTCTTCTCTAAATATTGATTGCAACTTCTTAGATCATCTTATTCCCCTCATCAAAACCCTCTTTATGAAATTATAAAGGTGAAAAGAACAAAAGTAAGCAGTGAGGAGGGACAAACCTTCAGCCATTTCCCACTCATTTGGGAAAATGCAAATGCCCTTCTAATGGCTCCAAAGTTGTTCTAACTTTGCATTTCTGTTAATCTCTATCTTTTAATTCTGCTTCTTGCTCAGATTGTTAGAATGTCAGTGGCCTATTATCTCTCAAACATACTCAAAATGCTCCAACTTTCTATTCCTTCTCCTGGAACAAACTCTTTGCAGATAACCATTGGCTTGCCCCGCGTTTCCTTCAGTCCCTGATAAAACATCACCTCATTAGAAAGGCCTATTCTAACTACCCTCTGTTAAGTTTGCTTGTTCTCAGCAGTTCTTTTCCCTCTTAACCTGTGTTGTTTACCCTCCAAATCATTATACCAAATGGAATAGTATTTATGTCCTCATTTACGTTTTGCCTTTCTTTCCTTCTGTAGGATGTAAGCTCTCTGAGTTGTCTATTGTATTTGTTCCTGTATCCCCAGTGCCCAGAAAAGAAGAAACAGACAGCTTGCCTCCATAAGCTCTTCCTCAGTAATGAAAATGGAAGTGCTCCTCATAATGTCTAATATATTAGAGGTCCTCAATACATATACTACTTAGGAGACTTGACCCTACCTACCTCTACTTGTGGTTAGGAGCCCACTTTCTCTGCCCTTGTAGCATTTTATATATACTTGGGCAGAATTAGGCAGCATTCTGTCAGTCAAGAATCTGCATTAGTTAGCTCTGCTCCTCTTTCCCTTTCCCCACTCATGAATCCTTTCACTGGGCTTGTGTCCTCCTCCAAATCTGCTGCTCAATCATGCTGTAAACACTGAAGAACCAGTCAAAATTTGCTATCACAGTTGATAAGGTAATACAGAATACACAGGGCAATAATCAAAAGAGTTAAAGACAGAAAGTGAAATTATATAAAGCCCTGGTACAATCAGGTCCCAGAATAAATAAAACTGACTCTTTCTTCAAAGTCTTTGCACTCATAGGTCAGCATGTGGTTACACACGTTGTTTATGTTAAATTTAGTTCATGGCTAAGACCTGACCTCCTTTACTTTCAGCTCTTGCTAGCTATTTCCATGACAAATCAGAAATGAATGGAAAGGGACTTTGAGGACTAGGAGAGATGGTGGTTTACGCTCTACCTCCAGCTGCAGTGGGATAAATCAGGGAACTTTATGGCAGCTGTCTTTGTGGGAAGGAAAAATACTTGATAGGGAACTTGGACACCTTCCCTTGTACCCTTGATAGGTGTCACTGAACGTGGAAGAGTGTTACTTCTCCTGGCAGCAATCATAGCTGGTTGCAGTGGGGAGTAAGACTTTCTCACAGTGCTGAGAGAAGACAGAAGATGACTGCAAACAGTAAATGCCACAAGAGGACATCAAACTTAACCTAACGGAAGCCAATTATTTTATCTGTAATTATGCAGAGACTTCTTTTTTGTTGTTCTTTCTTTAATCCACAAGGGAATCATAGCTCTCTCTGGAATTTCCTGTTAGAAATTTCAAAAAGGAAGTTTTTGCTCCAAGCATCTCGAATGAAACAAGACAAGGTTTGTATATTGCCATAAATATTTATTTCCTTCTCAATAATTTATTTTCATGTTCAGATAAACCGTGAGATGGCAGATTATGTGGCAAATTAAGCAGATGACTTGAGTCTGAAATTAGTTGAGTGTATTTTTTCTTAATGCCATTATACAAAGCAAGGCAAAAATAATTTTATTTACTTTTATTTTTTTTTTTATTCTGGGGATAAAACCTTGGGCCTTGCATATGCTAGGCAAATGCTCTACCACTGAACCACATTCACAATTTCAAACAGAATCATTTAAATCAGTAAAAAGTTAATTCTTAAAAAATAAGGCAAAAAATAATTTTTTTTCTTAGTTCTATTTCTAAGGATAGTTATATTTAAAAAAATAAGCTTATAAGTGTCAGAGACAGTGTTGTGCCCTCAGGGCTTAGAGTGAAGCCTGTCTGACCACACCCACCCAATAAACCCTCAATGCCTGAAACAAATCGTCTATCGTAAATTGACAACAATCCTGCTCACTGACTTTATGTGACCTACCTAGCCTGCTGTTATTCATAAACATGAACTCTGTCAGGGGATATTGCTTCCCAGGTTTTAGATAACAAAACGGTCATTTCACTTGCTCCGTTTACAGCTGAAGTAAGGTAGAGAACTAGATTCAAAAAAGGGTCTCACTAGAATATCTCTTCACTGGGCCAACCTGCAAAAATGCCTTAAATAAGTGATTTTGATTTCCATAAACTGGCTCTGAAAAGTGTCATGTAAACTCTAGATTAAATGAACCAATTTTATAACAATTTTTATAATCCTCATGTTTCTTTACTTTTTTAAATACACAAGGGATAAAGTTTCCCTATGAGTCATGTCTGGAATTATCTCGTGCTTAATAATTCCACTCAGTTTCCACAGTGAAGTGGTTGGCCCCTTTACTGCTGAATGCCACCTTTGCACAAGTCTCCCATTCAGCCTGCCCTCCTTCCATTCTGTGCTCATTCTTTGAGAAGACAATGAGGCAGTCCTTTCCTGCAACAATTATCTCTGTCTCTGAGCAGAATCGAAGCTATTTCTGGCTGGGGAACACCCACATAATTGATACACAAAGCATGCTCCCAGGATATAGCCTGGTGACCCTATATGCAGAGAAAGCCTTCCACTTGCATTATAGTTCAGAAAGGCACAAAGCTTTCTCCAGGGTGACTTGTACATAAAAATGGCCATCGCCTGGTTCCACCCCTACCTTGTAGACATCCAGCTCTCCACACTGCTGGTCAAAGCGAGTGTAGAGTGCGTTGAGCATGGTGATGACCTGCAGGGGTGAGCACTGGGAGCAGATGGCAGTGAACCCCACGATGTCCGAGAAGAGCATGGTGACATTATTGAACTTCTTGGCCTGCACCACCTGCCCTTGCCACAGCTGCTGAGCTACCTCGCTGGGGAATATGGAGCACAGAAGGTCTACTGTCTTTTTCTTCTCCTCCTCCAGGGCTTGGTGGGCTTGCTCGAGCGTGGCTTTCAGCTTCCCCAGCCTTTTCTTCAGGCCGTCTTGGGCTCGAGCTTGCTCCCCTATCAGGACCACATCCCTCAGCGCATTGTGAATCGGGATGTCTGACAGGTAGAGCCCTCTTCCTGTAAAATCTTCCAATCTATCCACACAGGGTGACCCCAAGAACAAAATTGCACTGGATTCAACGATATAAATCATTTGGCCTTTGAGATCCATAACCTGCAAAGCAGAGGAGAACCAATTGCTATGGTTTATTCAAGTTTTCAATGCCTTTCTGAGACAAAAGGGGAGAAAGTAGATACAGTGATAATCCCTGTTGTTTAAGCCCTGTTTTTTCTACCTGCTATAAAAGAACAAAATGCTAACAGTTCTAATTTGCTATAAGTTCTACTATTATTTATTTATTTTTAATACTGAAGATTAAACTCAGGATATTCTACCTCTGAAATACCCCTAATAGCTTTTGTTTTAATTTTGAAACAGGATTTATCTAAGTTGCAGAGGTCTCACTAAATTGCTGAGGCTGGCCTCAAATCTTTGATTTTCCCATCTCTGCCTCCCAAGCACTGGGATTACAGACATGTGTTTCCATTCCCCATCAATTTACTATGAGTTTTAAAACACATGCAGAAGCCGGGCATGGTGGCGCACGCATGTAATCCCCACACTTGGGAGACGGAGACAGGAGGATCGCGCAGGTTCGAAGCCAGCCGCGCTGGTTTAAGAGACCCTGTTTCCAAATAAAAACGTATAAAAATAGGTCTGGGAGCGTAGCCCAGAGGTAGAAGGGCTTCCAGGAACACCAGTACCACCAAAAATAAATAAATAAATAAATAAATAAATAAATAAATAAATAAATAAATAAAAGACATGCAGACATTTGAAGAATATATTTGAGAATATATACATAGAAATCCTAATTTGCAACGAAAAATACAAAACATCCCTGCTTCAAGGCTTTCGCAGTAAGCATTATGTTGATGCTTTTGCTACCATACTCTTTTGATATTTTAATTTGGTTAATCTCTAGTTGTGTCTTTTTTGTATAATTTTGGTGTTCATGAAGACAGTCATCTTTCCTATCTTCTTCCTTTTCCTCTCTCCCTCTGCCTCTCTCTCTCTCTCTCTGTGTCTCTCCTCTCTTTAGTTTTGTCTTCTGCTGTTTTAACATCTTCTCTGCTTCTTTTTGTCCATAAGCCATTTACTTATTCCATCTGTAAGGAATGGAAGTTGAAAAAGCTTCCAAGGTAAGATTTTTGTCCTAACTTTTTTTTCTGGTCACAAGTTGCCACACAAATATATCTTTTGGAAGTCATTATTTTAGAGAGAGTCAGTGTGAGTCCACTGATCTTAACACAGAGGCAATATCCTTATAGAAAATTTGCCTTAAGCACATGACCAATGCTGCCCTCCAAGGCATAAGCAAAATATCAAACATGTCAGCAAAAAAGACCCAGGAGGCCGGGTGTGGTGGTGCACACTTGTAATCCCCATGCTTGGAAGGCAAAGACAGGAGGGTAGCACAGGTTCAAAGCCAGCCGCGCGCTGGTTTAGGAGACCCTGTTTCCAAATAAAAATATAAAAAATAGGTCTATGGGAGTTTAGCCCAGAGGTAGAAGGGATTCCAGAAACCCCAGTACTACCACCAAAATAAAAAAGACCCAGGAAGCCGGGCATGGTGGCACATGCTTGTAATCCCCGTGCTTGGGAGGCTGAGACAGGAGAATCACACAAGCTCGAAGCCAGCCTCAGCTACTAAGTGAGGATCTCAGCAACTTAGTGAGACCCTGTCTCCAAATAAAATATAAAAAATAGGTCTGGGAGTATAGCCCAGAGGTAGACAGCTCCTAGGTTCCACCCTCAGTACCACAACAACAACAAAAAAAGACCCAGGAAGCCTCAAAAGAATTGGACTTCAGGTGGTCAATCTAGACCACAGAAGATTTCTTGCACATGTGTGGATAAATATGGACTAGTTGTGTGTTCACTGCAGCAAAGAGTCAAAGAAAACATCGAATGTTTTTTAATAGAAGAATGGTTAAATAAAGGAGAACACAATCATGCAATGAAACACTATATAGGCTCCAAAAGAGTAAAACCAATATACATCTAACAACATGGACAGATGACCAAAAGCAGGCCATTTTGTGACTGTTATAGTGAGAAATAGGATGTCCCCTGAAGAGCTCATGTATTAATAGTCAGAGTTTACATAATTAAGTCACAGGTTTGCAATCTCATCAATAAGTAGATCCCGTCTCATGGACTTATTGTTGGCAATCTAGGTGGAGGGGGTCGGCATGGGTGTGGACTTAAGGACTATGCTTTTTGCCCTTCAAACCCCTTGCTTGTTTGCTCTCTCTCCAAGGCTTCAGGTCTCCTTGATGTGAGAGCAGAGCCCTTTTTCTCTCTCTCTCTTTCTCCTGCTTGTCATCATGCCCTTGGCTTTGCAGACCTGGCCTGGCATAGACGGAACATCTAAATTTAACAAATACTATGAGCAAATAAAATCTTCTTTCCTTTAAGTTGTGTGTGGTCGCGGTTACTGGGTCACAGCAGTGAGAATGAGGAACAAAACAAAAGTAGTTGCAAAATAGTATATTTTGCTATGAATGAATTGTATATAATTAATATTCTTGATATTTTGCTGCAATGAACATCTTTAAATATTAGCAATTTTAAAAACATCTAGATATATGACTTTATTATAAATAATAAATATTAAATCCATTTTCCTGCTGGGGGTGCTTCTCCTGGGGTTATACATGTCTGTTTCTTCTCAGCTTTTTTTGCACTATGGACTATGAGCTAGGATGCTTTGCTTTCTGAGACTAGAAATTACCAACGTTCTCTACTATAAGAGGATAAGACATGAACCCCACACAAATTCTCTAGCAATTAAGTTAACAAATTATTTTCCTATGTCTATTAAGTATTGATTAAAAGTTCACTTAGTGGCTGGGGGTGTAGCTCAGTGGTAGAGCTCTTGGCTATCATGGGTGAGGCCCTGGGTTTGATCTCAGTACTACAACTAATTAAATAAATAAAAATAAAAATGCACTAAGTTGCTTCCTACCATAATAGTGTTTCTTTTTATTGCAAAACAGTACTTTTTAGTATTTAAACTAAGTTGGGTATTTGATAATAACTAAAACAAGTTTTATAAACATTTATCTAATTTAGTTATACTCCATAAGAATTAAAAAATGCAGGCTACATTCAATAAATATTTGAGAAGTAATTTATCAAATAAGCAAGGAAATAAATGCAGAAACAATTATAAATTTATTATTACCTTAATCTTTAAGTCTTTTTGGCTTAAATATGTTATCAAAGCAACTAAAGTGATTTTTGCATTTTTACCCTTTGGTTTCCGATCCTTAAGTGTGACATACATTATTTGAGATGAAAGGTATTGTGTTGCTTTCCTTACCCTGGAAGACTTCTTCACAGAGTTGTCCCACCTCCTCACTCGGATGACAAATTGCATGTTCAACATTGTCATGATCCCGCTGAAGGTCTGATTGATTTTAGGAGACAGAATTTCAAAGTACTCTTCGAAACTCGGCTTTCCTTGAAAATCCCTCCTGTTCATCAGCCTGCGAATGCCATTGCCCAGCTGCAGGATGGTCAGGTCTTTGTCAAACATGAAATGGAATGGGAATGTCTTGCAGAAGAGGGATGCGGGGATCACCAGTGAGGACTGAGGTTTGCCTGGTGACAGGGATGGCCTGGTGCTTTTCACATGAACTGAGTATAACAAGTAGGGCTGGTTGACAAATTCTGTGTGGTCACTAGGGAGGCAGGGAGGCATGAGGGACACCTCCACTTCGGTTTCATACAAAACGTGAGCTGCTGCCTTAATAATGCCAGGAAGAATCAGAGATGTGATTTTCTTAGGAAAGAAATAGTAAACATTCAAGAAATCATGATCCTTATCCAGACAGAGGATGGAGGCATCTTCAAGCCTGCCTCTCTTTTCCGCTTCTTGGCAGTGGCTGCTCTGCTTCAGAAGGGTGCTGAAGCTGTTTAAAAAGTCTTTAAGGGTGCCTCCGACCACGCCAAGGATGTGCTCATCTTCCTCATAGCATATTTTAAAAAGCTCTTCACCAAGAGACTCTTTGATGATCTCTGCTGGAATTCCTGGAAACAGAGATTACATTTTCTGTCATGTCAAATTAGTCCACTTGGTAGAGCCCTTCTGGTACTTCTATTTTCAACTTTGTTTAATCTGCTTATTTAGTGCCCCTTATATCTTATAATGAGAGTTCCAAAACAAAATCATACTCTGTATACCTCATTTTCTCACCTGTAATGTAAGAAAAATGATACTGGCCTCTTTAAGGCATTTATTGTGATATGTGGAGATTATATTTAGGATAGTATCTGGTTCCTAGGAAGGCCTGAATATAGATTAATTGTTATTATTATAATTCTTAAATTGTACCTTTAGAAAGATGTAACCTCTTGTTCCATGTATTCAAACTTTGAAAAGGCAGTACAACAAAGTCCCTCATCTATTTTTACCTCAAGCTAATTATTAATGTGGGAACGCTGATAAGTCTTTTTCCCATGATCGCTTTCAACCTTTAAAAACATTCTTTATTTTACCTCATTGGGCAAAATTTTTCATGTATAAATTAGGAACACTTGAGTTGAAGACCAAAGCCTGTGAATGTCTATAAGTCAGCTTCTCATCCAGCCTTATCTACTTCTCAGTAAATAAATGATAAAAAGGGGAAATGTTTGAAATCAGACAAAAATATATGGTATGCTTTTTATATCAACACAATATTTCATACTGGGGTTTACTAACAAATAAATAAGTTTTTGAAAAAAACACTGGTTCTACAGGTTCTTCTTTTTCTACCTCCAAGCTATACTCCCAGACCTATTTTATATTTTTATTTGGAAACAGGGTTTCCTCAGCCAGCGCACGTGGCTAGCTTCGAACCTCCTGTCTCCGCCTTCCAAGCGCGGGGATTACCAGCTTGCGCCACCACGCCCAGCTACAGGTTCTACTTCTTAATTACATATGCTTGAACAATTCTATTACCTGTTGCAATTGCTTGGTCAGCAATTATTTTTTCAAAGTCTTCTCTTTCCAAACATTTCCTGGAAAAATTCAGTATCTTAAATTATACACCAATAAATGAATGCTAAATATTTACATTATTAATATATATAATTTACAGAAATGATGACAGTTTTGTAGAAGCAATTACTGACTCTAAATTTAACATGAACAGAGCAATGAAACATACAATCTAAAACAATGTTGGAAAAGTTCAAAATATACACTATATAGAGTATCTCCACATTTTTAATGAAATGTATTTGCCTTTGAAGTTCACTTTACATAGGATATCATGGAAGAGAACCTGCCCTGGCAGGAAACTAGAACTATAAATGCTCAAAAGAATATATTGGGAATATAGTTCAGTGGTAGAGACTTTCATTCTACCACTGAAAAACCCTAAAATCAATCCCTGTACCACAAAGAAAGAAAAAGAATATTGTAAATCTTTAAAGATTTTCTGATCATCCATCCAGGAAGAAAAATCTACAGATATATTTTGCTAAATATGATGGGGTTTTTTTTCTTAAGAAAATATACACATTATGTTTCGACTTTGACATTTTGACTCTTGATATGCGTCACTTAGACATCATTACAATAAATTATTATTCTTGGTCTTATATAAACAGTTAGTAACAAATCTATTTGGGGTTACTGGAGATCAAACCTAGGGGCATTCTACAACCAAGATATACCCCATTTCTTTTTCTTTTTTTTATTTTGAAACAGGCTCTCAGTAAATTACCAAGTATCTTACTAAATTGCTGAGGTTGACCTTGAACTTGCAATCCTCCTGTCTCTCAACTACTGGGGTTATAGGCAAGGGCCAACATGCCAAGCTAGACGTCTACTTATTAATCAACTAATGCATTCACTTTTATAGGACACACAATGCTAATATTCTGTATACATTTTGATTGATAGAAGATTTTAATAATTTCAACTGGACTACTTGTAGATTAGTGTTTGCCTAATTGTTTTCTGATCATTTCTGGCAGTGATAACCAATTACACCAAATTTTGCTAAATTACTAGATAATATTAAAAGACACCCAAGGTTCTACTTGTGGCTCAATTAGTTATGAGCTAACCAAATTTACAGTCATGCAGTCACAATTTATTTATTTATTTATTTATTTATTTATTTATTTATTTATTATTTTGCGGTACTGAGGATGAAACCCAGGGGCATTGTACCTCCGAGCTACACCCTCAGCCCTATTTTTAAGTCTTTTTTATTTTTGAAACAGGGTCTTACTGAGTTTACAAGGGCATCACTAAGTAGCTGAGGCTGTCCACGAATCATGATGCTCAGGTCTCAGACTCCCAAATGCTGAGATTATAAGCATGCACCATGGCACCAAGCTACATTCACAATTTTAAATAAAATCTAAATAAAAGATGGTACAAGATGTGAAGTTTCAGAAGGAAATATTTTCAAGAAGAAAAACTCTTTAATCCACTATTTTGACACATAAACGTTCTGCTTATAACTATCTAAAATACTAGGTAAAGTATTTTATTGAAGTGGGCTGAGGATCACTATATATTATAGTTAGGATGCAGAGATACTCAAATATTTGTCTATATTAATCAGTCTTTAGATTTGCTTTTTCTCATTTATGCAAATTCTATTTTTTCTAAAGAATAACAGCAAATCTCTTCATCATGGGTGCTGATATTTCCTAGCACCCAAAATACAAGAGGCCAGCAGAGGTTAGTTAGTCCAAACAGCACATAGTACAATTCAAACTCATGTTTCTCTTTCAAATAATGCTGTGTAAATATACATTTTCAATACCAGTATCAATAATATGCATGGGCAAGGGGAGAGAATAGCACGGGATTCAAAGGGAAACACACAGAAAGCACACTAACAGCTTGTGAGTATATATGTTTCTATCATTCTGAACCTTATTATGATGCATAATTACAATGCATCAATAAAAGTATATTTTAAAAAATTCTTACTCTCACCTGCAAGCAAGACATAAGAACTTGCATGTATACCAACAAATGCATGCACGCACCACACACACACACACACACACACACACACACACACACACACAAACACACATTGTTGTGATCAATAGATTCCATAAAAAAAAAAGAAGCTAAAGGTCCTGGAGCAGCCAACTTGAAGAGATATGACATAGACAGATATCAGAGTGACTGTACTTTCCTTTAAAAACATGATGCTGGAGCCAGGCATGGTGGCACATGCTTGTAATCCTAGCATTCGGGAGCCTGAGACCTGAGGATTGAGAATCGCAGACAGCCTCAGGTGCATAGTGAGGTTCTTCATAACTTAGTGAAACCCTGTTTCAAAAAATAAAAAGACTAAAAAATAGAACTGGGGTGTAGCTCAGAGGTAGAATGCCCCTAGGTTTCATCCCTAGTACAGCAAAAACAAAACAAAACAAACAAACAAACAAAAAACCATAATGTTGGATGGGGATCTCATCCTTCATTTAAGATCAATTTATTGTTTAATATGTGGGGGATTTTTGTTTTATTTTTCAAGTCCCAGAAGTAAACAAGCAGCACAAAAAGTGATTAAAGTATATTCACCAGTTGGTAAGCTGAGACCATTGGAGAGAGTAGCTGACGAGCCAATGATTAAGGGAGGGGCTCAAATTTTCCAGATAAAATGATCATTGTTTATTTAAATTGTGAGATTGTTTTAGAAAATATACACCTCTGGGAACACATGGTCTATGGATATCTGAATGTGGCTGTAGGAACATTTCAGAACACAAAACCCTGAGAGTAAATTTTCAGTGAACTGGCTGCCAAGAATTTAAGCAGATAGACGCAGTAGCCCAGCTAGAAGGCCTGTGGCTATCTTATCAGTTTGCCTGAGAATTAAGGTCAGAGGAATGCTTTTATATCACTGTGCAAACAAAGCTATGTCAGCCACAGAGATTCACACTCTCCTGGATGCTCCTGACCCCTTCTTGGCTTGGCCTGCTTTCTGCAATCTGAGACCAGCAAATCAGCAAAGAAAATTAAACCTGGATAATCCACAGGGCTGATTATCCACTCCTGGGTAGGAGACAGATGAATGCGCTAATACAATATCCTTAATGATGGCATTAGTTTGCAAAATTGCAATTTTTGAGTCTACAAATTTGAACTAAAGGATTTATTCTATTATTGACAAATTAAATAATCCTAGAAATTTCAGGGAATTAGAAATAGGGCTGCCAACCAAATCATCCACCAGCCATTATTGTGTCAGATCACAGAAATATAATGTGGATTTAAAATGTCACTTTACGTCAGTCTCATCAGATACAATTTTAAGGAAAAGTTTAAAACAGAATACACACACACATATGTATGTATTTTAAAACAATAATACACACAGACAGACACATACACACACACAAACACACACACTTTTGCATACACACAGAACTGATATTTACCAGTACTATCAAATTGGTTAGGAAAATACTGAAACATGAAAAACTCCCCTAAGGATTAATAAATGTGTTCTTGCCCATGCTCTGGGTGCCTCTTCTTGGTAACCCTTCATACTTCCACACCTGTGATGTGTGTGTTGGGGTGAGAGTGCCTGCTGGGACCTTTGACAGTGTCCTTCAGACAGGAAATCTGTTCTGATTTTGGGGGATTAATGGCTTACCTGTTAAATATTTTATACATCTTAGTATAAAAACATAGGCTTTATAGTAGCTTGTTAAAAGCAGTAGTATTTGGTAGCACCATAAAAACGATGGGCTCTGAAAGTTTAAACTTCAGCTCTACCTTTTCCTGAACAGTTGTAAAATCCAAAATGTTTTGCATGAACCCAAGATTAGTAAACTATGAAATGTAAGAAACAAATGCACATATTTTCAAATTAGTAGTAATTAAAACAGTCCATTTTCTGACATACTATAATAATCTAATTAAGGTTGATACACTCAATAAGTTTTGGCTATTCTTCGTAACATTAGTGATAGTAATGGGGTTCACACAGCTAAAGTAATTCACCTTACCTGCTTTCTTTTATTTTATGCTTTGCCAATGTTCTCTGAAGTGCAACATTCAGCCGTTCAAACTGGAAATTTAAAAAAAAATGTTTGAAACATTTCCTTATATAATCACTTATTTGAACACTGTAGATTTAAAAAATTCATCTTGAAGGTTCTTACATAGAAGGGGAAACATCATATCTTGAACGATTAGGTGTACTAGAGTTCCACTTTGAGATGTGGAACTGCTTGATTTTCTATGTGTTCTTCAAATTTGGGAAGAAATAATGAGCTCAAACTAAAGTGAGTTTGGTTACATGGGGGCCACAGGCTTTGCCTAGTCATAATCTCACTGACAACCACGGGACAATCAAGCTGAGTCTGAATCCAAACAGAGCACTCTGGTTTGGTAATGACAGGTCTTCTATAACACAGGAGTCCAGAAGCATCACGCTCTCTGGGTCAGAACCCACCCCCCCATGCCCTGCCAATACTTCAGCCTCAGCATGCCCAGCCAGCAAATTCCTGTTTCTTTTATAACTCTGCATTCAACCACTCCTGTTATGTAAGTGCCCTTACCTGCACACTTACACTTAGGTTTCATATATTATGGCCTAAAATACATCAGTCATCTCTATCTCGTTTTCAATCCTTTAAGCAGTAAATTCTCTCACCAAAATCACTTGATCCTTTCTTTAAAATATGTCAAGTTTAATCTCGAGTGATGATTTCCTTTCTTTGAATGAATATTCCTAACCAAATACTGAGAGCTTTACTGTTTTTGTATTTCATGAGTTTTCCTAATTTGCAAGATATTTGTGTGATGTAAGCTCTCATTCTTGATAACTGTTGGCCATTAGATTCTCTTAACATTTTTTTATTTTTTGGTAGTAGTGGGGGTGGAACCCAAGGGCTTTTCTACCTCTGGGATATACTCCCAGACCTATTTTATATTTTATTTGGAAACAGGGTCTCACTAAGTAGCTGATGCCGGCTTTGAACCCACGTGATCCTCCTGTCTCATCCTCCCAAGCGCTGGGATTACAAGCGTGGACCACCATGCCCAGCTCTCTTAACATTTTTATCTCCAACCAATTTTTAAGACATAGAAGTAGAACACTGATAAACAATGTTGCCAGTTTTTGCATCATATATAAAAGTCACACATATCCGTGTGTGTGTGTGTGTATATCATCAATGGTTCTTTTATAGTTTACTCAGAGGAAAGTAATGAGTGCTATCCATATTCCAAATTGGGGAGTTGCCACATAACTAGGAACATTTCTTATTTTATGTATTTTTTTATTTTATGTATTATGTATTTCTGTATTTTATGTATTATGAAGTCATTTTTCCTTAATAACTATTTATACCTCTCATAGAGTCTCCACTAGTTAAAGAAGGCAATGAAGTCCAACAAATAAGAGCAAGATTGTGTTTCACTGAAATGAGTGATAAAGAGAACTTTGAGTTTTAAACATGCATATAAAGCTTTAAAATTAATATCTTTTGAAAGAAAATGTAACTAAAGGAAATAAAAGGAAATTTAAATTTTCAATGTAGAAAAATTTGACTGTTTTGGATTGGAGAGAGGAAAACATCTGCTCTAGGATGAAGGAGGGTTGGCAGGAGACATGTCAAGGGTGAGTTCTGGGCAGGTCCCAGGAGGTGATGTGACAGCAAGTGGCAGGAGGCCTGGCAGGTGAGAAGCAGCTTCAGAAATGAAAAAAAGAAGTATTTCTTAGTCTGCAAGCTTGTAAGCAAAGAAAAATGCACAGTTCATCAGTTGAAACTATAAATAAGATATATCAGCCAGTGTTCTCAAAAAGCTAAATTTCTCAAAAGCAGAAAGTTAATCTGGCAGTACTAGCAGGAGTCCTAGCATAGATAAAATTCCATGAAACCATGGGCTTCTGTGAGCTGCTTATTCTTGAAAACATACTTGTGTGGGTAAAAAGATCATCAGTAAAATAAGGGCTTCTGCCTTTATGGATGAGTTCTCAGTTTTCCTTAATAGGATTTGACTATTTTCCTATTTGACTCTTTTCCAATTATCTGTCTTTTACACTGACAAAGAAGCTCCTATCGGGCAGGGAGTGCCTGTTTTGTTCTCCCCTGTATTTCCAGAAGTGAGAATAGTACCTACACATATGTGATATTCAATAAATTTACTGAATGAACGATACTCCCTTCATCCGCTATTTGAAGCCTTCAAGGCTTAATCTACAAAATGATCAGAAATGGATTATAGTTAAATATAGGCTATTTTTTCAGATTAAGCTAATAATGAATTTCTATATACAAATATGTTGCTGCTTTGATTTGGACCTCTTTTTTTTTTTTCTTCTTGTGCCTGGGCCTAGCACATGCTAGTAACTATTCTATCAGTGAGCTACATCCCCAGTCCCTCATCAGGAACTTTTGATGGGCTATGAGGAAAGAAAATCCAAAACTTTTCTGTCACTGGAAAATTTTCCCTTCTCTTCCCCAGTGTTCCTGTCTTCCTCTTTATGTTTTCAATTAGACTGTCAGGTATATTCTTGCCCCTTTAGCTAATACCCTTCTTTGTGTCTCATGACTTCTCATGCCACCAGGAATGTCTTTTTTTGGTGCTTTTATACTAACATATGTTGTTATGATAAGATGATGACGAGAGATGGTTTTTCTTTCCACTCTCGATGGGGTTGGCAGAGCAAGTATATTTCAGACTTTCCATTTTGAATCAGAACTCATCTTCCTAAAGAATATGCTAAAGTCCTAGGGAAGCACTAGTAGAATACTTTAATGTTATTGTGGGCTTATGGTATTTTGTGGGAATCTACTTTCATCTTCGATGATATCTCCTCTGGAAAATGGAAAGTTTAAAACAACATCCACAAAAAAAAAAAAAAAACAAACAAAACTCATAAGTTTCCAAGCAAAAAATTTAGTGGAAAAGGCTTCTGGTCCACAGAGTTTCCTACCTTAGGGCTATATCTTCTACAACATGGCTTGAATCTAGACCCTGAGATGTCATGAATCTACAATAAAGCCATATGCAAAACTCAACTTTAGTTGATAGTTGCCACACATAGCCATCCCAAATATTCATGACATAAACTCAACAAGTGTAGAACTGGTCTATATCCTAATGATTCTAACTTTGATTTTTTTTATTTTTATAACTATTGATTTATGTATATATGCATATATATATGTATATATATATAGTAGTTTGTATGTATAAATGAGTAGTACCACGTATATAAACAACTTAATTATACACAGTACTTTCATGATATCATGACATTAGTGATAAATCACCTTTTTTGGGTACACTTTAGTTTTTAATATGATGTTTTAAGATTAAATCCAATATTCCCTTCAAAACTCATTCCTTAGAATTCAACATATATATTATGTATTGGTCTTCTGTAAGAATTTTAGTTGTTCTACATTCAAGTTTCCTTAAATTTGGGCAAGTATCTATACTGAATTTTGGAGGAAATGGGCCCTATTATAGCTGTAGTCCTTGAATCTTGAAGTAATGTGGATCATGGAATTTTATTCACAAAAGGCACATTAGTCCTTAAAAGTCAGTAAGGTATTACTCTCAAGTTTGTGTCTGTTTACTGAGCATTTAACTTTTGGCTTTATGAAGGATAGATAAGTACTCTTTGTTAAAACCAGTACTTCTGCTGTAAGTACACTATACAAGAATAGTTCAGGAATACCTACTATTTTAAGAATATTGCTATGAACACACTGAATTTTGATGGATGTATTATATGGATAAATCATTATTTCCGTTTATTTTTTAATTTCACCCAGATTTTTGATATTTTTATTGACCAAGAATATTTTAATTCATAAAAATAAATTATAATACTATTTTTCTCCTTGATACTCAATATTCTGAAACATATCTAGAATCTGATGATTTCCTTCAGATCCTTCTCTCAGCAGGTCTTTGATTTGGGGCATTATAATTCACGCAAGTATATCTAACTTCATTGATTCAATTCAGTTACTGGATCTGATTTGCTGCAACTGTGGCTAGTACACCATTATAAGCTCCTTAGATATTATTCTAAAAAAAATTAAAGAATTCCTAGGGAGCAATATCTATAAATAATGACCAAAAATATTATACTAAACGAACAATAAAGTATTAATGGATACAGAGAGTTTCCCATCACTTCAGTTATCTCTTTTACTTTAAATAAGTGTTCTAACTTTATGTGACTTAATTCTTTTTAAATAGAATTTATAATTTACTTTAGATGATCAAGAAGACCTTTTTATACTCAAATATTTCTCTATTGTGGACTGATGTCTTCTGTTATAAATTCACTAAGGATAATAAATTTTAATACTTTCCACCCCCTATGAAAACCTTCTTGGAGACTTAAATCTGATTATCTAAAATAAGAACTATGATGTCAAATGCTATTTTTAGTCTCTTCTTTTGGATTATTGGCGTGACTGAAACTAAACTAAGCATTAAATCTCTCAATTTAAAAAGAATCAGTGAAAAACAGAAGTATATATTGAAGACAAACAGATGTTTGGATGGTAGATGAAGTAATTTAGATCAATTAGTACACATTTCAAATGTATTCAATATCAAGACATATATGGTCATGAGGTAAATGACCTCAATTGGAGAAAACTGATAGTCACTAGTGCCAAATATACATTTTTCTACTTGAATTCCTAGCCTTTTCCTCTCTACTATATGACAGTGTAGTCAAATCTTAATGGTTACTTTTATGAGTCCAATGAAAAATAATATAGATTATTACAAATAAGGAACAAGCAAAATATAACTTATATTTGGTATTTAATCCTGGCTGTTCATTTAATAGTGGCAATGTTTCTTTAAAAATAGAAGAAAGCACAAAAGCCTGTGACTTCTTCATGAGAGAGGAAGAGAAATGAATGTATACGTTCATAGAAAAGGTTTTATATCTGCTAGCTTTGTTCTTCTTCAAGATCGTTTTGGGTATCTAGAATTCATATTCCATATTAGGATAGATTTTTTTCTGAAAAATAAATATATAAATATATGATAGTTTCACCAAAAAAACAGGAAAATATATGCTCTGGTAAGAAAGAAAGCAAAAAGAAATATTGAAATGTTATCTTTAAATCATCAAAAGCTTGGCATCAGACAAAGGAAACTGTTATGTGAGATTATCATTTTTAATTTTGGATACTGCTATAATACTAGATGTCAACCACTAAGCCAAGCATGGGAGGGAGGGATGGGGAGAGAATGGGGTGGGGATCGGGTGGGGACTGACTGGGCAATGTGTGCATGTATGTCTACAAAAGTTTGTATCCCACTATGATGTATGAATACAGTGCACCAATAAAATAAAATTAAAAAAAAAAAGAAAAGGTTTTAGAGGTTCCCAGAATCTCTAACTGGGCCAACTAGTGAAGGCACTTCCAATATGAAAGTGCACAATATGGATGCATCGTCAAATGCAACGAAACCAAAGCAAAGCTATAGGAAACACAGAAAATCAGGGAAATATGACTCAATCAAAGAACAAAATAAATCTTGAATAACCAACCCTGATGGGAAAAGGAGCTATGGATTATCTGATGTAAAAGTAAAAATAATCACCCTATAAAAAGCATAGATGAAGTCAAGAGAACTACATGAACAGATGATGAGTAACAGCAAAGAAACGGAAATCACAAAGAACCAAACTAACTAGAGGGGAATAATATATTAACTGAATTGGAAAGTTAATAAACAGCCTCAACAGACTTGATCAAGCAGAATCAGAGAACTAACACACACACACACACACACACACACACACACACACACACACACATTGTTGTATAGCGTCCATGCTTTCTCTGAGTTATGCCATGTTAGCTTTTATAATTAACATATATTATATATTATATATACTAATATATATTATATATATTAATATATATAATATACAAGCATATATAGACAATCACAGGCTTGTGACTCTGGCCCAAAGGGGTGATTGTGTCAAATCTGATTTGAGCCAAATCTTCAGATTCAGAACCAGTGATAAAATGAAGATTTTTTTTCACTTCTGAAAAGTGGCAAAGAACATATGATATATTTGTATAATTCTTTGTAGTTAGAAGAGTAAAATAAATTATTTTGCAAGTAATTTAATTTTATAACAAGTAACTTAATTTAATTTAGTCTTCTTATATTTTGTTTAAAACAGGGTCTTGCTGATTTGCAAAGGGTCTTGCTAAGTAGCTGAGGCTGTCCTCAAATCGCAATCCTCTGGTCCTAGCCTCCCAAATGCTGGGATTTCAAGGGTGTGCTACCATGACCTGCTAATTTAAAACAAGTAACTTAATTTAATTTTAAAAAGGCATAACATCTACTGAGAATTTATGATACAGCAAGTACTATGGATGACTTGGCTTAATTCACATTTGAACTGTAGGAGGAAAGTAGTGTCATTATCTCCATTTTATAAATGTGGAAGCTGAGGCTAAGGGGAGTTAAGTAGTTGCCCAAAATTATAATGTCTATCAGAGTTCAGGATACTTTTGAAAAAACTTCAAGATATTCAACATTTTAATATTAAACACAATTTGTAATATGATTATTTTAAAAGAATATATATATATATATATATATATATATATATATTTTTTTTTTTTTTTTTTTTTTTGGTGGTACTGGGGGTGGAATCCAGAGGCTTTCTACCTCCGGGCTATACTCCCAGACCTTTTTTATATTTTATTTGGAAACAGGGTCTCACTAAGTTGCTGAGAGCCTCACTAAGTAGTTGAGGCTGGCTTCGAACCCGTGAGATCCTCCTGTCTCAGCCTCCCAAGCGCGGGGATTACAAGCGTGCACCACCACGCCCGGCCTGTTTTCATGTTTTAAAAAAATATAGTAAAGAAGTATGTTAAACATTTTCTCTAGAAAAAACTTCTTTTTACACAATTTCAAAATACCATTAAGATCTCTAAAGGGCAAGCACTTACCTCTGGGAAAATTAGTTTGCAAATACTCTCTGCCAAAGTATGAAGATAGACTCGGCTTCTACTGGTCTTTCTTTGTGGAAGACTCCCTTGTACGTTCTTCTCAGGAAGGTCCTGACAGACAGGCAGAGTTGCTGTGCAGCCCTCAGAGCTCCCTGCTACTTCCTCTCCTGGCTCTTTAGGAACCTGGCCTGGGGCCAGTAAGGAGAAGGGACATTCCCCGGTGATCTTGAGATCCTTGAGCTTAGTGCAGAACATGTTGCTGGCTCTTGCTCTATTGTGGTTTCCTTTTGAGGAGTTAATGTTTTACGTGGAACTCACCAACAGCAGCCACTATTAATTCAAGGACACTGGCGATGAAGGTGTCTATGGGCAGAGTCAGAACAGAAAGAAGAGTGACTTTGTACACTAGAAAACAGAAAAAGGCAGGTGCCAAAACAAACCATACAGTCACATATCATTTTCAAGTAAAAAATCTGATAGAAGTGCCATTATAAAATTAACAGAATACCTGGTCAATAACTTTAATATGTCCGCATTTCAGTACACTACAGTAATGAAATATTTTATTTTAATTTTTACCCAACATCACAGTAATACCAAAACCAAATAAAGACAGCTCAAGAAAGGAAAACAAGCCTATATCTTTGATGAACTTGGGTGCAAATGTGCTAAAAAATACTAGCAACATGCATTCAAAACTACATCAAGAAAATCATATACCATGAAAATCAATTTATGTAATTCATCATATAAACAGAACCGAAGACAAAGATCACATGATCACTTTAATAAATGCTGAAAAGAAGTTGACAAAATCCAACATCCATTTATGCTAAAGGCACTACAATGAATCAGAATAGAAGGAACATACCTCAACATAATAAAGGCAATCGATAATAGGCCCACAGCCAACATCATATTAAATGGGGAAAAACTGCAAGAATTCCCCCTAAAACCAGGACAAGGATGTCCATTATCACCACTTCTTTTCAATATAGTACTTGAGACTCTAGCCAGAGCAATAAATCAAGAAAAGGAAATCAAAAGAGTAAAAAATAGGAAAAGAGGAACTAAAACTTTTACCATTTTCAGATGGCATACTATACTTCAAACATCCAACAAATTCAACCAAAAGGCTTATCAACAAATTCAGCATGGTGTCTGGATACAAAATCAATCTTAAAAAATAGGAAGCTTTTCTGTATACCAACCATAAATATACTGAGAAAGAAATCCAGAAAATACTTTAACTCAGGATATCCAACAATAACAACAACAACAAAATACTTAGGAATAAACTTAACAAGGTGGTAAAAGACCTCTACAAAGAAAATTATACATTAAAAAAGGAATCAAAGAAGATCTTAGAAGATGGAAAGATCTTCCATGTTCATGGATAGGCAAAATAAATATCATCAAAATGGTCATACTCCCAAAAGTGATCTACAGATTCAATGCAATGCCCATTAAATCACCAAGGTCATTCCTTACAGACATAGAAAAATCAGTCCTTAAATCCATTTGGAACAACAAAAAACCTTGCTTTCCCAGATCTGCTGGGTTGCCTGGATCCCCTGTGACCGCGCCCGCCCTGCCTGCTGCTCCAAACCTTCTGCCGCTCTGGGACCTCCGCCACCCTGAGAAGACTACCAGTGCTCCAGGACTGCCTCCACCTTAGATCCACCACTACCCCATGCCTGCCCTGACTGGAGACCATAAGCCGCCCTTTTCCGGCCTCGTGTTCCGAGGCACCACTCCACATGGGTCCGACCTTCAGCTAACCCGGACAAGCCCCAGATTCCTTTCCCTGCTCCCTCTGCCTGCGCTTCCTCCAGCCTGGCAGCCAGCCCTTCCTGGACTCTTAAACTCCCCTGCTGACCCCGGCCCAGACTCTGGCCATCTTGCCCACCAGGTCAGACCCACGAGGGTGCATGCCACGTGGCCTGGCCTCAGCATCTGGTAGGCCCCTGAAAGCCATTTATTTATTTATTTATTTATGTTTGTATCGCAGACCCGGTAACCACGCCGTCCGGCTGCACACTCTGCCTGAGAGCCGGCAGCCATCTTCCCCAGCTGCACGCTCTCTGGGACAGTAAGTGGCCATCTTCCCAGCCGCATGCTCTCCCTGAGAGCCAGCGGACAGCTTCCCCCGCCGCACGCTCTTCCTGAGGGCCGGTGGCCATCTTCCCCGGCCACACGCTCTCCAGGAGAGCCAGTGGACATCTTCTCCACCCGCATGCTCTCCAGGAGAGCCGGCGGCCATCTTACCGCCCACCTAAGTCCCAGCGGCCATCTTAAACCTCATCTAGCCCAAATTCAACCTAACAGCTACACAGCGTGAGCCCGGCTCTGCAGCCTTTCATCACTTTGGTTCCAGTCAGCACTGGCTGATAATACTACACTGTGATAGGCTTCCCCTTCCTTGGACAAGCAGGTTCCAGCTTTTAGCCTTTTTCAGACTTGGGCTAACAGCTGTTAATTAAACCCAAATATTTGTCGCCTAAGTTCTCTGGGGGTAGCCAGGCTGCCCTATGGTTGTGTAAAGGGAATGGAGACATCCTTCTCTAACACAATCACATTGTTTCCGGACGTTAGGCAGGGTCTTGGGATACCAAATTCCTGTTTTCATCTTCACCCACTGACCAGTCATGGGGGAAAGCCAGCCATCAAAAATAGACTCCCAATCCACACTAGGCCGTATTCTGTTTAATCTCCAGACTCTAGGTTTATCTGGGGAACTGTGCCCCAAGCAGCTCATATTTTTCTGCACAAAAGTCTGGCCCACTTATGAGTTGGGTAATGGTTCTCAGTGGCTGGAGATGGGTAAGTTCGATCTTAAAATGTTGACTGATAGCCGGGCATGGTGGCGCACGCTTGTAATCCCAGCATTCAGGAGGCTGAGACCTGGAGGATCGTGGTTCGCGGACAGCCTCAGCTACTTAGTGAGGCCCTCTGGAACTCAGTAAGACCCGGTTTCAAAATCAAGAATAAAAAATAGGGCAGAGGGTGTAGCTCGGAGGTTGAATGCCCCTGGGTTCCACCCCAAGACCCGCAAAAAAAAAAAAAAAAAAAATGTTGACTGATCTCAGTAACTTTTGCAAATGGGCAGGTAAATGGTCAGAGGTTCGGTACGTACAGACTTTTCTGTTCATGCATTATCGGCTTTCCCTTTCCACCCATCCTGACTCTACTGCTTGAGTCATGTTGGCTGGTGATTCCTGCCAGCTGCAGCTGCCATCTTGGTCACCACATGGCAACTCACAGGCGCCACCTGATGGCCTTTCTGGGTCAGAGGCCTGCTATTCGGCTAACTCAAGGTTGCCATTCTGTGATCCGGCCGAGTTGCAGGCCCCATTTCCCGATGACACTGACCCACAAGACCTCTCCTTACCTCTGCGATCCTCATATTATTCTGGGGCAGCCTCCCATTCTAACTCATTCCTTTCTCCCCTGCCTTCCTCCCTTAAGGGACCAACTCTTACCTCCCCCTCGTCTACCCCTGTAGGTCACCTCACCCATTCCAGAGGCTCCCCTTCTTTCTTGGCCCCACATCATGAGGTGGCTGGTTCAGAAGGCATGGTCCGTGTCCATGTTCCTTTTCTCATTCTTGACCTTGCTCAACTTCAAAAGAGACTGGGTTCTTTTTCTGCCAATCCCTTTGGTTTTATCAAGGAATTCCAACACATTGTACAAGCATATGATTTAACTTGGAGGAATCTTCATGTCATTTTAACCTCCTCTTTAACTCCAGACGAACAAGATAGTATTCTTAAGGCTGCCAGGGAACAGGCCAATCAGGCTCACCTAACCAATCCACAGCTCCCTACTAGAATAGCTGCAGTTCCTTCTGAGGATCCCCACTGCAATTATAATGACAGGGGTTAGGGAATAAAAAAGAGAAATCACATAATACTATGCCTTCAAGCTGAGCCCAGGGTAACTCTCCAGGTAGTGAGTGGGTAAACTCGTCTCCTTCTTGATTGATACTGCAGCTACCTACTCTGTTCTCCCTTCCTTCTCAGCACCTAGTTTCCTTTCCCAAATCTTGGTTCAGGGGATTGACGGCATGTTCTCTTGCCCGCATACTACAGGCCCCCTTTTATGCCATTTAGAGACCTTTATGGTTAACCATCCATTCCTGATTATCCCTTCATGTTCTACCCCCCCCCTTTTAAATAGAGACTTTTTAACAAAAATTGGGGCCGAACTTTCATTTAATTTCCCCACAGCTTCTGTTTCCCTTTTATATTTTTAATGACTGCAGCTACAGTTAATGACAGGGAAGCCAAGCCTCCCCTTCCAATAGATTTGGTTCACCCTATAGTCTGGGATACAAGCACCCCAGTTGTGGTGACCCACCACACCCTGATCCAGATTGTCCTACGTGATCCTACTATTTTCCCTGCCTGCTCCCAGTTTCCCATATTCCTCCTTCACCGATGTGGGCTTTAACCCATTATTTCCTGGCCCAGGGATTGCTTATCCCTACTAATTTCCCTTATATTTCCTCATTCCCCCAGTTAAAAAGCCTAATGGGACTTATCGTTTAGTCCAGGATCTCCATTTAATTAATGATGATCCCCCAATACCACCCACTTTTCAGTTCTTGACTTAAAGAATGTATTTAATACAATTTCTCTGCATCCTGAATCGTCCCCCCTTTTTGCCTTCACTTGGGAAGACTCCAATACCCAGGTTGCTCAACAACTAACCTGGACCATCCTCCCCAGGGTTTTCAAGATAGCCTACATCTCTTTGGACAGGCTCTAGCACAGGACGTCCTTCAGTGCCCCTTGGAGCCTAGTTCTCTGTTACAATATGTGGATGAACTTTTACTTTGTAGTCTTTCCCTGGAAGAGTCCAAACAGCACACTGCCTTTCTCCTTAATTTCCTTGGAAGCAGGCGTTATAGGGTGGCCCCACATAAAGCACAGTTATTAGTGCCTGAGGTGCGGTATCTAGGCCTACATCCAACCCCAGACACCTGAGGACTAATTGTTGACCGGGTTAAGGCCTTACAAGACTTGCAACTGCCCACCTCAGCTGAGCAGATCCAAGAGCTGTGAGCATCATGGCCTGAACTCCTGACACTAGCTCTGGCCATGTAAGGGCCACCACTCAAAGCACCACCTTTATGAGCCCCTTTGAATTGCTATATGGTCGCCCTTTCCTGCTTAATCATGCTCTGCCTTCGGAACCCCTTTCTTTGTCTTCCTATCTTCCTTACTTATCTTTTCTCAGGCACCTTACGGAACATGCTGACCAGTATCTTCTCCAACCTGGGACTGAAGAAGCAGCTCCACACCCTGCAGTCAAGGCCCTTAAGCTAGGGGATCAAGTCCTCCTCAAGTCACTTCAACCAAAACATCCCCAACCACGATGGACTGGGCCCTTCACAGTGATCCTCACCACACCTACCGCAGCCAAACTGCTGGGGGACCCCAACTGGCATCATCTTACCTGACTAAAAAGGGCTCTGTCACAACACTCCCATGACAAATTCTCTTGCACAGTGTTGGTGCCTACTAAGCTTCATTTTTCTCTTTGATTTTTTTTTTTTAATTTTAGCAGGTCCACTTGTTTACATACTAAGGTGCTCTCCCTCTTCGGATGCCATACTGCTATAACTCCTCGTCTGCTAAAGTTTCCTTGAGCACACATCACCAAGCTGTCCAGGGTAACCTCCGACTCACGCCGCAGCCATACTCCCACCTGCCCACTTTTGGAAGACCAAACCTCTCCCGGCCGAGAGGCCCCCTTATGATGTCCCTTGACAGCAGGAAGTAATTTAAGATTCAAATCTCTGCCCATTATTACCAAAAGGCTAGGATGACAAGTCGGATCCCCACTTCCAGCAGAAGGAGGAAGAGACTCTGCTAGGTGATGTTGTGAGGCAGGCAATATCACGAGAGGAGCAGCATTTCCACGCGTAGTCCCACCCCCAAGACGTAAACCTTAAAAGGAGAGGCATTTCCTCTCCAATCTTGGAGGGCTTTGCAGGTCTCCAGGACCAGTCCAGCCCCTATCCTCCAAAAGACCACAATATAACTGGCACTGCACTCCCTGCACCTACCTAACACATATCTCACTTTCTCACCCTGCACAAGAGTCAATTCAAGAAGGATCAAAGACTTGAAAATTAGACCAGAGAAACTGAGGCTCCTTGAAGAAGGCATAGGTCCAACTCAGCAACACATTATGCACAGGTAGAAAACGTTGTCTTCAAAACCCCAAAGACACAACAAACTAAAAGGCAAATCAATACATGGGATTGCATTAAACTGAAGAGCTTCTGTACAGCAAAGGAAACTATCAAGCACCTCAATCGAGTGCCAACAGAATGGGAGATTTTTGCCTCCTACTCCTCCAATAGAGGACTGATATCTAGATTATACAGAGAGCTCAAGAAACTCAACACTAAGAAAACAACCCAATCAAAAACTTGTGCAAAGGAACTAAATAGAAACTTTAAAACTTTTAAAATAAATATTACTTTCTCTAAATTTTCTTAGCACAAACTACTATTCATTTTTGTAACTCATTTGGTCCTGTTTGATTCCATAATGTTGGAATATCATGACAGAAGCCAAGTCTAAATCTATATTTTATTACTGCTAGCAGTACTATATTCCATTATGCCGTTCTTTCTATAAGACCAGAATAGTATAAGCCAGTATCTCTTAAAACTATCTAAAGGAAAAAATAGAGGAAAGTATGGAATGATACCTACATATGTGTTTTCAGATGTGAAATAGATTTTTAGATGCAAATAAAATCCATAAAAATAATTACTGCAAAATAAAACATTTATCACTATAAATTATTAAAAATATTACCACAATAAAATTATAAATAAATAATTATAAATAATTATATGTAAGTATTATAAATATTTATATATAATTATTATAAATAATTATGATAATATTAAAATTATTTTACCATAGTAAAATTATTTTAAAATATTACGATAAAATTAATTTTCCTTCAAAAAACTGCTGATACCTAAAATATATATTATGGAATTATCAGTGGTCTCTGGATCCAAATATAGAAAACATTTGGATAAACCAAGAGAGCTTTCCTTACCAGAAACTCCCTGAAATCAAATACATCATCAGTCCAGCGTATTTCCTTCAAACTTTTTGTTGTTGTTGATGATATTATAATTGTAAATCCTCAAGACCAATTTATTGTTAGTTATTTGTCTCTAGAACTGTCTCGTTTCAGTTAATCTTAACAATAGTAATAATCTCTGAAAATGTGTCCATTCACATTTTTCTTTAGACAACGATCTGTCTCGGATTTTACTATATCTGGACATATTACTGATATTATCTTGTATAATGCTTTTATTATTGTTGTTACTTCATTAACAGAGTTCACAAACTTCTGTTCAGATTTATGGTTTATTATTTATTTATTTATTTATTTATTTATTTATTTATTTATTTTTGCAGCCAGTGCAAGGTGCCCGCCAGAATGGAAGTGAATCTTCCCAAGCAGGAGCACCTGCTGGTGCTCTTTCTGGTTTGACAAACGAGACAGGCTTGTATTAATAAATTACTTTCTAGCTCTGAGAAGTTAAACTAGGAAATTTTCTCTTCATTGAGAGTAACTGGATTATTGCAGAATTATTACAGAAGTAATAATACATTATCGACCATATGAGAGTGATCTCTAACAGGTGCCAAAAATTGGAGAAAAGGCAATTCAAGACCTTCCTGCTCATCCACTACCAAAATTTATTCCTTGGTTTCCACATAATGGATCCAAACTTTCATTCGAACCTAAAATATCACCACCTGTAATTACTGGAGAGGCAGCTCAAGATGTGAAATAGTACTTAACTATTTCAGAACATGATATCAAGCCACAGAGTTATGATGGTACAGTAGATGTTTGGGAATTTTAATCTAGTTTGAAAACGCAGATTCATGGTTTAAATCCCCGATCAGCAAACCATTTCTGCAAAGCGCTAGAGATGTCCTCAGATTTGCAAGCCACACATTCTTCATTGCAACTGCTGAGTTCTACTGCAAGATGAAAACACCCATACACCACATACAAGTGACTGGGCATGGATGCATTCCATTAAAACCTTATTTGAAAAATCAAGCTGTGACTTTGGTCCACAAGCTGTAGTCTGCTGGTCCCTAATATTAAAAAGCTGAAGAAGTTAACAACAGTGTTAATGCAAATGTAACTTTGACTCTAAGGCCAATGTTACTTTCTCATCTTCTCTGCCCACTCCTTCTCTTCCCCAAGTAGCAGCCTATCTGGATCCACTTTTGCTGTTTGCAGTGATGGGGATGGAACCCAGGGCTTTCTGCATGCTGGCCAATTGCTCTATGACATACTTATACTCCCAGCCTATCAATCTAGTTCTTGTGCAATTTGAAAGTAATCAATGGGAGTAAATAATCTTAAATGGTTATTTATAAAGATAACAATACCATTAGTTTGCATTAATGTTTAGAAAAAAGAATGGTAGTGACTCAATGTCATGATTTCAGTTATCTCAATATATAACTATAATTAATAGCAGCAGGGGATACTCAACAAAAGGAAAATGAGAAAGTAATAAGAAATAGAGAATTATAGATTGGCTAGGAGAAAAATGTAGAGCAGTTCCCTAAAATGAGTTATTCTAGTACATAGTAGAATTTTAGTATTAGACTTAGATGTTTGGCATACTAAGTTAATGATCAGTTCTTTTATTAAACTGAATCTCTCATTCACACTCATTTTCAATCCTAATACTCAAATTCCGTTTTTAAGTTCTCATCTTCCTATCTGGCTATAGAATATAACTTACACACCAAACTTGTTTCCTTGAAATTATTTCTTTACTTATATTGCATGTGGTACTGTAATTTCCAGAAAATGTGCTACAACTGTGTTTTATTAACTTGGTAACAGCAATGGGAAACAAGTCAAGCTTACTTCAAGGTCAGTTTTTAGTCTCATTTGCTTACATACATGCAAACAAACAAGCATTCTTCATGTGTCCAGCTGATGAAACTGCATGAGAAAAAGATGCACACACAGCTTGTGTTTGTCTTGGGTTTTCCTGTCAGGAATACAGAACACATTGTTCCATTAAACCAGTAACAGTTTTTATGTGTAATGTCAGTAGTAAGTTCAGAAATGGTTTAGTCAGTTGATGAACTCAGTACACAGCTGGTTATAGAAATGGTAATAACATGTTGGGGAAAAAGTAAATTAAAATCTGGTGAATGGGAGTCCTTTGTCAAGTATCAGGACAGTAAGTTCCCAGAAACTTACAAAAGTAATTGCTATCCCAAGAGCTGATGATTAAACAGTGAAATGGACTGAAAGCTCTCTTGCTTTTACTAGTAACTGATTAACCTTGCTCTTCTGGGAATAATGACCTAGCTCTTAGCCTCATCTTAATAATCAGACATGATACTGTTCAGGTGATGAGATTGTCCATGATCAATGAGCTAGGATTTAATTAAGGATGAACACCTTGTTCACTACACAGAACATGTCACCTAGACCTGAGGAAACTACTTCCTAGGTATTCTCCTACACAAAATATATCTTTTATAACAGCAGACCTTAAAGAGCAGATTTCAAAATCAGAAATGTGTGCCTGGTGGGTGGCTCATGCCTGTAATCCCAGCTACTCCAGAGGCTGAGACAAGAAGATCAAAAATTTATGGCCAGCCTGGGCAATTTAAAAAACCTGTCTCAATTTTTTTTTTCTGAAGTGCTGGAGTTATAGTTTAGTGCTAAAGCACTTGTTTATTATGTATATGGCTCTGGGTTCCATCCCCTGTACCAAAAAAAAAAAAAGTAAAAAAGAAATGGGGTAGGTGAGGATACAGTAGAAAAACTAAGTCTTGAGTGATCAGAGCAATATTCATCAAGAGTGAATCAACTCAAGATAGATCAAAGACCTGGAAGTCAGACCAAAGACTGTGAAGCTAGAGGAGGGCAAAGGTTCAACACTCCAACATAGAGACACAGGTAGAAACTTCCTCAACAAGACCCCATAGCTCAGGA
Organism: Muscardinus avellanarius; assembly: GCF_963383645.1. Lineage (NCBI taxonomy): Eukaryota > Metazoa > Chordata > Mammalia > Rodentia > Gliridae > Muscardinus > Muscardinus avellanarius. The sequence continues at coordinate 27,580,563 of NC_137791.1, read as the reverse complement.
AATTAAAACAAGAATAAGTGGGATGGCACTAAACTAAAAAGCTTCTGCACATCGAAGGAAACCATAAAAAGTCTAGAGAAAGCCCATGAAATGGGAGAAGATATTTCCTAGATATCCTCTGACAAAGAACTAGTATCTAGAATATACAAATAACTTAAAGACTTTACACTAAAAAAAAAAAATCAAGAAATGGGCAATTGAATTGAACTGACATTTTACAAAAGCAGAGATACAAATGGCCAATAGTTTCATGAAAAAAAAAAATTAACATTGCCAGGCGTGGTGGCACACGCTCGTAATCCTGCACTTGGGAGGCGGAGACAGGAGGATTGTGCAGGTTCAAAGCCAGCCTTGCTGGCTTAAGAGACCCTGTTTCCAAATAAAATATAAAATAGGTCTGGGAGTGTAGCCTGGAGGTAGAAGGGTTTCCAGGAACCCTAGTACCACACACACAAAAAAAGTTTAACATCATTAGCAATCAGGAAGATGCAATGCAAAACTACACTGGGATTCCATCTAATTCCAATCAGAATGACAAGCATAAAGAAGTCAACAATAAGTGTTGGCAAAGATGTGGAGAAATAGGAACTCTTCTACCCTGCTGGTGAGATTGCAAACTAGTTCAATTGCTGTGGTGATCAGTGTGGAAATTCCTCAGAAAACTAGGAATGGACCCATCATATGATCCAGCTCTACCACTCCTGGGTATCTTTCCAAAGGGGTCAAAATCAGAGAACTCCAGTAATATATGCATACCTGTTTTCAAAACAGCACAATTCATGATGACCAAATTATGGAACCAACCTAGGTGTCCATCAACAGATGAATAGAACACAAACATGATAAATACATACAAAGAAATTCTACTCAGCAGTAAAGAACAAAATTATATCATTTGCAATGAAATTGAAGAACCTGGAGAACATTATGCTAATTGAGAGTAGCCAGTCACAGAAAGTAAAGGGTCATATGTATTCTCTAATACATGAAAGATGGGGAGTAATTTGGATATAAGAGGGACTCCATATAATAGAGGAGAAACCTCAGTGGAACCAGGGAGGTGGTCTAAGGGAAGGGAGGAAGAACAATGAGGTTCATTAATGGAAATACTACCATTGACTATGTGCACATTTGTGAATATAACAATATCAGTCTCAGTACTCTGTACTGGGAATGAAGGCCCTGAAGTGGAGGGCACCAAGCGCTGTGTGCATTTTTGTCAGTGTCAAAATGATTTAAATTATGATGTGAGACTATCATGCACCAATCAAGCACATTATAAAAATTCAAAAATAAAAACTAAGTCTCTATCCTCAGAGTAAACAGCTATATCCCATGTTTACTATCAGACCCAAAGTCAAGATGTGCCAATCAATATCTGTGACTAAAGAGATACGTGTTATAAGATCAAATCTCATGGTGTAGGTTTTTTAAGAGTAACTAAAAAGGGGAGAAAAGTGAAAACCAAATTGCATTAGTAAAGATGCAACTTGGATATACCAGTACAGATTGGAACAATGATTTTCACAAACAAGTATAAGGAAAACAGCTGAATTTTAAAGTACGCTGAAAGCCTAGAAGGTTTTCCTTCTTTAAGAACTGGAAAATATTTCTTGAAAATCCCATAAATCAGCCTTGAAAAAAATGTGTTTCTTTTCACTTTGCAGTAGGAAATGTTTATAGAACTTTCTCTGTGATCCATCAGGAGAGCAGGACAAAGTAGTAGAAAAACTGGTGAGCTTGTCCAAGTTTCTCCAGTACTAAGTTTCTTTTTTAAGAGCCAAACAAATCTAAGACTCTTTTATTGAATCCTTCCTCCCTCACACTATCATTACATCTTTCTTGTGTTACTTCTTGGAACATCAGCCCTTTGGGCTGTGCTCAGTTTCTTAAATCATATTTATTCCTAAGTCTACAACTACCTGGTTTTGCTTCTGGTATTTTACTGAAACCTACTTGTTAAATTCAATAATGCCTAAAAGTCAAAGCGCAAGAATCTTTTGGCTTTTAACATACATGAATTCTCTAGTTATTTGCATTTTCTTTATCATAATCTTGATTCTCATAGATCCGTTGGTTTCACTGGATTACCTACAACTTCATTTATTTTATTCCACAAATATCTACGGATGCCTTGTTATGTGTATGGCATTCTTCTAGACATGGCAAAATAGGTAAAAAAGACATCTGCTGCTCTCAGGGAGCTTACATTCTGTCAGGAAACCAATTTCTGGGATGTCAGTCCCACAACAGAAAAGCATGTTCTTCAGGACTTTAGCTAAGGGATCCAACCCTATTCCCATGAGAAACATCTGGGCTGAGCCTGGTGGAAAGCCCCAGGAAGAATAACAACAGACCTGGCAATTAAGACTGACCTCAACATGTTTAAACTGAAACATGAGTTGGTAAAATTCCTGGGTAACTGGAGTATGTGGTCTCTTGGAGGACAAGCCACTGGAGGTCAGAGATAAAATAAGAAGAGGTCAGAACTGTGCCTGGTTCTAAAACCAAATTGAACAAGTTAAAACTCTGTTCTAGGGGCCTGAAAGGCATGAGAAGCAAAATTGAGAATTACTTAGAGTTTTGAAAGATTTGAGATGTAGAATGAAAACTAGGTCAGAGCTAAACAGATGGTGGTTCTGGGTTGGGCTGAAGTAGTGACCCTGGGGATGGAAAAGTGGACCAATTACATAGGCTTCCGGAAGGAGAATCCACAGGCCTCAGCTGCTGACTGGTTATGGGGGCTGAAAGAGAGAGGCAACATATGTTGTAAATTCAATACCACCAGCAATAAAAAACTTTGGGGACCTTGCAGAGCTTTCAAAAGAGTAAATAATACATTTGTCATGACTTTGGTTATTTAATCATAACTATGCTCATGCCCAGATTTGGGGTTTTCAACATATATAGCATCTTGAAGAAGGGGGGTAATTCACCTGTTTTTTATTTTGCTTTGAGAAAATAATTTCTGCGTTTTCTTCAAAATTAAATACAAAGTAAAAAGGTAGAAAGCTACCTCCAATTTATATGAATCAATAGGGCATTTATTCTCCCAAAAGAATAAATGCACCTGTATGCAAGTTGAAGCTTTCTGCAGGTATTTTTAAAAGTCGAAGATATATATCTTCAGTTTCTGAAACTAAGGAGCCTATACTGGTAAGTTTTCCCCCCAAAAAAAGATTGATTTTAAAAGTAATGGCATTATAAGTGTGTGCCACCATACCCAGCTCACATCATACTTTTTCCATTCAGGAGGCTGAAAAAGGAGGATTGAGTTTCGTGGACAGTCTGAGCTACTTAGTGAGGTCCTTTGCAACTCAGTGAGACCCTGTTTCAAAATAAAGAACAAAAAATAGAGCTGAGGATGTGGCTCAGGTATAGAATACCCCTGGGTTCCATTTCCAGTACTGAATGTGTGTGTGTGTGTGTGTGTGTGTGTGTGTGTGTGTGTGTGTGTTTGTATGTAATGGTAGCTTCCCTTTCAGTAATCAAATATATCTTACAGCCCTGAATACAAATAAGCAACATTTTTTCATTAAAAATAAGATGAGTATGATCTGCATTTCTTTGGACATAAGTGTAATTGTTTGATCTTTTTAACAAATTTATGCTATCCTTTCAGAAAGATCCATTAATGTTTTATACCTAAGAAACCTCTCTAAATGACTTATCAAAGTTTATTTAAGGCAATACTGATATATATCAAGTGCTTGGTACCCTATGAATATAGAAAATAATTTCCATTTGAAGAACATTAATGAATACCAGTAAAGTAATATCTCTGTCAATCATTATTCTTCCTTTTATTGATGGCAAGATAGTAGAGTTTATCACATAGGCCAGAACAGAAAGATTCTATTTTGGTTTAATTCTTTATATTTTTCTTAACTAATAAGTTGAGTATCAAAGTCACATAATCATATAAGAAATTGAGAGCAATGCTGTATTTTCAAGTTCTTCTTTGCTTATAAAACCCAAACTGTTATGTAAATCAAGGAAGCCTTATGGTAAAGGATTTCATACTCTTTTCAATAAATCCACATTATTCCTAATGTGGAAATGGAAAACTCTTATAACAACCATGCTTAAAGAGAAATTTTGTGTTATCTGATTTTTTTCCTAGAATGTTAGATTGAAACTTGATTAGTAGTTACTATACAAAGAATCCTGTCTTTAATCATTGCTTTTATGAGCTAACTGTCCTCCGGTCTCAGCCTCCCTAATGCTGGGATTACAAGTGTGCGCCACCATGCCCGGCTCTAACTGTTCTTCTTAATATTGATTTGTTATTAACTCTTTTATCTACTTACTTTCATGCTATTTACTTATTTGTAGAAAGGGTTAGATGATGAAACATTAATTATATGTTCATGTTAGGATATTTGTTTGAAATGATCCCATATCCAATTTAAAAAAGAGACGCACAGCTTCCAGTCAAGGGTGAAGTCAATTCTGTGTAGAATTGACTCACACCTATGGAGCATTTGAACTAACAGTTTGAAAAATTTAGAGATAGCTGGGTCATCTCATCCTTGATAGAAATGTAGGGGAGACCTGATAAGCACAGAATTCACTGAGCAGGAGAGGAAAAACAATTTTTCTGGGCTCTAACCTGTCCTATCGGGTAAAATGACTATAAAATAAGAGACAATAGTGGTGTGCATGTTTCTACTAATCCAGACCTTGAGAATTTCTCCTAAGGTCTTTGAGCAAAAGAACCACAAACTAACAGGGTCATGGAAACTAAAGAGTTCTATGCAACTACTAGATAAAACTTTACCTAACTCAGTTAAGAAAAAAATTAACTGAGAAGTGTAGGTATGGCGTTAGGATGGCACAAAAGAGAGAAAACCAAGTAAAACAAGATCAGTGGTGAATGCAGGCAGGAGATGAACTTCAGTAGACTCCTGGAGACCCAGGTGGAAGAGGACTCTGAGGGGTTCCAGAGCCAAGTAGCCAGACACCTGCCTACCGTCATGGGCCTTTTCATAATTTCAGGTCAATCAGAGCAACTCTTTCTGATTCTTGAAACAGAAAATGATATTTTATCATCTTTTGTCAATCTTTCACACTAGGTTGCTAGTAAAATGTCTTCATCTTATGCTAGAACCAAGCTAGCGATAGACACACAATTTCCAACAAAAATTCAATTCACTCTGAACTCAATGATTAGAAGAAAAAATACCAGAAATGAAGTTTGCCCTCTGAATATACTTTACAGGTATACATTTGGATATTTGCAAAAAACACATGTTGTTTACTTCTTTTGAAAGTGAGTCTATTCATACAAAGGAGCTTATGAATTTCATTAAGATGTAAGATTTGCACTGAAGTCAGTAATGTTTGTGATTTTTGCACCATGCACTGCAAAATTATCTCAATGAAAACCCAGCATGCTTCCTGTGTTCATCCCTTCACCACAGTATCATGCATCACTGAGAATTCAACAAATGCAACTAATGCCCATATGACATCAATACTGAGCTATTAATCACAAGTAATCTACAGGGTAAAACACAAGGGAGAGACACTATGAAATATGAGTAAAACTGCCATGTTATATTGGTTCTAAAAACCAAGTTTTAAATGAATTGTTAATAAATCCATTAATAATCCAATCAAAATTCTTTGAGATGAAAATGATAAAGTTATTTCATTTAATTTTCTTTAAAGTCTAATATGGGATGGATGCACACACACACACACACACACACACACACACACACACACTGAATTTTCCTAAGTAGGTATAATAAAGACAGAGTTTAAATTATTCATAATAAATACTATTTTTTATAACAGCAGCAGAAGGAAGATCAGAAAATCTTTCTTGGAATGTATAGAATTTGAGCTTGTTTTTGACAATGACTAGAGTTTAGGCTTTCAGACTGGCAGGCGCGAGAGCCACAGAAGGAGAATGCAAAGAATAAAGGAAGCTGTGGGAAGAGGCAGGAAAGGATGGCTGCTGGAGATATTACAGAATTAAAGTTGGCCTGAGGTGGCACCTCACCAGAGCTGAGGCTCACAATGACAGGACAGCATTAGTAGAAAGAGCTAAGGGAAGCAGAGCAGTGGGACCAAAAGGGTGTTGGATTTTGTTTGATGTACATAGGTTTTTAGCTGTTTGTAGGGCACCTGGGTGGAGATGCATTTGAATATTGGAGTCTTTAATTCAGCAGTATACAATGAGACCAGAGAAGTCAATTCATGATCCTCTACAGAGAGAAAGCTGGCAAAGTCCATGATTCCATTTATAATGTTCAAGGTCAAACTGCTACATGTAGAGGAAGAGGATGGCCAGATCTGGGTCATATTCATGTTTAAACGTTGGAGACAGATGTTATGATTAGGACAGAAGAAACAGAAAAGCAGGACAGGAATAAACACAGAAAATGTTCATAAAAAGGTGTGTGTCACAGGAGGGCAAGGGATATTGAGAAAGTATCATCTGGTTCTTAGATAACAAAGAAACGTATGATCTGTAATAGACACGTTTCAATAACAATAGTGGAGTGAAAGGGACAATAATACTGTAACTGAATACAGATTATGTTAAGACCAATGGACTGGGGGACAGCAAATTAAAAAAGATTTTCAGGGTAGAACATCTCTCTTGCTCTCAGTAAATATAAGTAATTATTTCAGAGTGTACAAGGTTAGTTTCAATAGTGCCAAGTACAAGGTCTTTCACTTCTGATTAGGTTATAGAAAGTCATCAAACACTTCCTATCCCAGTTCTAATAATGAGAACAAGCCAGACAAGCTACAGAAGCATAGTTTAAGGGAAAAAAATCAGTCAGAAATAAACTAAGGGCCAGGGATGGTGGTGCATGCTTATAATTCCAACATTCGGGAGGCTAAAACTGGAGGATCATGGTTCACAGACAGCCTCAGCTACTTAGTGAGGCTCTTTGCAACTCAGTGAGACCCTGTTTTAAAATAATGAATAAAAATATAGGGATGGGGCTGTAGCTTGAAGGTAGAATGCCCCTGGGTTCCATCCTCAGTACTGCAAAACAAAAAAAAAAAAATCCCGAAATAATCAAGGAAAAAACACAATTAAAGTAATTAAAGTCATACTTAATGATGAAACACCTTCCCACTTGTATCAGAAACAAAGCAAGGAGGCTGTTTTTAGCACTTCCAGTGAGTGAATATTATACTGAAAGTAGATGCCAGTTATTGTGACAAGTTAAGAAAAAGAAACACAAGGAAAAAAGATTGCCTGTTTACTACATACAAATATAATAACTCATGTAAGAATTCCCAGGGGATCCACAAGACAGCCACTGGAATAAATAAGTAAATTCATCAAGGTTTTAGGACACAAGGCTAATATACAAAAGTCCACTGTGATGTGGACCGAAAAGTAAACATTGTAAAATAATTTTTTAAACCCACTTATGATCACATCAACAGATATAAAATACATAGGAATAAATACAACCAAAGGTTTTCAAGCTTGATACACAGAAATTGATAAATATTGGTGATATATTTTTTTTTGTGTGTGGTACTGGGATTCCTGGAAGCCCTTCTTCCTCCAGGCTACACTCCCAGACCTATTTTATATTTTTATTTGGAAACAGGGTCTCCTAAGGCAGCACGTGGCTGGCTTTGAACCTGCATGCCAAGCGCGGGGATTACAAGCGTGTGCCACCATGCCCAGCTGGTGAGATAATTTTAAGAAAGTCTCAGATAAATGGAAAGATATATTATGCCCAATGTTATTAAGGTATCAATTTTCTCTAACATGGCCTATAGATGCAATGAAATTCCAGTCAAGATCCCAGCCAAGCTTTTATTAGAAATTAACAAAATGATGCTAAGATTAAATGTAGGTCACAGAATAGCCAAACCAACATTAAAGAAGCAAATAAACACAGAAGGACATATACATAATGACTTAAAACTTATTTATCTATTTTGGTGGTACTGGGGTTCCTGGAAACCCTTCTACCTCCATGCTACACTTCCAGACCTATCTTGTACTTTTTTTTTTTTGTACTTTTTTTATTTGGAAACAGGGTCTCTTAATCCAGTGAGGCTGGCTTCTTTTTTTTTTTTTTTTTTTTTTTGGTGGTACTGGGGTTCCTGGAAGCCCTGATACCTCTGGGCTACACTCCCAGACCTATTTTTACATTTTTATTTGGAAACAGGGTCTCTTAAGCCAGTGCGCGCAGCTGGCTTCGAACCTGCGCGATCCTCCTGTCTCTGCCTCCCAAGCGCGGGGATTACAAGCGTGCGCCACCACGCCCGGCGAGGCTGGCTTCTAACCTGTGCAATCCGCCTGTCTCCGCCTCCCAAGCGCGGGGATTACAAGTGTGCGCCACCACGCCAGGCTTAAAACTTATTTTAAAGCTCTAAGAATCAAGAGAGTTTGAAGCTGGGTGCAGTGGTGCATGCCTAAAATCCCAAGTATTTGGGAGGCTGAAGCAGAATTACTTGAATTCTAGAGTCTAAAATCATCTGGGCAACAGAGCAAGATTTTTTTTTTTTGGAGGAAGGAAGGAAGGAAGGAAGGAAGGAAGGAAGGAAGGAAGGAAGTAAGTAAGTCACTCTTTATTTAAAAGAAGTGACTTAGAGATCAGTGGAATGAAATCCAAAAATATGTTTACAATTTTATTTTAATTTTCAACAAACATGTCAAGACAACACTATAGACAACACTATAGAGAAAGAAAATCTGTTCAATAAATGATTCCGCAACAACTGGCAATCCATAGGGAAAACCTGAAGGGATTTTTACTAATGTATCTATCACACCATACAGACAAAAGTTAATTTTAAATAGATTACAAACTGAAATATAAAAGTTAAGACTAAGCCAAATGTGGTGGCACATGCTTGTAATCCCAAAATTTGGGATGCTGAGATAGGATTTCATGGTTCTCAGACAGCCTCAGGTACTTAGTGAGGCTTTGCAACTCAATGAGTCCCTGTTTCAAAATAAAAAATAAAAATAGGGCTGGGGGTATAACTTGGAGGTAGAATGCCCCTGGGTTCAATCCTCAGTACCAAAAATAAAATAAAATAAAATAAAAAATACTAAAGACCTTTTAGAAGAAAGCACCAAGACAATGGTGTGTGACTATGTATGAGGCAAAGATGCCTAAGTTAAAATATAAAAAAAGCATGAAACAAAAAATTTGACTAGCTGGATTTCTTCAAACTTATGAAAAACCACTTTGGTCCTTGGAAAGGTACTATTAGGTAAACGAAGTGACAAGTTGACAAGTCACACACTCAGAAGACAGTTGCAATACATAAATTAGTGAGAGTTGAATCTACACTATAAAGTTTACAACATAATAAGAAAACAGATATTTCAATTTGAAAATGGGCAAGAGATCTGGGCAGAGACTTTACTAAAGAAGACATGATTAGCCAATGAACATCTTTTCATTTGTACAGTCTTAGTCCTACAAAAATACACTGCAATGTCTAAAATTCAGAAGTTTGAGAATGTCAAGAAATTTTGCCAATGCTTTATTGCAGTAATTGGAAAACTCAAGTACTACTTACTGGTGGGAAAATTGTACCATCATTTACTAGAAAACAGTTTGGCAGTTAATGTTAAACATTCTCCACCATATCCCCCCAGCTATGCCATTTTTACAAGTTTACTCATAGATATGTAAACATATTCAGATACAGATTTGTATGCAAATTCTCATAACAGCTTTATTTGCAATAGCCAAAACTGAAAACAACTTAAACATGCATACAGGAAGGATCCATTCAAGGAATATGACAGAACAATGGTTTTATACTATACGTTGCAAGATAAGAAACTATTGCTTCTCAATTTGGGGAATATACCAAAGAATAGCTACAATTTTTTATAGAATACACTCTGATTACACACCTCCCTTTTAAAAGAAGTATTATGTAAGGCTGGATTTATTTTTTATATACTTAACAGCAAAACAACCTGAATTTATTCAATGTTAAAACATATTTTTATTTCAAATAATAATATAGATATGATAGGTTATTTACCAAATGAATTCTGTACTCTTAAGTTTATATCTCATTAATCATTTGGATAACACTTAGATCTTACAAAGGCTTTACATAAATGTCACACTAACTCTAAATCTACTAATTAATCCTCTGTACCATTATTGGGTAGGGTCTTTTCTTTCCTTTCTAAAGTTATATTCTCCTTTAAACTCCATCATATCACACCTTCTTTGGGACCTTCCTTTGATAATGACTCTACTTCCTCTTCCCTTCAATCTATTGCCAATCCAATCAATCATTCGTTCATGTATCCCCAAGTATTATTAAGCATCTATTATTTTATTCTAAAGGATAGGTTTCAAGAATAATAAAAATATAAATATAAAAATAGCCAACCCTAGATATTTAAGGAATGTTTCAAGCAGGGATTGAGATAGAGACTAAAACCACACACATTCATTTCAGGATATTGTCATACTAGGTCATCATGGAGACACCAAAAGTCAGCATCCAACTTCACTTGGTGCATCGGTAATAATTTTCTCAGAAGACTGATGCTTAAGATGAATTTTGGATAGTGAGAAGAAAAGAGCAAAGTAGAGAAAAGCAGGACAGGCATTCCAGGAGAAGAAAAATATGTATAAAAGACAAAGGCAAGAAAACAAAAAGTAACAAATGAATGTAGCAAATTGCAGCTAAAACAATTGACTATAGCTTAGTATTAAAAAAAGAGATCTAGACCCATGACTTTCAGATTTTCAATTTGAAATTATGAACACAGCAGGACCCTACGCTACTTAAAATGGTTCTTAATACACAGCATGCAGCAAAGATGGATAAGATTTGTATTCACTGACAGTTATCATCTACCAAGGACAGTATATGTAAAGAATCATTGCCAAGCATCATTGTACTGCACATAAAATAGACTGTGATGACACACAGCTACGAATTTCCCCTGTGCACTGAGCCGGATCCAGTGTTACAACAAAAAGAATTAAAAGATTTGACTCTGGTTTGATTTAAATAGATAATCAAGCCCATGACATGCCAAGGGGAGACAATGTCCTAACTATCCCTGGTAAAGAAGGAAACTAAAGGTCAACAAAAGCAAGAAGGAACACCTCTTTGTGGACACCTCTGCTTTCTTTATACCTTCTTCTTGTTTGGACACAATATTATTGCCCACTAAGCCCTTCTTAGGTCTACCTTCTCATCTAAGATCCACATTCCGGGCCTTTCAGTTTCCTTTTTCTTTTTCTCTTAACTTTTAAAGTTGATATTCAAGTACCATAAGCTTGTTTGAAATCCGAAGGCAATATAATAAAAGTGACTTTTGCTGTTGGGCAAAGAAAATGTACTGCTCTTCTGCATAAAACAGCTATCCTTTGGAATCCTAGAAACACAAAGGGAGGAAGGCTCAAGGCCAAATGTTGGAGATGAAAATTTTTGTTGATGGTGGCTGGGTGATACCCCTCTCATAAGACATCCTTTTTCTTGGCCAAGCCAGCATGTAAGTTGTAGGCGATAACCTGTTTATGTCAAGCTGCAAAGGGAAGAGGAAAAAGAGGAGAGGAGAAAGTCAGAAACTTTAGTTAGTTTAATTTTCTACCCAAGCAAAATAGAAACTCTTATCAAGAAACATCACAGCTCTCCCACATAAGGCTGCTGAATGTTTTTAGCATAAGAGGACACAGCAGGAGCTTAACAACCACTTGAACCAGCCACCACAGAGTGAACCAGAAATACACACACATCCCGTGGCAGATTAGATTGTTATTTAGAGTAGAAGTGGAAAAGGAGAAATGTTACTTATAATTAGTGACTGAAAATATTTAAAAACATTAAAAAATGGAATTTTACCATAGGAGTTGCCATTGGAAAAATGGCCTTTAAAAAAAAATGCTAAAAGTTGGCCTTTTGCTAATCACATGTGCAGACTCCAGTCCAGTGTAAGAAAATCTTGTTGTTGTATCCTGACAGCTCAAGAACTGACAATTTATCGTGCTCATCTAAATTTTCTTCCATTTATAACCTTCTAAATGCTTCACAAGTAGAGCTAAATTGCTTATGCTCATCTTAAAAAGTTCAAAAATATTGAAATTACTTGTTCTATGATTTATTAATTTAGCATAACAGCTTCCTCTTATCTGTGGATGCCTGAAACCGCAGATAGTAACAAACCCAATATTTACTATGTTCCTTCCCTATACATACATACCTATGGTAATGCTTAATATATAAATGAGGCACAATATAAAGACTGGCAACAATAACTAATACTAAGAGAATGATTATTATGATATATTTTCATAAAAGGTATTTAAAACTTATGAATCATTCATTTTTTAAAATTGCCACTTAATATTTTTAGACTGCAGGTAACTAAAATCATGGAAAATCAAATCATGCATAAGAAGGGTGATTGTAATATAAACCATATATCACTAAACAACTTAGAGCATATCTAAATCTGCAAAATGATTGACAATTGAGATTAAACAGCAAAAAATCCCAGGGAATATATATAAAATATATGAATATAATAATCTTTTCAGTAAAACACACACATGAAATTAATGTCATAGAATTTCTCAACTTCAAGGATCAAAAAGCTCAATCCCATGATACAAATTGAATGTTTATGTTCCTGCCAAATTCATATTTTGAAACCTAATCCTCAATGTGATGTTATTTAGAGGTGAGACCTTTAGAAGATTGCTAGGTCACGAAGGCAGAGCCTTTATGAGTGCAATTATTTCCCTTATAAAAGAGACCTCAAAAAAAAAATCTTTGTCTTTTCTACCATAGAAGACCCAGTACGAAAATGCTATCTGTCATTCTATGAGGAAGCAGGCCTCACTAGGCACCAACTCATAGCTATTGAAACTTCATACTCTTCAGGATAATGAGAAATAAAACTTCTCTGTCTATAAGGCACTCAAGTATAATTTGTTATAACAGCATAAATGGATTAAAACACAAGATATAATAACTTCTTAGGTCTACAAACAAAAAAGTTTGGATTGATTTATGAAGTTTTCACTAAAAGCAACGCGTATGCCACAGATTCCTTCCCTGAAATTCAAAACAGCATATTATGGCTCCACATTACCTGATAAAGCAAGAGACTCAGCCTGACTTCTCAGTCTTGTTGTAATCTAAACCTTTTAATCTTAACTACTTTGAATAAACATTCCCCAACTTGCTCTCATTGTTCCAAGAAGGTCCATTTTACAACAGATATTTTTACGGAAGGCTTATGAGATGTCAAGTATTTCTATTAGGTGTCTGTGCATAGAATAGAGAATTAAACGGAAATAATACCTCTTCCTACATAGTATCAGCAGTAAACAGAAAAGCAAGACAATTTATCATGCAATTATAATATTGTATTAAAATAATAAAATAGAGGGAATACAGTGTGTTTCATACAATCATAGCAAAGTATTCGGTTTAGACTTGGAAATTCAGGGAAAGTTTCTGAGTAGAGTAGAGTAGGTGTGGGCCTTCCAAAGACTGAGAAAGCAAGAAGTACATGTTAGGAAAGGAGGGAGAGGTACTGATGTCCATCACAAAGGAACGCTTCAGTCCAGGAGTGGTGGTGTCTACCTGTAGTCCCAGCTACTTGGGAATGTAGTAGAAGCACTTGAGCCAAAGAGTTAGATGTCAGCCTAGGCAACAGTGAGAGACTGTGAGACTAAAATGCACCAGTAAAAGCTTATAAAATAAAATCAAGTAAACAAAAGTATCTCAAAGTTGTGGATTACAAAAGCTTGGTGTGACCCTTTCTGCTTCCACACTGGGCAGTGTCTCTGATCCTCTCCTCTCCCCAGGATATTCTCCACACTAGTCTCTGTGGTTTAAATCCTACAGATCCTCTGTATATTCTATATATTAGTCCTATATCAGAGGAATAGTTGGCAAAAATCTTCCCCCATTCTGTTGGCTCTCGGTTGAGGTTCTTGATAATTTCCTTTGCTGTACAGAAGCTCTTCAGTTTAATGCAATCCCACATATTGATTTTCCTTTTAGTTTCTTGTGCTTTTGAGATCCTGTTGAGAAAGTTTTTATCTGTGCCTATGTGTTGCATTGTTGGGCTTATGCTCTCTTCAAGGAACCTCAAGGTCTCTGGTCTAATTTTTAAGTATTTGATCCATCTTGAATTGACTCTTGTGCAGGGTGAGAAAGTGAGATGAATTTCCATTTTTCTGCATATGTTTAGCCAGTTTTGCTAACACCATTTGTTAAACAGGCTATCTTTTTTCCAGTGTATAATTTTTGCCCCTTTGTCAAAAATTAATTGGCTGTAAATATGTGGCTTTGTTTCTGAGATCCTGCAGAGTCCAACTCTTAGACTCATTTTAAAATTTCAGCTAAGTCCTAGATCTTGTCTGGAATGTTTTCCCCAGTACTTCCAAATTACAGAACTGTCTCTCTCCTCCTAAATTCTTTAGAACCTATTAAAATTGTCCCACACATATCAAGCTCATTGTTAAGTGCTGACACGTATAATTCGGAGACCAGTTCTTGCTTTTGTTATCTGCCAAGGCAGACTTTAAATTCCGTCAAGTCAGGGACTGTGTCATAAACTTAGCTTGTATCTCCCCCAGTGACAAGCATGATCTGTAATAAAACTTACTGAGAGAAGTAAAAAGGAGTGCCTTGGCTCTAAAAAGAACAAGTAAGTAAAAAACATCAACTAAGATGGGACTTTTAAAAGTTACAAAAATATAAAAACTCTTTTAATCCCTGTTTTGATTGCCATATAAAGTGTTAATGATGGCATTTTTATTAGATAAAAGAAGACTATTCTGGCTGCTGGGGCATGGACAAGTCAAATGATGTACATGGGCAGGCAGGCTGCACTACTCTATTCTTGTTTTGTTTAATCTCTGTTCCTCAAGAGAATAATATCACATTCATAAAAAATCAGACCTAAATTTGTATTAAGTATTCTGAGTTTAAATCCATTAATATGGGGAAATGATACTATGAAATACTGAAAGCATTTTTGGATGAAACAGGGGAATTGTTAAAACTGTCTTTTAAAGATTATGATGAAGAAGCTTTGACAGAGAATAAAGAATCCAGCTGGTCCTTGAATTTTCAAAATAGAGAAGCTGGATTCCAGAGAGCTTGACAGTAATTCCAAGCATTATTAGAGAGATTCTTAAAGATACACTCTGAACATTCTCCAGTGAAGAGCTGTTATCTAGAGGCTGGTGAGAGGGCACAGGAACAAATCACTGGGGTGTTAGCTTCTCTGGGAGGGGGTGTTTAATAAGGTTACTTAGCACCTCTTCTGCAGAAAGTGGAAAAACAATACAGCAGATCTGACCAGGCCTGACATCATATACTCTTGGGCCACACAAAGGAGTGTAAACTCCAGAAAAGAGTTATTTGGCTTTGCAACTGGTCGAACAGCCGTATAAAGAGGACTAATCCATGGACTAAACTGAAGCAAGAAGGTGTCTAAGATCACGCCCAATGTCTTTCCAGTTCAGTATTTTACATAGGTATTTGGATGAGACATTAATAATATATTGATCTGTCAATGTCTCTAAATCAGGGAAAATGGCTAATCTGTTTTATGGAATTGAGTGAAAAAAGATCTTGATCTAGAACAATTAACTAAAGTTGAAGGTTATATTTAATTGCAGGAAGTATCTTTAAAAGTCTCAAATCAAGTGGATGAACATAAAATATAGAAGAAAGTATTTGCATAGGAATATGCAAAAAAGAGATTCATAACTAAACACTGTGGTATGGATACAAGTAGGAAAGAAAGAAGCCATGTTAGATCTTACTAGGTTAATTTACTATATGGTACCCAGAGAAAATAATCCAATATATCTAGACATATGAGTGTAGTTCTCTGTGTTCAGCTCTGGAGACCACATGATAAAAAAGACTGGAGCAAATAGATGTGGAGGCGCACGCTTGTAATCCCAGCATTTGGGAGGCTGAGACAGGAGGATCATGGTTCACGGCCAGCCTCAGCTACTTAGTAAGAACCTCTACAAGTTAGTGAAACTCTGTTTCAAAATAAAGAATAAAAAATAGGGCAGGGGGTATAGCTCAGAGGTCGAATGCCCCTGGGTTCCATCCCAAACCCTCAAAAAAAAAAAAAAATTAGGGCTAGAGGTGTCACTTGGAGCTTGGAGGTGGAACGCCCTGGGTTTCATCCCCAGTACCAAAGCTACTGAAAAGGAGAAAATCTTTGATGGTGATGAGATTCTTAACTCACATCAAATAAAGATGAGTTCAAATAACAAACAAATAACAAACATTATCTTTAAGATTGCAAGAGTTTTTGTATGTGAAAATATTTTGCATGAGTACTTTAAAAAATAAAAAGATCTGGGTGTGGTGGTGCACGCTAATAATCCCTGTGCTTGGGAGGCTGAGACAGGAAGATCATGAGGAGTTGAAGCCAGCTGAGAGACCCTGCTTCCAAACAAAATATAAAATAGGAATGGGAGTATAGCCCAGAGGTAGAAGGCCCCTGGGTTCCATCACCTGTACCACCAAAAATAAATAAATAAATATAAAAAGGTGAAAATATTATGGAGACAAATAGTACAATTTAATACAAGAAAAGAGTTTTATGCTCAGAACTGATGAAATCCCTACTATATTCGCGGTGAATGTGGACAAATACTTTGCCCATGTTGACCTTAATAGTCTCTGTGGATTAGGGAATAGGACCATTGGCTACGAATAAAAATTGAGGGTGACCTACGTAGATTAGAAAACCTATAAAAATTCATAAGAATATGTACAAATGGATAACTTGATACAGAATTAACCAAGAAAAAAAATAAACTTCCTAATTGTCCCCCAAATTGAAGTTGGAGTGAATTAGTCTGTAGTTGACCAAAAGAACATATCATTACTTTGTCCAGCTAAATCCATAGCGACAATAGTGAGGCAGACACTAAACTGAAGCTGAGCTTTGGAAGTCAGATTCTGACGGGTTTACTGGCAAGAGATATGAGGGTTGGAGCACAGTTGAAATTGAAATTGCTGATAAAGATGGGTGTGATAAAAAAGGAAAACTGTTAGAAAAATGGGAATATCCAGGAAACAAAAATGAGAGTGAGTAAAATTTGGGGAAGGATAAGAGGTTGTGATCAGAAAAAGAATATGAAACTCTCAGATCTTTCAGTTGGGAAAATTCTAAAATATGGGGAGACTTAATGGTGGGTGAATGCCAGAGTCCTGAAAGGAAAGTTGAACAGGTTAAAGTCCAAGTCAAAAATACAAAAGCCAGCTGGGAATGCTGGTACATGCTTGTAATCATAGTACTTGGGAGCCTGAGACAGGAGGATTGCAGGTTCAAAGTCAGCCTCAGCAACTTATTGAGACTCTCAGCAACTCAGCAAAACTCTGTTTCAAATTTAAAAAAAAATAGGGATGGAGTTGTAGCTCAGAGGTAAAAAGACACTGTTTTCAAATTGTAGTACCAAAAAAGAAAGAGAGAGAGAGAGAGAGAGAGAGAGAGAGAGAGAGAGAGAGAGAGAGAGAGAGAGAGAGAGGAAGTTCTGACGAATAATGGCAGATTAGAGTATAGAAAAAAACCAAACTCTGTTGTTTTAGATTTCCAAGGAAGGAAGAAAACTTGAGAAGGTCAGTGCACACTGGTAATGGAGTGAGGGTAGTGAAGGATGTCAATTTAGAAAGAGAAACAATAATCAGGGAAAGTGAGACAGAAAGACCAATTTACAAGAAGTTCTGAGCAAGCTGCAAAGCATTTGAGAGAAATCCAGCAGAAGGGTCTGTGTGCCACCAAGGGCACAACCCTCTTCTATGGGTCATCACAAAACAAACACTACAGCATTAAGGCACAAAAGTTCTATATCCAGTAATAGTAACGGTAACACTATTAAGCTCATTAGATACCTGCTATATAGCTACTCAAGCATTATAAAACTGAGGAGAGATGCTCTAAGGGAAATTTGAGTTTGGTAGGAAATGTAGACATTTGAACAGGTAAGCAGGTATGGCCAATGCAGTACCCCAAAAATATGGAAATAAGTTGGGTCTAGAAAAAAATTGGTTGATTAATAAAAGAGTTGGGCCAGGCATGGCGGCACAAATTTTTCATTCCAGTACTTGGGAGGATGAGATAGGAGAATCACAAGTTCACGGCCAGTCTCTCTAATTTAGTGAGAACCTGGTTCAAAATAAATAAAATAAAAATAAAATAAAATAAAGGCTGGAAGCTGGGGATGGTGGCGCACTCTTGTAATCCCAACATTCCAGAGACTGAGACAGGAGGATTATGGCTCACGGACAGCCTCAGCTACTAAGTGAGGCCCTTTGCAACTCAGTGAGACCCTGTTTCAAAAATGAAACGATTCAAAAATTGGTCTGGGAGTGTAGTTTGGAGGTAGAATGCCCCTGGGTTCCATCCCCAATAAATAAATAAATAAATAAATAAATAAATAAAAAGACTGGGAGTGTAGCTTAGAGTTGGAAAGTCTCTGGGTCCAATCCCCACTACCATAAAAAGAAAAAGAAGATAGTTGGCCTCTCCTCCTCTCCTCAGGGTGTTCACTCCTAAAGCCATTGTGTTATGTTGTTTCCTGCTAATTCTTACTATGATAAAACAGTGGAGCTGGTATGTGCATTAATTAATTTGAGTTGGCTTCAAATTTATAAAAAGAAGATTTTGTTCTAATAAAAGATGATTAATGGCTGTAAGGCATGCAGGTAAGAGAAGTTATCAACTACACTCGGTAAGGGTCACATTTTTGTGGTGAGAGTATGTTCATACCCCAAAGCTTCTCACGTTAAAAAAAATAGTATTCTCGCCGGGCGTGGCGGCGCACGCTTGTCATCCCCACGCTTGGGAGGCAGAGACAGGAGAATCGCGCAGGTTCGAAGCCAGCCGCGCGCGCTGGCTTATGAGACCCTGTTTCCAAATAAAAAAGTATAAAAAATAGGTCTGGGAGTGTAGCCCGGAGGTAGAAGGGCTTCCAGGAACCCCAGTACCACAAAAAAAAAAAAGAAAAAAGAAAAGAAAAAAAATAGTATTCTCTTCTACTTTAGAATTAGAAGGAATTCAAATAACTCTACTCATACCCTTGAGGTTTTAGGAGGATAAAGCCTGCTAACCTGGACCTGGGTAAGAGGAAAAAAAAAAAAAATAGGAAAAAGATAAGGTGTCCTGAAAGAAAATCAAAGAAAAATAAGTGATTAAGGATGGTCAAAAAATCACCCCAGCCACTAGAAAATAAACTAGTTCATGGGAAAATAAATTGGTTCCACAAAAGAACTGAAAGTTGAGAAAAGCTCTTCTTGTATCACGTCAAGATGGGAGACACTCAAAACAAACAGTTGCACAGACAGGGAACACTGGCAGAGACAGACAGGGAGCACTGGTATAGATGGACCAGGAGCACTGACAGAGATAGACAGGAAGCACTAATGGAGACAGACAGGGAGCATTAACAGAGACAGGGAGCACTGGCAGAAGTGGACAGGGAGGACTGACAGAGATAGACAGGTAGCACTGGAGAAGAAAGACAGGGAGCACTGACGGACATGAATCTAGATGGCCTAGAAACCAAAACACTGCAATCACAGATGCTTCCGGAAGAAAAATACTTTTTCTACAAATGTGCAGAAAAATAATAGGAATGTAAAAGGAAAGTTAGATGGGCAAATATTTCTAGTTGAATGGCATAAATATAGTACCATAAAACTAAGTTATCCTAGCAAATAAAGGTCAAGAAACTTCCTAGTGAAGATGATATATAGAAAGTCATCCTGAATCACTACTTCTTCTAATTTTTCCCCATCAATAGCATATTTTTGGCTTATATCAAAATATTGTTTTGTCTTTCCACTTCTTTTTAACTTGTGGAGACCCCTTTTTAAGGATAAAGTGATATTTATCTACTTCTGGTAAAAAAAAAAAAAAGATTTGTTAGGGATATAGGAGGGAATGTCATACCATACTATCTTAAACTAACCTGCAAAAATAATATTTAGCCCCATACATTTTGTCAGAAAATGTAAATGCAGGAATTTATTTTTCTTGTATGTTTTCTAAAATATTCAAGCCCATACAATATCTTAATGTGTTAATAAGAATGATATTGGCAAAAGATGTAAAAGTCCTTTTAAGTTCGAAAAATAACTATGAAAAAATTGTTAAAATTTAGTCCTGAAAATGTTTATGGGGTATTATTTATAAAACTTAATTCCAATGTGATCACATGCTTGAGTTTATAGTGAAATATAATAATTAAAATGGATTTTCAAAAGTGTCTTAAAACAAGATCCTTAAATAAGTAATAAAAGGAACAAGGTATGAAGTACTGTGAAATTTCCAGTATTCCACAATTTCCACTTCTTTGTTCTTTTGTGTTTCCAGATATAAATAGAATGACTTTAGGTTTGCTTTCTCATTCTTGAAATGACAGAAAATTATATAAAATATGTTATATTACACCTGCACACCTAGAGAGACAGTGTTCAAAGGGCTATTTTTTCATGCACTATGAAACACCATGTCAAACATAAGAATTTTATATTTCAGTTGTATTTTAAGAAGAGAAAATTATTTTTATTTCCAGCATATACCAGAAAGATCTTATTAAGAGTACAAGAAGAAACAGAAAGTAGCCATTAATTCACTACACATTTCTATTAAATAGACATTACAAAACTAAGTTTCTGAGATATTTAAAAACATATAAATGAACTCTCTTATGGGCAATGTTTAGTTATCACAAGACTATTCTAGAATCTTTCCTAATGCTCTCTGTCTACAAACTTTATGGACGGAGCCTGTTGTTTTGAAAAGAAAGCAAGGCTTACAGGTTTTTAACTGAGTGGTTCTTGGGTTTCTATTGGATCTCAGTTCCCTTTGGCTGTCTGAGGACTCGGTGCATCTCCTGAAAAATGTACCAGCACAATGTTTGAGTACAGTTTCGGGGACTTCATGACTCCTTGACATAGATCCATAGCCTTAGTTGTTTAATAATTGAACAAATAGACGGCACAGGCGACCTCAAGGAGGAAGTCACACAGCTTAGATGACTTGTTAACAAAATAAGTTTAGCTTTGGAACTGTAGACATTCTTAGCTTTAAAGTATTGTCATCGTGATTTCTACCACTTTTCATAATAGAGTATCAGAAGTGATCACTCCCGTAGGGGGAAAAAATTACAAAATCAACAGATAGCTTCTGCATTGTGAACGCAGATATATTTATCTTGGATTTTAACTCCCATCTTTATCACTAAGTGTTTCCACATTTGCATGACACAGGAAGGCTGACTGATGTACCCACCAAAATCATTCTAGCAAGTAAATCGACATTTAATAAAATGACCATTGGAGGACTGGTAATAAATAAATAACTGCTGATGAGTTCAAATTAAAAACAACAACAAAAAAATTCAGCCTCTTTAAAATCCAGAGAGTTTCAGTAAGTTCAAAAGCCAAGTGGCCTCCAACCAGTCTCCATGGAAGAAATGCGCAGCCTTAGGGCTTTCTTCAGAAAATGTAAACTGTTTATCAAATGCAAAATGAAAGAACCAGAACCGCCAGCCAGGCACAGCGGCTCACACTGGTAACTCCATGAGTCGGGAGTCTGAGACAGGAGGATCTCAGGTTCGAGGCCAGTCTTAGCAATTTGGTGAGCCCTTCAGTAACTCAGCGAGTTTCACAATGAAAAGGGCTGGGAGAGGGGTGCAGCTTGGAGACAGAATCCTGGATTCAATCCCCAGAGCCAAAAAAGAGGAAGAAGGAACAAGGCACGACCATGTGAAAACCAGAAAATCGAGCAAAGGAAGATGCAGGAAATCCATACCCTGAAACCACATGACCCCCTGCAAGGCAGCCTCTCCACACGAATGAATGCCAGCCTTAGGCAGCTCAGCACACAGCCAGAAGCGCTGGGTGACCGCCCGCTCACTGTTTGCAAAGTCTCAGAAATGAGACTGCCAGGCACCCACAGGCACACTCACAGGTACACGCGGCGAGCCCCTGGGCAGTTTGCAGCTGCAGCTGCAGGAGATCCAGCGGCGATCGCGGCGGGATCGGCTGGCCGGCTAAGGTCCAGCGGGTCCCCGGGCCTGGGCTGGCGGCTCCGCTGCAGCCGGCGCTCCGCCCTCCGCCCGGCTGGCGTCTCGGGCTCCCGCGGGCGTGGGAACCCGGCTCCGGGGAGCCTCGGGGGAGGAGAAGCCGCAGCCCGGCCGGCCAGGGCCCCCGCCTGCCAGCACTTACTGAGTGGCGTTTCCAGGTCTCCAGCAGCCCCGCAGCCTCGCCAAGCCAAGATGCACACCGAGAGAGAGTGGGGGGAGGGCGGCCGCGCAGGGAGTGGCAGCGCGGACCCCACAGAGGACCCTGCAGCCACCTGCCGTCCCCGGCCACCCGCGCGGCAGCTCAACAGGCTGGGCGGGACGGGCACCCACTGCGCACGTCGCACCACCCGCCAGCGCGATCTCGCCCTCTCTCCCGGGTCTCTCTGGATCTCTCCCTTTGATGACCCAAAGGATCCCTCCTTGCGGTTCTTTCTCCTCTCAGCAACTGAACTCGATGTTAAGACCTTTCCCAGTCTCTCTGCTCTCACAGAAGGAATGAAAAAGAAAGCAGCCTCCTAACCCCACCGCCTAGAGGCCACGGAGGCCCTGGTCACTCAACTGAGGAGCGCCCTCCCTCACAGGTGTCCTTTGCCAGAGGCTGCTCCCAAGGCTGTTGGCAATTTTCTTTTCTTTTCTTATTTATTTTTTGCCTCAGGGTCTTCGGCAAGTCAAGAAGTGCAGGAAAGGGATAGAGAACCCAGCTGTGCTGAGTTCCACCCTCTGTACTTAGACCAGGACAGAGAAACTGAGTCCTGGCCCCAGCAGCTGTCCAATGGCCATCCATCCTAGAAACTACCAGCGAAGACAGGCCCCAAAGGAAAGAGGGCAAAGGAGGGGAAAGAAAAAGAGGGAGGGATCTTGAAACCTCGACATGATTAAAAACAGAAACATGGGCTCTCTGGTTTCCCTATGCCTGGGTCCAGGGAAACTGTCCTTTCCCACAATTAAAAACAAACAAACAAACAAACAAACTCCATCTTTCTGCTGAGAAGTTGATATATACTTGAATGGTTTTCTTGTCCTACCTTTCAGGTTTTAAATCAATCTACTCCTGTGCCAATGTAATTCTATGTGACTATTTTATGTCCTTTGAGTAAGGACATAAATATGTATAAATGCATATAGTATATATATTTTTCTAATGTATGTTATATATTTCTAATCCTCCTGCTCCTTCTTTACCTTTCTGACATAAAAAATCCAGTTGTGCTATTGTATTATAGAGTTACATTTAATCCTGTTCTCTGGGATCTCTCTTAAAACCCAGGAACTCCCAGACAAGTTCTTTATGGTAAGCTCCCACTCATGCTGTCCAAGTTTAGTAATTTGGGCCCATTTTATGCTCATCACACTTGCGTTTCTCCGAGACTTCTCTACTGTGCACATTTCATAGAAAACATCAGAATCAAACAAAAATGTAATTTAAGTAAATCAGAAACAAAGTTAGAGGATTCATCAAAAACAAAGCAAGTAGCTAAAGAAAATTTGCTTTAGTGCCTGGCAAAACCTCAGAGCTCTTAGGCTGCATTTTGGGGGTTTTTTCTACCATCTCAGAATCTTGTCTTCTTTTACTTCTAATCCAGGATATTATCTTAGATCAGTAGAGCATTTCTACTTAGAATATTTCAAGCTTAATTCTGGGCATGGTGGTGCATGCTTGTAATCCCAGTGCTTGGGAGGCTGAGACAGGAGGATCACAGATTCAAAGCCAACCTCGACAACTTAGCAAGGCCCTCTGCAACTTAGTGAGACCCTGTTTCCAAATAAGAAATAAAATCGGGCTGGGGGTTTAGCTCAGAGGTAAATTACCTCTGGAGTCAATCCCCATTGACACACACACACACACACACACACACACACACAGACATAAACACACACAATTAAAAGGGGGCAGTTGTGTTATTTTTAAGTAAATGGATGATAGGAATATTCAGAAGAAGAAAGATATCTTTAGGCAGGGAATTCAGTTTCTAAAAGAACAACATTCAAGTTAGATCTGAAGGATGTGTTCATATATGGAGAAAGATGAAAGGAGGAAGCTGTTTGTTTTCTAATAGAGGGAACGCCGGCCTATAGGTATGAACGTGGGAAGGCTTGGCACTGATACCAGAAATCAGAGAGCAGTGCCATGTGGTAGAAGGAAACAACATAAAGAAAGTGGCATGAGGGAAGGTATGGAGCAGACTGGACAGGTCCAGGCCCTCCTTTGTCCTCTCATTGTTGTGGGTTTGTTGTTATTGTCTTGGATTGATATTATTACTGTCCGTATTCTTTTCCTTCTGGAAGATGACTTGTTTAACCCATTCATTTATCCCTTTATCATCCTCAATTTTTTTTAGCATATCCACCTTCCTCATTCAGTCAAAGTATTCTAAAAACCAAGAGTTTTTAGAGTTAGGGAAATAATCTTCACAGTGTGAGTGCCTAGCAATGAATGTGATTTGTAATAGAGATTCAAGAGAATAACTGTCTAGTGGATAAATGAATACCTGAATATTTAACCATCTTCCAAGCCCATTCGTCTATCTCATGACTGACACAGAGCTTAATGCCTACTGACCTTCAATTTATTGAAAATAGACAAGTTGTCATGAAAACTTACAGGGGCAATTATTTGGTATAAATCCACCCTCCAGTCGCTTTGTTGGCTCTGCCAAAAAAGCCCGAGATATTTGCATCTCTGTTCAAGATGCTTCATTCTTTTTGTACCTACAATTGACAAACATACAAAAGTATTTAAATGTACAATGTATTCACAATTGCACATGAAATGACAATGGCAACCAAAGACATGATCTAAATCCTTCCTACTCAGGGTGTGGTTTGTGTGTTAGCAACATCAGCAGGACATGACATCTAGTTAGATAGTGAGAAGCCCAGGCCCCTCCTCATACCAACCGAAGGGCTAGGGATGTAGCTCAGTGGTAGGGCACTCACCTAGCATGTGCAAGGCCTGGCTTCATTTTCCAGTGTCTCAAATAATTTTCAAACCAACTGACATACAAGATGTATTTAACAAAATCCTCAGGTGATTCTCATGTGTATTAACATTGGAGAAGCATTAATTTAAAATCAAGTCATTAAGTATAATAGAGCTCAAAATGGTTTATACGAATCTTTGAAAATTTAGGAACTTTTAGAACCACTACCTTCATGTTTCTGGGTTGCTGCCTGTTTAAATAAAGCAATGTGACCAGGGCTCATCTCTACTGACTTCATGAATCATAAAAAAAACCATTCGCTATACTATTTGCCAAAATAAGATGACTATCAAACACAAGAAAGATTAGATAAACTTCTACCTCTGCATTACTCTTTTCCTTTCTTAGTATTATTTATTTTTAATCTGTCTTAACACATATGATTAGTTACATTTCACACTATAATGTGCAATAATAGGGATCCTGCTATCAGTCCAAAATGTCTTTTTAGAATGTAAAATTTGAGTTAGGAACAGGTTTTCTGAGGTGGGAGTCCATACATTTCTAGTTCTATTCTAGACATTTCATGAAGCCATCTGAACTTAAAAAAAACTTCTGATGATGACAGACATGCTGTGCATTTAGTGTTCCCAAAGAGCTGGTGTTTGTTAACAATGGGGTGATAGGCAGAATAACAGTCTTCCACAGATGTCTGCATAATAATTCTCAGAGCCTGTAAATATGCTATATGCTATAAGGGAGAATAAAGAACTAACCTGGAATTAGAGTTGATAATAAGTTAATTTTGAGAGGGGGAGATTATTCTAGATTATCTAAGTGGGCCCTATGTAATCAGACAATTCTTACCAAAAAAAAAAAAAAAAAGATGGAGGAAAGGGGCATCGTGAGAATCAGGGAATTAGGGATACCAGTGAGAATCACTAGACCAGCAATTATTTTGGGGAGTGGAAGGGGCTTCAAAGAACGTGTGTCACCTCTAGAAAAGTGTTTTTCCTCAAGTCTCCAGAAAAGAAAGCCTGCCATCACTGTGGTCTTTGTCTAGTGAGACTCATTTCAGCTTCTGACTCTTCCAGGTGTTAGGATAATAAGTCTGCACTGTTTCAAGCACTATTTCAAGTAAGTTGTTACAGCTGCAAGAGGAAACTAATAGATTTTGATAATGGGAAGTGGGTGCTACTATAACAAATATCTAAAAATGTGAACGTGTTTTGGAAACTGGAAAATTGCAGAGGCTGGGAGAATTTTGTAGAACCAGATTGTAAAGGTTTATATTTCTGTGAGTAGACTTTAAAGAGAAACATAAATGAGCTGGGCGTGGTGGCGCATGCTTGTAATCCCTGCGCTTGGGAGGCTGAGACAGTAGGATCACACAGGTTCAAAGCCAGCCTCAGCTACTTAGTGAGGCTCTCAGCTACTTAGTGAGACCCTGTTTCCAAATAAAATATACAATGGATCTAGGAGTATAGCCTGGAGGTAGAAAGCCTCTGGGTTCCACCCCCAGTACCACAAAAAAAAAAAAAAAAAAGAAAGAAACATAAATGTAATCTTTGCTGTGAGGCCTCAGAAAAAAATAAGAGTCATAAGGAAAAAAGACTTGTATTATTTTAGAGAATACAAGTATTCTCATGAATAGACTTAGGTAGAAATGCAAATGTTAAAAGTGCTATCAGTGAGCAAACAGAAATGAGTAAGGCGTGATTGGAAATTTAAGGAAATGGTATCTTTGGCCTATAGTGGTAGAAAGTTTAACTGAATCAAGTACCATAGTTAGATGGAAATAATAACCTTGGATATTTAGCCAAGGAGACTTCTTGGTAATCAAAGTATCAAAGATGTGGCCTGGTTTCTTTTTGGTATTTATTATAAAGTGATTAAAAAAAGGTAGATTGAAAGAAAAATTATTAGGCAAAATAGAAATAGGAATTGCTTATTTGAGAAATCCTCAGCCTACCCAGATTTTTTAAAAAATGTCTTATGGTTTGGGTTTAGAAATTTTCCCATAAATCTCATGTGTTCAAATCCTGGTCCCATTGCAGGAAGGTTCAAGGTGAGGCATAGTTGGAGGAAGTGACCCACTCAGATTCTAGTCTTGAATATATATACGTCTCTAGTTCTGCCCGGCTGTCATGAATTGAGGAACTTGCCTCTGCCATGCTGTGCTGCCTCCATGATTTTCCTGCCTTGAAGCCAATCAACTATGGACTGAACTTCTGAAACTATGAGCAAAATAAACCTTTCCTCCTTGTCGTTTATGTTAAGTATTTTGGTCACTGCAATGAGAAAAACTAAATAAAACAGATGTTATTTTGTTCTTTATCCTAGTAGGCATAATATCCATATTTTGGCAAGACTGAAGATTCATCAGTTTTCATATTTGGAAAGCAAGCCAGATGTGTTTTAAGAGATATCTATATTTTAATTTGCATTAATGTAGTAGTTTCATTGACTTTTTAAGTTTTCACTGTTTAGTCCTGATATCTTTACTAGGCACTAGTGTCTTGTAAATTGTATGGACTTTGAAAAGAAAAGTGTATCCTGCAGGTTCCATCCACCCACAGTCAGTACTTACAATTACATTTACTTTGGACGATTGAAAGATAGGGTGAATGAAGTGACATGTAGAAAAAAATGAATATTTTAATGGCTGTGTGTATCTACAAAATAAACATTGTGAAACTTGTTTAAAGGTATTTATGAGTGTAATTCAAGATATTTTCACAGAAGTAAAAATCAAGAACACAATCAATATCCATTTCTATGCAGGGTGTGGTGGCACATGCCTGTAATCCTAATAATACATGGGAGGCTGAGACAGGAGAATTGCAGGTTTGAGGATTGCCTCAGCAAGTAGTGAGACTCATGAACTTACTCAGACCATGCTTCAAAATAAAAATTAGAAAAATAACTGAGCTGAGGGTGGAACTTGGAGTTACCATGCCCCTGTGTTCAATCCCTGGTAACACACACACACACACACACACACACACACACACACACACACTCATTCTTATATGGTTTTGAAATACATTATCCTAATAATACAAAATATCCCAGTTGGTGAGTGTTCTGGGAAAAACAGTAGAACAGTGAAAATGTCCATGTCTTATCCCCACAGGGTGCTCAATTAGAGCTAGATTATTCTCCTTATGCTGTATTTTACAGCTTTAAGTTATAAAAGTATGCTAAAAATGGCAGAAAAAGTTATTATTTATACAGTACTTAAAAATGAGATAAAACCCTTTATAGGCTAACATTTACCTTTAATTTTTTTTTAATCCTTCTTTGAAAAGTTGCAAACTAGTCTTTCTCTGTGGATGGCTCTCTCCTTCCTGCAGATGAGTAAACTCTTATTATGGAGATTACACTTTGGAAATCCGCTCCCTCTACCAGTCAGTTTACATTTTAAACTAAAGTCAAGCAAAGAAATGAATTGCCCGCCTTTGGATTGGGCTCTTAAGTGTTTTTTTTGTAAGTGTTAAGTCTTTTAAGTATAGTCTAAAATATTAGTCCTCTATCAGAAGAATAGTTAGTAAAGATCTTCTCCCATTCTGGAGGCTTTCTCTTTAGACTCGTTATAGTTCCATTTGATGAACAGAAGCTTTTTAGTTTAATGTCATTCCATTTATTAATCTTTGTTTTAATTTCCTGAGCTTTGGAAGTCTTATTGAGGAAGGTTGTACCTGTGCTTACAGGTTGGGGTGTTGAACCTCAGCCCTCCTCTAGTAATTTCGAATCCCCTGGTCTAATTTTCACATTTTTGATTAACTATAAGTTGACTCTTATGTGGGGTGAGATGTAATGATTTAATTCCATTTTCCTACAATAAATAACCAGTTTTTTCACCATTGTTTGTGAATAGGATGTCTTTTTTCCAATGTATATTTTTGATACCTATGTCAAAAAACCAATTGGCTATAATTGTGTGGATTTGTTTTATGTTTTTCTATTATTTTCCATTGGTCTATGTGTTGGTTTGTGTCTCCTTTTGTTTTGTTCCAATACCATGCTGTTTTTACTATTATAGCTCTGTAGTATAATTGGAAGTCAGGAATTATGATGTCTCTTGCATGGTTCTTATTGCTGAGAATTGGTTTTGATATTATGGGTCTTTTGTTTTCCCATATGAAACACAGAACTGCTTTTTCTAACTCTGAAAAGAATGGAATTGGTATTTTTATAAGGATTGCATTTAGTCTCTAGATCAATTTTTGTAGACTGGCCATTTTGATGATATTTATTTTGCCTATCTATGATCATGGGAGTTCATTCCATTTTCTAAGATTTTCTTCACTTTCTTTTCTCCTTTAGTGTCTTATAATTTTCATTGTAGAGGTCTTTGACACTTCATAAAAAAAAGGAATACAAATACAAAATGCATACATGAAAAATGTTCAACATAATCAGCAATCAATGAGATGCAAATTAAAACCACATTGAGGTTCCAATTAACAACAATTAAAATGACAATCATCAAGAAGTCATGATCTCTGGGTAGGGGCTAACTGGGAGATGTGTGCATATATATGTCTACACAAGTTTTTTATCCCATTATAATGATGTATGAAATGCAATGCATCAATAAAAAATTTTAAAAAATGAGATAAGACCCTTTATGGGATAACATTTACTTTTTTTTTACATTTATGTTTAATTTTATCAGTTAGTTTTTACTTGTAATGGGGTCATTAAGCAATGATCCCATTAAGATATATGACTACAATGCACCAATACAAAATTTAAAAACAGAAGTCAGCTATGATAAATGCTGGGGAGGATGTAAGGGAATAGGAATTCTTCCACTCTGTTGGTGGGATTGCAAATTAGTGTAGTCACTAATCAATGTGGAGATCAATGTGGAGATTGCTCAGAAAACTGGGAATGAATCCACTATATGATTCATTGTACTCCAGGGTATCTTCCCAAAGAGACTGAAATCAGAATATTACAGTGATACATGGATAGCCATTATAGCAGCACACTTCATAATAGTCAAATTATGGAAACCAACCTAGTTGTCCATCAACAGATGAATGAATCACAAAATTATGAGATATACATAGAATGGAATTCTCAACAATAAAAAGAGCAAAATTATATCATCTGTAGGAAAATGCATGCACCTGAAGAACATTATGTTAAATGAAATTAGCCAGTCACAGGATGTTCCTCATATGCATAATCTAGGGAGTAACTGGGATATAAGAGAGACTTCAGATGATGGAAGAGAAACTCCAGAGGAGGAAGGGAGGTGGCTTTGGAGGGGGGAGACAGAATTAATGAAGGAAACACTTACGCTGACACCATGTACATTTGTGAGAACACCAGTGCCAACCTCAATATCGTGGAAGAAAGGAGTAGGGAGGGAGCTGGGGGGGAATCACCAAGTGCTATGTACATGGGTGTCAGTATTATTATAAGCTACATTATGATGTGAGACTCTAATGCAGCAATAAAAGTATGAAAACATAACTTAGTAACTTAAGAAACAATATAATAATTTAAGAAATGATTTAATTAAGAAACAATTTAATAATTAAAATAATTTAATAATTTATGAACATTTAACAATTTACATAATTTAATAAACAATTAATGTAAAAATTATGAGAAAAAGAAGGCAAGAGAAAAGAAGCAGCTGGACTACATAAGTGTGGTACTATAGTTTGGATCTTCCCAAAGGCCCATGTGGTCATGTTTTGGTTGCTGAATGTCATAGTATTTGGGAGATGGTGGAATCCTTTGGAGGTGGGGCCTAGTGAGAGGTCTTCTGGTCATTGAGGGTGTGGCTACTATGGAGACAGTGCAAAACTCAGCTCCTACCCTCTCTCTTCAGTCATGAGATCAGAGGCTCTGTTCTGCCACTTATTCCAACCATAGTGCACCACTATTCACCCAAAGCAACATGGTTGACTGATCATAGACTGAAACATCTAAAACTGTGACCCAAAACAATCATTTTCTCTTTATAGGTTCACTGTCTTACAGGTAACATGTTTTCATTTAATTATGGAAGCAAGGAGGGAAGGAAGAAAAGAAGGAAGGAAGGAAGGAAGGAAGGAAGGAAGGAAGGAAGGAAGGAAGGAAGGAAGGAAGGAAGGAATTTAGTTTACCGAAACATGCAAAGTTTTGTAAATATATTTAATAAATATTTATAGAAGAAAATATTAAGGAAGATACACTCAGGAAATTCTCCTCCATTTCTTGGAGTTTTATGAAGGTTTTCTTATTCTTATTTCATTTTATGGCAAGATCTACTAAAAAACAATTGATTAAATTAGTGTCTGATATAGTGAGTTGTGCATACTTTAACATCTTCCATTTCTAGACATTGGAACATGCAAAACCTCAAAGCTAATGAAACTGAATCTCACAAGTGTCTTCTCAGTAGTATCCCCAAATGCTATTTAAGGGGGTCCCTGCAAAGTTGAAAAGCACAGACTTAACATGACACCACTTTTAAAAGAACACATAGAGATTAATGAAGCTCTTGATTTTTTTAAGTTTTTACATTGCTGTAGGTGTAACATGCTAGGCAAGTACCCTAGAATTTAGCTACCTCCTTAGCCCTTAAATTTTAAAAATAATTCTACAGTAACAGGATGTATTAACCTGTAGGAAAGAAAGATACACCCACAGAGAAAGACTAGTTTGTAACTTTTCAAAGAAGGATACAATTTTAAAAGTAATCTTCACTCAATAAAAGATCCTATCTCGTTTTAAATACTGTAATAGAAAACATTTTTTTCTGCCTATTTTACCATACGTTTATAACTTAAACCTGCAGGGTTGAGGAAAATAATATCGCTCTAAGTAGACACTTGGTTGAGAGTAAGACCTGGTAATTTTCATTGTTCTTTCTATAAAACACTCACCAACAGGGATTTTTTGAATTAAGCAGATAATCTGAGTATTTCAAAAATATCTAAAGAATGGATATTGATTGTGTTGTTGCTTTGCACTTTTTTCAGAAGTCAAGATGTTTTTTCTGAACCTCACTCATAAGTGTTCTGTGCATGCTTCTCCTCTGGGAAGCACACAGATCTCAGAACTGGAAAAGGCAGCCAAGAAGAGTAAGATCCTCTCACACAATAGTGTCACCAGACAGGGCCAAAAGGCATATCCTGAGCCATGGATTAAAAAAGGAAAGCAATTCAAATTTCAAAGTAAAGAGAACTCTGTTTTGACACAAAGAAAAGGCAAATTATGCAGAGGCAGACTTGTTGAAATCTCATTTTATGAAAATGACAGTTATGGCTGCTACTCTCATATTTATGAAATACTTTGTTTAAACAGTTGGCAATATTTCCTAAGGGAAATAGTGTATTACCAAATCTCTTTCTTATTACTTTTGAGAGAATTTTACTTTGCTCTGATTTAAAGTTAATGAAAGGGGCCTTTTCATTTTCAATCAGTATGGAAGATATACAGAGAAATCCCTTCCCCAAAACCAATAACTAAAAAGCTGGATGGAAATTTAAATGTATTTTTAAGGCTTAATGAGACTGAGTGTCCAGAAAAGTTATAAGCTGAGGCTAGAAACAAGCAGAAAGAATTATGTCAGTGATGAGCAGGTGCTGTAGCTGGCAATTTCCCTGAGGCCTTGTCTATCACAAGTGGGCTACAGTCTACATTAGTGAGCAAGAGAAATAGAAAGAACACTAAACCAGCCACACAAATAGGAAATGGCAACACATTAATGGGAACCTTGAAGGCTGCAGAGGCAAGTGAGTGTTTTCACACACAGTATCTGGTCTTTTTAGGATAACAGCTTCTAATAGAATGGGGGAGGAAATATCTCTACTGAGAATTTCTGACCACAACCCTGTACTCCCACAGTTTGGGAATGGACATTTACATGATTAGTTCTGCAGCTTGAAGAGGTCCAAGCAGAACCTTTCCTTGGAAGTGTTTATGTGTTGCTGATGCCCCAGGAGCTCATCAGAAGCAAACACAAATTCTTACTGAAGGAATTCACTTTAAAGATAAGCTTAAAATAATTTCTTCAGAAAATGACCAGTAATAAGAAAATCACCAAATATATGAAGGGAAAAAAGCCACTATACATGATAGAAAGAAGAACTAAGTATGGTTTTTTTTTTGAAGATTTAAAGAAGTTTTTTTTTATAAAGATAGAAATACAGAAAATAGAAATACAGCCCCATGCCAAAATGGCATGGGGGGGTGGGTGACTCGAAATGAATACACCCAGAACTAAGTATGTTGAAAGTCAAACCAATAAGGACTACAAAAGCAAAAATTATGTGTTAGTCAGTTTTCCATTGGCATGGTAAATTACCTGAGGCAATCAAGTTAAATAGAGGAAAGATTCATCTTGGCTTATGGAATTAGAAGTTTCATTCCAAGGTCTGTTGGCTTCACTGTTTAGATCTGTGGTTGAACAGAACATCATGGTGGAAGTGTGTGGTGGAGAAAAGCTGCTTACCTCATGGCAGCCAGGAAACAAGAAGAGAGAGAAGGAAGGGGGTTTCAGTATCTCCTTCAAACCAGGCCTCCAGTCACTAACTTCCTGCCACTAGGCCATAACTTCTAAAGGTTCCACCACCTCCAGATAGCATCACAATCTGACGACAAAGCCTTAAACACATGGGTCTTTGGATGATATTTAAGATCCAAACCATGACATTATTCATAACATAAAATAACCATGTTTAATATATTTTAAAATAAATTACGGTATTAGGAAGGCACCAGAATATAACTTGACCAGTTTAAAGCTAGAGTCAAAGGCATTTTTCAGAAATGAAAAATATAATCATCGAAAATAAAATGTCAAGAGTAAATTAAATCACAAACCAGATAAAAATCAAAGAGAAATTAATGTGCTGGAAAACAGTCTTAAAGAAATAATCCAGAATTTAGACAAAGAGATGGATGAAAATATAAAAGTTAGGATGCATGACAATAATACAAGGAGCAAAGAGAGATTTGGGAAAAAGGGTAGCAGTTGAAGGAACAATAGTAAGATTTTTCAGATTCGGTTCAGTCATCCATCCTGTGGTTAGCCCAGAACTTCCAAGAAATTTAAGTTAAAACAACTTCAAATTCTTTTGAAAAAACAACTAAAAATAGATATTAAAACAAGCAGAATAAATGAAATCATCTACATTGAAGTAATATTTTTGAAAGATTGCCAAATCTGTTAATTTAAAATAAAAAATTAAAGGTAGAAGCAAACAAACTACCATTTGAAAGGTTGCAGAAAGTCCTGACAGGATAACTGTCAATATGCAATTTTATACTCAGCAAAACTGACTTTGAAAAATTTGCAGGTAGGAGGGGAGAAAGTGATCTTAGAGTTTTTGTTTCTGTTTCTGTTTTTGTTTTTGTTTTATATAGTACTGGGAACACTGCCAGTTCCCCACTCCCAGGGCCTTATGCATGGTAGACAAGAGTTCTACCACTAAGCTATATCCCTTTCCCATCTTAGAAGTTTTGAAATCAAATTATTCTCAATAATAAAATTCTTCCAGAGAGAACATCATTTCCAATCAGATCTGAAAGGTAAGAAAGAATATCAAGTAAAGAAAATAACAGATAACATGTTTAGGTGAAATATAAATAAACAGATTGGTAAACTTTGGATATTTTTATTTTAAAATTTTTGTTTATGAAAGAGTAAAGCAACAAGCTACAAACTAACTGACATATGCAAAACATAATTAAAACTGGATGGAAAAGTTTGTAAATAAATGGGTTTGTTTGCATGCCTTATAGTTTTCTTTGAAGAGAAAATTATAAGTTAAATTAAATTTATAAATTTTATATTTATTATTGAATTATAAATTAAATTTTCTTTTTCCAGGAATTTGGATTTTAAAGGATGAGTTATGGTGACTAATAGCACTAGCCAGGATGCTTCATAAGTAATCACCATAAGCAATCACTAGTTTTGTATAAAGGATATACCTTGTATGTTTTCTGTTATTTTTATTAATGATTTGCTTCAGTTGATTTTCATGAAAAGTAAATTTCAAAATATATTTATACCTGATTTTAAATATCTGAAACACTTATTTGGCCTTTAGTTTTTTTTTGTTGTTGTTGTTTGTTTTGTTTTTTTGTTTTGTTTTGGTGGTACTGGGGTTCCTGGAAACCCTTCTACCCCCGGTCTACACTTCCAGACCTATTTTATATTTTTTTATTTGGAAACAGGGTCTCTTAAGCCAGCGAGGCTGGCTTGGAACCTGCACGATCCTCCTGTCTCCGCCTCCCAAGTGTGGGATTACAAGTGTGTGCCACCATGCCTGGTGGCCATTAGTATTTTGAACTGCCAGTTCATATCCTTTCCCCTTGAAGTGTTAGTGCTTTCCTAATTCATTTATAAGTTTATGCTTTACATATAGCTCATGCATCAATCCTTATATATTGAGAATACATCAATGTTAGGAAACTTAAAGTTCAATTTATTTTAATTAAAATTACAAGAAACTGGATCACAAGGGAAAAAAAAAGAAGCAATTCTCAGCACGGGGCTGCATATGGACCTTTCCCAGCTAGTTAGGTAGTTAAAGTGCATTTGCATCATGTGACCATTGCAGGACAGTGAAAGAACACAGTTGAGGACAAGTGGCCTAAGAAAAGAATAAAATAACTTATTTAAAATTAAAGTACCCATGTGCTGTTTCTTATTACACAGCTGGAGTCCTTTTTGGATCTGATGACTGATATTTACAGAGAAGAAAATTATATTCTCTTAGATTAGTTCATTAGTCCATTCAAATACTTTCCTTGAGTAACAGTTGCATCCCAAGCACTGTTCTAGAAACTGAGGAATAATAAAACAAGGATTAATGTCATCATGCACTTCCACTATGATATGATAAAGGAAAAGATTAGGAAGCACAATATAAAGGATAACAGATGAAAACAGATGTATGGGGAAAGATAAAGCACAGAAGGATGATTGCCGAGGGGTGGTAAGATACGGAGGGGGAGAACCTCACTGGTCAGCCAGTGAGTTGGTACTTTTTAAAATCTCTCAGCTCTAAACTATTTATGATTTGTTTTAACCACAGTATCTGATTTCTTTCTCATCAGGAAAACAGAAACCATGCATTTCAAACTGAAAGGGATGCTAACGGAGCCATTGAAATAACTGGGGAAGAAATGTAGAGATGGGAGGAAGGTACCATTGGTGACCTCAGCTGCCTGCAGCAGGACAGGAATCTCAAGGCCCCTTCCCCTGCAGGTGTCTACTGCTGCCAAAGGAGAATGGCGCTCCATCTTTTCTCTGTCATCTAACTCTCACATGAATCCAGAATACAGATGGCACTGTGTGGGCAAGGGATTCTGGGAACTACCCTTGCCATGCTTCCTGCCTTCTTGGCAAGAGAAAATATAGAAAAGGGCAGAAACAGTGCTGAGTTGATAATAGATAGTCTCACACAACAACAGGGCTTGTAGAAAGCACGTATCACTGCAAATAATGCAAACGTTTGTTTTTATCTTACTAGTCCACACAATAGCCTATTATTGTAAATAAATTCACTAGCTTTGAGTTAATTAACCCAAAATTTAGAGCATGAGGTGATAGTGTTAGAATAAGAACAGGCTGAGGGATGAATGGCTTGGGAGATTGAGTGGACTGAGAGGGAAGACAGGCCTGTCATTTTCTCATGAGCTGTTTAGCAGATGAAGTTAAGTTTAAGAGATCTGGAGAGACATGAACATTAAATAAATTACATTCCACATTTACTCACTCATTTTACACACTTACGCATGTCATTCTGCCTTTTCATGAGATGACTATATGCCATTAATCATTTATTTCAATTATCTCATTCATGCATTTCAATAAAAATATGGTCTAGTCATGGTTCTCTAGTAGTTTACAATCTAGAAGAGGAAAGAGAAATTGGAAAATAGTAATATAGTTATATAAATAATATGATAGAAATTAATATAGAGTCCTTTTGGAACCCATGGAGGGTCATGAATAATATTGAAAAGTTTAGATCTTTGAATTGGTCGCCTAGTCACTATCCAAAATAGAAGTGCAAATTTTAACCCCAGTCTACAAATCAGGAAGTTGAAGCTTAGAGAGGTTAAGTAAGTTTTTAAAGATGTGCAGTGCCCAGAATTAGTGTCTGATGCATAACAGAATTTCCTAGT
Source organism: Muscardinus avellanarius (assembly GCF_963383645.1). Lineage (NCBI taxonomy): Eukaryota > Metazoa > Chordata > Mammalia > Rodentia > Gliridae > Muscardinus > Muscardinus avellanarius. Next base: position 27,543,419 of record NC_137791.1, on the reverse strand, counting down.
ATCAGTATTTGTTGAGTGAATGCATGAGGGGAGATTTAGTGTCTAGAGAATAGGATATGAAGGTACAATTGTATTTGCTAAAGTTATCTGAGGTTTATGTCTGCAATTTTCAGAAAATCATGTGCTTGATCTTGAGTTAAGATTTTTTAAATGTCTCAAAATGTATTTTAAAAAGAAAAATATAATTTTTAAAATTGTGATAAATCCTGTCATACAATAGCAATAATGAAAACCAACAAACCAAATTTCAAAAACTACTTAAAAAGCCACATGGAATTAAATTAGATGATTAGAAAAAAGGGAACCCAGAGATAAAAAAAAATACAACTACATTCAAAAGCTTTAATTGTGGTTTTTATTTAATAATTTAGTAAATGTTATTAAGAATTTCTAAATAATTTATATCTGCTTTCCTCAGATGTTTGTAATCTAAAAATAAAGTATAAAAGCTAATTGAAGTTTCCAAATCCTTTTTATTCCTTTTACAGAATAATAATTATAGTCTAGAGGTCTCAAAATGTAAATAGCCAATGTCCAGGCAATTTTAATAAGACACCTAATAGTATTACCTATTAATAGTGGAGCAATGAAAACACTTATATTCTATCACATATTTACTGTCCCTCCTTATTTTTTCTTTCTCCCCCTCTTTATTTCCCTTCATTTCCCTTTCTCTCGCTCTTTTCCTTTCCTTTCTCCCTCACTTCCTTTCCTTTTTTCTCTTTCTTTGGGATTCTGCCTCTAAACTACACCCTCAGCCCCTATTTTATACATGTGTTAATATAGCAAGGTTAATAAATATTTCCTCTGCACCTAATTTAATTTTCTTAAAGAAGAAAATAATATATATATATATATATACTATGTAATGTTTTTGTTTCAGTACTGTCAAAAATGTTGAGTTATAAGTTTTGAAAAATAAAATTATTTGCAGGAAACTTTTATTAATCCACTCACCATCATTATGAACAATAATTCAAGAAGAAGATTGTGTTTTAAATTTACTTTTGCTTTTTCTTTAAAATATGTTTCAATAAAAGAACAGGAGCAACTATTGAATTAGTGAAAGATTAATTCAAATGGAATTTATAATTTAGTCTAAATTTTTTGTTCTTTCAATATAAATTCTTAGATCTGAATAAATTCAGTATGAATCATTAGATCTTGTTTGACTTAACCCTGGATTTATTTCATAAGTAAGTGGAATGAACCTTTCTAAGTCATTATATTTTTATATTTGGATTCTGTTAGGAATTAATTAAATTACCTAATACATTGAATAGTCACACCAACCCTTGACATTAATCTTTTGTATACATTTTAATTACTGTACAAAGAAAAAGAATATTTTCTTGTTATTTCAGGAAAGGTCTGTTTTCTGCATGTTTCCTCCCCCTATAGTCAGAAACTCATAATCAAAATGCAAAGGTATATGTCTGATACCTATGACTGTTATGAAACATTTGTGTTAATGCTTGGCACTGAGTATGTATGTGCTGGAGGTGATCAGAATGATACAACCTTTTTTAAGTCATAGGACATGACTCTCGCCAAAAAGAGAGGTAAATTTAACTCATCATAATACAAAATAGAGATGTTGAATTATACAAGTGCTCAGTCTCTACTGATAGAAAACTGAGCCATCGAGACACTCAACATCCATCTTAGCCAACTAAATGTAATCAAATGAGCATTAGCCTCAAGATAATTGGAAATTTCCTTTAGAGCTGCATCTTGGTTTAGATGTTTAAGAACACAAGATAAATGTCTCCAGGCTTTTCTTAGATAATGACTATTCAACTTCACTCACACAAAGACAGGTGCTCGAGATTCTTAAATCTATGGATGATCTACCTGTTTATGATTCAAATGAAAACCATCAAAGGGGTACTGTAACAAATTATCACAAACTTGGTGGTTTAAAACAATAGAAATGTCTTCTCACACAGTTCAGAGATTCAGGGGTCTGGAATCCAGGTGTCTGAATGATTGTTTCCTGATGGAGGCTCTGTGGCAGACTCCTCCTATGCCTCTATCCACCCTTATAGTTGTAGCTGGCAACAGTTGGTGTGCCTTCAATTATAGTTATTTCACTCCCAATTCTTCCTCCATTTTCACATGATATTTCCTTCTGTATTTCCAGATCTTCTCCAGTTATGATTCTTATAGGATTTAAGCCCTATTCCCATCCAAGATGATTCATCTTCAGATCCTGGCCTTAATTATAAATGCAGATATCCTTATTCCAAATAAGGTCACATCCTGATGTTCCAGGTAGACATATTTTGGAAGAAACACAATCAACACACTACATCCTAGTTATCCACAATTAGAATTTTTTATGTAAACTCTTTTGCAAGATTTTGGTGAAGATTTTCAGGACTAGCTTGACATAACACATTAACCATTATGTCATTTGCAATATGTGTGGTGTTATAAAAGTGTGCCTTTATTTTCTGCTATATTCAGAAACAGAAATAAAATCTATTCTTTATCTGTTCCTTTTCTGTGAACATAGTTTACCTTTTTACTGAAAAGTCAGTGTTTTGTCAGCAGGTCTTATCTCACAATTAGAATAATAATTTTCTTGGCTATTACAAATTGTGCTGCTATGAATACAGGTATGCATATGTTACTGTAGTTCTCTGATTTCAACCCTTTTGGAAAAATACCCAGGAGTGGTATAGCTAGATCATATGGTGGATCCATTCTCCGTTTTCTAAGGAATCTCCACACTGATTTCCATAGCAGCTGAACTAATTTGCACTCCCGCCAACAGTTTAAAAGAGTTCCTCTTTCCCCACATCCTCACCAGCATTTGTTGTTTGATTTCTTTATGTTTGCCACTCTGATTGGGGTTAGATGGAATCTCGGGGTAGTTTTGATTTGCATCTCCCTGATGGCTAGTGATGTTGAGCATCTTTTCATGTATCTATTGGCCATTGTATCTCTTCTTTTGTGAAGTGTCTATTCAGTTCAGTTGCCCATTTCTTGTTTGGGTTATTTGTTTTGCTAGTGTAAAGTCTTTGAGCTCTTTTAATATTCTGGATATTAGCCCTCTATCATAGTGGTGGCTGGTAAAGATCTTTTCCCATTCTGTAGACTTCCTCTTTGGGTTTTTGGTGGTTTCCTTTGATGAGAAGAAACTTTTTAGTTTGATGCCATCACACTTGTTAATTCTTGCTTTAATTTCCTGAGCTTTGGAGGTCTTGTTGAGAAAGTTACTGCCTGTGCCTATATGTTAGAGTATTGAGCCTATGCCCTCCTCTAATAACTTCACAGTCTCTGGTCTAATCTCTAAGTCTTTGATCCATCTTGAGTTGATTCCTGTGCATTGGCAGAGGTAAGGATTTAGTTCCATCTTTCTACAAATGGATAGCCAGTTCTCCCAGCACCATTTGTTGAAAAGGCTGTCTTTTCTCCAGTGTATGAGTTTGGCCCCCTTATAAAAGATTAATTGAGTATAGGTATGTGGGTTTGTTTTCTCCATCAAGAGATGAATGGATTGCAAAATTATGGGAAATACACACAATGGAATTCTATTCAGCTATAAAAAAAGAACAAAATCATGCCATTCGCAAGAAGATGGAAAGATTTGGAGAACATTATGTTAAGTGAGATCAGCCAAGCACAGAAAGAGAAGGGACATATGTTTTCTCTAATATGCCCAAACCAGGGAGCATTGGGGATACCAGAGGGACTTCAGATAATGGAGAGGAAATCTCAGCAAAGCTAGAATGGAAGGATAGGAGAGGAAAGAGGCTGAGGTTGATTAATGGAGGAGCTTACATCCAAATATGTGTAAAAGTATGAATATAGCATGGTTAACCTGGACACTCATTGTTGGAAGGGGGAAGGGGATTGGGGTATGGGGAAAAGGGCACCAAGCACAGTCTAAATGTATACAATTTTCAATATGTTCCACATATAAATAAAATTAAAAAAGAAAAACAGATGTGCAATGATAAAAATAAAGACCAGCTGAAATAAAAAATAATAATTTTCTTTATTTTTCTTTATTTTTTTATTTTTCTTTATTTTGTAGAGTACTTGGGATTGAACCCAGGGACATTCTACCTCCAAACTACACCCCCAGCCCTATTTTTTAAACTAAGCTCCCTGCCTTCCCCTCCTATAAAATTTAATGACATCTTCATTGAAGTTTCACTAGAAGCAGGTGTCAAAATACTCTACAGAAAGAGTTTTTTTACCCTGATAATCAGTATCAGGTGAACAGAATCCTTCATTGACTAACATGGCTGGAATTGTGTTGTTTAATTTCTATATATTTGGGGAATTTCAGGATGCCATCCTTTTATTGATTTCTGATTTTACTGTTTTTTAAGAACATGTTTATGATTTACATCTTTTTAAAATTTTAATGGGTATTTTGTGGAAAAAGTGTTTTATCTTGGTGTATGGTTCAGGCAGATTTAAGAGTGGATTATCCTATAAATGTCAATAAGACCAAATGGATGAATACAGCTATTGATTTTTCTTCCTCCTTAATCTATTAATTACTGCCTTGGCTCATTTTCTCCTGGCATAAAAGAATACCAAAAACTGAGTAATTTACAAAGAGAATACTTTTTTCTCATAATTCAGGAGGTGAGGAAGGTCAGGATCAAAAGGTCACATAATATGATTAGCCTTTTTTGCTGTGTCATAACCTGATGAGGACATCACATGCTGAGGAAGCATGCAAACAGGGTAACTTGGGGCTGAACTCATCTTTTTATCAGGAGTCTATCCCTGTAACAATGGCAGTATTCCATTCATAAGAATGAGGGTCATAACGAATGCTCAAAGATCTCATTCTTCATTTAAAATTAAATTACATTTCCCACAACTCAATATGAGTTTTAGAGGAGACATTCCAAACATCACAAGTACTAAAAATAGAGTATTGGACTTCTCAACAATAGTGCATTGTCTACTCCCTTGCATATCATGTATCTCTGTTTATCATTTTCCCTTATACGTTCTGATTTGTTTTGCTCGTATGTTTGGCACTAGTACTGACACAACTTAATGAAGAAGTGAACTTTCTGTTATCATTAAAAGCCACTCTATATTCCAGATACTGTTCCTTGCACTGAAGACTGAGATCGGTATTACAGTGTTTTGGGTTAGCATTAACATGGTATATCTTAATTTATAATATATTTTTTAATTTACTTATTGATTTGTGCTGGATATTGAAGCCACAGCCGTATGTACATTAAGTTCATGCTTAACCACTGAGTTATACCTTCAGCCCTGTAACTCTACTTTTAACTTATATTTTTTTTTCTTATACCTACAGTGGGTTGGTTTCTTGTTTTTCTGTGGACAATTTAGACAAGACATTTTTTAAAAAATGCACTCTCTCTCTTAGTTAATGTGTTTATGCAATTTACATTTGAGGTGTTTATTGATATCTGGGTTAATATCTGTTATGTTTATAACTGCTTTATTTTTATCACATCTGTTTATTGCTCCTCCTCCTTTTCTGCATTCTCTGATTTTAATGAACATTTTGGGCTATTTTATTTTATCTACTTTTAGCTTATTAGTTATACTTTTTAAAAGTTTTTAGTAGTCACCTATTATGGAATTTATATTATAAATTTTGAACACATGCCACTTAATGTAATGTGCATTTCTTATAACACAATATTGCTAAAGCTTTTGTCCCATTACTGTGATACTTATGTCACTCAAATAACTCATCCATAGGATTTAATTGTCCATTATATTGCTAGACTTATTTATTTATTTATTTATTTATTTATTTATTTATTTAGTGGTACTGGGGTTCCTGGAAGCCCTTCTACCTCTGGGCTACACTCCCGGACCTATTTTATATTTTTGAAACAGGGTCTCTTACGCCAGCGTGGCTGGCTTCGAACCTGCTTGATCCTCCTGTCTCCGACTCCCAAGCATGGGGATTACAAGCGTGCGCCACCACGCCCGGCCTAGTACTGTTACTTTAAACAGTTATTGTTTAGATTAATTAAAATATAAAAAAGAGAGATGTTTCATTGATTATTTTTCTAATGTGTTTTTTATTTATGCACATGTATCTGATCTCTATCATTTTCTTTCTCTCTGAAGAACTTGTTACATTTTCTACTAGATAGATCTGAAAACAATGAATTTTTTCAGTTAGTATTTCTCTAAGAAAGTTTTTATTTCTCCTTCACTGAAGAAGGTTAATTTTGCTGAATAAATAATTTCAAGTTTATGAATTTAATTTTTCAAACTAGATTAGTCAACTTGCCATTAATGTTACAGAATATTTGAGATCATCCACTGCTGAGAAAGAAAAGTTTATTTTGGCTCACAGGTTTGAAAGTTTTTGTCTGCGATCACTTGACCCCGCTGCTTTGGAATTAGTACGTGATGACAAGAAGAAGTGCTGGAGGAGACTTGATCATCTCATGGTAGCCAGAAAGCAAAGAGAAAGGAAATGGCAGGGTCTATTCAGTGGCATGCCACTGTGACCCAATTTCTTCTTTAACGAGTAGGCCCCACTTGCTAAAGATCCCATGTGTTAAGTTTCTAGAGGAACAGGACTCACAGGATATTATAAAAGAGGACTAATAAAATTTGCTTACATAATGAGAAGCTGGGTAGCCCCAAGTGGCCACAAGCAGCTGCCAAGTCTGGTAAGCTAGAGCTTCAGGACCCGGAGAACCAATGACACAGTCCTAGTCCAAGACAGAAAAACCTGGGCTCTGGAGATTTTTTGGGGGGAGAGACCAATTTGAAGAGTGAAGCTGGGGTCCAATATCATGAGGAGGGAACAGCAGCAGCAGATGTGCCACTCAGGAAAGATGGAATTTGCCTTCAGGCTGGTTCCTCCTTTCCCTGCCTTATGTTTCATCTGGGCCCGGAGCCTATTGGATAGTGCCACCGCACTCGGGGCAGGGATTCTCCCTCAATTTGTTGCTGCACATGCCAATCATATCATCAATGAATCTGGAAACTTCAAGCTATCACACCCACTACCTCCCAATAGCCCCAAGCTAAGGACCAAGACTTCAACACAGGAGCTTTGGGGGACACTCATGCAAACCATAACCAACACTTTAAATATTCTATGCCACTTTCTTCTTACATGGATTCTAATGGCAATGTCACTATAACTTACTTTGGTCTTTTATAGCTAATATCACCCCTTCACCTTTCTTAGTTCCTTTTAAGATTTTCTTTGTATTTTGGCAGTTTGAGTATTACATGCATGAGTGTCATTTCTGTAGTTTTTATCTTGCTTACTCTTCTCTAATCTTTTTGGATCTGTGGCTTTGTGTCTGTCATTCAGTTAGAAAAGTTCTAGACTACTATTGTTTTAGATATTCCTTCTGCTCTATTCTCTTTCTTTTCCTTCTAGTATTTCAATTATATGTATAACTTTTAAAATTATCTCATAGCTCTTGAATATTCTTTCATTTTTTTCATTATCTTTTCTCTGTATATTTAAACTTGGAAGGATTACACTGCCTATCTTCAATCTTTCCAATTCTTTCCTAATTCATTTCATTTATGATTCATTCTACTTATTCTTATTTCATTCTACTTATGATTCAATCTGATGCATTCTTTGTTTCTGTTAGTCTTTTTTTGCTTCAATCATTTTCTTTTGATTTTCTCTTAGAGTTTCCATTTATCTGTGAACATTACTCATCTGTCCTTCTATGATGTCTATTTTTCATTAAAGCCCTTACCACATTGATCTTGATGATTTAAAATTCCGGATCTGGTGATTCCAACATCTGTGTTACATCTGAGTCTGCTCCTAAAAGTTGACTTTGTGTCTTCAGGCTGTTTTCTATTGCTTTTCTGGCAGGCCTTGTACTTTTTGGTGAAAACTGGACATGCTGTATTGGGTAATGTGAACTGAGGAAAACAGTCATTTAGGGTGAAGATTTATGTTAGGAAAGGCATTGAGCAGTGTTTGATGTTTGTTCTTGCTTCATGTGCCAGAGTTTTCACATTCCTTTAGTGTTCTTGTATTTAATATCCCCTTTTAGGTCTGCGTTTCCCCTAGTACTCCTCCCAGCGAGAGCAGTACTAGGGGAAATACTAGAAGTCTGAGATTGCAGCAGTCCACTTCTACATAGCCATAATCCACTTAGCCACAATCCACTCTGACTGTGCTGTGCAAGAACTCTTGCTTGTGTGGGAGATGGGGCAACTCCGTAATCTTCTGAGTGATCTCGGTCTTTGAATGGCCTGCGATGCTGATCTGTGTCTCCACAAGAGTGTCTCCAGTGGCGCAGTTTTAGGTAAAGCAGGACGGAGGGATTGAGAGAAATATCCTTCTTCCAAACAAAATGAGATTCGGGGAAAGCCTTTCTTCTGAAGAATAGGCCTTTTCTTTTAATGAAGGCATAGTGACTTTTTCACAAGAACTTCTCTATTCTTTCTCTTCCTGGAACTGGGAGATTTTTCTTGAATCTTCACAGCAAAAAACCTGGTAACTTTCCTGGAGGTAAAACTCACTAAAGTATAGGAATCCTTCTGAAACTGTGGCACCTAGTATTTTCTTCCTCTCCCTAGTCCATACTCAGCATCTTGCAGTTCACCAAGGTTATCAGTTAAATGTTTCTATGAGATTGTAACTCCAGTGGCTTCTGTTACTGGTAAACTCATCCTGGGTGTGAGGGGTTTGCTTCTCTGATGGGTTTCTCCAAAGTAACTGATTTGTAGTTTGTTCAGATTTTTTCTTCTTGTAAAATCAGAAGTGACTGCTTTCCAGTTTGTTTCACATTAAAACTGAAACTAGAAGTCCTATTTATGTGATATTCAAAATAATCAGTATGAAACAGATTAAAATATTTTCTTTAATTTATACAGATATTTTTTGAACTGGATATTGAACCTAGAGGCATCCTACCTCCAAGTTACAACCCCAGCCCTACTTTATGTTTTATTTTGAGATAGGGTCTTGCTAAGTCACTGAAGGAACTTGCTAAATTGCTCAAGTTGGTCTTAGTCTGTCTTAGTCTTCCAAGTACTGGGATTAAAGGTGTGTGACACTATACCTGGTAACGTGTTAATTTTGAAAGAAGTGTATTTGCAAATATTTTGAGCAGATATACATATATATATATATATATATATATATATATATATATATATATCCCAATACACTGCCTTCAAGGAAAAAAATTTAAATTTCAAAGAGTTATAAAATTGTAATTACCTTATTATGTCCTTATACATCAAAATTGTCTGATTTAGACTATAAATTTTATGTCAAAATTCAAATACTTATAAGTGCCAGTGAAAGTGCTTGATTTAATACCTTCTGAAACATTTATAAAGACCATTTTCAAATCATCATTGAAAGATTTAAATGTTATAAACATGTGATCATATCCTTACATTAGAAGTGACTAGTATAGACTCTTAGGTATGCTTACCTATACCATGTAAAATCAGCAAACAGTCCCATCAAGCTTATGAGAATATTGCTTATTATCTGTTCCTCCAGATCAAGTAAATCAATTTCTGCAATGAGGATTTTTCTTTGATTCATATGAAATTATTTTTATTGCTAGGTGGGAGTAGATGTTAGCAAGAATACTTTTCTTAGAAGTTAGGGAAAAGGAAACATCTGACTTCCTCTGTTTATAGCAAAAATTTCCTATGCCCCACATTAGAAGGGCCTATAGTTCAAAGGTCTTTTCTTTCTCAGAAGAAAATTTTTACATCTGCCAAGTTAGATAAATCAAAAGAACAGCAAAGATGAGAAAGTGGACGTTAGAGATTTTTTCTCCCCTCACGTATTACACTTTAAAAATGAAGATTGTTTGCCTTTGGGTATTTGAGATCCAGAGTTGAGGGTGCAGCAGGAGAGATGTAACACATTTGCTGTGAGTATTCTGTTTGAGTTTCAGAAGGGGAACAATAAAGTAGAATAATAACGGAGTATGTCAAAGGTAACTTTACGCGTAAAATCTACCATATATTTTTCTTTATTAAATAAAATCTGAACTAAATACACATGAACAAAACACAGAAACATTTTTGCATTGTGTCAACATTAGAGAGATATCTATGCAATATTGACTTTTCACAATGAAAACAAGTTAATGAATCTAATGTTCAAACTTGTTATGTTAAAAGCAATCATTCTCTTGAGTTCAAATCTGGGTTTTTAATTCCACTCTTCAAAAAAACGAATCAGAGCTCCTTCCGTGGGAGGCTGAAGCTAGGTCTGGGGCTAGGAATATACAGAATAAAGCTAGAGCAACTTACAGTGCCAGAAAGTAAGAAAATTCCCTCAAAAGAACACAGTGGACATACATCAAAGTGACAAAAGAGCCATCTGAATGAGTCTCCAGTGCTTGAAATAGGATATTTTGAAAGAGAAACTTTAAGAAGTAATATTGAATTGTAACAAAAAGTATGAAATAAATAGCCATGAGTCCATGCTACCATAAATAACCAACTGAATAAATAAACATGTGGCTATTATCGTTTGAATACAGACTATCCCCTGGAAGAGCCTATGTATTGGAGATGCAAAAATGTTCAGAGGTGAAATAATTGACTTAGGAGGGTTCTACTATCTAATCAATCATTTGAATAAGCTCATTGGGTGGTCTTGTGGGCAAGTAGGAATGGTGGTGAAGGAGGCGGGCCATTGGGGTGTAGCCTCCGGGTCTCTCTGAGGCCCACTGCCCACTCCTTGCTCTCTCTGGCCTCCCCACACTGGCCACTGCAGCTGCCACTTAGCTCGAGACCCCCCAAAGATCTTTCTTTCTCGAAGTTTTGTGTGTCAGGTCTTTAGATCACAGAGGTGAGAATGCTGACTGAAAAAGTTTGGTGGAAATAAAGAAATTTTTAATAGAGAAGAATCCTAAATAATTGACATAAATACTCTGTCCTGAATAATGTAACCTGCTCCGCTCTGTGTGAACTGCACGTAGTGACTTCCATCCACAGAATGTAGTAGAGAAATAAGGGAAACAAGCCACGTTACTGGGGAGAAACTGACAAGATCTGCTGTGGCCGAGCAGACAAGGTTGACAGTGACCGAGATAAGTCACATCAACAGCGTGTCCCGTGATGTGATGAGAATGGCACCATCACTCTGTGGCCTCCCACCCCAAAGCCTACATGCCTGTCTAACCATCAGAGCATGCGAGCTGTGGGGCAGTCTACAAAATAGCTGTCCAGTACTCCAAATTGTTAAGGTCACACCAGGCATCATGGCACAGACCTGTAATCCCTATGCTTGGGAGGCTGAGACAGGAAAACGACAGGTTTGAGGATAGCCTCAGACACTTAGTGATGTTTCAAAAAAAGAAATAAAACAGGGCTGAAGGCGTAGGTTGGACATAGCCTGCTACTAGGTTCAATCCCTAGTCCAAAATAAAAGTAATTTTTAAGCTCAGCATAAACAAGGGAAGCCTGTCGCTATTGAGAGGAGCCAGAGGAGACTAGACAGCTATGTGTAGTGTGGATTCTGCATAAAATTCTGGAACTGTGGAAGGCCATTAGGTAGACACTAAGGAAATTCTAACCAAGTATGCACTTTAGTAGGCATCAGTGTTAGTTCATTAGCTGTGAGATGTTAACAATGGGAAAATAAAAAGAAAGGAGAAACCAAAAAACAAATACATAGACAAAAAGAATAGGGAGAAGATGGCGACCGAGAAAAGCGGGGCTTAAGAGCCCCGCTAACAACAAATCTCCATTAACACAAAATCAGCGCCTTTCAAAGCCAGAAAACAACATCACCAAAGAAACAAAAAAAAAAATCACCAGGCTCCAGAGAGAAAGCGGACTGAGAACAGAACCACAGAGGAGATCCTCACGCCCAAGACGCGGCTTCACGCCCGAGGACGTGGCAGCAGCGCCATACTGCCGGCGGCACCAGCGAATTCACGGGACGGCCACAGCGAGCCAAGGGGAGCCACTGCGGAACAGCCAGGCGGGATTTCTTGGCGCAGAGGGCATCTAAAGCTCCCAGTGGCTGAGCTCAGCACACGCTGCAGGGATTCAGAGTGGAAATCAAAACCAAGAAAAAAAACGCCAGCCCCACAGCCGAGGGCGTAGCAGCGGCGCCATATTGCCACCGGCGGCAGCAGCACCAAATTCACCAAATTCAGTACAGCTACATCTGCGTACTCAAGAACAGTGAGTCAAATTGCGGGCCACAGCGGAGAAATCCCAGTACTGTACTCACTGGGACTTGACCCAGTGGGAGAGGGGAGGTGGCAGTGATATCACACCATAGGAGAACGTGCAACCTGGCACCCCCCACAGTCTAAAGCAGCCTCTATCGACTCCCTGGGTCGGAGACTCTGTGATACAACCCAGTAAAGGAGTAGTGGGGTCTGAGATACTACAGACTCGAGATCCAGAGCACCTTAAGTGAAGTCATAGTGACCCAAGGGAAGAACCCAGAGAAGGCACAAACTTCCGAAATCATGGGAAAGAGGAATAATACTGGAGCAATGAATGCCCACAACCCCACAACATCAGAACCCGATAAAACAGAAAATCAGAGATTTCTAGAAGATCAAATCAGGAAAATAACTGTAGAAATAATAGAGGTGCTTCGAAAAGAACTCAGAGAGAGCCAAAAAGAGATAAAGGATGCAATTAATGAAGTAAAGGCCTCAATTCAAAGCACAAACAACCGATTAGAACACATGGAGAACAGAATCTCGCTCTTAGAAGATGATCATTCCAAAATTGAACGCATAGTTTCTAATCTAGAAAAAAATATCCGACAGCAGGAATCTGATATTGAAGAAATATGGGCCCATTTTAAGAGAGCTAACCTAAGAATAATTGGAATAGAGGAGGGAAAAGAAAGTGAAACCAAAGGGCTCAACAATCTCTTCAAGGAAGTAATAGCAGAAAATTTTCCAGACATAGAGCAAGAGGTCGATACGCAGGTCCAGGAAACGTATAGAACTCCCTTTAGACAGGATCGGAGAAGAGGATCCCCACACCACATAATTGTCAAAATGACCAATGTGGAAGCCAAGCAGAGAATCTTAAAGGCAACAAAAGCAAAGGGCCAAGTGACATTCAGAGGCAAACAAATTAGAATCACTCCAGACTTCCCAAATCAAGTTATGAGAGCCAGAAGGGCTTGGAGTAACATATTCCCAATTTTGAAAGAAAATAACTTCCAGCCAAAAATTTCCTACCCAGCAAAACTTTCTATCAAATTAGATGGAGAAATAAGAAGCTTCCATGACAAACAGAAACTGAAGGAATTTATGTCTTCAAAACCAGCACTAGAGAAATTACTCAAAGAGATTAACTACAAAGAAGAAATAGGTAACACACATCAGTACTAGAGAAACAAGATTTTCCATCCAACAGACAACTAAGATTGGTTATCTGTGGAAATTCATTATTTATGTTAGTCTTTTACCTATCTCTAAAGGGTATTGTTTGCCTTTATTGTTGTTAATTTTTAGGATTTCTAGTTGGAATATTAATATACCTTCAGATATAGCATTTGGAAATATTTTATCCCATTCTATTAGTAACTGTTAACTCTGTTTACATTGTCTTTGGATATACAATATGTTTTTTATTTTTTAGGGAGTTTGTATACTCTTCTGTTGCCTGTGCCATTGAAATCATATCCAAGAAATCACTGCCAATTTCAATGTTGTGAGGTTTTATGACCCAGATTTTCTCCTAAAAGTTTATAGTCTTAAGATTTATATTTAGGTCTTTTATCTATTTTGAGTTAATACTTGTATGTGGGATTAGGTAAGGGTCCAATTTTATTCTTTTCCATGTAATTATTATTTTTCAACAATATTTAGTTAAAAGATTATTATTCCCACCACCAAATGTTCGTGGAAACCTTGTCAAAAATAACTTGACAATATAGGGAAGAATTTAGCTCTAGGCTTTTATTTAACTCCAATGGTTTATATATCTGCCTTTAGAATAGTACTACACTGTTTCAATTATTGTAGCTTTATATGGTTTGAAATCAGAAAATATACATCTTCTAGCTTTGTTCTTTTTGAAGATTGTTGTGGGTACCTAGAGTCCATATTCCATATTAGGATAGTTTTTTTTTCTGAAAAATAAATATATAAATATATGATAGTTTCACCTAAAAAATAGAAAAAATAGATTCTCTGGTAAGAAAGAAAGCAAAAAGAAATATTGAAATGTTATCTTTAAGTCATCAAAAGCTTGGTATCAGACAAATGAAACTGTTATGTGAGATTATCATTTTTAATTTTTGATAAATTGCTATAATACTAGATGTCAATCACTAAGCCAAGCATGGGAGGGAGGGATAGGGAGAGAATGGGGTGGGGATTGGGTGGGGGCTGACTGGGCAATGTGTGCATGTATGTCTACAAAAGTTTGTATCCCACTATGATGTATGAATACAGTGCACCAATTAAAAAAAAAAAGAGAGACACTGAAGACATGCAGGAAAGTTAGATAAAACCAGGTTATACCACACAGGTTAAATAACAGCTTTGCTCTTTATTAACCACACGACCTTAAACCAGTTACTTAAAATACTAGGTCTCCGATTTTTCATCTGTAAAACAAGACAAAACTACCCACTTCCTAGTATCAGTCACTTTCCATCTCCCAATCCCCATGCACATTCCAAAGATGCTGTAATACTTTTCTCCCTTTGGCATTAAATCTAAGATCCTACTTATTTTAGTTGTGAATGTAAATAAAAATTTAACATCATAAAATATATGCTCCCCCAGTTGTTACTTGAGAAAAGATCTGCATATCTCATGTCCATGCTAAAGAAAATCCATTTCCTAAGTAAATGCTGGTCTTGTGTCTGAAAAAAAATAAAATAAAATAAAAGTGAAAAAAAAAAGAATAGGGAAAACTGGGTATGGGGTATATGGGACTCTACTATGTGCACATTTAAGACTATTTTTCTTTAATATATTTTTATTGGTGCACTGTAGTCAAACATCACAATGGAATACAAGACTTGTGAGAATATACAAATACACATCATCCAATTAGCCTTTATCCAATCCCCATCCCATTTCCTCCCCTCCCTCAATCCCATGCTTGATATAGTGATTAAATTTGATATATTTGTTTACATACATCATGTGTTTTAAAGAGATTCCATCTTCCCCCATCCCATTCCCTCTGATTAGTCACCTTAATTGCTCCTCCATAGGGCCCTTTCTTCCACTAGATCTCCTCCTATTACCCATTTCTTTCTAGTTTTTGCATATTAGGAAAAGCATCTGCTTTTTCTTTTCTGTGATATTTCTCTGTGTATGCCTCATTGCAAGTTCCAATCGTACTCTTGAAGGCCCCAGCACTGACCTGGACCCCTGGCAGACTCTGATCCCAGCCTTGCTGGCTGCAGCACTGGCCTTGCCTCATGGCAGCCTCAGATCCCAGTCTCACAGGCCCCAGCACTGGCCTTTCCTTAAGGCAAGCTCCTATTCTGGCCTCTCTGGCTCCAGCTACAGCCTCACTGCATGGCAGACACCAATCCCGGCCTTGCTTACCCCAGCGCAGGCCTCGTCACATGGCAGGCTCCGATACCAGCCTCGGAGGCCCCAGCACTGGCCTTGCCTCACAGCAGGCTCCAATCCTTGCCTCATTGGTTCCGGGACCGGCCTCAACCCTCGGCAGACTCTGGTCCTGGCCTCGGAGGCCCCAGAACCAGCCTTGCCTCATGGCAAGCCCTGATCCCGCTGGCCCCCATTTAAGACTATTTTAAAATTAAAGTGTTTATTTTTAAAAGTCAGTTGTAATAAGTTTTTAATCAGTAAACAGAATTAGCTGGAGGAGAATTAAGAAAATATAACAACTTAAAAAGTAGTGTCTCCTGAGCCAGGTACACAGGTAATCCCAGTACTTGAGAGGCTAAGGTAGGAGGAGCGCAGACTTGAAGCCAGCATCAGCAACTTTGTGAAGCTCTCAGCAGCATATTGAGATTCTATTTCAAAATAAAAAATAAAATATGGATGAGGTGTGGCTCAGAGATAGAATGCCTATAAATTCCACTCCCCCAGCACCAAAAAAGTAAAGAAAAAAGAATACAGGTTTTCTCTTTTTCTTTGTTTCAGCTACACAAAGAACAAGGGTCCACTCATGAATTGCCTCAACAATTATGTTTTGGACATATACTATGTGTAAGGTTCTTTGCTAGGTGGTAGACATGAAGTAATAAGCAAAATAATTCATTGTTTCAGCCACCGATGCATAGCTAGTGAGGAGAGAACAATAGTATATTTACAAGTTGCCATGAGTGCTATAAAAGAAAAGTGCAGAGAAGTATACAACCTTCTAAGAACAATTCAATCTCTGCAGACTGGAGGTAGAAATGTGGTCAGAGAATGACCTTGGGAGTGGAGTAGAAGCTGAGACAGAGAGAGAGCATGGAGACTGGGCAGGATCCAGGGAAGGGAGGATGCTCCTGGGCAAAGAAACTGCATGTGTGAGAGCCCTGAGGACAGGGAACATGTTGGAATGGACAGGGAGGAAATGAGAGCAGCTGGAGTCAAATTCACATGAAGAAAGCAGTAGTAGCTTTGGCAATGGAAAAGAAAAATCTTTTCTTGTTTTCTTTTTGCTGATGCCTTGCCTCACCTATTCTTTTTGTTTGATCCATTTTCTTTTATTTCTACATTCACCCTGGACCCCTGTTTTACCCTACCTTCTTATACATCTTCCTAGAGAGCATGGTGGCCTTCAGGTTGAGAATAAGTCTTCCTCTGCTGTGCGGAGGCCCCGGCCCTGGGCACAACCTTTCGTTGGGTGGAGAGCTTTTCCTTGTCATGTAACAGAGATTAAAGAGAGAAAGAGAGGCACTGATGCTCTCCTGTGCCCTACATGTCTTCTCCAAACTTTTCTCAGGTGTGAGACCCTCCCTTCCATGCCCAAACTCTAAACAAAACTAGTCTGTGCTTCTTGTCTGTCCTGTTTGTACATATATCTTATTTTAGTTTTTCTTATTATTTTTTGTGTAAATGGGAATTGACCCAAGGGTATTCTACCTCTGAGCTATACCTCTAGTACTACATTTTATTCTTTATTTTGAAACAGGGTCTTACTAAGTTGTGTAGGGCCTCAGTATGTAGCTGAGACTGGCCCTAAACCTGTGATCCTCCTGTCTGGGATTATAAGTGTGTGCCAGCACACCCAGATTTGTATATATAAATTTTATATTTTATTTTATTGTATTGTATTATACTAGATATTGAACCCAGGGTCATTCTATCTCTGATTTTACTCCCAGGTATATTTTATTTTTATTTTGAAACAGGGTCTCATTAAATTTCTAGGCATTTCACTAAGTTGAAGCTGAGATCCTTCTATCTCATCCTCCCAAGTACTGAGATTATAGGCATTCATCACACAATATATAATCATATATATATATATATATATATATATATACATATATATATATGTATATATATATGAAATAATATAATATAGTTACATAAGTATAATATAAAATCATATAAGTATTATATAACTTAGGATACTCCATTCATCTGTACTACCTGGCTGTGAGCTTTTTGAGGATAAGAAACATGTCCTATCTATTAACAGTTAATAAGTATTTATTGAATAGATAAGTAAATTCCGCTCATGCAATCACTCAAGAGTTAGAACTTCGAGATTGAATTCATTAGTGTGAGGCTTAGTGTGAGTTGGGTGGCCCATTAGCAGGTGGGTTCATCTCACTGAAATAGTCAGTGAAAGGTGCTTTCCGGGGCGCTTCATCAGGCCAGAAATCCCAGCTAGGCCATATCTGCTGCCTGAGACATGGGGATCAAGTACAGCCCACTGTTCTCATATTCAAGTATGAACTTCCTTTGGCTAGTCTCTATTTGATAGCTCAGCCCACTACTCAGAGAGAAGCTGCTCTTTCTTCTCTGTCCCAGCACAGAGATAATGATGTGCAAGGTGCCTCACATTCCCCTGTGTCCATCTCTAATAAGGACTGAGGTGCACACAGAAAGGCAGCACAGGTTGTGTGGAGTTCTACTGCTACTGGCTGTGACTGTCATTCCTGTTCTCAAGTGGAAGAAAACACTTAAAAATGCAAAAGAGGGTGACACTCTTGTAAAACCTTGAGTCCATTCTAATCTATACTTCAACCAACTTTTGCATGCACTAGAGCATTTTATGGAGACTGGTTTCATTCTGCACAACACTTACAAGTGTGTTTGTGTGTTTGAGCTTGACAAAACAAAATTTAGAACCGCTATCTCATTTAATAAAGTCACTTTGAATGGTGGACCTGGAGCAGAGTAACTTCTCTTAGTAAATTGTTAGGTACATTTTATTTTAGGACATAAAAGTGAGAATCATATCATGATCATACACTCCAACTCCAGTTATTAAAACTTTTTTGTTATTAAAAGTTATTAAAACTTTTTTCTGTGGTACTGGAAATTGGACCCAGGAACATTCTACCTCCAACCTATACCACCAGATCTTTTTATTTTTGTTTTTAAATATGGTCTCACAAGGCTACTGAGAGTCTCACTAATTTGCTAAGGCTGTGGTCAAACTTGTGATCTTGTCTCAGCTTCCCAAGAAATGGAATTTCAGATATGCACCGCCATGCCTGACTTCTCATCAAAACTCTTGATCAAAATATTTGTATCATACCACTTAGACTCTCAGAATCCTCAAGTATTGGGGGCAGCTTGCACACTGCACATGTCCAGAAGTATTAGGAGCTCTGAAGGCCTGCCAAATATTATGTGATATGTTTATATCAAATTATTGATCACTGATTCATCGGTATTGGATTCTAGGCACTTCAGAGTTCACTTATTAAATTTATTTTTTGTGTTTTATTGTTGCAACTATTATTTGAGGAGAAATCAAATTATTGGTTATGGTTCATATCCATCAGTAAACATACTAAAACTTTTCACTGAAAATTTAAATGGTTATTTTTAAATGATTGCTTTGTACTGATAACACCAGTTTCATTGTTATTCAGTGAAAACTTAAGAGCATGTCATGTAATTCATTTAGAAACCATCAAGTCATTGATTTCTGGTTTTGAGAATGGGGGGCATATATTTTCCCTAACCAAGATACTTGACTCACGGGAGTTAGACCTCTTACGCTCTCTGGTGCTCATCAGTGGCATGTGGCATTATACGTCACTTACACTATCATCGTTATACTATAAGTCATTTAAATTCTCATGTAGGCTATGTGGCTTTCAAGAGAAATTAAAAGGGCTATCATCCAGCCAGAGACTTGTGAGTCTTACTGGTGACAGGATATTTCCATACTAGAATCAGCAAGGTTCTTTCAATTGCTATGCAACCGCCTAATTTGTTCGGTTGATTTTTCTGTCAACAAAAGAATTAGGTAGATGAATAAATTGTGCTTAAAATTATGATTTACACAGTGGCATTATGCATGCAGTCAGAAAATATTTTTATAACAAGGAAACTCATTCAAAGAGAACCTGAAATGTGAACTCTGCAAAAAGCCCAGTCATGAGCTGAAACAAAACACTGAAGATGCCACGATTGTGGCAGGGATTTAATCAATTTTATATTTGTATTAGTGCATTGCAATTACACATGCATCACAGTGAGTTAGGAACTGCATCTTTAAGATCACAAATTGTTGTGTTATAGACAATGAGATATTATGACATTTTCCCTTGGCAGCTAAAAATCTGTTTCATGCCATCAATTAAGAACTGCATATACCAATAAAGTTTCCAAAGGTCCCTAGCCAGAAGCATGAGATGTGTGCTGTGTCCCAACAAGCCGGCCACAGGTCAAGATTGAGCTATTGAAAGAGAATTCACTGAAATGAATCTTGAACAAGCGGACAGATAGGAAGTGTGGCCCAGCAGATGGAACATTTAAAACAGAAACAGCTGCTTGCCGTCGACCTGTTTTCTTTAGCGGATCTCCTTTCCTAGTCATTAAATCCCTTTTCTTCAAGGCTGTGTGCAATGCTGGCAATCTCTATTTTGTCAACACACATCTGTGTGATTTCACAGGCTATCTGGCCTAACTTTGCAATGCAATTAGTGCAGTTTCACTGGACAAGACCAAAGAAATATCAAAAAGAGGAAAGCACCTTTCAGCAAAAAAGCAAAAGGATGCATTCTAGAAGAGTAATGATAATTTTCCACATTAGCGCATAATAAATGTCCATTTTGTTATTGCTTTACAAACAATTAGAAAAGATTAGAAATATCAAAAATAGGCTGTAGCCATGGAAGTGACAAAACAAACCTTTCAGGGGAGTAAAAATCTCTGTACTCTTACCTCCCAACTGAGCATAATGATAATTGACAACTAAGCATTTGGCAATTGACTTGGCAAACACATCATTGTGCTTGGATGGTACGAGGGGTGACAGAAAGAGTACCGGTGGGGTGGTAATAACTATCACCTCATTACTAGTGCTGATATCTGTAGAGAAGTGACAATTTCCTCTACGTTTGAACATGTGTAGCATAAAATAGTATCGGAAGAGTTGTTTTCATAGACACAGGAAAATTTACACAAAAGATATAGCTACTACAGATAAGTACAGTGCAATACATTTGATTCTTGGTATTTATCACTTCGGAGGACTGTGTTCAGAAGCATTCTGAGTACTCATTGAGAAAGTGTCTAATAGATAACTGATATTTGGGGAAGGAGTGGCTTGGTCAGTTTTCTGTTGCTGTAACAAATACCTGAGACAATTAATTTAAAAAGAGGAAAGGTTTATTTCAGCTCTTAGCTTTGGAGGTTTCGGTCTGCGGTCAGTTGGCCCTTAGAGAACACAGTGTATCATGGGAAAACAGTGTGTCATGGCAGGAGCATGACGTAGAGGAAGCTGCTTTTCTCATCCCGGCTGGAAGCAAAGAGAGAGAAAAAGGTGATGGGGTCTCAAGTGCACTTCAAGGGCATGTCTTCGGTGATATCACTTCCTCCCATTATAAGAAACTTCTGGAAGGTTCCAGAGCCTTTCAATATGACACTATAGGCTGAGACAAAGCATTTAACACATGGACCTTTAGGAAACACTTCCAAATCACAGGGGGGGCCCTTTTACCTAATATTTACTATTCCTCAATCGAACACAGCTTAGAAACTACCTGAAAAGAAAAGCAAACTCTGTTATTTATTTATGCCTGAGTATATATTTGACATTTTATCCCACAAAACTTGAACGTGTAGTGCAGATTTTATTAATTTTTCTCTAAGTTGTAGCCAGCACTTTTCATGGCATGCGGTGTTATGTGCAGTTTTTTCACTTTCAAAGACTTTTTAAAGTAATTGTATTGGTGCATTGTAATTGTACAATATAGTGAAATTCAAAACGACAGATTTACATACACAGGCACCTCTTGGTGTGTTTCCCTCGGATCCCACCCCGTTCTCACCCTCTTCCCTCGACATACGTGTTCGTGGACATAACATTACTTGAACTGTTTCCTTCTTTAATTCTTCGATCCCCCATTCTGATTACAGTTAAGAGAAAACACACGTCTAATTCATGGGAGAGTATTTAAAATAAAACACTCCATATACAACTAAAGTCTACAATGTCTTATAAACCGTTTAGATACTGGGTATAGAGCATTTTTGCACTGTAGTTCACAGGTACTCAAATCACAAGGACACCAAAGCTTGGCTCTCACCCAAACAGCTAACAATTGTCAAAAGAAAAACCCACCATGCTTACAGGGTGAAAATCCAAATTATAGAAAATACAGGTGTCATGGGCATTGTAAACACTGTAACCTCTGGTATCTCAGCTCTAGATAAACCTTCTGAAATTTAGTTTTTTACAAGAACAATGATATTCACAGCTTTTATTTAACACTGAGAACTCCACAAGAAAGGCCACTGAAGATTTGGGGACATATTTAGAATCTTGAACTGTTTTTACCACCATAAAAATGTATCTGCCTATGGGAAAAAATGCAAAGATCAGGAGTAAGATTATAACTAGGAGGATATATAATCTAACTCATACATCATTGGTGGTCAACGCAAAACATGGGTAATATGAAAAGATCAGCCTTGCTCCAAACAGGCTTTGTGAAAGTCTCTTTAAAAAGGAGCCGACCCTTATCTGATAGTTGGCGTTCAAAAGAAGAATGAGTCATGTCATAAATGTGGTCAGTTTGCTTTTATGAGGTTTGGCAAAGGCTTTCTATTTTCTCCATATGTTATGAGATCTCAAAATAGACTTGGAATCTCCCCCTGCCCAACCACCACAGTGAACATTATAACACTAACTTGTGTTTAACCCTTTTCCCGTTTAGGAAAAAAAAGTGCAGCTTTGCTGACACATTTAATTTCATATAAACATACTCTTTGAGGCTGAAATAAGCTGGCTTTCAGTGTGAGAACAAAATATAGAAACTGTACTTGGAGCTGGGAGGTACTAAGTGCTAAGTACTAACCTTAGTACTTAGAAAACTGAGAAAGGAGGACAGCAGATTTGAGGCCAAAGGTACAACTTAGCAATACTCTCAGCAACCTAGAAAAAACCTGTTTTAAAACAAAAATATAAAGGACTGAGGGTGTAGCTTGGAGGTAGAATGCTCCTGGGATCCATCCTTACTACTAATAAAACATTAAATAAAACACCAAAAATCTTATTTTTTAGTTATTTCTGAACAGGACTTGTCTCTAAATTTTTTTAAATTGAAACAGGGTCTAAGTTGCTGAGAGCCTCACTCAGTAGCTGAGACTGGCTTCAAACCTGTGCAATCCTCCTGTAATAAAATGTCTATGAGGAGCAGTCTTTGATAATTGTTCTTGGTGTGTTAACTTTCTGTAACCCATGAGTTACCTCAGGGTAAACACTGCAATCTCAAGAGCTGCCAGCAGGTATTCTCAGGGTGATGGAAAGAGGCATAAAAAGTACTTGTCAGCTTCTAAGGGGCTTTTGCTACATTATGCAGCTTTTATCTAAATGTCCTGTGGCACAGAGTGGAGATATGTATACTTCTACTTTACAAATGAGAATTGAGAGATAGCTGATGAAGGAAAGGGTTTCCCAAGGCTTAGTTGGGAACTAAACCCAGACTGTCTGACTCATTGCTTAACTTTTTCTGACCACTTTATGTATTGTACTGTGGGAGGTCCTGAGGAAGTACAGCCTTTGACTCTTGCTTATGAACAAATTTCCTTCTTCTACTGACAGTAATAAATTTGCAGGCAGATGTGATTTTAATAAAGGTCATGGAAAATATCTCCATGGGAAAAATATTAGCATTATGCTGCATGTTTTATCCATGTTCCTTTTCTTCTTTCACATCATCTCTTTGGGTGAAATCAGTATCTTAGATCATTTTGTGTTGCTATAACAAAATAACAGAGGCTGGATGCTTTATAAAGCAAAGAGGTTTGTTTAGAACACAGTTTGAGCCAGGTGTGGTGGTGCATGCTTGTAATCCCCACGCTTGGGAGGCGGAGACAGGAGGATAGTGCAGGTTCAAAGCCAGCCGCGCTGGCTTAAAAGACCCTGTTTCAAACAAACATATTTTAAAAAATAGGTCTGGGAGTGTATCCCAGAGGTAGAAGGGCTTCCAGAAACCCCAGTACCACCAATAAATAAATAAATAAATAAATAACACAGTTTGGCTTTGGCTGGCAGAACTTCCAAGATTAGACAGCTCTCTGATTGGCTTCTGGTGATAGTTTTTTAACTGCACTATAACATGGTGAATGGATGAAATCATTCATTCACCATGTTGGTAGGATATAATAAATATCTGTCTTAAGCCAGGCTTGGTGGTGCATGATTGTAATCCGAATACTTGGGAGGCTGAGACAAGAGGATTGCAAGTTTGTGGCCAGCCTCAGTTATTTAGTGAGGCCCTTCACCATTTAGTGAGACCCTTTTTCAAAATAAAGTATAAAACTTAGGGCTGGGGATGTAGCTCATTGGTAGAATGCCTCTGGGTTCAATCCCTAATACTGTAAAAAAAAAAAATCTTGTTTTTAGATATAAGGTGTCCTCTAAAGAGCTCATTTATTAATGTTTGGAGATGATGTAACTGAGTCTTGAAGGTTGTCTCAGAAATTGATTACATTGCAGTGAATTTATCTAGGGATTGGCATAGGTCTCTAGGCTGTGGCTGGAAGGGGTGGATCCTTGGGGATGTGGCTTTGGGGATTATATATGGCTACTTCTTCCATGCTCTCTCTCTCTTTCTTGCTTCCGGCCCCCATGATGTGAGAGCACAGTCCATGTGCTCTCCCTGTCTCTTTCACCTGCTGCTGTACTCTGAGATCTGAGCTCCCTGATCTCAAATGGACTGAACCCAAAATCATAAGAAAATGCAGGAATTGTTAAGACTGTGGGAGTTTTTGAAGATATACTAAATGCATGTTGCATTAGGAGGTGGCCATGAGATCTTTAGCATCAGTGTAATAGTTTGGATTTAGAATGTCCCCTTATCCCTCGTGGAAAAAAATAAGGTAGCAAAGTTTGAAGCAGAGCTTGGTTGCTAATCTCGTAGGGGGCGGTCTTGGTGATTATATAAAGTCTCCTCTGCCCCATCCTACTCTCTGGGTCTGGCGTCCATGATGTGAGAGTAGAGCATAGTGCTCTCTTTTTCTCTCTGCTTTCACTGCCATGGGCTGAGCTCCACAGACCCAGCCTGGCATGGACTAAACCTCTAAATCTCCAAAAACTGGGAGCACACAAATATTCCTTCCTATAATTTCTGTGGTCAGTTGTTTTGGATTATGACAGTGAGAATGTTCACCAAGTCAAAATCTACATAGTATATGTTGTTTATTTTCTGTATATTATGATAGTGGGACTAGTACATTCTTAAAAGATCATGAAGGGCCCAGCCAGGATCTTGACTTTGACATGCAAGGTAACCAATACAGAGTCTGACATCTCTGATCTGTGCTCTCCAGCAGGCAATATTCCTGCACCTTAATTATCAATGACTGGGTAGCAAGCAACTAGGGACACTTCTATAGCCTAGAGCCCACTGAAGTTATGCAGATTCATTAAGTCAATCCTCATCTGTTTTCTCTGCTCTACCTTTTCTCAATTGAGGAAATGCTCATCAAGGCCTGGCTGCATACATTTTTTTTCTCTGGATCCTGTCTTTTGCCATCTGATTTACGTCTGTGGCTTCTTACATGCACCCCAATGCCTTCCTTCTTGGACCTGTGAGTAGGGAAGGTTTGTTTTTTCTGTCTCCCGTGTGTCTCCTGCTATGGCCATAACCAATTCCCATGGTGTGAAGAAACATAGGATAATCCCACATATTCTCTTTTACCTCACCACATTAAGTCATTTATTTGCTTTGGTGGTCTATTTGGCTTTCATTCATATTTTCCTAAAATAATGTCTTTTATTCTCCTTTAATTACACACTACATCACTTGGGCAAGTGATGCTCTATCCCAAAAGTGATCCAGGTTTCCAGACAATGCATTCCAACTATGGCTCAGCATTTCCAATTCTGATTTCTTAGAAAGGAAAATTGGAAAATCATGTATTCTTTTTAAAATTTTTACATTTTTATTGGTGTAATATAATTACACATCACGGTGAGGATCACAGTGATACACTCATCTATGTACAGACCACCTGGTCTGAGTCCCTCTACCCTGCTCTTTTCTTCTCTCACCCATATATCTAAGTGAGATTGGTGGTGATACCTTCACGTATGGAGACAGAATTACAAAGAAAATGTGGCATATATACACAATGGAATTTTACTCAGCCATAAAAAAAAGAACAAAATTATTTCATTTTGGGAAAAATGGGTGATACTAGGGAATAGTATATTGACATGAGCTAGTCTCAGAAAGCCATAGATAGGTTTGTATGATTTTTCTCATTTGTGAAAGCTAAAAAAAAAAAAAACAGGAAACAAAAAGAACCTCACATATTCCTTTTCTCTCTTCTAGCATTGTGAGAATCTTCACCTGGGCCTTGTTTGGAACTTTACTTGACCTTAGGAGAATCTAATATTTTAGTGTGAATGTCACAACATGGAAATGTGAGTTCCAAACCAAAGTCACCAAGTATTAGGAATGGAAACAATCTTATGTCACACAAACTAATGCCTCATGTCTTAAATAAACCCAGGGAAAAAGAGAGGTTAATTAATGAGTAGAGTTAATTCATAGAAAGTATGGAAATAGAAGGTAGGTCTCTTAAACTTTAGTTGAATGCTATTTTATTTTTCTATCCTATATCATTTTTCTTCCTTATTTGTTTTCTTTCTGCTATCACAGTGCTTTTCTTATATAGTTTCTGGATCTCATTAGTTTTACTCTTGTTGACATTAACTGAAGCCCATCCATGGGCCTTTGGTAGAACCCCAGGCATTGTGCACAGGGAGTAAAAAAAATGGAGTAAATTAAACAAACTGACATCCAACACAAATGAGTTGGAAGAGGGTAGACAAGTACTTAACCAAAAATGAAAAATGACTCCAGGCTTTCAGACTGATGGAAGCCAACAAATATACTATGCGTTTGCTTGGGCTAATACCATGCAGGGAAATTTTCTGTTTTTCTGTTTTCTTTCTTATCTCTCTCTTTCTCCCACCCTCCCTCCTTCCCTCTCTCCCTTCCTTCCTCCTTTATCCTTTCATTTTTTATTTCTTTCTTCTTTCTTTCTTTCTTTCTTTCTTTCTTTCTTTCTTTCTTTTTTTCTTTCTTTCTTTCTTTCCTGGATTGAGAGGGAAAATGATAGGCTTAGGTTTAAACATATTGAGATTGAGATGAGAAATTTATCTAAAGTAGAAATGTTCAAGCTAGGCACAGTCACACATGCCTGTAATCCTAGTACTTGGGAAGCTAAGACAGGAGGACCACAGGTTTAAGCCCAGTCTCAGCAACTTATCAATACACTGTTTCAAAATTTAAAAAAAATAAGGTGAGGATGTATCTGAGAGATAGAACAACCCTCAGTTCTATAAAAAATAAATAAGATGGAAATATACAAAGGTTGTATAAATATATGCAATAGATGAAAAATCAGGACTGATGAAACATACAGAGGAAAGATGATCTTTAAGCAGTGAATGTGATTGTGAAGAGAAAATATAGAAATTGACAAGAGAGAAAATTCTGTGCTCATGATTAGCACTACCAGCAAAAGTATCTAAGGAACAGCAAGAGGTGTTTTTCTCCAAATAAGAATTTCTTGAAGTCCAAATGTAGAGAAATTCTGGATAAACATCCAGGCCTGAAAGTGGAAATGTGGTAATGCTGTTAAGCTCCTCCAAACAGATGCTTTAAGACTTTGACCCTTTACTTGAAGGAGTAAAAGCTTGGAGTTTGAAATAAACCTATTATTTATTGAGAGAACATCAGACTGTTTCAGCCACTGGAACCTGGCTATGAACAGATCCTGTTGCCAACATCCCTTTGGGCTTTTTGAGTTTCCTGGCCAGATCTTCAGTTTCCTATTGACCATAAGCTCCCTCAGTCTACTAAAGATTTTTTTCTTGATAACCGGTGAGAGCCAATTTCAGTTGCTTACAAGTAGGCACTGGTTATTCAAAGGAGACTGTAATTACAAAAATTGAGCAATCCTAAATTATTAAGAGTCTTCGAGTTTGGTTATGGACAGATGGTCATGGTGGGGACAGAGTGGCTGAGATTAGAGAAGAGACCATTAGTACATAGAATACTCTGAGGAGTTCAGGGCTAAGCTTTTACATGATTTATCTTTAGCTAATAAAGACATTAGTCATAACTTTCAACAGTAGATTTTGATCACTGAATTTATCTTGGGACTTACAAAGTCCTTAGTATTTTTCTCTTTCTTTCCTCCCTCCCTCCCTTCCTTCCTTTCTTTCTTTCTTTCTTTCTTTCTTTCTTTCTTTCTTTCTTTCTTTTCCTTTTCTTCTCTTTCTTGTGCTAGGATTTCAACCCAGGGGCAATCTACTTCTGAGCTAAACCCCAGTCCTATTTTTTGTTCTACATTTTGAAGCAGGGTTTCACTAAGTTGAAGAGGGCCTCACTAAGTATCTGAGGCTGTCTGCAAACCTGTGATTCTCCTGTTTCAGCCTCCCAAGTATGGGGATTACAAGTGTGTGCCACCATGTCTGACTTTATCCTTATTTCTAAACACCTAATCTTTGTTTCAGTTGACTGACAATGATGAAAGTCATCGCTTACCAAATGTACTTTAGGACCTGTGAGTTGTTAAGGATATGGAGTGTGGGTGTATGGGAAGGGACAGAAGGAAATGTTATTTTCTGAAGTAAATTTGAGAAATACTGAATTAAATAAAGCATTTGTTTAGTACAGTGAATTTCAAGTCATTAATAAATGTATAGCATTTCTAAATCATACAATTCCTATTCATATTTTTATGGGACTTATCTCACTGACCCCAATGTGGAAAATGCTGATACTGAGGTGAGGACCCTGTTGCCCAGTGCTGTGTCCCACAGGTGTGAAATACCAGAACCTCATACCCTCTTACAGGGCACTTTTGAAATATTTCCTGGTACCTGGGTGTGATGGCACACCTGTAGTAGTTCTTAAGAGGCTGAAACAAGCTCCTAAATTTGAGGCTTGCCTCAGCAACTTAGCAAGAACTCTATCAATTGTGAGATCAATTCAAAATAAAAAATACAAAGAGAACATAGTTTGAGTGTGGGTGTTTCTCTAAGGCAGAGTACTCCTGGGTCCAATATCCAGTACACCCCTCCCCCCAAAAATTTCTGGTTACTACTCTACTCTTTTGTAAAATGACCTAAAAACACATAGAATAACCCAGATATAAATCATTTCATCATAGGATGATGTTCTACTCCTTTGTGCAGGATGAGGCTGCCTTACTTCTTCAGACTAAATCATTTCTCCAATTCCTATCCAAATAATCAGAAGTAAGTTTATTTTCTCCTGATTTAGAAAACATTATGAATACATTTTAAAGTATTATATTTCTCTTTAATGCCTACAAAAAGCCAACAAAGTATTTGATATTTTACATTTCCCTGAGGGATTTATAATTTTAAGGGTTTGTCTCTGATTTCTTTCCTAGTGTGCTTTCATTTATTGGCAACTTATTAAATAAAAAATCATATTTTTCTAAATTAGTTGATATCATCTTCCTGAAGATTTTTGATAAGATCTCATGATCAAAATTTTTCTGTCCAAGTGTAGTAGGAGGAAAGAAAAAAAAAAGAAGAAATTCACTAATAAGAATGAAAATGAAGCTTACACTTTTAATCCCAGCATTTGGGAGGCTGATACAGGAGGATTGTGGTTCATGGACAGCCTCAGCTATTATTTAGTGAGGCCCTTTGCAACTCAGTGAGACCTTATTTCAAAAAGTAAAGAATAAAAAATAGGTTTGGGGGTGTAGCTTATAGGTAGAATGCCCCTGGGTTCATCCCAAGTACCACAAAAAAAGAAGAATGAAAGTCAATCTTAGGTTAAAATTCCTAATTACTTTCTCACCTAAAAAGGAAATGATGTCTAATTATTGGCCTTTCATCAAGTTATCTGGCAAAATGACCGAATCAACCACAGTTAGGGTATTGTTAATATCACAATTTGTTTGGAATTAGCCTGTGGGAAAGAGGAGTTCCTACAGAAAGTGAAGCCAAGTTAAACAGAGAAGGGAAAAAGTACTGTTATTCCCTTTACTCCAAGTCTGGGTTAAAGGGTTGATTATGTGGGAAGATGCCAAAGAGTCAGATATGCAAAACCCATGGAATCTGGCACTGTGACAAATACCTAAATATAACCTATGCCTTCAAATACTTTTTCCCATTTTGTTTCATTAATTTGGGGGTTGTGATATGGATTGTTATCAAAATCCAAAGGAAGTACTTTATTCTCTCTTCCAAATGGCTTAGATACTTACAAAGTAAATAAAAATAAATACCATATATATATCCACACAAATGTTTGCATGGTTTTATAGACATAAGTTTTTCTGTTCAAATGACACATTTTTATATATTATTTGAAAATTGGCTTAAAATATAATTTTTAGTGATATAAATTATTAAAATCGAACTGTAGGAATCATTGCTCCAGCTTAAATCAAGAGTCAGTCTGATGACATTGTCTTTGTTACTAAGCTGTGCTTACACTGAGCACAACTCTTCTGAGATAAACCATGTGCTGAGCTGCCTTATTTTAGCACAACTTTGGTCCAATATCTACAGGGTTCTACATTGCTCTATATTTATCCACATAAACATCAGCTTTGCTGTTCTTGCAGAAGCCACATATGTACTATCATACTTAAAAAGATATTTTTTCAAATCAGAGTGCTGTTACTTTCATTTAAGCTTTATGTTGTTTTGGCTATAATTTTTGACTTGAAAGAAATCCTTTAAACCTACTTAAAACACAAAATAATTTATTTTTTTCTGTTTACTCTTCCAACCAAAAGCCATATGGCTGTCCTGACTTAAATCTGTTTTGACTTAATTGTTATTTTGACTGATGGCTAATAATTTCCCCCATGGTCCATTTGCCCTAGTTGAAGAAATTAAGAATGTTTCTAGAAAGAATTGGAAATGTTATTTTTTTCTTGCTAAGTTAGAACAGTTACTACTCATTCTCAGACAGTAAGCAAAAAGAAATGCTGCTGACTGTGGAGTTGAGATCAGGCTTTATGTCTAGAATTTAATGCAAAAACATGCATTATACATATAATTTCTACTAAAGACATTTCTTCCTTCAATATGCTTTATTTAGTTGCTACTCTGTAAAAGGTGTAAAATGGTATCTTTTTATAATTTTATATTATGATACCGGTTAGCGTCATTGAAATAATGCAATTTTAGAATTGACTTATTGATTCTGGCATAAAGACTTTTTTTTTACATAAAACTAGTAACTTTAATTAAAAGAAACATATAACAAAGTTTTATTTTAGGGTATGAGACTTAAGAAGCACTGAATTCTATAGTTAAATATCTACGCCAGTTCTTTCATTATCAAACAAAAAATGGGGAAATTAGGACTCTATTATTATTATTATTATTATTATTATTATTATTATTATTATAGTGTGTGTGTGTGTGTGTGTGTGTGTGTGTGTGTGTGAGAGAGATACTGAGGTTCCTGGAAACCCTTCTCCCTCCGGGCTACACTCCCAGACACCTATTTTATATATTTCTTTATTTGGAGACAGGGTCTCTAAAGCCAGCAAGGCTGGCTTTGAACCTGCATGATCCTTCTGTCTCCGCCTCCCAAGCACAGGGATTACAAGCATGTGCCACCACGCCCGTCAGGACTCTTTATTCTAAATGTAGATCGCTGAAACTTTGGCAGCTCTGAGACTCAGAAGAAAATATGAAAGGCAAAATTTTCCTGTGTTGATTTTGTATAATTCCTTTGTATACACTTCATGCATTAGATTTTGAAGACACTGACACTTTGACACAGCTTTCTGTACTCAACCTTTTGTATTCTGTAACACATCTTTAATTTTAGAAACCACAATTGAAAAAGTAGAGTTAGATAAAATATCATTCTCTCTCTAAATATATATATATATTTTAATTTCAATGCATCCAGAGTGGTTTTTTAAGTCTTTTGAATAATATATGCTTGTTGGAGAGGTCAGTGAAAGGGAAAAAAAAGAAAAAGAAAGGCAGGAGTGAAAAAGAGAGTAGAGAAGGAGAGTAGCAGTAGACAAGGAAAGCTAAGAAGATAACACAATGAACCTGGACATGGAGGTGCCTGCCTATCACCCCAGTACCTGAGAGGCTGAGATAGGAGAGTTTCAGGTTCAAGGCCAACACCAGCATTTTTGCAACACCCTATTTCAAAATAAAAAATAGAAAGGGTTGGGGTTATATCTCAGAGATAGAATAACTGCTCCTGGATTCCACCTCCAGTACCAAAGAGATGAAAGAGGAGAAGAAGGAGAAGAAGAAGGAGAAGGAGAAGAAGAAGGAGAAGGGGAAGGGGAAGAGGAAGAGGGGAAGGAGTTAAAGGAGGAGAAGGAAGAGGAGGAGAAAAAGGAGGAGGAGGAGGTAGAGGAGGGAGAGATGATAATGAAAAGGACAGAAGAAAAGAAACAAGAAACATCCAGTAAAAAGAGGAAGAAAAATGATAGAAGAAAAGGTAACCAAAAAGGGATGCTATAGTTTGAACCACATGTTAAAAGCCTGGTCTTCAGCTTGGTGCTATTGTGAGATGATGGGGCCTTTAAAAGGTGAGATATAGTGAGGGGTCTTAGATCACAGGGGTGTGTGCCTGGGCAGGGGATTTTGGACTCCAGGTTCTTCCTCGCACTCTTTTTCCTTCTAGGATGCCATGAGGTGAGCTTCCTCTTTTTACTTTGCCTTACCACACACTCCCCCCAGGGTGCCCTTCCTCACCACCAGCCCAAAGCCATGGAGCCAATAAACCAAGGGTGGGCCCCCACCAAACCATGAGCCAAAATAAACCTGCCTTTCTTTTAAGTTGTTTTATCTCAAGTATTTGTTACAGAAACCTATCACAATGGATACAATGAGAAATGAAAAAAAAGAGGGGGGGGGGTAAAGAAGAGATACAGAGGTTGGAAGAGAGAGCAGTTCGTTTTCAATAGATGTTTCCTTGCTGAATACTGAAGCTGTGCCTCTTTCCATCAGGAAAGGTGCCAGTCTTTAACATAATGACAAGGGAGAGAGGAAATGTTAGGAGCTTGTCAGTTTTTTTTAAATGTTTACCTCCTCTAAATCTCATGTTGAACTTCAGTTGCTTCAGAAACAGTATAAAGAAGTGGGACTTTTAAGAAATGAATAAAACATGTAGCCCCTGGGTGGGCTTAATGTGCTATGAATGGCTGAGTTCAGTCCCTATTCTCACACCCTCTCATCCTTTCCCACTGTATGATGCCTTCCATCATGTGATGATGTGGCATACAGGCTCTTGCCAGGCACGTGTTTTAACCACGGACTTCCAGCCTCCAGAACCATGAACAAAGCAGTTCCCCATTCTTAGGTAGACAGATGGGCTCAAACAGAGACCATCCATCCATCACTTCACTGTCTGAATGTCTGTGATTGGACAGGTTCTGACGTATCAGAGAGTCTTCTGCCCACTGAACGGCACTCATAAAAAAGACAGGGGCTCACTTGCCTGGTTCCTTGCTCAGATTAGAAAGATGCCAATTCTTCTTGTGTCTGAGATGTACACAAATGAGAAGTAAATGCAGCTAGCTTTGTTTCCATTCCATTTCTTTGCAGCTTGGGCTAATAATATTTGTAATTATCTTTAAATAATATGTTAATAAGTAATTTAGATGTTATTAATATCAATAGTTTCTTCTCTGATGTAGCATGCTACTGGCACTGCAGTGTTCAGTAAAGCATCTCTCCAAATTAAGGAGAACATTTTAATTAAATTTTAAATAATATAAGTAAATTTATTTTTTGTATAAAGGAAGGATTTGACCTTGATCCGTTTTAGATAAAAAAATAAACCAATATTTTTAAACTCTTTAGGCATAACACTTATCCTTTAAATCATTGAATTTTTATTTCATCCAAGGAGTATATATCATGCTTCAAATTGGATTAATAGGTTTATTAATATGAATATAGCATACACGGAATTTTCAAGATGTCAATGATTTATCCAGAGGTTCGCAAAATTATTTGACATACCATCCCTTTTTCAGAAAAAGAAAAAGCTCAGTGCTATCCTGGCAATCTATCTTCTTTTAGAAAATAAACAGAAAAATGCAGTGACAAATTCATATTGTTTATATATAATTTTTAGCACTTTTATGGTTTAAATAACAAAATAGACTACTTCTTGTTAGCTCAAGTTCTGCATTTTGAGTTTCGCCTTGCTGCTCTGTGCAATTATATTGAATGAGTAGGGGCAAGAATTAGGAAAACCAGTTTGTATGCTATCTTTTTAGATTTTATTTATTTTTAATGTATTGGTGCATTGTAATCTTTATAATGTAGGCAAGTACTAGTGAAACACATGAAAGTGATTGAAACAGTCAATGTTTGGATAAGTTTTAAAAGTTACAGTCATTGGGATTTCTCAGAGACTAGATAGGTATGTCAGTAATGGAGAAAGTCAGAAGGATCTCTGGGTTTGGGGCCTAAATGGGACCGTGGAGACACCAAAGCCAATATTAGGAATAAGCATGAAGGAGCTTGTTTGATTTAGGATGAAGGACTGGATAGTTGGAGCTTCGTTTCAAACCTTTTAAGATGTCTATTAGAAATCTAAGAAGGAAAGTTCAATAATCAGTTAATTGTAGAGTTCAGAGTGAGATTTTTTTTTTTTTTTTTTTTTTTTTTTGGTGGCACTGGGGTTCCTGGAAACCCTTCTAACTCCGGACTACACTCCCAGACAGCTATTTTTTATATTTTTATTTGGAAACAGGGTCTCTTAAGCAAGCAAGGCTGGCTTCGAACCTATGTGATCCTCCTGTCTCCGCCTCTCAAGTGGAGGGATTACAAGCATGTACCACCACGCCCTGAGAGATTTATTTTGTTTTTTGTAAGCATATTTCATTTAACAATTCAAGTAAAAGTCATCTAGTTAATATACATACAGAATAAATGTGCATAATTTACAGCCATACACATAAATGCAAGACTAAAACACACCCACATAAATGGGCACAAGTTGTCAACTCTTTTAAAGCTGACATTTTAGCTATAACCGATAGGTCACAATTTAATTTTTTACAAAAAGTGAGGCATATGTTCAAAAATTTTAACATAAAAACTGAGTAGAACTAGGAGAAGCATAAAAGCCAGCATATATTCTAATGGGAAATATGTGAGCATGATGGGGAAGAGATTTGAGTGGACAGAAAGTCTTTCCTATTTTACATATTAAAATCCCTTTCAATTTAAATCATTCCAAAGTATCTATAGTCTTAGGAATGTTAAAGTCACGTTCAACATAAGAGGAGAAAAGGGCTGACAGAATTTTTGGGGTCCCAAAGAGGTACCTACAATCCTATGTTTGGGTAGAAGAGAATGTAAGCGACAAAGGTGGACTTGAAGAATTTTAGAAGAGAAATACACTGACTTCTAGTACTTAACTCCATCAAATGCAAACCAATTTTCTTTAAAGTTAAAACAGAACTAAAAATACTAGAGTGCTTATACTCTAGTACAAAGTAAACATTTTTTATTTTGAAAAATCCAAATTGTTGCTTAATCTAGCCTTTTGTCTTCTAAAACCTAATTTCTACTGTGGAATAATATCTTGTTAGGACCAGGAGTTTTTCCCAGAGTTTTGTTAGGACCAGGAGGTTTTCCCAGAGTGATATTTAGCTAGAGATAAAAGTTGTAAGTCATTAGAAAATTAAAGGGAGGTCAATGAGCACGTGTGTGTGTGTGTGTGTGTGTGTGTGTGTGTGTGTGTGTGTTTACGTATTTTGGAGGACAAGTAAAAGGCTGAGAATAATAATTGAAATGTTAAAAAGTATTATTATTAAAAATGGAAATCAGCCTGAAAGAATAATGTGGCAATATGAAAGGATTAAGAGGCAACATAGAAAAGCCAGGTGTGGTGGCGCATGTTTGTAATCCTAGCATTTGGGAGGCTGAGACAGGAGGACCTCACAGCTACTTAGTGAAGACCTTTGAAACTCAGTGAGACCATGTTTCAAAATAAAGAATAAAAAGAAATAGGGCTGGGTGTGTCACTTGAAGGTAAATTGCCCCTGGGTTCTATCCCCAGTACTGCAAAGAGAGAGAGAGAGGAGAGAGGAGAGAGGAGAGAGGAGAGAGAGAGAGAGAGAGAGAGAGAGAGAGAGAGAGAGAGAGAGAGAGAGAGAGAGAGAGAGAGAGAACATAGAGATTATAGGATAAATCAAATAAAAAGTCTGATGTGGCAGAACATCATTATAGGTGTGGAACTTAGGACAGTGAACTGGTACATTAGAGCCCTCCAGGGGAATGGAATCAGTAATCTATCAAGCTAGAGATACATTAAGGAAGGAAGATTCAAAATGAAAATTGGCTCACAGGACAACTGTGAGGAAGAGCTTCTCAGATATAAACCTTTGATTTGCATAAGCCCCTGATTTTTGTTCTCTCCTATTAGATTCTGACTACAATTGTTTACTGATTTCAAGATTTTTTAACAACTTTGGAAACAATGCATTAGACATATAATTACATACATCTCTTTTTTTTTTTTTTACAAAACACATGAAAGGCAGATGTGTTTTTCTTTACTGATGATCACATCAATTACAATGCCCTCCATTATTAACTGTAAGCTGATTAAGTCACCACGTGGTAAACTCCACCATCTTCATTCTAGATCTCTATATTTCTTACATCTCATATACCAAGACACTTCCCACTCGAGACCACTATTTTTTCAGTTGCTAAAATTGTAAATATGGGAATGTTACCACAACACATCTGGGCATTCATCCAAGATACTATAAGACAAAACTGAGTAAGGTTGAAACACATAATGTCTTAGCCCAATAAATGGCAGCAGTTATGCTTGCAGGGAGATACAGATCTCATCTATGCAACTCATGTGGACCATTGCATTGCATTGCAGTGGGAGAGCTCTGCCATTCCTAGATATTCTGGCAAGCCTAAGAAAGACAGACAACAACAAGAAGAAAAATAAAAGCAATGTGTGGCTATGAGAGCAAGCTAGGATAATTCCAAGATTAGAAAATTTACTTTTCAAACAGGCAGAATAAATGGGAGAGAAAGAAAATAGTCACATCTCACCATACTTCTAGAGCTGGGTTATTCACAAGAGCCCTGGAAATGATAAAATATTCAGTATCTTCTCTAAATAAATAAAATATTCATTGTCACTGCTAGGGATATGAGGCTGTTGGGCACCTAAAGTGTGTCTAGTATGACTAGAGAAACTGAGATTTTTATTTTACTTAATGCTAATTTAATGTATATTTAAATACTTATGTGTGGATTGGAGTTAACATATCAGACAGTATGGGCATTGGAAACTGAATTTTTCTTTTAACATATTTGGGAGTTCAAGCATTTCTCACTAATAGAGAAAGAATGAAGCAAAGGTTTACATAAATCTCGCCCTAATGGACAGAAGAAATGAACCAACCAAGGTGTCCAATGAAAATCAGAAGTTAGGCACTTGTGCAAGGAATTTTGCATTGGACCTTTACATGCAATGCTTAACACCCTTTAGTTGGTAAGTTAAAGGGAGTTTGTAAAATATATTAATAAATTTTGTGCTACTATTTGTATATATTTTGTTACTCTAATAGCGCTTAAATAATTGAACATTTAAAATAATAAAAGAGTATGTGGGCTCTATGGAAGTTTTTTTAAAATAGCCTTTTCTTGGCCAGGCACATTGCCACATGCCTGTAACCCCAGTACTTGGGATGCTGAGACAGAAGAATCACAGGTTCCAGATGAGTGTGAGGTAACTTAGATGTTGTTTCAAAAGAAAAAATAAAAGGGCCTGGGGCTCAGGGATAGAGCCCCTTTGGATTCAATATCCAGTAACTCCACAAAGTTTTTAAATATTCTGTTTCAAAAACTTACAAAAATAGTAACATGCTTATAATAAAGGATTTGGACATTATGGAACATTCCCAAAAAAGAAAGTCTCTGGTATTTTCATCATAAGAGTTGACCTCTGTTAAACTTTTGGTACCTAATATAATTTTCCAACTTTTTTGTTTATAGCTTTTGTATTTATGTTCATATGAGTATTCATTGTATAAATACAAATACATAAATATATGGAGCTACTTGGATGTACAAGTCATACCTTACACATATACATTTATGTATTTAAATAGTTGATTTAATACTGTGTGTGAAGTGCTTTGCTCCTTTAACAGTAGATCATAAGTAATATACTTATATGGCTCCTCATTTATCTGCAGTGATTTCAAATGGGAAGAACCACGATGCAGTGTTTAGCTGCTTGGAATCTGGAGCTGAACTACCTGGGTTCAGTCGCAGTGAGTGATGTACATATTGTATGACATCAAGGAAGTCCCTTAACCTCTCTGTGTCTCAGATTCCTCACTTCCAAAGGTTGCTGTAATGAGTAAATAACTGTCCCCAAGTAAACCATGTGTTATGTCTGCTACATATGAGGATTACACATTTATCAGCTATTATTTTATTATTATAAGAGAAATAAAACCTCATTCTATGGATATACACTAATTTAAATAACAAATCTCAAGATACTTCAGATCATCTCCCCCCCCCTCTCTCTCCCTCTCTCTCTCTCTCTCTTTCTCTCTCTCCCTCTCTCTCTCTCTCTCTCTTTTGCAGGTCTGGGGATGGAACACAGAGGCATTCTACCTCCAAGCTATACCCCCTGCCCTATTTTTTTATTCTTTATTTTGAAACCAGGTCTAACTGAGTTGCAGGGGTCCTCACTAAGTAGCTGAGGCTGTCCACGAACCGCAGTCCTCTGGTCTCAGCCTTCCGATCTCCTTTAATACTTATAAAACAGAACAGAATATAGCAGTGTTTCCAAGTGTGTGGTCATTAACTCATTGAAGAAGTTGTTTACATTATGAGAGATCAAAGTAAAATGTAAATTAAGTTAATTAATCCCTGTTGAAAGTAGATATATCTTTAAAGTAAAATATAAATTCAAATATTTTCATGCATATATACTTTGAATATAATTATTTTGTTGGCATTTTACAAAGCTTGAAGAGAAAATTGTGAGGGGAAGAAATATTCATTGAATACATTTGTATAGTTGTGAGTTGTTGTTCCATTAAATTTTTTTTTTCTTTTTTTAAGGGGGGGAATAATAGAAATTGAACCTGAGGGCATTCTACATAGAAACTACACCCCTAGGCCTTCTTACTGTTTTTTTTTTTTTAAAGGGTGTTTCTAGGTTGTTGAGGGTCTCACTAAGTTGGTGAAGTTAGACTCAAACCTTCAATCTTTCTGCCTCAGCTTCCTAAGTACAGGGATTATAGGTGTGCACTACCATACCTAGGTTCCACTAAGTATTTATATATGCAATATTGATGACTTAAACAATGTCTTAGAGCCAGACTTAGAGCCAGGAATGATGGTGCAAGCTTATAATCCCAGTACTTGGGAGGCTGAGACAGGAGGATCACAGGTTCACAGCCATCCTCATCTATTTAGTGATGCCTTCTGCAAATGAGTAAGATACTGTTTCAAATAAAATAAAGAATAAAAATAGGGCTGGGGATATTTTTCAGAAGTAGAATGTCCCATGGATTCTATCCCCAGTACTGTAGTAAATTAAAATCAAATAAAAATAAAAATAATGTCTTAGAATTAACATGGTATTAAAATATTATGATTGCCGGGCATGGTGGCACACGCTTGTAATCCCCGCGCTTGGGAAACAGAGACAGGAGGATTGAACAGGTTCGAAGCAGCCACGCTGGCTTAAGAGACCCTGTTTCCAAATTAAAAAAAAAAAATGTACAAAATAGGTCTGGGAGCGTAGCTCGGAGGTAGAAGGGCTTCCAGAAACCCCAGTACCACCAAATAAATAAATAAATAAATAAATAAATAAATAAATATAAATAAATAAATTATTATGATCATATTTTGGTTAAAAGAATAAATGGACCCACAGGCAAGCAGCAACTTCATTGGAACAGATATTAACAATGAAATTAATTTCTAGAATGTATAGTTCAATGAGCATATTGATTCACTGTAAATAGTAAGCCTTTATTAATAATTGAATAGTTTTGTTGGCATTGTGCTGACAAGGGGTGTATGAGAAATCACACTGCTGGGCAGGAAATCAGAAGTGACTCTTCTTTGGGTCTCTTCTGTTAAATACATAGTTTATTCTGTCCCTGGAAAGTGGGAGATTCTAATAGAGCTGAGGGTAGGGATGGGGTGGAGAAATCATGTCCAACTGCTAGCTTAGTTTGTAGCATTTAAGGTTAGACTGAGAAGGATAAAATGTCTGACTCAGTGGATGAGTCTTAAAAAGTTGTTTCCAAAGTATGGGACTCTTTAAATGGACCTATTGTAGAATGTGAGGTCAATTATTCTCAGGAAGTGAGTTTATCCAAAGCTCTCTCTGTTTACTTATCTCTTCTGTGGGCCTCTGCCAAATTATAAGTATATACTCTCTGGGAATTACATTAAATAATTTAACATATCTGGAAATGACTCAAAACCTAAGATGTGTTTAAGAAAAGGCCCAGATTTCTGTGGTTTGTGATCTAAGAACCGAAAGTCTTTAACATAAGCTCCTAGAGCTGTTGGGATGTGGCTGGTAGACTTGAAGGAATGATCGTCATTCTGATCATTTATTCAGAAGTCTGGAAAGCACAATTTTCTCTGAGCCCAGTCAGCTTTATGTATTTTAAAAAAGGACTCATGGTAATCAAATAGGACTAGTTGATAATAGAAAGTTATTTTTTTTTCTAAAAGTATTCCACCTAAGACATTTAAAACAAATGAGATAATTAGGGTGCAGTTCAGTTTTCCATTACTCTACAACATACCTGAAGAAAAGTGAAGATTTATTGAAACCTTAAAAGAGGAAAGGTTCATTTTCAGCTCACCATTTTAGAGATTCTATCTAGTTCATGAACAGCTGGCTTGATTGCTCTGGGGCCTTTGATGAGAGGCAGTGCACCACAGCAAGGATGAGTGAGGAAATCATCTGCATATCTCAGGGTAGCCAAGGAGGAAAAAGACAGGAAGGGGCAGGAGTCTCAATATCCCTCTCAAGGACACGTCTCTGGTGACCTCGCTCCCTCCACTAGGTCCGCCTCCTAGGGGGGCACATGGGCCTTCGGGGGACGTTTATTCAATCTATAGCAATTAGAAAATCATTAATTTGCTTTCTGCAATGAAACTAAGGAACAATAAACAATAAAATCTGTCAAGTTGAAGTCAAAAGGAGACTTTCATCATGATGAAAACCTATACAACCTGATTAGACCGCTATATGTCTCTGCTTTTGCTTGTAAATGGCTTTCCTACTCTATTCTGAATTCTCTACTATCACATCCAGTTTCCTCCCTACATTCTTCATTCTTTCCTTTCTTTTTCCTTTTTATCCTCTCATAATTGCTTATTGAGATAGCAAGTCTCCACTGAAGTGGGTGCAAGCGTGCAGTCCTCCAAAACTCATCCTGTCTCTTGAGCCTGACACCATCACCCTAACCCCCTCTTCTTACCCCCTTCTCATCCCTGCTGGAGGTCACCTCTGTAACCTTATGGGCACTGATGTGGGTCATATTAGAGTTAGCTTCATTTGAGTTTGATGAGTTACTTGGTTTATGGTTCATATTCCCTCAGAAAGTTTGTAAATTTAATGGACTGGTTGTCTAACTGGTCTTTTGCTAACAGAAAATAGAACTAGCATAACAATACATTAATAAATACACATTATAACCAACAATAAGAATTCCCTGCAGAGTTCAACACAAATAATACTTGGCTTCAAAATAATAGAAGAGAATAGGCCATGTACTGATATACATGCCATACAAATAGACCATGTGCTGATGTAATATAATATAATATAATATAATATAATATATTCAAGGACAGCCTTAGCTACTGATCTTCATATAGTGTGTGTATATATAGTG
The DNA here is from genome assembly GCF_963383645.1 of Muscardinus avellanarius. Lineage (NCBI taxonomy): Eukaryota > Metazoa > Chordata > Mammalia > Rodentia > Gliridae > Muscardinus > Muscardinus avellanarius. Next base: position 27,501,948 of record NC_137791.1, on the reverse strand, counting down.
TATACATAAATTGTACATATAATATATGTAGTGTGTGTATATAGCATAGAATATGTATAGTGTATTTGTATATTGTATATGTAGTACATATAACATAGCATAATTGTTGCCAATGTAGCATATATTAAATATATAAGTGTAGCATATTTAAATATATAAGTATATATGTATATATATGTATGTGTGTGTATATATATGTGTGTGTGTGTGTGTGTGTGTGTGTGTGTGTGTGTGCTGAAACCATTGACTCCATTATGCTTAATGGTTCACAAAATAAAATACAGTAGTCCAAGGGTAGGGGTGAGTGAGGAGTCATGGAAATAATGTTTTGACAATATAAGCTCTCCAAACCAAGAGCAGGCCTGAAGATTTATAATTCATGAAAACAGACAAATCTTATCTGCCTGCCAGACTGAAATAAATGACACATAATGGATGTGTCTTCCTTGTTCTTTTGCAATGTTCCAAAGCAGGTACCTTATCTCATTGGAAATATTTTCAGCTTGCTTGTAGTCAGTTTACTGATTAAAGGAAGGAAAGCCAAAGATACATGTGCTTGAAATACATGGCCCCTATTTGGCAAAGCATCTTGCATTGCCTAGACTGTGCTCTGCCCTGCCGCCCCAGGGAAGCTGTTCTCCATGCTGTGACTTCCTTACTGGAAGGAAAATCAGTGCCACAGGCCATGTTCTTCTCTCTTCACATTATGAGATACAATGCTCTCATGAAAACAAACAGAAGCAAATCTTAGTCGGTGCTGCCTGATATTAATAATATTTCACATACTGACATAAAATTGGTTAAAGGGATGGCATCAGAAACAATATTATTTACGTAAAGACTAAAAGGTAGGTATGGGTAAGCCTAGAATGGGACATTAAAAACACCAGGACAAAAACAGGAAAAGTAGTGAGCTGCAATTAGTAATTGTGGGGCTGGCGCGAGTTGTTAGTAACCAGCAAATAGCAACAGGCTGGTCAAGATTTATGGCTGCCAGTGCACGCAATCTCCAAGCCACCACTGGGAACCTAGAAGAAGACCAGTTTCTCAGAATCCCCCACCAAGTCCTTGCTTTATATGTGCTTGTAGTTCTTGGGAGCGCATCTGTCGAACTCAGCTGACCTATTACAGCAGCAGTAGCTGTATCTTTCGTTTAAACTGACAGGCACATCCTACATGCTTTTATCTCCCACTGTCCGCTTAGTAAGTCTGTTTTGGGTACTCTGTTGAAGAATTTACTTGGTAGAGAAAATGACTTTTCTAGTAAGGACTTTTGGCAAAAATGAGCATGAAAGTAATGAGTCATAAGAAGTGACATTAACTATTGAGATGGTAAAACAAAACATACACATCATTGTTGCAAATAAATGTATACAAGATAAGTTGGAGTTGTATAAACACTGTGCCTGGCTACACAACATAATTCAGGTGTGAATTATGTAAAGTATTGTGAAGTAACTTAAACATCAATTGTAAATAAATTTTTTGACAATAGAAATGTCAAAAAAGAACATTCTATTTTCTTCTAACCTAAATAATTTCATCATTAAGCCTATAGTCTCAATCCAGCATTTCACTACTATCATCCACAAGATCCAGCCATAAAAGGAAGTTTTATTTGCTCACAGGTTTTTGGCAAACTCAGGGTTCAGTGTGACACCAGGACCTGAAGCTGAAAGAGAGGGGATTAGAGATAAAAAAAATAGAAGTGTGTGTGTGGGAGAGAGAGAGAGAGAGAGAGAGAGAGAGAGAGAGAGAGAGAGAGAGAGAGAGAGAGAGAGAGAGCGCCCAGAGCACAAGGGCTTCACACCTTATATCATGGAGACTAGAAGCAAGAGAACCAATGAGCAAGGGATTTCAAAGACAAACAAAATCCCTAAAACCACACCCCCAGGGACTCACTTTCTCCAGACACACCCATCCGCCCAGGTTACCACCCAGATAAATTCATTCCCCTGGATTTATCTACTGATGAGATTACAACTCCCACGACCAACCCGTATCAAGTGTAAATATTAAACATGAGCTCTTCAGGGGGTGCTCTATATCTGACTATAACACATATTCTCATTATTTGGAAAAACCCTTATACAAATAAGTTCAACCTTCTAATAGTTTCTCTACTGTATGTTATTAAAGCTGCTTTTAGGAGCCAGAAAGATTTTAAAATGCCTTTTTAAATCAGCAGAGATGAATGTGTCCAGTACATACCCTACAGTGTCTTTTTTTTTAAATTGTCACAACATTAGAGCTATTTGGGGAGGGGTTTTAATTTTTTTTAACTATAATCTGCTCTGGAAATTTTAATCCAGTGGTACTATTGGAGAAGCAGAGATCTGTATTTTTAATTAGTGGCCATGCAGTGTTTTGGTCAGGATGACTGGGAAACAAAGATTAGAAAAATGTGTATCTTCATTCTGTTTCCATCAATGTTGGAAAGCATGTTGTGTTAGTGAGTAACAGGTGTTTTCTTTGTTCTTGTAAAGTAAAACACTTGCAGATTCTGTTTCTACCTCCTGTCAGTTTAAGATCTACCATTTAACATGCATCTGAGAATATGGGCAGTAAGCCGGGCATGGTGGTGCCTGCCAGTCAGCCCAGCATTTGGGAGGCTAAGGCCGTAGGATTGTGGTTCAAGCAACTCAGTGAGACCTGGTTTCAAAATAAAGAATAAAATATAGGACTGAGAGTATAGCTCAGAGGTAGAATGTTCCTGGGTTCTATCCCTAGTACTGAAAAAAAGAAAAAGAAAAAAAAAAAAAAAACATGGGCAATTGGCTATTTGATAAGGGAGTGACAACTCTTAGGGACTTGGAATGCTCAGCAGTTCTTTACAGAAAAATCCCAAAGGAAACACCCTGTAACAACCCTTTAGAAAACTTGACCACTCCAAAGGAAAAGGTTGGGTCAAAAAATAGTTGATTGAGAATTGTTAATTAAATGTTATCCATGGATGTTTTATTTAGCACAAAACTTGGAACTTTGGAAGGTAAACATCTCTCTCTCTCTTTCATATATAGAAGACAATTTCTATTCTACTAAACTTTTGATTTTCTCCTCTTAGAGTCTGATTTAGTAACATGCATTTGGCTTGTAAATGGAAAGAAATATATGTGAACATAATTTAAATATTAGAACACCAACAGGGAGAACTTAATGTTTTCCTATGAATTAATACATTTTAAAAAGTTACCTTTACAAAGTAGATATAGCTTAATTCATATTTTATAGTAAAAATAAGCATATAAATAAACACCTATATGAATTCAAAAATAAAGACCGGCAGGAAATACATCAAAATGTTAATAGTACTTCCTCCTGGTTCTTAATTGCAATTTTGTTTCTTTTTTATTTCTATTTTAAACTTTAAACAATTAGGATGTGTTATATGTATAATGTAAATTGTTAAAAAATTGCATTAAAACACATGGCTTTTTCTTAATCATTACTGAGTATATGCTTTCATAACTTGCTTTTTAATTCTTCGTTTAAAAGTGACCTTGGCAATTTCATCTGATATTTGTACATCAGTCTAAGCAGTAAATTTATGCACCAAAAAAATCAACTGTAGAAAGTTCAAACTGAAGGGTGTGTTTGATAAGATGACATTAATAATATACTGTCAATTCTATATTTATATATCTACAATTCATTTGGAAATTTTTAGCTTCAGATTAAAACAGTTCACTCTTTTATTCAAACAGAAAATGGGAGCAGTGTTCTAAGAAAATAATTTAACAAAAGCATTAGAGAAAAGGTGACAGATATAATAACCTCATATATAAGGGATGATTTTTAAAGACTCCAAATTACTTTTCAGAGCAAAAAGGTCCTTTTTTACATTTTAACATTGCTGTGTAGAGAAAAACCATTCTGTGCACTAGAATCCAGAGCAGGCACTTCCACTAAAGAAATGGAGTGACCGTAGATAATAGTAAGACAGAAACCAATGGAAACCAAAGCTTATTCTTTGAAAATATCAATAATATTGATGCACTTCTGTCTCCAATGAAGAAAAAGAAAGCACAAAAATGGCCGATATTAGGAATAAAAGATTAATTGAACCCAGTATTCACATAATTATATCCTAATATTGTCATTTTCATTATGTTGTCTCTTAATTATGTCCACATTTCTATTCCTCCTACTATGGCAAGTAAAAGCTCTCTGTCATGCAACCAGACAGACCAAGTCTTCCTATTTTATGAGTTTCTTAGTAGTTTTAAGAGCTTATTAGTCTGACTAGTATAATTTTTGTGAGCTTGAAGAATTTAGAAATTTTGAGAACCGTTTTCAGTATCATAGAGATGAATACAGTAATATAGAAATATATATAGGTATAGATGTAGATATAAGTGTGGATATGGGTATAGATTTGGACATCGATACAGGGACCTAGAGTAGCTGAAGTAACATTGGAGGAAAAAAGAGTTGTCCAAAAAAGATGCAGTCACATCCAAACCAACACAAAAATGTCTTTACCAGAATGGAAATCATAAAAGCCAAGTGAATTTCTTAACTATTATACCAGCTAATTAGAAATGCTGCCGGGCACAGTGGCACACGCTTGTAATCCCAGCATTTGGAGGCTGGAACATTAAGACTGCGGTTAATTGACAGCCTCAGGTACTGAATGAGGCCCTTCAGTGAGACCCTGTTTCAAAATAAAGAACAAAAAAATAGGGCTGGAGGTATAGTTTGGAGGTAGAATGCTCCTGGGTTCCATCTTTAGTACTGTCAAAAAAAAAAAAAAAAAAAAAAGAAATGCTCACAAAAAAATATTGTTCCCCCCATATAATGTTACATATATGAAGTCAATTTATTCTGTAATAATCATCATTATAATTCATAAGTCCTATGTTTTTCACAAAGGACTCATAAAAGAAGAATGATATATAGATAGTAAATATATTAGGATTTTGTATTAGTGTTCTCCAGAGAAACAGAAAAACTGTAATTATGTATATCCCCATATATAGGGAGAGAGATTATGTGATGACCCACATGTTTATGAAGGGCAACAGTTCCACAATGGGCTGTCTACCAGACCCAAGAAAGACAGTCTGATAGTTGGAAAGTCTGAGAGCCAGAGATCTAACAATGTCCTAGGCTGAAGGCTATGCTGAGGACAGAAGATTGATAGCCTGTCAGCTAGGCAGAGAACAAATCCCACCTTGATCCTCTTATATTTGGCTCAGCAGGGGATGATCCCCTTGCATTGGCAAGGTCTGTAATTTACTCAGCTCGCCAATTCAGATGCTAATGACTTCCAGAAACACCCTCAAAGACATACCCCCAAATAATGTTTAACCAGCCTAGTCAAGTGGACAAAATTAACCGTGCTGGTAAGACAGTTGCAATGAATGTAATGATAATTCAGAGGACAATTATGTTGAAATCTCTGGCCAGGCCTTGTTTTCAGAGCCAGGGTAAGAGGATGGGAAGGAGAATCTACAGGTGAGAGCCATCAGGTTCCTCTGGGACCCTTCCCAGAAGAGATCTGCTAGCAATCTTGAAGCAAGAGAAAAGATTTGTAGTAAGAAACCAAGTAGAATGAAATAACTAGTAAAATTTATCCTTAATAATGCCAAAAAGAGCCAAAAGTAAGAAGTAATAAAAGGAGGGGCCTGAATATGGAACAATGGAACAATGAAAGACAAAAGAATCACAATATGTAGCTGCACTAGTCACTGTGAGATGAATTTCACAAACGCTGAACTTTTCTTGGCAAACATCTGTAGCATGAATCATGATGGCCTTCTTTTAGACTGGGAGAAGATTCTTAACAATGGGGATTAAGACCATCATGGACACAGAGGATTATATAGTGCAGTTCAGAATCAAGAGAAAATGAAAGAAAGGATTATTTGATATTTTTGTTATTTCTATTTTAATCCATAAAAACAGACCTCCTTTCTGTCTCTAAATAACATTTAGCAGGTAAGCTCATATGTAAAAGACATAAAAGACAATAATAGACAATGCTTTGTAAAAGATAAGTAAAAAGTTATGTTTTTGTGACCCACAGTTCACAATTTTTAATTTTACATATTATTCTAGACTGAATTTTGAGACACTATAAAATACTATTATAAATGGAAACAAATGCTTTTCTTTTACCTGGGCCTTTGTTATTAGGAAAAAAATGACTAAGTCCTTTGGTTCTTATTTATTGGCTTCTATATTCTAGTGTGAAAAAATCAAACAAAACACAAGAGGTACAAAATGTCCACGAGACAGACGTAATTGTAATAACCCCTATATTTTATCAACTGGTGTAGGCCTAGTGCTTTCATTTGTTTATTGATTAATTTCTTTGGGCAGGAGTTTGTGCTACCCTTAGGGAGGGAACCGAGGGCCTCATACACATTCTTCCACTAAATTATACTCCCAGCTTCTGTGAGGCTTGTTTTACAAACTTCCATATCTTCCTCAATGGAAATTTCATCTTCCTTGGCACTCTTACCCTCAGTGACTGTCAGTGGCTCTTTTCTATGACCTGGTTGGCTGTTTTTCTGTAATGCTGATCAACAGATACTTAATACTTAACAATCCAAGTCCAGACTTATAAAAAGAAATTTTGGCTTTTTCTTGTTACAAGCTAAACAACTTTCCTATGTAGGGAAATTCACATTCATTATGAACAGAGCTCTCTCTGTCTTAATGATGTCCACAGGACTGGTAGCAAAAACATATATTTCTCCACCTCCCCACGAATATACTCAATGCAGCACACATATACCACAATCATTTTATGTCCAAAAATGGCCTTTCTTCTCCCTTTTCTGGGAGAAAGTAGGATGGACAATCTTCAGTGAGATGAAAGTCTATCCAAAATTGAGTTAATTCTGCAAATGTCTTGATAAAAATATTTCTACAGAACCTGGGATTTCTGGAAGTCAATAAGTCAATATTTTATTACTGTCAAAAATATCCGACCATTTTTTCTTTGTTTGGTTTGCTAGCACTGCTGAAATTCTTTTTTTTTTTTTTTCAACACTGTGAATTAAATCCAGGGTTATTCTACCTATGAGCTATACCCCCAGACTTTTTTAAAATTTTAATACAAGGTCTCACTAAGTTGCTGAGGGTCTCACTAGTTGCTGAGACTGGCCTGGAACCAGTAGTCCTCCTTTATAAGCCTCCCAAGTACTGAGATTACAATCACCAGGATTGCAATAATTCTTAAGCACATGTTTTTACACTATAATCGTTACATTGGGAAAGAGCTTTGCTTTGATTTATATAATTAAGACCATTCCGTACATACTCAAAATTTCATATAAGCTGAATTTCTTGATATTTTTTCCTAGAACATACAGAATTATATCTAGGATGGAAGAAAAGATGCTCATTAAGGATCAAAAAAATAAAAAAAAAGACTGGCAAACATTTAAAAACATATTTCGAGGATGTAATCAGAATATGATTTACAGCTTTGGCATTAAAAAAGGTATGGGAATTTATTCTCTCAGAAAGGAATTAAATTCTAATGTGAATTGTGTTCTGCCCTAGATATCTTGTGTTATTTTACGTGGATCAAAAGAAGAAGGTTTCCTTTGGAATCTTAGGAGTCTTGTTTAGATGGGACGAACCAAATCCACCTCAGGCAATTCAATTAAGAAGTGAGGATCTGGACTGCCATTCAAAATAACTCTTGCAATGGCCATTTAAAATACAGTTGGTTAAACTATGTGAGTTAATAAAATGAAAATAATTCTTAAAATGTTAGGATAGTAAAAGCAATTTAATTGAGTTATTTTAGTTCCTATAGCTAACAGATTTTATGACTAGAACCCAGATTAGACTACATAAAAATAGAAAATAGAGCTAATGCTGATTGGTCAAGACTGCTTTCCTGTTTACTGGTATGCAATATCAGATCTTCGTCTTCATATAGGTCCTAAACTCAAATGCCAGGATATGCCAGTCACATAGCAGACTCTATTGAATTTGGGACAGATAACTCATTTGAAGACACTCTAAATTACATAAAAACAAAACCAGCCAGGCATGATGGCACACAAGAATCCCAGTACCTGAGATGCTGAGATAGATTTACAGCGTCAAGACCAACCACAATAACTTAGCAAGACTTTCAGCAACACAGTGAGACCCTATTTCAAAATTAAACAAAAGCATAGCTGCGTACGGTGTTGCACACTTGTAATCCCAGCATTTGGGAGGCAGAGACCACAGGATCGCAGTTAGCAGACAGCCTGAGCTACTAAGCAAGGCCCTTAGCAACTCAGTGAGACCATTTCAAAAAATATAAAGACGAAAAAGTAGGACCAGGGGTACAGCTAGGAGGTAGACTGTCCCTGGGTTCCATTCCCAGTACTGAAATAAATAAATAAATAAATAAATAAATAAATAAATAAAATAAAAACAAAACAATAGGGCTGGGGAGGAATGTCCCTGGATTGAAACCCCAATACAAATAAATATAAACCTAATATACACACACACCTAATACACACACACACACACACACACACACACAAAATGTGCATAGACAAACTAAATGCCTGCCTGTAAGTCAGATACTATATCTTACAACAGTGAGTATCCCTATGCCTATAACATTACCTGTCCCCAAATGGCTCTTGATAAATATTTGGTATAAAGAGTTATCTCATCTTTGATGAACTATAGAGCCATTTGACCTTAATGGAGACTTTCCTTAATAGCTAAACTCTTAGAGGGCATGAACTGAGCGTTTTTCAAACAGAATTAATAAATACAATCCTCAAAGTGATTTGAAATTTTAATTACATTTGAAAGTCTGTTATTTTCCTGGATGGGATAATGTTTTAATAATGCCAATAGTTACCATCTGAAGCTTCCTTGTTTGTATTGATTTGTGTGTGTGCATCTGTGGTTCTAGAGATTAATTCCAGGGACATTCAACTCCTGAGATACACTCAAAGCCTGATTTTATTTTTCATTTTGAAACAGTCTAAATAAGTTGCTGATGGTCTCAGTAAGTTACTGAGGCTAGTCTCAACCCTGCCATCCTCCTGTCTCAACTATTTCCCTTCTTTCTTTCTAAGTCCCTGTTGTCATGGAGCACATTGTGATCTGTGCTTTAGTGTATTTTCATTTTCTACTGTTTTACTCAATCTTGGGTGCCCCTTTTCAGACATTCTTTTGTGAGTCCTTTTTTATCACATGAAACCACAAAATACTTTCAACAGTTGTTTTTACTCTGGGTTGGGGATCCTAGTTTCTAAGATGTTGAATTATAGCATTGTTGGGTAATACATGTCATAGACACAGTATGTCACATAAAGTGTTAAATTCTAAATATATTTTTGTCATATTATACACTAGGAATTGAAATTCCTAAATTGGTGGAAAAACATATTTGCACCAGTTAGGAGATGCCTGGCACTGATTTATTGTTTTGTTACTGTTATTTCTCCTGTTGCTATTATTTTACTTGGTCTCTTTCCTAAGACACAGGCTAGAATTTCAAACCCACGCCCCCCAGAAAAATGCTTTAATTTCTCAGCCAGGGAATTTCTACTTCCATCTGAAAAATGTTGTAGCAATACTTACCTACGCCATTGTTGTGGGAATTAAATGAGATATGTGGGGAGCAGCCTAGTTCTCAATCAGTGAGCACTATTTCTTCCAGGAGCTGCAGCAGTGTCTGAACAAGCCAATCTTCCTGGAGGCCTTGGCTACACCTTCCTGGATGTGCCCTGCTGGTCTGTCACAGGGCTTTTGCTCATGCTGCTGTTTCTGCCTAGAAAAACCTTTCCTCTACTGCCCCCTGCTTAACCCAGTGTCTATCACCTGGCAAGTGCAGCAATTGTTGACTCTTACCCAGTGCTACAGTTTAAGCCTCTGGTATAGAGCCTCAGAATGAATGGGGAAAGGAAATAAATACTTGAAAGATATACAAAACCTAAGTCAGAAAATCTTGATAAACTACAAACTGAGTCGCTTTGAGCTATGAGCTATGAGGTTTTGTTTTAGTTTGTTGGTTGATTTTTTTTTTTTTTCTGCAGTACTGAGATTGACCCTGGAGCTGAGGTTGAGGGCTTGGCTAGTATGTAAGAGGTTTGGGGCTCCGGGCAAAAAAAAGGATGTTGCAATATATATGAGTACTCTTTGTGACTGACTGAATAATATTCCATTGTATTGATATGTTACATTTTACTTATACATTTCTAAATTTATGGTCTCTTTTCGCCATTTGGCAATAGTGAATAATACTGGTATAAATACATATAAATTTTATCTTAAAATATGATTTCAGGCCAGGCGCAGTGGTGCATGCTTGTAATCCCGGCACTTGGGAGGCGGAGACAGGAGGATGGCACAGGTTCGAAGCCAGCTGCGCTGGCTTAAGAGACCCTGTTTCCAAACAAAAATAATATAAAATAGGTCTGGGAGTGTAGCCCGGAGGTAGAAGGGCTTCCAGAAACCCCAGTACCACACACACAAAAAAAGATTTTAGTTATCTTGTGTAAAAAAAATAAATAACTGGGCCATATGGTAAGTCTCTTCAAGTTTTTGAGGCACACCAAATTGTTTTTGATACTGGTGTACCATTTGGCATTCTATCAGTATGTGGGTTGCTATTCCTCCACAATATCTTCCAAATTTTCTCTTTCCAAATTTTCAAGTGCAGCCATCTAAGAGATGCAATGTGATATCCTCTTGTGGTGTTAATGCGCGTTTCCACATTCTTGACAGTCATCTGGCAAACAGAAATGAGATCTCATGAACATGAAAGGGAGATTGATGGAGGACTGGATGGGGATTAGGTGTGGTAAGGAGGGTCAGGGGAGACACAGGGCTCCGAAAAAGACCAAATTATGTAAGTATAGGGATGAATATATCACAAGGCTGTCTACTATCAGGTTGAATTATATAATTTACCAATAAAAATTGATAAAAATTTAAACAAAAGCAAACATTTTATCAATAATGAAATTCACAGGTTGATAGATATATAGTCTTTGGTGTGATTTGTTTGAATTTTACATAGTTAGTATCCTTGTACAGAAATTGATCAAGTAAAGGGATGGCAGGAAAAACTCTTTGAATAATTTTTCATAATGATCTGTCGTCATGCCTATAATTCAATAAAACTCTTAATGTCTAGCTCAGTAACAAAAAGCATGAAGAACATGAACACTAGGGAAATTACATTATATGAAGATTCTGCCATTTGTTGACTCAGTATGTGAACTACATATACTTAAAGTCAGTTTGCTTTGTATCTTAAGAAACTTCACAAACTTTGGGAATACTTCCCTGGCTGAGCGCTTGCAGTCTTGTTAGTTCTGAGGGTCTGCTTTCATTTGAGCAAGCTTCATTGGATCAATGTTAATAGTCAAGTCCTGCATCAGATCAATGCTCTTAGAAGTGTTTCTTTGATCATAACTTCCCAGACAACAGAGGAGCAAGAAGATGTTTACCTACCACTGATAGCATGTTTCATTAAGTTTAGATCTGGAAAACCTTTCTCTCAGAGAAATATGCAACACTTGGAGAGCTGAAATGTTCTGGAGAAGATGAGGATGTCAGCACTGCAACCAGCTGGACTCGTTCATGGCTCACAATGTGGTTTTTGTTACAAAAGTATTGGCCTTCAGGGGAGAATTTTCACAAGGATATGAACTCTGATTACTTAATATTCCAGTAAGCACAAATTAAATAAAGTAAGCTGTGTAATGAAGATTTGTATGCTAGAATTCACTTCTGAAGACATTTCACATGGATATCTTTGTGCGCACTTTAAGAATGTGTGCCTGGGATTCCTCAGATGGTGATATGGTAAATTGCCATGCAATCTTTTTTTTGTTGTTGTTGTTTTCATAGTCAGGTCTGAGTTTTTTTAAAAAAAATAAGAAAACATTTTATTTTTTTGCAGAAAAAGAGTATGTTCCCATGGAAAGGTAGACAGTTCTTTTCTGGACATTTCTCATGAATAGATAGTTATGTTTCTGAGAATAAATTAGTATGCACTTCTTCAATTCAAATTTAGAATACAGCTGCCCTGCGTACTTTATGATACCTGGTCTTCTCTGCTCCGAAGATGCTGCCTGCCATGATAATTTGTGAGCCTCTGCCATATTTGACTTCCAATTTAGGGTCTAAAGACATAAAGCTAATGCAGTCTCTTTGATTATTTAGAACAGCTCACATCAACCTTCTACTTAAAATTCTGCAGGGGGTCCCTCATTTCTTTTAAAGACTTTTTTCCAATAATTTTCAAAGACCTACTAACACCTTTTGCTTCTCCCTCCTCCTCCTCCTCCTCCTCCTCCTCCTCCTCCTCCTCCTCCTCCTCCTTCTTCTTCTTCTTCTTCTTCTTCTTCTTCTTCTTCTTCTTCTTCTCTTCTTTTCCCACCTGTCCTTTTTTCTCTTAACCCTCATTTCACTCCAGCCACACTGGCTTCTATCCTTTCACAGATAACATAGGCACAGGCCATTGATAGCTTTTCCTCTGCCCATGCCAAGATACCTGCATGGCTAGCTCCCTCAGTTTCTCTAGTCTGCTGAAATTCATCTTTCTAAAGAAGTCTACATAGCCCTATTTGACCAAGCAAACTGCGATTCATCTTCTACTCTATCTTCTATCCTCTTTCCTCTCTTCTATTTTGATTCCATTCCTAAAGCCTGTATCATACAATATACTATGTAATTTATTCATATGTTACATAGATTTTTATTATAAATGTCTCCCCTACTGGGATATAAGTAGCGTGGTGCAAAAGTCTCTGACTCTTGTTCAGAGAGCCATCACTGCCATGCGGGACAGTGGCTACCCTGCAGGGAATGACAAATCATTATTGATCTTACTTTAATGACTTCATATAAAAACTAGGATATTCAAATGATGGTAGAAACCACCTAGACTGATGCATTCAAAATTTTTTAAAATATTAAAGTCTAAAATATCTTCAACACATGAATCAACTGAGGAAGGAAGACTAGTACCAAAGAATGAGCCACAAAGCTTTAGATGCACGCTAGCTGCTCTTGAGAACAGCAGTCAGCAGACTGGGGCTTGGGCCAAATGTGCCCAGCCACCTTTTGTCTGTAATCAGAGTTTTACTGGAAAGCAGCTGCACCCATTTGCTTGCTCTCCCCATGGCTGCGGCTGTTCCCCTACACGAGCAGACTGAGGAGTTGCAGCAGAAACCTGCTGGCAAGTAAAGCCCACAGCATTGCCTGTCTCTTTAGTTTACCCACTGAACTCTGATTTAGACCAAAGTTGCTGATATTTGGCAAACAACTTGGTTTCCAAATGCTAGCAATTATCAAAATAAATTATTTCCAGTTACATATTGAAAAAGTGAAGGGAACCTAAGCAAGAGAGGGTGTTCACGTAGCTGCCATCTTTCTCTCTCTCTGAGCATTTGAATTTTCTCCAATAATTTATGGAATTTAATTGAAATCAAAATACACCAAAAGTTAACCTAAATGACCTCTTGAAGTCCTATCTTATATTATTACTCATAAATATTTATATTTCATTTTGCTTTACATTGTATGTACATATTCCTCTATTTACCATCTTATTGCATTTGGATATATATATATATATATATATATATATATATATATATATATCTTTGATGTTCTCTCCCTATTTAAAAATGGTCCCTTGATATTCTTCTAAAAGTATTTTCAGATATTATTATACTATATTTATTCTTCAATAATTTTTCTGAAAGAAGATGTAATTTTCCTTAACATTTAATTCCAGATATAAAATTAGTGTACCTTATTTAGCCACATCATTGTTAACCTAATAGCTGCATTATAATTAATAATAAAGTCAGATTAAGATGACAGATTTATCATTATTCTTAGCAAAACATATAATATTAGTGCTTTTAAGGGAATGCATTCTGGTACTGTTTTAAATAGCATTTAATTGGATACATTCAAAAGCCTTTTCTTAACAGAATTGAAAGTCAGCTAAAGGTAAGAACCTATAATTTAAATGAAAAAATCTCTCCTTTATTCTGTAGATATTTTTATATTAATTTTACATATATGGTATGTAAATGTGTGTAGTTCATTAGAGAGAGAGAATATATGTAGATCTGCCTAAAGGATGGCCTATAGAAAATATTAAAAAAAAATAGAATTGTTTTATTCCTAGTCATTTTCCCTTCTCACCAATAGATTCCAAAGGTTGAAGAGACTTTTAGGAAATTTTTACTTGTACAATAGATGAAAACAGTCAAGTTGGGTAAACATGACCTTAAAGCTTTCATGTTAGATAAGATTCTGTAGCTAAACTTTCTGTACAGACCATCCAACCAGTAAAATTGACTATGTCACTTGGGATTCTATGAATATAATTGTTATAAAATAGATTTTAGGGAAAATTAAGACTGAGAAAAGTACCATCTCATTGCATTAAATATTATTCTTTATATCATTAGACTATTAAAGACCATATATATCAGAGTTATAATTATTTATTCATCACCTAGCAATATCAGATACTTTCATAAATGTGTTACTAAAGTTAAAAAGTAATGAACATGTTTATTACATAACTATTAATTATTTCAGTAACTTGAAATATTATCATACTCCTCATGTGTGTGTATGTGTATGTGTATGTGTATGTGTATGTATATGTGTGTGTTACTGAGGATTGAACCCAGAGCCATTCTGTATCCAAGCTATACCCCAGCCCTTTTTATTTTTTATTTTGAAACAAAGTCTCACTAATTTGAGGGTCTTACTAAGTTTATGAGGCTGGCCTCAAACTTGCTATCCTCCTGTCTCAGCCTCTCAAGTACTGGGATTACAAGTGTGTGCCACCATGCCATTCCCAGATATAATCCTCTATTATTTACTGAGGAAAATGAGGCCAAAATGTGCTAGTAGGGTGAGAGCTGATTGAGGACAAGGGATAATGTGTAATTCGATGCATAGCTCTAATAATTATCACAAAGCATGTTATGCAGTAAATAGTACTTATTAGTTGCATCAGTGAGTATAGCCAATAAAAGGTAGAAAAGATTTGAAAGACATTTGCTGACTTCAAGACCAGTTTATTCTTGAAATAAAAAAGGAATATTCTTCCAAAGGAAAAGATAACTGCATATTGTACTTTAAACATAAGAATCCCCTGCCTCAAACATGTGTTAAATAAATAGCAGTGTCCAGGTAAATGACAAGACAAAGTTTAATAGCTTAAAACAGAAGAAAGTATTTATGAATGTCTCAGATTAGTGCTTGACTTAAGTCAGACCTATCCGTAGAAAATCACATGCCAAGGATAAAGAAGATTCCAGAAATACTGTGGGAAGCTGATACTTAGGCAGAAATTGTTCTGAAAATATAAGAGTTGTTGGCTTATCTGTTCTGACACCATTAGTCAGATTTCCGAACAGTACGAGGTAGAGAAATTATAAGAATCTCTCTGTGTCCTAAGTCCCAGGGACTAATAACGTATGACCATGCTATGTACAGAAGAAAGCAGATAGAGCTAAACAGTGAAGACTGAACTGAGACATTCATCCCAGACACTTACCCTGGGGAAAGAAGAAGATAGAGCCTCACTAGGTATGTCCACTCATTAGGGATTGTTATATTGAATTTACTTGTTCTTTCAGTTCATGCCAGATTCCTGTCCATTACCAGGAAAAACGATTTTCTTCCTCCTCTCCAGAATTTGCCTATATTTTTATAAGCTTTTTTCTTTTGTTCTACTTTTGTAGTTTATTCCAACACATCCTTTGGGTCTCAGCTTAAAACTCTTCTGCTCTGGGTGACTGTTTTCAACTATTAAAATGTGGTTGGTCTACCATATTGTGTTCCCATAGAACTCTTTTCTAATAATTATACTAATAATTATTAAGTTAATGTGTATTTTTCATAGAACACTTTACTGAATGTGTCTATTCACTTTTAATAGAACATCTGTCTCTCCAGTAAAGACATTGCTGTGAGCTCTGAACTCAGTGTCACCACGTAGTCATTCCTATGGGTTTTGCTAAAGTAGCAGGGTGCTACCAGTGACCTGGTTTTAGATCTGTAGTACTTACAGTCCTGTGGACATTGTCTTTTTCCCAACATATGAAATTTCATCATTTCACTTTAATCTTGAGCTGTACTCTCTTCAATCTAATAGGATGCTCTTACCTTCTTAGAAAATTTCAAGAGCTCTGGATTTTCAACAAGAAAGAAGAAAGTGTCTTTAGATGTATTTTACATTTTTCTCTATAATATCATTTAACTATTTTGTGGTAGAAGCAAACAATTCCTTTCTTCTTATTATTTTAGAATCATCAGAGAGGTAGTCAGGTTACCAATGGAACAATCAGTATGCCAGCATTATTACTGACAAGGCTGACTGGAGAACGCAGTTGTAGACAGGTAGCCAAGTGGACCAATATATACTTTACCTCCCAGGAATTAGAAGGTTTATCCACTCAGTAACCAGCATACTGGATATTTTGGCTCTCCTCAACAGGAACTCAGGTCTTCTCAACAGGAACACAGCCCTCTTACTGAAGGCCACAGCATGAGGGAGTAAGGATGAGTTGGTTCCACGAGACAGAGACTAGAGGGGCCTCTAGTCTTACCCTGCAGACAAATTGCATCTTCTACCACAGTAAGTGCTATGGTTTGAATGTACACATTCCTTCAAAATTTCTATATTGGAACTTAAACCTCAGGATGATAGTGTTAAGAGTTGAGGACTCTTTGGCAAGTGATTAATTCATGAAGGCTTTTCCCTCACAAATCTATGGGTGCTCTTTTAAAGTGAGTTAAAGACAGCACCCATCCTACCATGTGAGGCTACAGCAAGGGGCTACATCTGTGAAGCTGAGGGAAGAGCCCTCATCAGGCACCAAACAGGTGGGCACCTTGCTCTGAGACCCCCACCACCAGGAGTGGGAACATATATATTTTTGTTTTTTATTAACTACTTATTCAAATGTATTTGTATTTGGAATGAACAAACAATGACAGCTATAATAAATCCTTAGTAGAAACAGAAACCAGAAGTGTTTCTGAAGCCTAGCCCCATGGAGCATGTGGCCAGAGATAAGGGGCCTCATGAAGGAGCTCTCATTCTCTGATTTGATGTCAGCAGCAGAGTCAAAGCACAAGGTACTATCTCAATGCACACTTGGTCCTAAACTGTAGGCTTTGTGAGTACAAAAACTGTTAAAAGAATTCTCTTACCAAATGTTTAACTCTTCACAATAGGTTTGCAATAAGTAGTAACCATGAGTGCTTGCATGAACAGAGGAATCCTGATTCTTTAATTTTACTTCCCTGCACAGAAACTTCAAAACAACTCACTTTAATTTATAATCTTAAGTTAGACTTTTTGAATCTTGAATCCAATGTGTATATATATATATATATATATATATATATATATATATATACAGAGATACATATATATGTATATATACATAATTCTAACAGCTTTCCACAGTGTCTTCTTGAGTTGCATAATAGATCATTCCATTTTAGTCAAAAGTCTTCAGTGAGAATTAGATGCAACATGGTCAGTCTTATTGATGTTGGAGGTTGTACTACTTTTCTTTCTGTTCCAATCCTATCTATTCTCCAATATCCAGGTAAAATTTCAGTTCCCCTTCCTTCCTTCCTTCCTTCCTTCCTTCCTTCCTTCCTTCCTTCCTTCCTTCCCTCCTTCCTTCCTTCCTTCCTTTTTGTACTGGGAATTGAACCTAGAGGCTACACCTCAAAGCATAATTTTGATGATGATGATAATGATGATTGTGATGATGATTCTCTCTCAGCCTCCAAAGTGCTCTGATTATATGCCCAGTTAAACTTCACTTTTTTTTTTCTTTACAAATTATAATTAAGCAGTTTTCTTTCTTCACCAGATGACTGGGAACTTTTACTGACATTTGCAATTCAATGATTACTTTTTAAATTTTTCCTTGAATTGCTGTGGAAATTTTTATTCATATATATCTTTTCTCTTAAAGGAATAAAATTTTTCAGAATAAAAAACAAAACAAAACAAAAACAAAACCTACCTGCGTTTTTCCAGCTTGCCACATGGAGCAGATAATAGCTGTTGAGTGTGTCACAAGGCATCTGTGTTCAGTCGATGGAAGCCTGATGTGCTGCATCATTTTCTGCCTGAGCTATGCACTCTAATGGCCAACTGAAATTCCTTGATAGCAATTTATTTTTATGAGTTAAGTCACACCGTAATCAAACATGTCCCTTTTCCAAGCACAGATGGTTGTTTTTCTAAGAATATTCTGAGAAATTATTTCACGACCAGCACATGATTCCATCTTTTTACTTCTACACAACATGTGATGTGATACCTTATCCTTGGTTTAGATTTAGAATATGGCTATACCAGGCTGTACAGGTCTGAATTTTACTTTATTAAAGAACAACCTAGCAGTCGACTATCACATCTAAAAAATGCATAACATCCTGGTTTAATAGTTTTATTTCCTTATACTAAAGAAGTATTCAGAATATGTACAAAATTTAGTTGAAGATATTTAGTGGTATTATTTATAAGAAATTCGAAGTGGAAAAACAGTTTGATATCAAGAAATAGGAAGTGATAAAATAAAATAGTAATACATGTACCACATGTGTACAAATATAAATGTTTTCTAAAAATAAAACAAAATACTGTGATCTATATGGAATGCATTATGGTAAAAAGTGGTTGATGAAACACAGGATTACATAATGCATTAAAACATGTAAACAGAATAGCAAATAAATAAAATAGAGGAAGGTCTAAAATGTTTATACAAAGATAAAATTAGTATTTAGCATCAGTTAAGTAGAGTAATATGTATTTTACTTTTCAATTACTATTATTTATATTTATTTTAGTTACCTCAGTTTTTTGGAAATTAATAAAAATAGAAGCCATAAAAATAGAAAACACAGGTATTAAAGCATGTTAATGTCATGAGAATTTTTTTAAATCTGTATATTCAATAAATTTGATTTTAGTGTGAAATACTCAATTAATTGTGGGATGTAAAATGGGATTCTCATAATGGACACATGAACTCCAGATCATAAAATCACCAAGGTTTAAAAATATCCTCTAACTTGGGTGCACTGCTGGGAAGTATTATTTTTCTAGCAGTTAATAGACTCTATACAACAATGCGCTACCGCAGTCTGGACAATTTTATTTGCCTTCTCCAAGTGATTTGCATGCTAATTTGTCATGAGAATTCCCTTCTGTGTTTCAGAGGTCAAAGAGTTAATGATAGAAGCATGGTTTATAGGCAGCTTTTTCTTCTTTATTCAAACAATGATAAACTCTCATATTTTGCTTATTATAAATAACTTTGAAAATAACAATGAAAAATAAATATTTTAACAAAGAAAATGAAGGCATTAAGAGGAGAAGAGACTGGGTAATGTGTTTATGGAAGAAGTCTGTAGACTTTCTAACAATAATAGTTATTATTTTTATAGTACCTTTTGTCTTGGCTTCATGAGAATATTTTAAACAATAATTAATTAAGATTTGCAAGTTAATTTAATGCATAGCTTATTATAATTCCATTTTTTAATACCTGGGCCATGCATTTCTTCATGTTATACATATTTTGAACACATTTGTTTGTTTATTTATTTATTTATTTATTTATTCTTTTGGTATTGGGGAGTGAACCCAGGGGTATTCTATCTCTAAGCCACACTCCCAGCCCTTTTTAATTTTTTAAAATTTTGTTTTGAAAACGGGTCTTGATAAGTTGATTAGAGTCCTGCTACATTGCTGGGTCATCCTAAAACCTGCAATCCTGTTTCAGTTTCCCAAGTGCTGAGATTACAGGCATGTGCCACCATATCCAGCTTACACATATTTATTGAGCACCTGCAGTGTATTTCCAACACTGTGCGATTACCACCCTTACAGAGTTCATAGTCCAATTGTGAAATAGGCGGATGCCAATGTATTTCATATTTTTTTTACCATTAACTCATGTTCTTGCTTCCTAGAATGTTCTTATTGTGTTTCACAAAATTTATTTTTGTTAAAAGAAACATTTTAGACAACTAAAATTTAACAGAGTTTATTTGAATCAGAACAATTCATGCGTTGGAGCTGTCAAAACCTGGAGAGGTTCAGAGAGCTCCATTTTGCACCTTGGGGTTGGGTATTTTTATAAAAATACCTTGACTGCTTAGAGTCAAGGTTTTTGCTTTATGTAAACAAGGGCGATCAGTTGGCTGTCTGCCATTGGCTGAGCCCCAGCTGTTACAGAAAGTGCATTTCTAAATTAGGTTATGGTTTGTTTAATTACTAAGTTTAGTTGTAGTTCTTTACTAGGAACTCAAAGTACAGTGATAGCCTCAGGCCAATGGCCTCCTGATTATTTAATACTTTGGAAAGAAACAGAGTATTAAAGGATTTCCTCTGGTTTGCATTTTAACTCTAGAGAATGTACTCTAAAACAGGTCTTTATACATGCGAGATACCTGAGCACACAGAAGAGATGCTTGGGACTCAGTCTTCTGGCAGCCCCTTAGATTCAGATAGCAAAACTGCTATGTATTGCTTTTTTTTCAATTGTATACTTTGGCAATATATACAAGTCCCCTAATCCAGATTCCTGTCCTGTCTTATTGCTCTAGTTCTTTTGATCCAAACAGTACCACCATAAATGTCCTGCCCAGCTCCTGTTCACTAACTTACAATTCAGTGTGTACAGGAGACCTTTCCTAGAGCACTAGAATCCACCTGTTTGTTCATTCACAACCACAGCTCATCTCTCTTAACTTCAGCCCTCTTTCCTCCACTGTAAACAGACCACAGAGTCACACCACCTAATGAGCATACTTGATTCATTATCTTCCAAACCCCTTAGCAGCATTCTGTGTGCTTTGAAAAACGGGCTTTTTTTCTTGGCATCAATAATAATAAAGTATCTTTCCCTTTCTCCTTCCCTTGTTCTTTCTTCCCCACTTCCTTTTTTGTCTTTAAAATATTACTTCTTTTCTGCAGGGCGGGTGGTGCACACTTGTAATCCCAGCATTTGGGAAGCTGAGACAGGAGTATTAGGGTTTGCGGACAACCTCAGCTACTTAGTGAGACCCTTTGCAACCCAGTGAGACTCTGTTTCAAAGTAAAGAATAAAAAATAGGGCTGGGGGTGTCGCTTGGAGGTAGAATGCCCCTGCGTTCCATTCCTAGTACTGCAAATAACATACACACACACACACACACACACACACACACACACACACACATATATATATATATATATATATATATAGCTTCTTTTCATCATGGATGATAGATTCTTGGCTTTGCACACACCACATTCCTGGGATGATTCCACTCATTTACATGGCATCCCTTTCTACCAGTATAAGGATACCAACCCTCCCAGAGCCCAGATATCTCTCTTATATTTCTTCCTTTGACATTTCCCAATAAATATAATAAAGGGCATTTTCCTGTGCCTAGTGGAATTCAAAATATTCTCCCCCAAATCTGCTTCTCCTTTATGAATTCACATATCAGTAAATAGTGGCAAAATCTATCCTTCTCCAGAACCCTTGGAATGATATTTAACTCATAATCACCCACACTGCCCATATATAAACCATCACAAGTCCTGTGTATATTTTGCTATACTAGAGTCTGTCTATTTCTCTGTCTCTCTGACTGGACCCTAGCACAGGATACCTGAATTATTAAATTATTATTTAATTATTATTAAAACTTTCTATGATTCCTTATTTTGAAATTATCTTCTTTCCATCCTTTATAAATTATAAATCTGATCATTTCATTTCCCTGTTTAAAATTCTTCAATAGTTTTCATTAGACTGTAATATAGTTTAAATAACATCCCATGGATTGTTATGCACATGGAGTATGATGGGCAGATTCTAGGGTGGCCCTTGTTTTCCCCTTTACTTCCTGGTTTTCATAACTTTGTATAATATGGTACTCTCAGAGAGTATAGGCACAGCTTGTACCTTGCTTCTAAATAATAGAATATGGCAAAGGTGGTTCCATTGTTTTGCTAGCAGACTCACTATAGAGACTCTCTTTGCTTGATGATGAGTTAGTTGGCAACATGGGAGAATCACATGTGGCAAAAAATTGCAGGAACCTTCTAGAAATTGTAGGTGATTCCCAGGAGTTGAAGGTGGCATCTAGTAGCTGACAGCCAGAAAGAAGCCCTGTTCCTTAGACTGATGGTTGCAAGAAATTCTGTCAGCAACCTAAATGAACTTGGAAGTGAATTGTTCCCCTGCTGAGATTCCATATGTGAACTCATCTCAGTCCTGTGAGAGCCTTGGAGCAGAAAACCCAGCCACACCTATTCTGCTTTGATATCTTCCTTATAGAGACTAAAAGATAATAAACATATGTTCCTTCATGTTAGTATATGTGATTTGTTATAGCAGCAGTAGATAACTAATACATAAGCTTCTGGTTTTTAATAACACATGGCCCATTTTCTTCTATCACTTCTGACCCCAAACTCATTTGCTGCAACACGGTTCTAAGTGTCATACAATCATTTTGTTGTCCTGAACCTGTATTCCATCCTAGCCCTGCTCTCCCTTCACCCCTCACCCATCTTGCCACTCTAACTCTTAGATTAAGTCTTCAGAAAGGACTTTTGGATCCTAGGTCAGGCTGATCCCTCTGACCTGTGCTCTCTGATATCCTGAACTTCATGTGATTAAAAAATAGCCATTTTATAATTAATTTTAAAATATATGCTTTCTATACTACTCTTAAGTTCTGAGGACTGAAACTGTGTTTTTTATTTTGGATATACATTACAATAGTTGGCAAATATTTGGCATCTGGAGAATTTTTTTTAAATGAACAAAACTGAAGCAAGAAAGACTAACAAAATTATTAGTCATAAAGATGTTTTTATTTTATTTTGCTTGTATTGCTTTTTTTAAATCAGGCAATAGCGGAAACTTGTAAGATAGAATGAGAATTTCTAGAAGTGGTAAGGAGCACTGAGGAGCACTGATTTAATATGTGCAAGATAAATGGCATGCTTTCAGATGTGTAAAACCTACATTTTGTTCTGGTTTAGAATTAGCCTACATGACTATCAACTGATGAACAGATAAAGGAAAAGTGTATACATGCATAATAGCATATTATCCAGACATAAAGAAGAATGAAATCCTATCATTTGTAGCAAAATGGATGGAACTGGAGAACATCATGTTAAGTGAAATAAGACAGACACAAAAAGATAAGTACTACATGTTTTCTTGAATATGTGGAAAAGTAAAATGTCTATTTGAAAGTATAAGAGTACAATCTCTACTAAAGGTTGGGAAAGCAGAGAGGGTAGAAAAATAGAAGTTGAATTGATCAGTTTATGCCACGTCTATGAAAACATCACACTGAACCCTGTTAACATATACAAGTAATACTTAGTAGTATTTTTAATTAAAATGTTTATTATTACATTTATGAAAAACAACAATAACAAAACATAGGAGATGAGAAAGGAAGACATGTGAACACAATGAGTAGTTGGATTATTACTACATATTTAACAGGCCTCAAACGGTCACTTACATTTTGTCACTTGATTTTCATAGCAATCTTCTGTGGAAATTAAAGAAATAGTGTTCAGCCCCTTTTCCACTCATGTAAGTGATACCTTAGAAAAGTTAAATTAATGGTTTAAGGTCACACAGTGGCCAAGGCTTTCTTTGAATCAATCTCTTGAGTCCAAAATACTTACTAGTGAATCATATTCAAAAAATTAACAAGAAAATTAATAACCTGGTTTCTTGCAATGACTTTGTCACCTCTGTCACATTTCAGATACTTTGTAATTCTCGCCTCTTCTTTTCAATGTATGATCATAATGGGAATACAGTGTGGTAATTAGAGATGTGATACATGACCATCAGGATTATTCAAAGTGAATAACAACAGCCAACATAGTGCACAATGTGTGCCAAACCCTGTGTTAAGAGGGGTTTACCTGCACTATGTTATTATATCCTGGCAACAGTCTTCTCCCACAGTTTGGAATGTTCCCTGAGAGCCATGGGATAAAGGCCAGGACTCCAGCCTGTGGTGCTCCTGGGAGGTGGCAGAACCTTTAGGAAGTGGTGCTGGCTTGGAACCTGAGCGATCCTCCTGTCTCCGCCTCCCAAGCGAGGGGATAACAAGGGTGCGGCACCACGCCCGGCTAACTTTTCCTTTCTATAAATTGGATTATCTCAGATATTTTGTCAGTGATAGGATGATAACTATAACAATTACAAAGCAGTTGTTAAGATAGGAAATTCTTATTGCAGGAAACATACAATTTATGTAGATACACTCTACATAAAGATAAAAGGAACTGGAATAGACGGGAATGACACTTCAGGGCCAATTCCCTCTCAATCTTTACCCCAGGTCTTGCAGACATTCTTCCTTAGTGTTTCTCTTTGCATGACACTTGAATGTTTTTGTTTGTGAATGGCCAGTCCCTCTACATATACTCCAATCCCAACCTGAGGGAATTAGAGTATATGTAGCTTCAATGACATCCAAAAGCCTGACCATAGCCCACAGGCCCTTCCTGGTGAGGATTCTTCTCAATGAATGGAATTCTGCTGTCTCAGTTGCCCCCCTCATTTCTAACACTATTGTCAGCCTTCCAATATCTCACTCTCTTTACCAACTCAGCTTTTCCTCAGTTGGTTCTTTGTGGAGTCTCAGCTTAATGTCCTTTTTTCAAGAGGACTTTGTAACCTTGTTATTGCAGCTAAATTCCCTCTTGGTATTTTCTATCTAGACACTCCTCCATTTGATTCTTTCTTAGCAACAATCACAGTATGTAAATATCTTGTTTGTTTCATATTTATTCATATATCATCTGTCAGATCTATGAGACCACAGCTTCCTCATGACAAAAATCATGTTCATCTTGACTATGTCCCTACTGTCTTGCACAACTTATAGAACAAAAAAGAGATATTCTGTAACTATCTTTTGAATAAAATATCAAATCATCAAATCGGCTAACTACTATCAACTTACTTCCCAGAACACCCCATTGGATTATTGGGAAAACCTTGGTTGGGCTTCTTTTGGAATACAACCCAACTGACCTATATAAGATGGGAGACTATCTATTTTCATGTAAAGGACGTCTTTAGTACTGCCTTTCTGAACAGTGGACTGTGCCATTTAAAACACCTGGACCTGTTACTGAAATATTATGTTCATTTTCAAAGCAAACTCAGGTAATTATCTTTTCCAAGGTCAATATTTGAATTTGGATTTGTCTGACATTAAAGTTCAGACTAGGTCCATGCCAAACCAACTGTGGCTGATGTAAGGAGACTTTCTTATGTGCCAAATTCAATCCCAACTGACATTGACATTGTATTTTGCACCTCTGGAAGGAAAAAAAAAATGGGAGGAGAATGGTTGCTAAGCAACCAAGGCACCAGGATGTCCTGGTTGCAGCATAATCAGTTGGCATCTGGCAAACTTCCCAGGATTAGAGAACCAGCAAAAATTATTTATCTTGCCTCTAATATCCTATCAGGACTGCCTTGAATCTAGTTTCTCATACTAAAATTGTAAACATTGTTTTAAACTTCATATCATCTAACATGTCATTATTCTCTTTAAAATAATTGATCTAAATATTTAATGTATAACACATTTATCCAAAATTATATCTACTCTTGGAGTGTTTCTTCCTGAGCCATCACTTTTAAAAGGACAATTTTATTCTCATTTTAAGATGTTTATATCTTACCTCCTTGAACTCATTCATTTAGACAATTGAATGATGTAGTATATAACCAATAAGATACTATGTCAGCCGTTCAGAACAGGCAAAAAAGGGTTAAAATTTATTGAGTAACACTTGGACACTCACAGAATATACAAAGTGCTTGAAATGGAAGTAGTCAAAATAGTTGAGGACTGGAGATTTTCTTTGGAGAGAACACTGTGGTGTGCCCAGGCCCCTCTACATCCCGCACCATGATGAAGGAACCAGCTGCTTCTGTATTTTGAGACTTGGGGGGGCTTCAACTGACCACCAAAAGAAATGGCTATGTACCCCCCTTCATTCAGTGAATTAAGTGAACCAACAGCTTATACATGAGAAATCTCAACTGTAAGAAGCTGCCCCAAAGAACTTTTGATATAAGAGGTTGGGTTATGCTTGGGGAAGAAACTGCTGTGCCACTAACTATAGTTCTTAGCTGTGCTTGTTGTAGACCTACACAGTGAAGGAGCGAAGGTGTCTTCTTAGACTTTGTTTTGAAGGGTCACTTGGAGGGGCACAAAACCTCTTCAGAAGGATGTCAGTCTCATTATGGTCAGAACTGAATGGATGGAGCAAGGAGTTATACATGGCCAGCTAAAACTTAGTTTCCAAAGAAAAAAAAAATTTTTTTTTTTTTTTTACCATTTTCTGGAGAACTTCTTAAGGGTTCTATGACAGAACATATTTGTATCAGGATGAATCAAAAAGAAGACAATCAGAGCCCTGCCACCTGGAGGAAGCCCAAACAAGGGAAGGCAGACTGAGTCAGTCACATTCAGAGATGAGATTGCTACGCTGTGCTCTGTGTTATTTTAGTTGGCTAAAGGGAGTCTTTACAAATGACCAGAAAATGTATGGATTCCACGTTAAAGTGGAGAAGAACTTGAGAGAATGACTCACTCCAGAACAACCATCTAAACAATGAGAACAAATAACAAAACAGTTCCATAGTTTCTCAGTACTCCTGTACAGCAAAGGCTCTGGATAGTTTCCTAATGGGAACGTTCCACCCAGGATTACTGTCATTTGTGATATCACTTCCAACACTTAGTATATATGAATGTTTTAGACTGTAGAAAATAAGAGGTGAGTGGACAGGAGGGAATAAAGAGTTAAGCTAGCATGAAAAACAGTGACAAAAATAACACCATTTAGGCTCAGTAATAGTCATGAACTTGCATCAAAAACAGTAAGGTCTCATTAATTTGAGCTAACCAAGCAGAACTAATGTAGCATCTTCTGTGTGCCCAGCACTTTGGCAAATGCTGGCCCTGCATGTGACTGCAGGGTGCTGGGAAGGAGTCACAGGTGGGCCTCGGCATTGACAGCCAGAGGGCCTGCGGTTGAAGCAGGGCACTCCGCAGAGCTGCTCACACAGGACAGGTCCCCACACTTGTTCTGGCCTGTGAACAGTTGAGGAGTTCTCCAGGCGATCTTTGAACTAGATATTAATAGTCCCATTTTATAACACAGGACATGGAAGTTCAGAGATGATAAGCACATTTGTATTAAACAACTAATTTCAATGTAACTTAAATGCTGCCACACAACATTTATTAATAAAAATTAAAATTAACAGCAAATTAAGAGGCTAGAAATTTTCTTTTTACTATGACTTATAAGTTTGGTTTGGAAAATAATTTTATTTCATCTTTTAATACTGGAGATTGAACCCCAATACCTTCTAATGTCAAGCTACATCTCCAGCCTTTTTTGTTTGTTTGTTTGTTTGTCTGTCTGTCTGTTTTTCCTGACTTACCTTTTATTTTGAAACAGGGTCTTTCTTTCTAAGTTGCTGAAGTTGGCCTAGAACTTCTGCTCTTCGTGTCTCAGCCTCCGAAGTATTGAGATTACAGGTGTGGACCATGGCTGAAATATAAAATTGTAAGAGTACAAGTTAACTCACTGAAAAGTTTCTGAATGATTTAACATTATATATTTTATATATAGGTGATACATATAAATACATCATATATGTGATATACATATATATCACTATATGCAGTATTTTTCTGAGTAGCTTATATGTATACATTTATTTCTCATCATATAAAGATAACAGTAAATACATTTTTATCTCCAGCCACAGAGGGGTAAACTGATACAAGGAGAGTGCATATGACTTATATAACTCATCACAGCAAGTAAGCGAAGTTAGGATCCAGGTTCAGTCAGTCTGGTCTCAAGCCAGGGAACTTATCAATGATAGAGATTGTCTTTTTTTATTAGATAAGTATTAAATGAGCATATAAATGATGGAAGTCAGGAAGGAAGGTAAAAAGTTTAATACCTGCAGCATATGAATTGTTTTAAGGATATTTGGTCCTGAATTAAAACACATTTGAACTAATTTAAAAATAACTCAGAAAAGGGATTGAGCAGGGTCATCCTCAAGTAGCAAATGAAGCATTATTGACATGCTAATGAAACTCATGCATGTAGCATTCAAGTTTCCACACAACACTATGGGATCTTAAAGCAGTCATTTATTATCTTTAGGTTTCAGTGCATTCATATAAAATAGTCATTATAATGCCCTTCTGAGTGTTGAGTGAGGTTGTGTTCCTAAAGTGCTTAGCAGAGCATTTGCCACATAGTTACCACTTAAAAGTAGTTATTAAGTCTGAATTTTTAAAAGATGCTGTGAATAATAGCAATAGTTTGGATAGGGCCACGGGTTCAAGGACAGCCTCAGCAATGTAGGAAGACTCTCTGTAACCTAGTGAGACCCTGCTTCAAAATAAAATAAAAATAAAATAGGGCCAGGGATATAGCTCAAAGAGAGAACACCCCTGAGTTCAATC
The DNA here is from genome assembly GCF_963383645.1 of Muscardinus avellanarius. NCBI lineage: Eukaryota > Metazoa > Chordata > Mammalia > Rodentia > Gliridae > Muscardinus > Muscardinus avellanarius. The sequence goes on along the minus strand of NC_137791.1, from coordinate 27,473,382 downwards.
TAAGTACCCCCCATAATGATTAACATCAAAACAAAACAATCCAGAGCTGGGCATGATGGCACACACTTGTAATCCCATTACTTGAGAGGCTGAGACAGAAGAATCACATATTCAAAGCCAGCTTCAGTTGCTTAGAGGCCCTCTGCAACTTAGTGAGACCATGTTTCAAAATAAAGAATAAAAATATAGATGGAGGTATAGCCAAAAGGTAGAAGGTTCCCCTGGGTTCAATCCCCATTAGTACCAAAAAAAAAAATCCACATGAGAAATATTTTGTCCTTTCTTGAAATGACAAGGCAGAAAAAAGACATATCAGAAGACAATTTTGTAAACTAGACTTTATGTAACTGACTGTCTCTCTAAGCTGTATTTACATGGAATAGTACTCATTGCTACCAAAATTTCTGTGAAAAGAGAATGGGAATGAGACTCCAAGGTTTAAATCAGTTTTTAAACTGCAAAATATGAAAATATATAAAGTTATCATTAAGGGAAAGTGTGTTATGAAGAGAATTACTAAGACTAGTGTAAAATTATGTATTTTCAGGTAGTCTCTGTTTTCTATGTAACAATGTAAATGTTCACAACTGTTCACTTTTGGTTTAATATTATATTTATTTGAAAATGACATGCCTATAGAAAAAATGTTCATTACATTCTTAAAATATCAGTACTTGTTACAGAGAAAGCATGTTTTCATATTCTAGATCTTATGTTAAAATGGTGACCTTTTGTAGAATGACTTTAAAAGCAATGACTTTTAATTATAATTAGGATGATCACATTGTGTGATTTTAACACGTGATGTACTTTCTGTGCTTCCTCTGAAACTTGCATATGAAGAGAATCATAAGAATTCCCCTTTTCTACCCTACAGGTATGTTTTGTCTATGCAGTAAAATGCCATGCCTGAAGAAAAGTTGAGCCCCTTGAAAGGATGATACAAGGATAGTGTGTATCACTAATACAGCACATCACATTTTTACCCAGTGAAGGTGGGGCAATGCTTTCCTGGGGATCTGAGAGGAAATGTAGATGCCATTTACTACGCACACAACATCCCTGTGGAGACAGAGTCTCTGTGGGATGAAGGAGTGAGCGATGATAGATGGGTACCAGGGTTTATGGGATCAGGGAAGTGGAACTTTGGTAAATCCTTACAATGGGCTTCCCTGGAGAGGGCTGGCATGCGTTTGCCAATTTCCTTTGTGCAAATGCTCCCACCTTGGCTGATTTTAAGTTCCTAATGTGATGCTACTGAACAGGGAACTGGGAACACACACGCACGCGCACACACACACATGCATGCTCACACACACACTCCTTGTTGAGTCAGTTTAGCCCAGCTCCATTTCAACACTGGAACAGGGACATGAAACTAGGAGGGAGGAGAAAGAACTGCTCTTGTCATGCCCACAAAAGAACCACCAGCAAAATTGCCTTTTAGACAGAAATTTTAAGAACCAAGAGCATTCTTCCTACCTTCCCACCATGAAACTAAAGAGACCTGTGAACCACAATTTGAAGCTTTAACATTCCAGTTTTGCCCTCTAATTTGAGAGATTACAGTCACATGACAGCCCCTCACTCTCTGGCAGGGTCATGTTTTAGTTTTTAAGGTCACAATTGTTATTATATTCACCTCTTTTTCTGGACGAATATAGTTATTTTCCTGAATGTAATGTAATGTTTTGCTAACTTTTTGAGTATAGGGACAGGTTAGAAAATTTAAAGTTTTGGCTAAAATGATTTTTTCTAAATATAAGGTTGTTTTTCTTTTTCTTTATTTATTTTTTGGTACACTATGCTTCATGAACAACCATGAGTCTGGTCACCATGACATTGTAATGTACATGTGCACAAAACATCCTGCCACACCTCTAAGTCTTGGCAATGAAAGGAAATTCTGAATCTCTGATCAGTCACCCTGACCTGGCAAGAAACACCAACAGATTTATGCCATGGAAGGTCCTAGACTGATGTACACCATTTATAATATTATCTTTAGTATGGCTACTACAGATGAAAAATAGAATCGTTCAATAGTATATTGAGAGACTTTTTATTTAATAGAAAAAGTGTGCTTTGCCAATGATTAACTGCCTTCTCAGGGTCACACTGCCAGTTAGTAGCAGCCTTGGACGACCTGGCTTTCAGTCCAGTGCTGTTAAACTACATAGCACAGACTCCCACAATGGATACAAACCTGGATTCACTCTTCAGAGCTAATGCCAATGAAGTCATCACTAGTCCTGCTTTGAGAAGCTGCCTCATTGTTCTCAAAAATGTCCTTAGTGGAATGAATAGATTATCTATTTTTTGCTCTAGGCTATGTAAAGGCTATGTAAGGGCTCACTGTGGCTTCCCTAGTGGCCCTGTGTGTTACCACAAAATGCTACTTTTATGTAACTGGGTAGTGATAGAACTACAGAGACACAGTAGGTGTGGAAGGTGGTCTGGGCTTCTCCCAAGAAGAGCATGCTGAGTAAAAAAAAAAAAACAGCATTACTCTCAGACATAAAGGAGACAAGACATGGCTTTGCCTAGGGTAAAGGGAAATCAGCTTTATTTTCTGATCCTGATACCTATAAAATTATAATAGATATAAAAGTGAAGTAAATAACCACGAGGTTAAAACAAACAACCCTTGCTTGAAGTATTTGATAATACTTTAAGGAAGCATAGTGCTTCATTTTTACTAATCACAAAGTGTTAAATATAAAGACATTGCAAAAATAAAAAAGATGACCTTAAATTGACTGAACTCTGAACTGTAATGTTAAACTTTAGCTGGGCATGGTGGTGCATATCTCTAACTCCAGTACATGAGAGGCTGAGACAGGAGGACAGCAGGTTTGAAGCCAGCCTCAGCAACTTAGTGAGACATTGCTTCAAAATAAAAAATAAAAATAAAAAATGGGGTCACAGGTGTAGCTCATAGGTAGCAGGTTCAATCCCAAGCGCAAAACAAAACTTGAAGCTTCTCTTTCCTAACCAATCATTTTTCTTGTTTGTTTTTTTGTTTTGTTTTGTTTTCAGATAGTCCTTAAAATAGTGGCCAGCTTGTCATTAATCAACCAATATTAATTTAAAGTTGATGTTTTAAATATGCCACCACTTATGAGCCTGCTAAAGAAACCTTCATGGATTCAAAAGGCCTTGCTGTAGAATTATCTTCCTGACAATCAGAGACTAAGTGGGTAAAATAGCTCACATTCCACAAACAAGCAATCGAGTGATAAACACCACTGTGGCCCAGGTTCACAAGGATGTAGAAGGTAGGCCTGTCATTAGATAGTTCAAAAAAAAGTAAGTGCCAATAACAACTCAGTGCCTCACCTCCTCTATGAGTCACCGGGGGCTGCCCTGGCAGAAGTGACAGGATGTGACATATGAAAGAAGTAAGAGTAATTTTCTCCTGACAGCCGTGCAAAATTTTCTTCCAAGACAGGCTGGCAAAGACTGCAGAGAAAAATAAGAAGTCACAAATTTGGAAATCTCAAGGTCAAAACCCAGCAGAATCTCACTTAATGAAGTGATTAAATGCCACTTTAACTTTGGTTGATGGAAATAAAATAAATTGACAGCATCTATGATATGCTCATCTGCCCAAAGGTCAGAGTACAGAGATGTGGCAGCTCACAGTTACCCAGGACATGCCTGCAGAGACATTTCTCCCAGGACTCACTGTGTCAACCTTTTGAGAAAAAAAAATGGTAATACGGATTTTATTTGCTTCACATATAGCTTCATGATGTACAATGTAAAAGAAAGATTACTTTGGGGTCTTAGGTATTAGAGTTCAGTGGTGGAGTACATGCTTAACATATACAAGGTCTTGGGTTCAATCTGCAGCACCCCCTGCCAAAAAAAATAGAAAGAATACTTAAGCAAACAAAAGTACATAAGGTTTGACATTTAAAATTGCAATGTTTTCCCTTGCATTCGTTTCCCATGTAATAGAAGCATTGGCTTCTCTCGTCTCTCATCCCATCTAGATCTTTCAGAAATCATTATTGATTCTCCCTGCAGAGCGTATTCAAAATGCAAGTGCTCTGACCATCCCTGTGATCAGCAGTGATCATGCATCGCTGATCATCACTCACGGAGAGTCCCTCCCAATTTGTCTACTGCTTCCACCCTCAGCTTCCTTTGTGGTGCCTTCTCAACACCGAAGATCCTCTTGCCCTTTGAAAATCTAAAATTCATTTTTGAAACGAGCAGGTTAGATTGTGATGGTTCCATGGTCAAACATGGAGCCTTCCTGCTGAGGGCATTTACAGGGAAATGGATGGAACTGGAGAACATTATGCTAAGTGAGATTAGTATCTCACAAAAAAATAAGAAATCAGATGCTCTCCCTAATATGCGAAAGCTAGGGAGAAAATGGTTCATAGGAGAAACTCTAGATGAAGAAGGAGACACTATAGATGAGCAAATAAGGTGCCCTGAGGGAATGGGAGGGGAGAAGAGGGAAATTCTCTAATGTTCATGCTGTACATTAACAAACATGTCAAAGTCAGTCACTAAGCCAAACATGAGAAAGAGGGAGAGAGAAGGAATGGGGCAGGAATTAGGTAAGGGCTAATTAGGTGATGTGTGCATGTATGCCTCCACTCTCTAATACTCCATTAAGATATGACTACAATGCACCAACAAAAAGATAAAAAATAAATGAGCATGCTGTATAAGATTTTTTGTTTATATTTTAATAAAATGAACATAATAACATTTGAAGAGGACTTGTGCTTTACAATGTTCTTGTTTATGACTTTTGTTAATGGATGGACACTTCATCAGGCTCATTATTTACTCTTTTTTTCTTCAATCTCAAATCAACAAAAAGGTTAGTGTTAGGTGTTCTGTTCAACAGACATGAAAGTGAGGTTTGAGGAAATTTGAACAATCTTCTCAATCTTACTCAGTTAATTAATTAATTAATTAATTAATGTCCTGGTACTGGGGATGGAACCCAGGGGCCCTCTACCACTGCGCAACACTCCCAGACCTTTTTTATATTTTATTTGGAAACAGGGTCTCACTAAGTTGCAGAGAGCTTCACTAAGTAGCTGAGGCTGGCTTCGAACCAGTATGATCCTCCTGTCTCAGTCTCCCAAGCACTGGGATTACAAATGTGCACCACCATGCCCGGTTTTACTCAGTTAATTAAATCAATGTGCCATCTTTCCTGATGGTGCCAAAGTAGAGTTGATTCTATCTTCTCTGCTTCAGTGGCTCCTTGAACATTCCTGTAGCAGCAGGTGTGACAGTAACACTGTGCTACTTCACCATGGTTCTCTTTCTCTCTCCTAGGAGAGATCTCTTTTATTTCCACTTGCTGCAATTTAAAACAGTGTGGTCACACTAATTTGAAATCTTGCAGATTTAAGATCATTTTGCAGATATTCTGCTAATAGCTTATGTCATTTTAATATCACATGATTTTGTTATTATATTTGCATTTAGTAATTTCACACTGCAAAGGAAAATTATGGGTCCCAAGATTATGGCAAACCTAGTTAGATGAGGCATGAAAAGTTCAGAAATATTAAAATATTATTTCTTTGGGATTTTGTGTTTTCTTTTTATTTTGCACAGCTGGGGAGCAAACTTAGGGCCTTGAACATGCTGTGCATGTGCTCTAGCCCTGAGATATGCCTCCAGCCCTAAATATGTTTTTTTAATCTATTTTAATCAGTTGTCTACATGATCTAGTATAGGCCTCCTTTTTGGTGTTTGTGGAAATTTTTTCAATTATCCTAATTTTGCATCTAAGAAAGTAGTATTAGCATACCTAAAAATGACTTGATTTTACAATGATGAAAATAGAGTAAATTAACTACATAATATGAATGTATTATTTGCTTCTGATTTTAATAAAAGTTACCCTTAGGGAAACATTAAGCTGCCAACAGAAAGAATGTTTACTTTTCATTAAACCTAAAACAAACATGTCTATTATTATATGAAACTTATGGCCCCTATTTAACTGCAGCTTGATGGATTTTTACTAACTGAACGCACCTGTGTAATTGACATCCAAACAGAACAAGACCTATCAGAACTCCTGAAGCTTCCCTGGGCTCCCTTCCAGCCTCTGAGCTCCCAACTCCCATCCACATACCCTTGGGGAGATTCATTGTCATGTTTAGTAAAATGTTGCTTCTTCATATTTTTATAGCATTTCTAAATATCTGGAAAAGAATCTCATCTTGGGCCAGCAGTGGAGACTGCCTCTCTACAGACAGATAAACAAAAGCTGTTGAGCTGGCATGGCATAAGCAGTTCCTTGAAAGCATGACACAGCCATACTTCTGAAATCATTGTCTGCCCATTCTGACCTATGGGATCCAAGTTCTATAGTATCTATATTCTAATTTCATTTACTTAAATTTTCTTTTAACTGGTCCATAAGAACAATATGTGCTAATGTAACTAAATAGGGTATGAGGAGGTCCTAAGAAAGCTACACCTCAACTTGGAACTGTCCTGGTTCTTGACCTTGGTGTAAGAAGAATTGAAAAACCAATCAGTAATCGAGGCGAAGGTAAAGATTTATTTAAGGAAAGCAAAGGAAGCCACATTCTAAAAGAGTGCAGGTGCTCTTTGCCTCTCTGGGGAATAAAAAGGATGAGTGCATACACAGGTCTGTGCTTTCTGGTAAAAATATATGTGATTTTCAGGGTGAGGGTATATGGGATCCTGAGAATGTGAAGCATTGTTAGATTTGATAATTTGGCAAATGTTTGCACATTTCGTTGGAGATTAAGTCTTATGTCCACCAAGTCTCATGTCAACCACCCCTATCATGGCAACTAAGTCCCATAGTGATGACGACTCTGTCATGGAAAACAAGTCCCATGGCAACTACCCTATACCTAGATACCAGATGTTTCTCTTTGGTCAAACAGTATAGTCATTAATCACTTGTGGGTACATTATGTAAGTTCCTCTTGTGGGTGACATTTTAATTAATAACTCTAACCTCTTACAAGTTCAGACACATACATGAGATGTTATGTTTATTGCTAACTGAAGAAGCAGGCTTGGCATAATTTGGGATGTTTTAAGATATCTGAACTTACTAAGGATTTCTCCCCATAGGCTCACTTAAGTTAACTTCACCATATGATGTTTCAGTACATGCACAAAGTGTAATATTTAAATCAAGATAAGTGTATTTGTTTCCTTAATAGAACGCAGGGGGCATTGTACCTCTGAGCTACACCCCAGCCCTATTTTTTATTCTTTATTTTGAAACAGGGTCTCACTAAGTATCTAAGGCTGTCTGTGAACCGCAATCCTCCAGTCTCTGCCTCTCAAACGCTGGGATTACAAGTGTGCGCCACCTGCTTGGCCATTTATCACTTCTTTATGGTAAAAACATTCAAATGCTCTTCTTATAGCTTTTTGAAATGTGCAAACAGTACAATAGTATTCTACTGTGCAATATATGCTAGAATCTTACTTGCAATAACATGCTAGAATCTGCTGCTCCCCTCTAAGGCTAACTTAGTGCCCTTTGACCTTTCCCCATCCTTCCCTCCTCACTTCTCCCTCCAGCTGCAGGTAACCATCACTCTGTGTCTTAATGTTCATCTGAATTTCCTGGAGTTTGGGTGTTATTTAAAAGACTGGACGGGTAAACTTAAGAATTCTTCCTTTTATATCCTCATAAATAAAGTAAAATTATTTTTTTAATTTTTATTGATGCATTGTATTTATACATCATAATGAATGTAAAAATTATTTTAGACGTATAATTATGATGCTAATCTAAAAAAATCTCCATAAGAAAATCTTAAGTGAGAAAAGAATTAAAGAGCAAATATTTAATGATAGCACTTGGGGGAATTAAATGTCTTATCAATAGGAATGTTGTAAGTTTATTTTCATATCTTTTGAACTCACCCTTTAGACATTTCCAAGAGGATATTATTTATAGTTAATTCTAAAATGTCCAAATGAGCTTACTATTTTGTTGAACGAGGGACTGTTGGAGCCCACTCGGCAGGACCGAGGTGGCACCCAGGCTTGTTGCCAGCGTGGACTCAAGATGGCGCCTGGGCTTGCAGCCAAGTCACGAGGCTCACGAGGCTGGCGGTGCCCTGAGCCTGCGCAGTGAGCCCTATCAGGCGCCTTACGGATAATTAGTGATGCAACGCCTCGTGCTACCACCTGCCCGCCCAGGAGAAGGTTAAAAAGCGCGCATGCCCTAGCGGGGAGAAGGAGAAGGAGCTAAGAGGGTTGGTGGACAGGAAGAGCAGTTCCTTGGCGGACTGCTCCGGGCTCCGAGCTGGGACGGACATGTTCACAAAGCCACCATTGTGACCGGTGTGTGCTGCAGCAGAGACGTAGAGTGCCAGAAGGAGGGTTGGTGGAGTGATGAGGGAGAGGATAGAAGACTGATGTTGTTTTTACCTGAGAGGGCGTTGAGAGAGCATTAAAGAGGAACTGTACAAGAACCTGGGGTAATAAAACTGCTTGAGGAAGATCGTGTAAGAGTCGTCACTGCGCACGACAAGTGGTGGCCCGTACGGGGAACTTCGCTTTGATCAGAACCTCGGCAGTCCAGGGCAGCTGGCTGGTAAGTACTCCTTTGACTCCGAAAAGGGAGGAGGAGGCTCCATTAAGGAGGATATTTTTTAGTATTTTCCCCGATCAAAGGGGGCTCCATTAAGGAGGATATTTAGTAAATAAGGCTCGCGGATAAGCGAGGCTCGCGGAAAAGCGAGGGACAGCGCTGTATTTTCCCCGATCAAAGGGGGCTCCATTAAGGAGGATATTTAGTAAATAAGGCTCGCGGATAAGCGAGGCTCGCGGAAAAGCGAGGGACAGCGCTGTATTTTCCCCGATCAAAGGGGGCTCCATTAAGGAGGATATTTTTTAGTGTAAGCAAGTTATTTCCCCGATCAAAGGGGGCTCCATTAAGGAGGATATTTTCCCCGATCAAAGGGGGCTCCATTAAGGAGGATATTTAGTAAATAAGGCTCGCGGATAAGCGAGGCTCGCGGAAAAGCGAGGGACAGCGCTGTATTTTCCCCGATCAAAGGGGGCTCCATTAAGGAGGATATTTTTTAGTGTAAGCAAGTTATTTCCCCGATCAAAGGGGGCTCCATTAAGGAGGATATTTTCCCCGATCAAAGGGGGCTCCATTAAGGAGGATATTTTTTAGTGTAAGCAAGTTAGAGAATCGGGCTGGTCCTGATTCGACTCCCTCTCCTAATCCGCCACCATAGATGGAAGACACCTGAGGTTAGTTGGAAAAGGCGCCTAATGTGTAAAGGATAGGTCAGAAGATTAGTTCCTAACGTAAGAGTTGTAAACTGCTGCTCGGTACCGTAGAGATGAGTTGTTTTCTTTAAGATCTTTGGGGAATTATTTCTACTTTCCCTCTTCCTTTACCTTGGTTAATGATAGTTTAGGTTGTTTTATTGATACCTGTTTTCTGACTTTCTGCTATGCTTCTATGCATCCTTGGAGACTTCGGAATTTCTGCTCTTATTGCTGTAATTGTGGCCTCTGTGGCCGTGGCAGTTATTGCAGCCACTATGAATGCTCTATCCTCACATGTGGCTGCTGGCATGGCTCAGCAAGCTCAATTATCTGGACTATATGTATAACGTATGTGCAGTATCAGAATTTCTCCCATGCAGGCAATTTGTTTCGTCAATTAAGCAAGACGCTTCTAGGAACTTGGAGCCGTGAATTTGAACACACCATGATTGAGCTACGAGCGTCCATCGCTGCAATTAATTCTACCCGCGTGGAAGTCGCCGCAGTGCAACAATGAATGGACTTAATACACGGAACATTGGGTTTTTTAAAAGACTGGGGTGGCATGGCGTTCTGGGCATTCTTGCTGGTGGTAGCATGATGTTTCATGGTTGGATATATCAGGCGAACTCGACAACGCGCACTGCAACAACAGCGCATATTGGTGCAAGCTCTGGCAGCCCTAGAAGCTGGCTTATCTCCCCATGTATGGCTCAGTATGCTGGATCGGTAGTCAGTGACGGGTAAGATCGTCCCCGGGACCTTTCAACCTAAGACAGGGAAACAATCATGCTATTGTTCTCCCAATGACGGGTAAGAATGGTCCTTGAGGGTCGGCAACCTAAGACAGGCACGATCCCGAGCCTTATTTTAATAAAACAAAAAGGGAGATGTGTTGGAGCCCACTCGGCAGGACCGAGGTGGCACCCAGGCTTGTTGCCAGCGTGGACTCAAGATGGCGCCTGGGCTTGCAGCCAAGTCACGAGGCTCACGAGGCTGGCGGTGCCCTGAGCCTGCGCAGTGAGCCCTATCAGGCGCCTTACGGATAATTAGTGATGCAACGCCTCGTGCTACCACCTGCCCGCCCAGGAGAAGGTTAAAAAGCGCGCATGCCCTAGCGGGGAGAAGGAGAAGGAGCTAAGAGGGTTGGTGGACAGGAAGAGCAGTTCCTTGGCGGACTGCTCCGGGCTCCGAGCTGGGACGGACATGTTCACAAAGCCACCACTGTGACCGGTGTGTGCTGCAGCAGAGACGTAGAGTGCCAGAAGGAGGGTTGGTGGAGTGATGAGGGAGAGGATAGAAGACTGATGTTGTTTTTACCTGAGAGGGCGTTGAGAGAGCATTAAAGAGGAACTGTACAAGAACCTGGGGTAATAAAACTGCTTGAGGAAGATCGTGTAAGAGTCGTCACTGCGCACGACAAGGGACCAAGAAATGTATATGACTGTGGTTAGTTTCCTTAAGAGAAAACTGCATGGGGAAAGTTGTTATGTTGAAACTGACCTACTTAATGGAGTAAAGAGGGATCCTAAATAGGGGTATCTGTTTGACTTTCACATTGAAAGTGCAAACATCCTGACCTCAGGATTACAGCAGATTCCATTCACTACCAAAATCTAAGTTGCTTTGTCTTCAATCTAGTTAGAAAATATACACATTTATTTCAAAGTTTTATTCTTTAAATATATATTAAAATCACATTAATGATAGAATGTTTTATAGTAAACAAAAGGATAAAAGAAATCCATAAAAAGCCATCCGCAGGTAGCTCTTAAAATGTTCTTTTATATTTATCTTTCTTTCCACACAGCTATGTATACATGTTTTTAAGGAGATAAAATGAAACTGTATGTAGAGTTTGTAATCTGATTTTGTCATCTATTAATACATTTAAAACATGTTGCCTCATCATTAATTTCAGAAATTTAAATGCAACTAAATTTTCTGTTATTTATCTGTAATTATTCCGGTAAATTTTTATGCCAGATATTGTGAATTTGATATTGTGTTAACATTTTTTGTAGTCTTTAAAATATTTTGAACTAGCCAGACATGGTGGCGCATACTTGTAATCCCCGTGCTTGGGAGGCAGAGACAGGAGGATCACGCAGGTTCGAAGCCAACCTCGGCTGGTTTAAAAGACCCTGTTTCCAAATAAAATATAAACAACCAGAAAAAAAATATTTTGAACTATATTACAAAATGTGTGTAACCCATTTAGAATCAGTTTTATCCTTTTCTGGGTTTACTTTCAAGCTGTCTTAAGGTGGATATGACACAGCTACTAATCTAAGGCTAATTTAGTCTCGCTTCTGAAACAACAACAAAAAATCCTTCTGAAGTACTCTGCATGTTTGAAGCTATTTCCACTCCGGCTCAAGGAAATAGACTTTCTGCAGCTCTTCCTCATGAGTCCTTCCTTCTTAGTGCCCTGTGATACCTTCTCCCCTAGCCCATCTCACACAATAAACAGATCAGCCTCAGTCAAAGGCACATAGTATAAAGGAGTTGGGAACCAATTCTTTGACACATCAGCCTTTGGGAAACATTTAAGATCCAAAATATAACATTAGATTTAAATATTGTATTATTTTATTCTGATATTTTATTTATTATTACATATTTATGGTTATACTTATAATTATATATTTGTATCATATATTTTATTTATAATTTGACATTTTTTCAATATTTTAACCTTTTGTTTACTTTTTCCTACTTCAACTGTCCCATATAAAAATTCATGAACAGTTTTAGGAGAGGACATTATTATCATTTTCTTGAGTTAAATGTATACCAGTGATAATCACCATTATCGTCATTATTATGGTAGAGATATTGTTACCTCAGAATATTACTCTAATGAAAATAAAGAATAATAAAAAAGATTTGCATTTCAAAATGAGAATAATATGGGTTTCAATTATAGTTTTGAAGAAATGCTATAGATGAGATGTAATTCTTTAATCCTAAGAAAAATTGAGTAATATTTTGACTTAAGTAACATTAGTTTTGATTAGAATATAGCAGTTCAGATATTACCCATATGTGACTGTTCTTATAGAGCCTTGGGTACAAATCTATATAAATGCATGCATAATATATGTATATATAATACATGTACATTAATGCATATACCATATAGAACATCACTTTATGAATATAATAGAAAAATAATAAATATTAAGGAAATATTTAGAAATATTAAGAAATATAAATATTAAGGAAATATTCAGAAAATGGACTCAGTTTTGAAAGTAAGCAATTCTCCATAGAAGGCAATTACTCATACTTTTTTTTTTTTTTTGTGGTACTGGGGTTCCTGGAAACCCTTCTACCTCCGGGCTACACTCCCAGACGTATTTTTATACTTTTTAAACTTGGAAATGAAAGACACCCGCAGAGGGGAGACCCTCAAGCCTTGGGATCAGCGACGCCAAGTACCCACGAGAGACTTTCCTTGATGCAATGAGCAAAAGGTTTTATTAAGGAGCCAGTGCGCACTGGGGTCGTCTCATGACTCACGCAGGAGCTGAGATCGACCCCGAGTGCTAGGGGCTGGGATTATTTAAAGGGAAAAACCACAAGCTGGGGAGGGGATTGGGCCGGATTACATACATCAAAGGAAAATTACAAAATCATTTAAAAAGCACAATCTGGGGTCAAACGTTGGACAAGATATTAGGTGTGTTCGTCTTGTAGTCAGCAGATTTCTGGAACAAAGCGGGCTGACCTGGGGGTCACACATTTTTTATCACTGTACCCTTAATCATGATGTTTCCTAAGCTTGTACTTTTCACCCCTAGCAGAAAAATTTCTCAAATCTGCACTTTAACAGAAATGAGGAACTACTTGCCATGCATTTGGCTAGTTGCTAGGGACTTTATAATTTTTTATTAGGGTCTTACAGAAACAGGGTCTCTTAAGCCAGCACGGCTGGCTTCGAACCTGTGTGATCCTCCTGTCTCCCCCTCCCAAGCGCGGGGATTACAAGCTTGCGCCACCACGCCCGGCTGCTCATACTTTTTAATAAGACCATTTGCATAGTCCTACAAAAACTCTTTAGTTGAAATTGCATTTGAATGATGGAGTTGGCTAAGTTGGGAGCTAAATATAATTAAAGGCAGCTATTTCTCTGGCCTGTGATATGAATCTTCTATAGAACCCAATAGGTTGTTGCATAATAATTTTGTTTTGTGTTGGAGATTGAACGCAGGGGCATTATGCCTCTGAGCTACACCCCCATGCCTGTTTTATTTTATGTTTTTATTTAGAGACAGAGTCTCACTAAGTTTCTGAGGACCTTGCTAAATTGCTGAGGTTGCCCACAAACCTGCAATCCCTTTGTATCAGTCTCTCAAGTACTGAAATTACAGGCATGCACCACAATGGCAAGTTTGCATAAAAATTTTTAACATTCTCAAGTTCATCAAAGTATCACACCATCAAAACAATTTAGATATGAGGGAAAACTTTTGCCACTCATCTTATCTGGGGTACCAGATATCACCTTCTCTGGGCTAGATTCATGCTTAACCAAATGGCAGAGTTTGCAGATGATACTTTCTGTGACTTAGAGCTACATTCCTGTTGCAAGGAACTCTCCAAAATTTTATCTCTTTATTCAAAAAGTAGAAAGAAAAAGCAATTATTTTTCTTCTGTACTCCATAGGTACCTCTGGACTGTGATTGTAGTTTTTATTTGCTATATAATGTTATGCCTGCTTGGCATGGGGATACTTCCTAGCTAAGCACAGACTACTCCAGGCTCCTGGGTGCCCCCATACACCTGCCACTAACCAGCTCTGCACCTGCCTTCCTGGAGGTGGAGGGTAACCGCAGTTGCTGCAAGGCACCCACTGCCAGCTGCCTCTCTTCACAGGAGGACTATAGAGATACACCTTCAGCTAGGCATGGTGGCACACATTTGTAATCCTAGTACTTGGGAGGCTGAGCAAGGAGGATCACAAGTTTGTGGCCAGCCTCAGATACTTGTTGAGACCCTCTGCAACTTAGTGAGATCCCACGTCAAAACAAATTTTAAAAAAAATAGAGCTGGGAATGTAGCTCAGAGGTAGATGCCCCTGAGTTCAATCTGTAGTTTTGCAAAAAAAATTTTTAATAAATAAAGAAGTACATGTTCAAGGGCAATGTATGGTTTATTCTGCTTTGATCAGTTAACTAAATGATATTTGCTGAAAGATGCCTAGATTTCTCTTTCACACTTTTTTTTTCTCTCTCTCTTAAAAGACATAAGATTCTATGAAAGATTTTCCACTTCCTTTCTTCCTAGGCATAATCTGAGCAGGTCAAAAAGCAAAACAACAAATGATTATAAGTCAGTAAGTCTGACACATAATCAGGCAATACCTGTTAGTCATTTATAATAGCAATAATATTAGATTCATCTTGTAAAGTATTAAGAACTAGGATGTTAATCCCATTATCACTAATTCCTATGAATCTAAAGATGACAGTGTGGGTTACATAATATTTCTACATACATGTATCATCTCAAACAAATTATTGTCATTTTGGGGTCTCTTTATAGACAGACTAAACCAGATTTATGTCATTGTTATATTGTTTCTGCTACTCTTTGATTTTTTAATCAGTGTGAGTCCTATCTTTAGGGTTAGGAATCTGGATTGATTTTCAAAGCTCCCCAATAAAAGTGGATGTGGTCTTGGGAGATGTGTATTTCCTAATTTACTTCACTCCTGCTTTTTTTCCCTGTAACAAAGTTATTTTCTGACATTATTTCTCACTGAGCTCACATATCCTAACCGCTGGAGCTAAAGCTTACCTTAGTGTCTCAAAATGAAAGAACTGAACTCAAGTATAATTGTGCTGGTTTGGATGAGAGTTCCCCAAAGGGTTCATATATTGAAGGCTTGTTGCCCATTGTGACAGTGTTAAGAGGTGATGGACCTTTTGAGAGGTGTGTCCTAGCCAGATACCCTTAAGCCATTGAGGGCATGCCCTTTAAGAGGATTGTGGAACCTAAGTCTCAGCTCTCCCTATCTCCCAGCTCTTGGTATGAGTAGTTTGTTCTGACACACCATCACTACCATTGCCATGCAAAGCCCTCAAGAAATGTTCAGAGCAATGGGGCTTCCCAATCATGAACCGGAACAACACCAACTATGGACCCAAGTGACTCTCTTTACTTCATAAGTAACCTATGTCAGTTATTGTGCTATAATGATAGAAAACTAACACAGTCTTACTCTGTGATATTTTGTGTCTTAGTTATGAGTAGGCAATGCTGCTCTTTTTGGGGAACTGACTATAGTCCATTGTGTATGTGACAGACCTGTCTCCTTTTCCCTGCCTTTGTAAACTCCTGTGGTTACACCATTTTAAGCCCAGGGATAAGGGTCACATCTCACCACTAGCTCCCCTGATACATACTCTACTAACGGTTGTTAGATCTGCTCTGAAGTATGGTTCCACATTGATGCCACAGTTGGCACAGTTATCTTATATGGTAATGCAGGTGGATATTGACAGGAAATCTGTGATTATCTTATTCCAGTCATGCCATTTCTATCATTCATCTGCCTCCATCCAGCAAATATTAAGTACCAACTAGGTATTAGACACTATGCTAGAAAAAACTTGCACATAAAAGTCTCAGCCTTACAAATACTGGGATTACAAGAGTGTGCCATCATGCCCTTGGTTTTTTTTGTTTGTTTTTTAGGCCATAGAGGAAGATCACTAAAATTCTATACTGCATGAATAATGACTAATCATCAACCATCATGGGAATCACTTCACCTATAGATGAGTTTTCCATTTGTCAAATATCAGTATAAATTATACACTAATAAACACTTGAGGAAGCTAAACATAGAACACTTTGGTTGGCTTTCTCTTCTGATTAATGTCCTTTTGACAGATGGCCTCTTATAGTTGGGCTTTTAAACTCAAATACTCTGGATCTTGGTAAATTTAATGAAAAATTTATTGAACATCTGCCTTTGTCTCTGTGTGGAGTGTATGAATCAAAGTAAATCACTGTCTCATAATCTGGGTTGATTACTTTCAGTGTTTCTAAGGAGGAAACAGGTTATTCTAGAAAGAGTAGCTATAAATCCTTATTTTTTCAGTTAAGAGGTTGAATTTAATAAAGGGAACACAGAAATTAATAGGGGAAGACCTAGCATATGTCAGAAAGAACTGAAAATTAATTAATTAAAATGAGGGATTAACTTGCATCTGTTCAGGAGCTATAAAATAACCGTTAGACTTTTTGTGGTACTAGGGATGGAACTCAAAAGCCTTTTATATCTGGGCTACACCCTCAGACCTATTTTATTTTTCATTTGGAAACAACGCCTCACTGAGTTGCAAAGAGCCTAAGTTGCTGAGGCTGTCTTTGAACCTGTGATCCTCCTGTCTCAGCCTTACAAATAGTGAGATTACAAGAGTGTGCCATCATGCCCAACTTGGTGTTTGTTTGTTTTTTATACCATAGAAGAAGATCACTAAAATTCTATACTGCATGACTAATCATAAACCATCATGGGAATTACTTCACCTATTTTTACAGAGTTAATCTTGCCTACCACTACATCCATGTAGTTTTCATATAAAATAATAAAAAATAAAAGTATTTTGTACATGGGTGTATAAGTTAAAATGTAATATTTTTTCCAGATATTAGAAAATATTATGCCAGAATGAGAAACAATTGTCAGATGAGCTAAAGCCTGTGATCAATTAAGGGTCAAAGAGGAATTTATATTTTTACTATTTGAGTCTAGAAATATTATTTTGCTCAGTATATTTAGAGCACTTTTTGAAGCACATGACAGAAGCACACTCTGTTCTCATATTTGCATCTTCTGCATAGAGCCACAGAAGTGTTGATACTGGCGATTAAACCCAGGGGGATTCTACCTCTGAGACACACCCATAGTCCTTTTTTATATTTGTTTAAAAACAGGGTCTTGCTAAGTTGCTGAAGCTGGCCTGGAACGTAGGATCCTCCTGTTTCAACCTCCCAAGTACTGTGATTTCAGGTATGTACCACCATGCCCTGCAATTTTCAGGTTTTGATAACTGAAATGATGCTATCACCTCAAACTCATCATGTATAAACAAAGACCTCAGAATTGAGGTGACTGAGACATAACATTGGGATTAGCTTTCTCTGTATACCAGCATTTTTAGACGTACTATACAGGACTATGAAATGAATGAGAGAGATATGTATGTTTTCTATTACTGTGGGATATTAACAGGAAATATATGTTCTTTTATTGTGGAGCTATGAACAAATTATAAGCAAAGTGTGGCTGGTCCTGCCATGGACTACTTCCCTCCAGAGCAGCTGGAGGAACAACTGGGACACAAGGAGATTAGTGAATATTCATAAACTCTAGCTGCTGCCAAGGTGAATCTTCCCAAATCCTGATTATGTTTATTTAAGTGAAACATCTGCCAATAAAAATGAGCCATATTTATTATGATGGTTTCTGTTCTTAAATAACAATAATCCGACAGTGGCTGTATTGTCTACAGTGATTTTCTTTGTTCTTTCATAATGATTGTTATTATTGTTAATAACCACTTTAGAAAGAACCTCCTGTGCTACTGAGGCCGCCAGTAGCTATTGCAATAAAGGAGCTGTTTGTTGTCTTTCCTGTTTGAAAATGGTTGACAGGGGCAAAGGAAGAGCTCAGGAAGCAACTGAGTGTGCTAACATAAACCAAAGAAATATTTCTTCTTAGAGTTTATACACTAACTAGTAACAAGCCAGCTGAAAACTGTGGGAACACTGCATATACTGGCAGATAGGAGCAGCCAAAGTGTGAATTGTTCCATTTTCTCAATATTTCAGTAACAGTAATAAACATGACATTGCCAGCTCTCTGTAGATACAATTACAGAAGATATATAAATAGAACTAATTTGTATTTCCTGGGTCATATTATTTCTGTTATACTACCCATAACTTTATTTGAAGAAAAGTGGACTATAATAAAATCCTAAAATTTAAGGTTCTTTATATTTCCAGAGAACACTCTCTATTGGTGATGAAAGTGAGCTGGTCATCATTTCTGGCATTATGAAATTTATGATCTAGAGAGAAAGGAAGATGTCTATCTCCCTATTTTTACCAAGTAGTACCATATGGAAAGTATTGTGCCAGGCAAAAGATACAGTAGCCAATTTAACAGTACAGTCCCTGCCCTCAGGGAACGTATTAGTTATTTAGGGCTGTTTTAATGTACTACAAAATATTCACCTTAAATCACAAAAATAAATTTTTTTATTTTACCATATTTTATTTTACCATATTTTGAGATGAGAATTTACAAATCACAATGTTGGCAAGGCCTTGCGGCCTTCTAAGGTGCAGTAGGGGATCTTCCCTTGCCTCTACCCGATGTGGGTGACCACAGGTGGTTCTTGGCTTGTCCAAGCATCATCCTCATCTCTAGCTTTTTCTTCACACTACCAATCTCCTTCTGTGTCAGCATCTTCATATTGTCTTCATATTGTCAGCATCTTCATAGTGTCTTCCACTCACACCACCTGCATACAATGTGCCAGCTGGTAAAAAGAAGTTAAGACCAATATCCCGAGAGCCATAGAAATTGCTTGGAAATTTCATAGTTTTAAGTGGCTGCAAAGAATACCAGTCCTTACATGTATTTATACTTTGTTTTCCCTTGGAAAAAGATGAAAGTAATAAAATTAAGTAAAATCATCATTAATTTAATTTCTCTCAATATAAGTTGTCTCTGTAAGAAGATGTTAAGTTTATAAATAGGAATTAATTTGCTTTCTATTTATCCTCCTTTCTCACCTGCACTTAAGGTACAGGAATTGGTTCCTTGTATTCTTAAATTCCTGGCACCCTAGTATCATTCCTCTTTATAAGCCCCTCTCTTTTGCTCTTCCTACCATCACGACTTCCATTGTATAGCAAATGCATTTAATGAATGCACTAGGATATAGACATATCCTGAAGACATGTATAGAATTGTTTTCTTAAAATATTTATCTTTATTAAGTGATGATGGATTGTGCTTCATAATGAATCAAAACAGGCATGAGTATTTTCATTTCCTTTAGTCCTTTCCAAGTTTTATTAATCTGATGCCTCAAAAAGAATATTTCATTTCCGGGAAGATGGTGACTGAGAAAAGCAGCATTTACGAGTCCTACTAAAACTCAATCTCTATTGCCACAAAATCAGTGCTTTTCATAGCCAGAAACATTAGCAACAGAGGAATTAAAAATGGAAACACAAGGGAAAGAGAAAAAAAAAAAAACACTAGAAGAACAACCAGAGACCAGAAAAGAAATCAAGCCCGCAATGCAGCGGCGGGGCCACACCAGCACCATCTTCCCTCACAGCACCAGGTTCCAGAGAGGAAAGGTAAACAAGGAGCTGAAGTGAGCAGCTGCGGATCATTCGGGTGTAATTCAATAGTTCTTTCAGAGCAAAGAATGCCTAAAACTCCCAGTGAACAAGCTCATCACGCCTTTCAGGGACTCAGAACGGAGCTCAAAACCAGAAAAGAAATACGCCAGCCTCATGGCTGAGGGTGTGGCAGCAGCGCCATATTGCCAGCAGTGCCATCCTCATGGCTGAGGGCATGGCAGTGGTGCCATATTGCCAGCAGCAACAGTGAGTTCACCACACCTCGCAACAGCTCCTGATCAGCACTCACAATAACCGTGAGTAAAATTGTGGCCCCTAAAGGAGAAATCCCTGTACTGCACTCCCAGGGACTTGCACAGCTTTTATAATCTCCTTGGGTATGAGATTTTGCAGTCCAACCAGTGAAGGAGTAGCGGTGGCAGAGATACCACACCCTAGTCGCAGCTCCCCATAGGAAAATGCCCAGCCCAGCCTTTGAAATAATATCCAAGAAATCACTGCCAATTTCAATGTTGTGAAGTTTTATGACTTAGGTTTTCTTCTAAAAGTTTATAGACTTACAATTTACATTTAGGTCTTTTATCTATTTTGAGTTAATATTTGTATGTAGTGTTAGGTAAGGGTTCCATTTTATTCTTTTTCATGTAATTATTATTTTTCAACAATATTTAGTGAAGAGATTATTATTTCCTTCACCAAATGTTCTTGGAAACATTGTGAAAAATAACTTGACCATATATGGAAGAATTTATCTCTAGACTTTTTAGGTTACTCCACTGGTTTATATATCTGCCTTTATAGCAGTAAAACACTGTTTCAATTATTGTAGCTTTATAAGGTTTGAAATCAGAAAATGTACATCTTCTAGCTTTGTTCTTTTTCAAGATTGCTTTGGGTATTTAGAGTTCATATTTCATGTTAGGATAGATTTTTTCTGAAACATAAATAAATAAATGTATGATAGTTTCACCTCAAAAAAAAAAAAGAAAAAAATATCCTCTGGTAAGAAAGAAAGCAAAAAGAAATATTGAAATGTTATCTCTAAGTGATCAAAAGCTTGATATCAGACAAATGAAACTGTTATGTGAGATTATCATTGTTAATTTTTGATAAATTGCTATAATATTAGATGTCAACCACTAATCCAAGCATGGGAAGGAGAGATGGGGAGGGAATGGGATGGGAATTGGGTAGGGGCTAACTGGGCGATGTATTTATGTGTGCTTGTATGTCTACACAAGTTTTTTATCCCATTATGATGTATTAATACAGTTCTCCAATAAAAAATATTTAAAAAATAGAATATTTCACTACCCTGATTAATAATGGGGATGCCCATCTTTTCATACACGTGTTAGCCATTCAAACTTCTCCTTAATCTAAGTAGAGAATTTGTTAATTTTTATATTTGCTTTCCTCTTTTTCTCACTGCAATATTTTCAAAACACTTGTCAAAATACATTTTCCAGCCGGGCATGATGGTGCAAGCTTTTAATCCCCACACTTGGGAGGCGGAAACAGGAGGATTGCGCTGGTTCGAAGCCAGCCATGCTGGTTTAAGAGACCCTGTTTCCAAATAAAAATATAAAAAATATAGGTCTGGGAGTGTAGCCCAGAGGTAGAAGGGCTTCCAGGAACCCCAGTACCACCACCAAAAAAAAAAATGCATTTTCCTATATCTTTTTCTAGTAGCCCTTTAATTTTGGCAGTCATACTTGGGATTTTAATTTATATGGAGTTTATTTTTGTTTATGCTTTCTGGGACATAATTTTTTCTATATACAATGAAATCTCATAAAAGTATTGAAAAACCATTGTTGTTATCTTTTGTCAGTGTTTATAGAGACTTATTCTGTCTCTAATATGAAATAGTTTTCTATACAGCTATATTCCATTTGGGTCCCAATATTGCATTACATTGGTCTTTTTGTTCCCATTCTGGAATACTATTTTATTTTATTTTGTTTCATTGCAATGATGTTAAAGAATGTTTTGTAGCTATTAGGTACATTTCTCTCTTTTATCTTTTTTTGTATTTTATTTTTATTTTTTATTGGTGCATTGTAGTTATACATTTTAATGGAGTACAATATGGTAGAGGCATACACACACACACACACACACACACACACACACACACATCACTCATTTAGTCTTTCCCCAATACCCACCCCATTCCCTACCTCCTTATTCTCATTTTTGGCTTACTGATTGACTTTGATATGTTTATGAATGTATGTCATATCCATTAGGGAATTTCCCTCTTTCCCCCTCTAATCCTCCTCAGTTAAGTTGTCTTATTTGTTCATCTATGATTTCTCCTTCCTCATCTAGAGTACCTGCTATGACCCCTTTTCTCCCTAATATTCATATATTAGGAAGAGCATCTAATTTCTTACTTTTTGTGACTGACTAATCTCATTCAGTATAATGTTCTCCAGTTCCATCCATTTACCCGCAAATGACATAATTTTATTCTTCTTTATGGCTGAGTAAAATTCCATTGTGTACATATCCCATAGTTATGGAATCCATTCATCTGTTGATGGACATCTTAGCTGGTTCCATAATTTGGCAATTGTGAATTATGTGGCTATGAACAAAGTTTCACATGCACATGCATTAATATGGAAATTTGGTTTCTGTTCTTTTGATTAGATACTCAGAAGTAGTATTGCTGGAACGTATGTTAGGTGTGTACCCATTCTTCTGAGGATTCTCCATAGTATTTTCCAAAATGATTTCACTAATTTGCAATCCCTCCAAAAATGTATGAGTTCTCACTTCTCCATATCTTTGCCAGCATTTGTTGTTGTTTGTGTTTTGAATGACTGTCGTTCTAATTGGAATTAGGTGAAATCTCAGGGTAGTTTTGATTTGAATGTCTCTGATTTCTAATGATGTTGGAAATTTTTCATACACTTATTGGCCATTAGAATTTCTTTTGCGAAGTGTCATTTTATTTCACTTGCCAAGTTTTGGGTGAGTTATTTATTTTCTTAGTGCATAGTTTCTTGAGTTCTCTGTATATTCTAGATATTAGTCCTCTATTGAATAAATAGTTGGCAAATATTTTTCTCATTTTCTTGGCTCTCTGTTGAGGTTCTTCATAGTTTCTTTTGCTATACAGAAGCTCCACAGTTTCATGAAATCCCACATACTGATCTTCCTTTTAATTTCTTGTGCCTTTTGGGATCTTATTGAGAAATGTTTGCCTGTGTCTATGTGTTGAAGTGTTGTTATAAATTTTCCTGTTAATAAAGCCTTCAAGTATCTCAGAGGATTTTATATGTTGTATCTATATTTTAATTTGTTTTTAGAAATTTCTTAATTTCTCTTACTTTACTTTATTTACTTTATTTGGGAAATAAGAAGTGATTCTAATTGGTTTGCCTCTGAATGTTACTTGGTCTTTTGCTTTGTTGTTTTAAAATTCTTTCCTTGGCTTCTACATTAGTCAGTTTGACTAAGTATGTGGTATAGTGAACCTTTTCTCTGATCTTATCTAAAGAGGGTTTTATAAATTTCCTGTACTTGTATATAAATCTCTTTTATTATATATATTCGAAAATTTTTCTGACTTTCTGACTTCTAAAACTCTAGATGAATTTTGGCGATTTAAAATGTTATATAGTGGAATCATAAAATACATAACTTTTATGTATTTTATCACATTCTACTGGGTGAAATTCATCTATGCTTTTTTTGGGGGGTATAACAGTGAATGAAGGGGAGGAAATAATTTAAAAAAATACTTCTCAGCACTTGGGAGGCTGAGACAGAAGGCTCAAAGCTTCAAGGCTAGCACATGCTAACTTAGCAAAACCTTATTTCAAAATAAAAAATAAAAAGTTTAGGCTAATCTAGGCATGCTGGCTCATGTCTGTAATCTTAGTATTTGGGATGTTGAGATAGGAGTATTATAGGTTCAAGGACAGGTATAAAATTAGTGAGATTCTCATTAACCTAGAAAGACCCTGTTTCAAAATAAAAATAAAAATAGGGCTAGAGGTATAGCTCAGAGGTAAAATGTCCCTGGGGTTGATCTCCATTACCACAAAAAATATGGCTGAGGTTGTAGCTTGTTGGTGAAAATTCAATTCCCAGTACAATGAAATACATACATACATACATACATACATACATACATACATCTTCCCAAAGGAATTGGAAGAAATAATTTTGTTAAAAACATGCTTCCTCAAGTTGCTCTTTTGCAGTACATGCCAAGGTTAATCACTTTAAATTTAATAGTTTCCTTTTGTAAACAACAATCTGGGAAGATAATTTGAGGGTAAGTCAACATCCTGTTTCTCATCAGCCTTTCACCCACTAGCTTCAATGCTCCATGATAATATTCTAATTACATTTCCCATACTTATCTACATATATATCAGGCATTCTTACAATAAATATACTTCCTTGGGGGGTCAGAAAAATATTCTGAAGACTTTCCTCATTTGAAATGTGCTATGACTTGTTTCATGGCTCTACATATTATTTATTTTGGTGAACATTCTATGTGTACTTGAAACTTATTAAATTAATACTTATATTTCAACATAGCTTCTATATCAAATATTTGTTCATATTTTCTAAATTTGTGTAAAATTCAACTTTGATGGGTAACTTTGATTCCTGAAATAATGTTATTAAAATTAGTTATTAGTAGCCAAGAGGGGTGGCACCCATCTGTAATCTCAGTATTTGAGAGGTTAATACAAGAGGATTCCAAGTTTAAAGCCAGCTTTGGCAACTTAGCAAGACTTTCAGAAACCTTGAAAGATCCTGTTTCATTTTTTTTTCTTAAAAAAAAGGGCTTTGAGTACAGCTCAGAGGTAGAACGCCTATGGGTGAAATCCCCAGTACCCTTCACCTGACAAAGTTACTAGAAATATGCTTCTTCATCTTTAAAATATATTTAAGTGAAATACTCTTGAAGGTATAAGTAGGCTAAACATTTCTCTTTTATTTTCTAGCACTTTCAAAATTCATGTTTATGACAGAATTGGTACACAGAAATTGTATGGTTCATTCTATGACCCTTTTACTCATAAGAAACTCCTGTGGTTTCTATGTAGTTCACAAAAGCATGTTCACCTTTATGGACTTTCTCATTATTTGCCCCTCTGCCTTTTTACCTAAAGGCAGTATTCTCACTTTTTTATTCATGAATTTCTCTGGGTATGTTCATTAAAATTACATATTTCTGGTGCATACTTTCATACATTCTTCATCTCTTATTTTTTTGTGTGTGTGTGTGGGGGGGGGGGTCTGGGGATGGAACGCAGGGGCATTCGACCTCTGAGCTACAGCCCCTGCCCTTGTTTTTATTCTTTATTTTGAAACCAGATTTCAGTGAGTTGCAGAGGGCTTCACTAAGTTGCTGAGGCTGTCCGTGAACCGCGATCCTCCTGTCTCAGCCTCCCAAATGCTGGGATTACAAGCGTGCACCACCACGCCTGGCTGGTTTTTTGTTTTGTTTTGTTTTGTTTTGTTTTTTTTTTAACAATCTGAGAGTAGCTAAAAAGAATCAAACAAACAAAATTCCCTTAAGATTCTGATTAAGGTGGTTGGGGACAATATTTGAGAATCTGCCTACCCAAAGTCTTCACTAAGTGAGAAGTTTGGACTAATACTAGTGTGTCTGTCCCCCCAGGACATTTGGCCTATTTGTACAAAGGTACAAACACTGGGCTACTAGGATAGGACAGTGACTCATGATAGCATTAAAACTACTCTCTTGAAATCTCAAATCTTAAAGTTTGGACATAAATCCACAAAGGTGCTTTTTTTTAAAATTTGGGTTGAAAAAAACAACTGGCCAGACTGTATAACAATAAGGAACCTCAAAGCATATTGCTCACACATCAATGAATTGTTTAGTGAAAAGAAGATGCACAAGCACAGGTCATAGAGTTAAGAGCATTCCAGAGTGAATGTAGGGTTTAACTCTTCTTCTGCTTCCTGTAGAATACAAATAACTAGAGAGAAGTTTAAAATTACTCTTTTTCCCTCTGAAGCACTGGTCATTCTATTATAGGAAACATACTGATAATAGGTGTCAAGAAAAAATATACAGTATTTATTGCATTGCTCAGGCATGGAGTGTTCAACTTAAAGAAGGACAAGATAGTCATGCTGTATATAGAGCTTAAAGGGAAAGGTCTTGGGCTTTGGGGTGAAGAGAAAAAGAATGGAAGGATGCATGCAGTCAGCCAGGGTTGCTTTGTTAGGTAGTCTTTCAGGGAACAGCCATTTGTGGCCATCTCTGTCTGGGTCAAGTGTCAGTATACTCTAATCTCTTCTTTCCATAAGAAGATCCCTCTTGAACAGAAAACACAAACAAAAACAAAAACAGGTGAGTATGTGGGAGGGTGGGGCCATGTCAGATAGAAATGCCTCTGTCTATATTTGCTATTTGCTAATAAAAGTAGATATAAACTTCTTTTTACAAAAGAATAAAAGTTCAGAGGAATTTCTTTTTGCAGAAGCTTGTGGTTTCTCTGCATATAAAACTCAAAATATGCCCAAATATATATTTGGAGTGAGCTGTTTTAATCCTCCTCCATGACCAAAAGGCAGGAGTGAATCCAGGGCTTTCCTTGCTGAAGCATCTTCCAAGCATCACAGCATTGGTAGAAACAGAGTAAAAGTACTGATTCGCAGCATTGGTAGAAACAGAGTATGAGTACTGATTCCTCTTTGAGGGATGTCAATGCTCTCACTAACACAAGCCCTATCGTGTGCATTTCTATAAACCCTAAGCTTTTCACCCAACACTTTCAGTTGCTGTGAAAACTTGTGTTTCCGTGATAAACTGTACAGGATTTTTGAAGAGCAGGCCTTTTCTTTCCCACACAGCATGCTATTAATAGTTCTGTTTTAATTGGAGAGAACCTTCATTTTCATTTTTTTCTTTTGAGAAAACCAATCTGCTGTAGTTGTGGAAACAATTATCCAACATGCAGCTTAAAAAGCTCATTTGAACCATCTCTCAGGAATGTCAAAAGGCAGGCAGGATTAGCTTTCCAAGAGGAGGATAGTTGTTTACACTCAAAGGTCTGTGCAATCCAGCAAATCTGTAAGATTTATTTTTAGCATAAATTCAGTTATTTGGTTTTCCTCTACAAATGAGAACATTAAAATGATTAACATGAATTTAAATCACTCTACAACCTCATGCTAGAAAGTCAGGAATTAGACCATGTACAGAAAGGAGCACAAAAAGCTATGAAAATTCTAATTTTCAACCCATTTTTGTAGTATTTAGCCAAATGCCATATTTTGCTAAAAGTTCACAGATTTAGTGGTAAAAATTAAATAGGCAATTTCAAAGAAAATACAATTTGTGTTTCTTTTAAAGAAATCAATTTGAAGATTTTATTTATTCTCTAATTTTTTATTCTTTTCAAAGGAATTAAAGTCAGAACATTATAGTGACACATGGTCATATTATAGTGACATATCCATGGCTATAGTAGCACAGTTCATAATAGCCAAATTATGGAACCAAATTTGGTGTCTGTCAATAGACGGAAGGTTAAAGAAAATGTAGTATATACACACAAAATGGAATTTTGCTCAGCCATAAAGAGCATTTGTAGAAAAATGGATGGAAATAGAGAATTAAAAAATTGGCTAGTGAGATTAGCCAATATCAGAAAGTCCTGGGTCATGTGGAATCTAGATAGAAATTGAGACACAAAAGGGACTTGAAATAAATGAGAAAAACCAGTAGCATAGTGGAAGGAGATTGGGGAGAAAATTAGAAAACAGTAAAAGGAAGCTTGATGAGGGAAAGTGTTTAATGTATGTCCATATATGAAGTTATCAATGTCAATTAAAATAATATGTACAGGGAGGAGAAGGAGGCAGGGTGGGATCCAGAAAAAACAAGTTCATGTATGTTTCTATCTCTCTGAACCTCATTATGATACATAATAACAATGCACAAGTAAAATTATATTTAAAATCAATTTGAAGACTTTATTTACTCTTCAAGTTTTTATTTCAAATTATTATAATTTAATAATAAGGGCTTGTTTACTAAACTTCTAAGATCACTGAATCACTCAATGGTCACTGATCACTGAATCTTGAAAATATTCTAAGTATTCCTCCCTAGAAAACTGATGTTTTGAAGACCAGACAACATCTGGGGATATGATTTTCTTACATATAAAAGTAAGTGGTTGGCACCTGGAGTGGTGGCACAGGCTTGTAATCCTCGAACTTGGGAGGCGGAGACAGGAGGATCACGCAGGTTCATAGCCCCCACTGGCTTAAGAGACCCTATTTCCAAATAAACATATAAAATAGGTCTGGGAGTGTAGCCCAGAGGTAGAAAGGTTCCATCCCAGTACCACCAAAAAAAAAAAGTAAATGGTTGAATTTGATGTCATTAAAATGTATTCATCAATAAAAGTAGCAGGAATATTATATATGCTTTAAAATAGCAAACATAATTTATTATATCAAGGAAATAAATGTTTTATGGGTAGATAAGATGAATTTTTGGGTCAAATAATTGTACCCTAAATAAATCTGTAAATTAATCATCTTTAAAGAGCAGTTTCTGTCCTATCAAAAGGAACAGAATAGGCCATTCTATCAAAGTGATCTACAGAGTCAATGTAATACCTATCAAAATACCAGTTTCTTTTTTTCACAAACCTAGAAAAGTCAGTCATAAATTTTATATGTAAAAACAAAAGACCCAGAATAGCCAAAGTAATTCTTAACAATAAGAACCATGCAGGTGACATCAGAATTTCTGACTTCAAATCATAGTATAGAGCTATAGGAATAAAAACAGCATAGTATTGGCACAAAAACAGACACTAATGGAACAGAAAAAAATCCAAACACTTAGACCCAGTTGATTTTTTTTACAAAGGTTCTAGTACATACGCTTAGAGATGACAGCTTTTTCAAAAAATAATATTGGAGCCGGGCGTGGTGGCGCACGCTTGTAATCCCCGCGCTTGGGAGGCTGAGATGGGAGGATTGCATGGGTTCGAAGCCAGCCTCAGCTGCTTAGTAAGGCTCTCAGCAAATTAGTGAGACCCTGTTTCCAAATAAAATATAAAAAAGGTCTGGGAGTATAGCCCGGAGGTAGAAAGCCTCTGGGTTCCACCCCCAGTACCACCAAAATAATAATAATAATAATAATATTGGAAAAATTGGTTATCCAGTTCTAGAAAAAAATAGAAATAAATCCTTGCCTCTCACCCTGCACAAGAATCAATTCAAGATGGACTAAAGACTTGGAAATTAGACAACAGACTTTGAAATTACCAGAGGAGGGAGTAAGTCTAACATTCCAACATATACACAGAGAGAAACTTCCTGAATAAGACTTCAAATCTCAAGAAATTAAAACAAAAATTAATAAATAAAATGGCATTAAACTAAAACGTCTCTGCTCATCAAAGTAAAACATAGATTCTAAATAGAAATCCCACAGAATGAGAGATTTTTGTTAGTTATCCCTCTGATAGAGGTTTAATATTAAGAGAATACAAAAGGTTAAAAAACTTTATGCTAAAAAAACCCAAAACAAATAACCCAATCAAGAATGGATGATTTAAGTGAATAGATACTTTACAAAAGAAAAAATACAACTAGCCAATAAATACATAAAAATGTTCAAAATCATTAGCAATCAGGGATATACAAATCAAAACTACACTGAGATTTCATCTAACTCCATCAGATTGGCAATCATCAAAAAGTCAAATAAAAATAATATTGATGAGGTCATTGGGAAATAGGAACTCTTCTACACTGTTGGTGGAATTGCAAATTAGTTCAGTCCCCATGGAAATCAGTGTGGAGATTCTTTAGAAATATAAGAATGTACCTACCATATGATCCAGCTATACCACTCCTGGGTATCTTTCCAAAGAGACTAAAATCAAAGAACTAGAGTAATATATGTATAACCATGTTCATGGCAGCACAGTTGACAATAACTGGGTTATGGAACCAACCCAGGTGTCCATCACAGATGAATGGATTACAAAATAATGGGAAATGCATACAATGAAATTCTACTCAGCAATAAAGAACAAAGTTATATCATTTGCAAGAAAATGAAAGGACTTGGAGAACATTATGTTAAATGAGATTTGCCAGTCTCATTTCATATGTTTTCTCTAATATGTGGAAGCTAGAGAGTAATTGAAATACCAGAGGGACTCCAAATAATGGAGGAGAAATCTCAGTGGAGCCATGGAGGTGGTCTAAGGGAAAGGAAGGAGAAAGGTTGAGGTTTATTGAGGAAATTACTACCATCAACAATGTGTGCATATATTAAAATACCAATGTCAATCTCAGTATTCTGTATTGGAAAGATGGAGAGGCAGCATGGGGATGCACCAAGTGCTGTGTGCATGCTGTCACAGTCAACATGATTTACATCATTATGTGAGACTATAATGCACCAATAAAAGCATATATAAAAAGTGAACAGAGTAGGACTAAATCAAGTGATTCTTGTCTGAGGTAGTAGCTCAGTGGTAGAGTAGTTCCTTCTAGTGTGAAACTAGATTCAATACACAGCATCTCAAACCATTTTTTTCAGTATCACTTTCATGTCAGGTGAACAAGTAACATACAAATTACATAGAATAAAATGTTTCAGTGCATGCATGTATACCTTTTGATAAGAGTATCTGTAGCTTTCTTGTCAATGTGTCTAAAGCTAAGAACACACTTTCAGGTCTGATTACAGAATATTCTGCTCTATGTGTGTGTGGGGGGGGAGGGGTACCAGGGATTGAACTCAGTAGAATTTTACCTCTAAGATACATTCCCAGCCATATTTTATTTTTTAAAATAGGATCTTTTGCTGTTTCTGAGGGTCTTGCTAAATTGCTGAGGCTAGTCTCAAGTCTGCTATCTTCATGTCTCTGCCTCTCAAATACTGAACTTACAAGTATGTGATATACTTTGCCTTTCTTTCTTTCTTTTTTTTTTTTTTGCTAAATTTACCACCTGAGGGATGATTTAAAAATCTGTATTACCCACTGTTCATCAGAAACATTTTATTATAAATAAGACAAGATAAATAGTTAGCTTTTCATAATTAGGATGTTCTCTAAATCATCAGGAGGTTCATGAATCATTTTTATTGTCTAAAAAGGTAGCCTTTGTTGATAAAAATTCCATTTACATAAAGGCATAATGTCCATAAAAAGGAAATTTTTTTCTTTTATATGTAATAGATTTTTTCTTGAAGGACAGATGAAAAGTAATCCGGAAGCAGGTGGGATGTATACACATTTATTATGTAAGAAGAGGCAAAAGCTTTGGCTTAATGAGAAAAGTCATTTCAGTTAAAGGTGTGGGAGGACATTTTTTATTAAAACAAAGGCCAAAAATAAAAGGCATGTTAGCAACAATGTTGAATTTTTGTCTTGGGATCCAAAGAAAGGCTGAATACTGGTATAGAACAAATACAAATTAAGAAGAATCTAAGCTACCTGCTGAGAGATGAAGAAATACCTTGGCAGTTGGTACAAATGATTCTGGGTACATCCCTCATGTGATAAGATGAAGCCAAGACCTGAGGTGCATACTAAAGTAAACCACTAAGATTTCTTATTAGGGCAACATAAAGATTTTTCTTAGAACATCCTAGAACTAATCTTTTATGCAGTTCCTAGGAAATTGCCCCAGTTTGTTAAATTCCTGAAGGAAAATATTACTCACTACCTAATCTGTTTCAATGTTTTTTACTTTGGAACTGTGTGCATCTTAAATAATCCGGATGGGGCTGTGTTTATAGCTCTGTGGTAGAGCATTTACTTAACATGCTCAAGGCCCTGGATTTCATCTGCCATCCAGCATGGGGTAAGGGTTAGAAAGAGGTGGGAAGATACAGGTTTTGTGGGAGAAAGAGAAGAAAGAAGAACATATTCTCTCTATCTAGAGCCAAATGATTTGAACCATAAATGAGGTAGAGATACATTGGAAGAACACCAAAATAGATAAAACAAGTTTGTTGACTATTAATATGCATGCATATACTTTGATAGGATTGCAAACGCTTTTCAGAGAGGTGAGGTTGAAGGATTACTAAGGAGGTATTGGAGGAAGATGCTAATGCTAAAAGGTCTAAATGCAGAAGTCCACACAATTAAGAGCTTTTAGAAGTGTATTAATTCGCTTTTTCCCTGTATTGTGCATTGAGAATTTCAAGGTATCAAAGGAATGTTAGTATTCCAGGAATCAACAGTCCATGGTAAAAAAAAAAAAAGTTATAAAACAGAATTAAAATAAAATACAAGACAGAGGATTTTCAGAATGTTTTGACTCTGTCTGGAAGTAGTTTACAAATAATGATGGTCAGAATGTTCTGAAAACATGATCAGGTATTCTTACAACAGAGGATGAGCAATTGCTAAAATTGTAAATGGAAAACTCCCAGGGCTTCATCCTTGAAGATTCTTTACATGACTGTGGAGAGTTTTACTCTGAAGTCAAGGAGCTGACCTGAGTTTCCAGCCCTTTATATCTTAAAACAAGCTTGTTCCTTGTTCTAGTACTTAAAAAGAAAAAATAAAATAAAAACTGAATCTTTTTTAGAGTGAAGTGTACCAATGAGGTAACAGAAAAATAAAATCAAGAAATAAACAATTGGAGGTAATGGAGGACAAGCTTAAAAGATATTCTTTAACATATGGAAATGTGTTTAAGCTAACTGAGTAAACAGAGCCTGTGTGCCTATAATTTATCTCTCCTGTATAAATTGTGTTCTGCATTCCCTTCCCCCACCCTGAGATAAAAATAGTCATGCACATTAAGGAACAGGATTTGTGCTGTATTTCAGTGAGTCCAGTATGAAATGGATGCCTTTAAATAAGAGAAAAGGGAGAGACTCTTAACATCTGGGCCCTAAAACTATGAGGACCAATATAACCTTGTACATTTCAGCACTCAATAAATGTCACTGTAATGGAATAAGGGGGAAGAGGTACAGATGTTTGATGTTTCCAAAGCAAAGATATTCAAAAGCTGTACAGTGAGAACTCAGCCAGAGGAAATGTGTTTGGGAACTTGTTGAAGAATGTTGATTAGAGACCAAGGATACCTAAGTTTGTAAGGCTCCAAACCCTGGGCTACAGCAAACTTAAAATAATCTGTTTGTCTATATGAAAAAGTAGATTTTGAGATTATCACTAATTACGAAGATTTAAAGTTTTACACTTCCCAGCCAGGCATGGTGGAGCATGCTTGTAAACCCAGCATTTGGTAAGCTGAGAATGGAGGATCTTCTTGGTTCGCGGACAACCTCAGCTACTTAGTGAGGCCCTCTGCAACTTAGCGAGACCCTGTTTCAAAATAAAGAATAAAAAATGGGCAGGGGGTGTAGCTCGGTGGTCAAATGCCCCTGGGTTCCATCCCCAGACCCGCAAAATAAATAAATAAATAAATAAATAAATAAATAAATAAATAAATAAATAAAGTTTTATACTTCCTCTGGCATCTTTTAACAGTCCTTGGAAAATTCTCTCTCATTTAGGGTAGCAATGTGGGCTTATTTATTCCTGTATTCTCAGTAGAAAAGAAATGACATTAGTAGTCATGACAGAGAAAATGCAACGTGGCTTCTTGAGCACCACACTGTGACATCAGTAATTGTGCAGTCCTTGCTGGACCTTGATGATCTTGGTTTATCTGTCACCTCCCCAAATCCATGCCTCATACTTAACTAGATGGCCAGCATATGGAATCATCTAGAATACATAACCAAAATTATTCAGTAGAGGTTTCCTGGAAACAGTATAAGAAAATAAAAGGAAGCAATCTTTAATATGTTTTAGAGTTTTATGAAGTTGAAATGACCTAGCTGGTAAAACGGTGAATTCCATAACACCAGAGTTATTTATGAAAAAGCTGGATGGCCATGTAGTGGAAAGTGACAAAGATGTTTCTTGCATTGAATAGGGAGGTTTCTGGAGGACACGGAAGGGCTTGTCTCACTTGGTTCATATTGAGGGGTTAGATGATGCAGCCCAAGTAGGGTAAAAGGAAAGAAAGCTCATACTTGAAGCTGGGATATATACATATATATACTGATTACTCACACCAACAAAATAAGCAAACCTACACAGTTTGTAAATCATATAGCTTAGAAATGAAGAAAACTGAAGACATTTCATGAGCCAGATGGCCAAGCTTAGGTGCTTCATTTACAAAGCCAAATATTTTAAAAACCAAGACTAGTCCAAAGACAGAAAGAGGAAAACAAGCTGGGGTTGTCAGTGGCAAATAATTTTTAGGAGAGAAGCAAGATATAAAAACTGAAAACAGAACAAAACAAAGTGTCAAGCTGCCTCTGGTTTATGTGAGAAGGAAAATAAAAAAAAAAATGAGTAGCAAGATGGATAACCACTTTACCTGTGTGATTAGAGAAGACAAGAGTTGGGATCTGAATGTTAAGAAGCAGCAGACACGTGAAGATAAAGTGTCTTTGGCAGAGGCACAGTGCATTTGCAGAATCTTAAATTTGAGAGGAGGCTGAGTGTGTTCCAACAGCAGAAAAGGAGGCCAGGGAAGCTGGACTAAGGGGTGAGGGGAGGCCGGTGAGGCTTCCAGGTAGAGAGGGACTACATCATGTTGGTTTTGGTGGACTTCATTAAGGAATTTAGATTATATTCTGCTTGTAAAGGAAGTCATGTATTTTTTTTTTACCCTGAGCAGTGAGCAGTAGGGAAAGAGAATATAGATGGTGTGAGACACACATGCTACTTCAAATGGTTATGCAACAGAGGCAATGACAGCTAAAACAAGGGCCTCCATCATATTTTTAGGAGAATACAGGGAATAAATGTGATCAGTGGCATCTAGGGTATCTATGATGTACACATTAGGTATGGGGCAGGTCCTAGGATAGAGAGGGACAGGGAACCTTTCTTCATAGGGAAGTCCTCCAGATCCAGAGGAGTAGGTGGGAAGTTGAAAAATCAAAGACTGGGAACCAAAACATGCTGTCTTATCTCATGAAGTAAGTCACTTCTGGGGAGGACCAAAATTCAGGCAGAGGGGTCTCTTAGTGATTATTCCTGAAATTTTAGATTCTGATCAGACTCTTTCTGAGAGAAAATGAAGAGGGAGGAGTCAACCAAGCTACAGCATTTGGGAGTCCTCATAAATTTGGAATGCTGCCTCCCTGGCCAGAGACTGGGACAGGATGAGGCAACATGTGGGAATTGAACAGAATTATAAAAAGGACATTGCAACGGGGGATAAGAAGTAAATGCTGTACTAGGAAACTTTTAAAAAACAAAACTTGCCAAGCTATGATACTTGAAAATTAGGCAACCAAGTGAACATTTCTTCAAAAAATCATCTTAAGTAGCAGACACAAATTTTTAAAATGTTTTTCCTTTTCATGGCAATTTCAGAGCTCTTGGACAATACATATAAATATACACAATTATAAAAACAGGCATGTTGGATTTCTTCAGCAACGTTCTTCTCTCTGGTTTATCATTAAAGGCTGGTACGTAAGTCAAATCCATTGCAAAAAAATGAATATCTGAAACAGTCTATGATTTCTTAATACATTTTATTTTATTTTACAATTGTATTAGCACATCATAATTATGTAATAAAATGAGATTCAAAGTGATATATTTAAATACGAACACATCACTTGGTGTGTTCTCTTCCAAATTCTTTCCATTCTCTCCTCCTCCTTCCCTGTAACTATTAGTAAAATTGGCACTGACACCTTTTTATATGAACATAACATCATTTGTTCTGTTTCCTTCCTAAAGCTTCCTTTTCCCCTACTCTTCTCCCCTCCATTACCTTCCACTCCTCTACCTGTCTTTCCTCTCACTTATCTGAAGTCCCTGTTCTTTCTTACTTCCTCTCTAATTTTCATATATGAAAGAAAACATAAACTCTTGATTTTCTAAGACTGATTGATTTTACTTAGCATGATGGGATTAAGTTCTATCCATTTTCTTGCAAGTGACGTAATTTCATCCTGTATGGTTGAGTAAAACTCCAGTGTGTGTGTGGTGTGTGTGTGTGTGTGTGTGTGTGTGTGTGTGTGTGTGTGTGTGATTTTCTTTGTTTTAATAGACAACTAGATTGCTTCCGTAATTTGGCTATTGTGAATTGTGCTGCTATTAGCACAGGTAAGCAAATATCACTGTAGTATTTTAACTTTAATTATTTTGGAAATATATCAAAAAATAGTGCAGCTGGGAGTGATTTTAATTTTAAAAAACATTCACAAATTATTTTGTGTATGAAATCATCATTTTTTGTGGTACTGGGGCTGAAACCCTTCTACCTCCAGGGTACACTTCCAGACCTATTTTATATTTTTATTTGCAAACAGGTTCTCTTTTGCCAGCGAGGCTGGCTTTGCACCTGCAAGATTCTCCTGTCTCTGCCTCCCAGGTGTGGGGATTACAAGACTGCACCACTATACCTGGCTAATTTTAAAGCATGAATTTTAAAGAAACTACTACACTTTCATTCATAGTAAATTCTCTAAAGTTAATAGACAATATACAAAAGTAAAACAATAAATTGCTCTTTATAAAATTCAGAAAAGTTAAATAATAATTAAAAATATTCTGAAGTAATATGTACATGTATTTATTATTTGTGCATATTTCTTTTCTTTTATAATTAAAGACAATGAAACAAATGAAATGGGTAGCCAAACTAAGGATGTGCTGCTTTCTAGAACTGCCTAAATTCTATTAAGTTTTATTATTTGTATCTCATTTTCATTTATCCATGTTTTGTCTTTTTTTAAGTAAGTGGGTAGAAAACAAACATGGCACATAATAGCACAGTGTATCTGGAAATAAGTTGTCTGGTACTAGTATGTTAGTACCATACCAGTCTCTCTCTCCTCCATCCTAGGGCATAGCTCTCATCCTCCAACTCCCCCCATAGAATATGCTGCTGGAACTTCAGCTACTCTGTGTGAGTCAGATTAATTAGAACACAACTAAAAAGTTGCTTTAAATCTACCTTCTAGTAGTAGACTTCCTTCCTTCCTTCCTTCCTTCCTTCCTTCCTTCCTTCCTTCCTTCCTTCCTTTATCGTACTGGGGACCGAAACTACATCCGAATTAAACTACCAGGTTTAAACGTGATCTCACTAAATTAAACCTGTGATCCTCCATCTCAGCCTCCCAAGTACTGGGATAATAGGCATTTACCACCACATGTAGTGTAGTAATAGAGTTCGTACAAGCAGATTTTCGAGAAATCTCATGTATGTCCATCTCCAAGGAGATGTTTGGTCAGAATTTAGCCACATGACTAAAAGCTGACGAGGGACCCAGTTCAAAATGGATTGCCCTCACCAAGAAGAATGGTGTGGGATCATGAACACTGGAAGGTAACCAGAAGTGTCTGTGCAGATTAGTTTGATTTTCATAGCGTCCTGATGGCATGATAGCCTAAATATCAATTTTCCTCAGGTATTCCAGATAGGACCAATATTCTATTACATTGTTAGATTTCTCATATTTGAACAAATATGAGAATATCATTTAGGGGGTTGTTATATTTTGAATCGTGAGTATTTTTTCAAGGTTCATGTGTTAAAGGCTTGATACACAGTGTGCTGGAACCTTTAAGAATTGGGAGCTTCTGGGGAGCAACTTAGGTCACTGGGGGTATGCCCCTATAAGGGGTTTATGGACCCCAGTCTGTTTCTCTTTCTTTCACTTCCAAGGTATAAGATGTGACACACCATGTGATCCTACCATTGTTGTCCTATGTTACCAATCATGGACCCAAATCTCTAAAACTATGAGAAAAATAAACTTTTTTTCTTTTTAAGTTCTTTATCTCAGGAATTTGTCATAGCAATGAAAGCTAACTAACACTGGCATCAACTTTGTAATACTATGCTGTACTTCTCAACAATCAACTGGTAATTCAATTAATAAATCAATAATGTTATTTTTAATTCATTACAAAAGAACATATTGGTATTGCCAAATGTGTATCTCACTAAAAAGAATGTTGTAGAGAACATTTAAAACCAATGTGAGTTAAAGTTAGTTAAATCCTAGTGGAACTCATTGCTGTTATATTTTTGTTTCCTATATGTTTACAATAGAGAAATTCCAAAACTTTATACTAGTGGTTGAAGTAACTTGAGAAACACAAATCCCCTCTTTTTTGTTTTTTAACCTAGCAAAACTCATTTGGAGAATTCACCTGACACTCCTAATTTTCAAAACACACATCTTATCTACTGTAAATAATGTATTGAACATTACATCTATCTTTTTCAAAATATTTAATTCTTCTGTACAAATGAAATGGTACTGCTGAATTATAGCTATTTTTACATTTCGGGGAACCTCCATGTTTTATCTATAGTGGCTGTCATTTATTTTTTCTACCCACAGTGTGCATGTGTTCTAGTTTCTCTACATCATCTCCAGGACTTGACTTGTTCTCTCTCATTCTCTGGCTCTCTTTTAATAATGGCCATTATAACAGATATGAGATAATATCTCACTGTGAATTTTATTTTCATTTCCCTGATGATTAATGAGGCTAGTGATATATTTTGATCATTAACCTTTATACCATTCTGTATATCTCTTGTTCATATGTGTGTGTTCTTCATAGAAATATCTATCCAAAACCTTTGACTGTTTTTAAAGCAGATTATTTGTTTTTTGCTTGAGTTGTAGAAGTTCCTCACATATTTTACAAATTAACTCCTTGTCAAATATGTGGTTTATAATTATTTTCTCACATTTCATAAGTTTTCTTTTCATATTCTGTTTTATTTGCTCTGCAGAAGATTTAATTTGATGTATTCATAGTTATATATTTTTGCTTCTGTTGTCATACTTATTAAATCATTGGCAATACCAATATCATGAAATTTTTTCCTCTTTTTCCTTCTTGGAGTTTTAATAGTAGTCTTATAGATATTTTGTATCTTATATTTAAATATCAAAACCATTTTGACTTAATGTTTTTATATGGTATAAGAAAAGGGTTTCATTTTACTCATTTACATATAGATAATCAGTTTTCTCAACACCATTTTTTGAAAAGACTATCCTTTCCCCTTGACAAAAGCCACTTAAAAACATATTCATTGGCTTAATTCTTGATTCTCTATTCTGATCCTTACAAAAGTTATTATGTAAAAATTAATGACCTTTCCATTCACAGATACATGAATAAAGAAAATGATAAATAAAATATGGTATATGCACATAATAGACTATTGTTCAACCATAATAAAGAGAAAAATATTATCTTATGTGACAGCATGAATGAATCTTGAGGATAATATATCAAATGAAATAAGCTAGAAACACAAGATTAAAAATACATACTACTTTGCTACAGAGTTTAAAATAGTCAAATTCACAGAAAAGGAAAGCCTAATAATAGTTGTAACAGTTAAGAGGAGAAATGAGGAATTGCTGCTATTATATGGGTGTTCTAGTTTGGCTCTGGAATTTTCTCCAAAGGCTCATGTATTAAGTCCAGCTTGGACCTATTGTTGAGGTGGTAGAAACTTCAAGAGGTAGGCCCACGCGGGATGTTTTAGCTTTTTTATGGGGGCTGAGGGATCTGTTCTTGAAGATGCTGATGGGATATGGCCCCTCTGTTTGCTCTCTTTTGTGTCTCAGTAATTATGTGGACAGTTTGCTTCAACTTGTGAGCCTGTCATGATGCCCATCAGCAACAAGGCAAATTGACTGGTCTGAAACCTCCAACACTGTGAACCAACATAAATTTTTTCTCTTTAAATTTGCTTATCTCAGGCATTTTGTTACAGTGACAAAAATATGACATATATAATAGGTATAATGTTTTGGTTATGGAAGATGAATAAATTATAGAGATCTGCAAAATATGATGCCTGTAGTTTACAGTATTGTATTAATACCTGAAAATTTGATAAGGAGGTATATGTTATGGCATTTGTTGTTACCACAACTACAAAACTAAGAAAAGGCAAAATGTATGCCTTAGTGTTTGAATTCAGAACTTATTTAGACTAGTTTCCAACCATATGTATTACATTTATTTATTTATTTATTTTTGGTGGTACTGGGGGTGAAACCCAGAGGCTTTCTACCTCCAGACTATGCTCCCAAGCCTATTTTATATTTTATTTGGAAACAGGATCTCACTAAGTTGCTGAAAGCCTCACTAAGTAGCTGAGGCTGGCTTCGAACCTGTGTGATACTCCTGTCTCAGTCTCTCAAGCACGGGGATTACAAGTGTGTGCCACCATGCCCAGAAATATTACTGTTAAAAAGTCTTTTTTCCAGTGAAAATGAGGTCTTGCAGTATTCTGAACTTAGTCATCTTCAGAAGTCACTTCTTCAACTCTGTTTCTGTATATGTGGCCATAATAACTAAATATAACAACAGAAAATACCAAACAAGAAAGATTTTAGAGCAAATTAGAACAGATTGACATAATTTTGTTTGTAAGGCTAGCAAAACTTCAATGAAATAAGATAATCTTCCATAAAAATTTAGGTACGCTTTCTGATCATGAAATAATACTTTTGGAGAGATTCAAAATGGTGACTGCAGGACAGAACACATCTCAGTAGCTGAAACAAATAAAGTTCAATTACCGAGAAGACAGCATCTAGGCAAGCAAAATAAATACAGCTTACAAACCAAAACAGAAACAAGAACCATGGCAGAAGGAATCTA
The DNA here is from genome assembly GCF_963383645.1 of Muscardinus avellanarius. Taxonomy (NCBI): domain Eukaryota; kingdom Metazoa; phylum Chordata; class Mammalia; order Rodentia; family Gliridae; genus Muscardinus; species Muscardinus avellanarius. The sequence goes on along the minus strand of NC_137791.1, from coordinate 27,432,996 downwards.
ATAACTCTGAACTGTGAGATCCACTGCAAAAAGCCTGAGCGCGAGAAGGACCTGCTGTAGACTGGATGCCAGCACCATTGCTCTGACCAACATCAGTGCAGCATCCCCAAGAACTCCAGAAAAATAATCCAAGTGCTTGCAAGTGGCCACAGACCTCCAACATCTTAAGCCGCAAGTGGTGTCAGAACCAAAAGCCCATGTGCTCACGAAAGGCAGCACCTGTGGTGGTATATTGAGCCTTCCAGAGACCCAGAGCAGGACCAGGCAACCTTGTATGCTCAGAAAAGCCACCAAACACAGTGGCACAGCAAGCTCTCCAGAGACCCATACAGGTAACTGTGTATACCCTGAGAACCCACAGGACCTAGCTTGGGACCCAGCAGGCAGTCTAGTTAGAACCCCAGAGACACAGGAAAGGTGCTCAAGGCACACTACCTGCACAGTGTCACAGGGCCTGTGGCCAAGTCTTTATTAGATGCCCTCTGCACAAAGCTGTCAAAGGCAAGAGAAGGATTTAAGCAGAGACTGGGTTCAAAACCTGACAGTAGGGTACAGAGCAAAAACAGAGACATTGGCATAAACTCCAGAATCTACCACAGAGATCAGACATATAGCTATTATATGAACCCAGCCCCATATTTGTAAATTAGTAGGATTGTTTTTTGTTGTTGTTGTTCCATTTTTTTATTATTCTTTTACTTGGTTTTTTGTTGCTTTGGTTGTTTGTTTTGCTTTTTGTTTTGTTTTTTTGCGGGTCTGGAGATGGAACCCAGAGGCATTTGACCTCTGAGCTATACTCCCTGCCCTATTTTTTATTCTTTATTTTGAAACAGGGTCTCGCTAAGTTGCGGAGGGTCTCACTAAGTATCTGAAGTTGTCTGCGAACAACTACCCTCTGGTCTCAGCCTCTGGAATGCTGAGATTACAAGTGTGTGCCACCATGCCCAGCAGTTTTTCTTCTTTGTCTCATACTTTTGCTGGTTCTCTTTATTTTTGTCCTTTATTTTTGCTTCATTTTTTATTTTTTCTTCTTTTTCTTCTTCTGTTTTTTGTCTTTGATGTATAATACTTAACTTTGTATCTTGTTTGTTACTTTATTCAGGTTTGTTTGCTCCTTCCCCTCCATTCGTTTTACAAACTTCTTCACACTAGCCTATCTACTCCCTTCTCTCAAAATTTTATTATCCCTTACTTTATCTCTGTGTTTAATATTCAAGGTATTTCATATCTCCATTATTAAATACTCTACTAACTACAAGAGTCCTGCTATTTAACCTTTTCTCATTCTCAACCAGATACTACCTTAATATATTTAAATTGTTACTCAACCTAATCATATCCTCTACTTAACCCAAATCCTATAACCATTACCCCAGCTTCTCCCTCATTACCCAACCCTCACCATTGGAAAAAGCACTGCTTACCTCCCGGTACCTCTAAGTTCCTATTACTAAGATTGGATTAGACATAATACCCACAAAAGATGTAAAAACATCAGAAAAACAGGTCAGAGAACCATGAAAATATTAGAACTAGGAATAGTGAAGAGACAACAGAAATCATGAATACTGACCTACAAAAAAATGCAAGAAGGGAAATTCCAAATCCTGATCTACATTATGATAAAAGGCCTCAAAACAAATCTATATGAAATTAAAAAGGAAATGGAGATACTAAGAAAGAATCAGAAAGAGATCTGGAATGAAATGAAAGAGTCAATAAGTAAAATGAAGACAGCAATAGAACAAAATTCTGGAAATTAGACAAAATGGAAAGTAGAATATCACTGTTAGAAAACAATTCATTTAAAAGCAAAAACAGTGAACAGCATACAAAAGTCATTACAGCAACAAAACCTAAACACTTAACAACTATGGGACAATCTGAAATGTCCTAACTTAGGGGTAAAAGGCAGTGAAGAAGGGAAAGAGGTACAGAAAAAAGGCATTAGTAATTATTTCAGAAAATAATTTCAGAGAATTTTCCAAACATGGTAATAGACTTGGACCTACACAACCAGGAGACATAAAGAACACCATTAAGACAAGATCAAAGAAGGACCTCCCCATGCCATGTAATAATCAAAATGACCAACACAGAGGCCAAGGAAAAACTCTTAAAAGCAATGAGAACAAAAGGATGGGTGACATATAGGGGCAAAACAATAAAAATCATCCCAAAATATACAACCCAAGTCATGAATGCCAGGAGAGACTGATTTGATGTGATTCAGACCCTGGAAGCAAACAACTTCCAGTCAATATTGCTATATCCAGCAAAATTATTATTCAAATTTGATAGAGAAACAAAAGTTTTTCAAGATAAGCAGAATCTCAAAAAATTCATTAATTCAAAGCCAACACTAGAAAAAAAAAACACTTAAAAATAAACCATAAAGAAGATAAAAGAAACAGTTTTCAGAACTATAGAGGAGATGAAGGTGATCAGTGGAGCATCTAAGAAAAGAAGAAATAATAGGATAACAAACAGAAGACAGAACATAAAATGACAGGAAACAAAAATCATGTTTCAATAATATCTCTGAATGTCAAAGGACATAGACCAATCAAAAGACATAGACTGGCAATGTGGATTAAAAAAACATAATACAAATATATGCTGTTTGCAAGAAACTCTCCTTATAGCCAAAGACATTCATAGACTGAAAGTAAAAGGATGGAAAAACATATATCATGCTAATGGAGAACAAAAACAGGCAGAGAACAAAAATGCTGATATTTCAACAAAACAGACTTTAAGCTAAAATACTTCTGAAGAGACAAAGCAGAGCACCTCCTTTTGTTAAAAGGAACAATCCACCAAGAAGACATAATGATAGTAAATGTTTATGCCCCAAATGTGGTTGCAACCACATTTGTAAAACAAACCCTTCTGGACATCAGATGTCAAATAGATCTAATACAATAAAATTGGAAACTTCAAAACATCTCTCACACCACTAGATGGATCTTCAAGGCAAAAGATGAGTAAAGACTCTTAAGAATTAAAGAAAATTATTAACCAAATGGACCTATTAGACATATACAGAATATTTCAACCAGGAACAACAGAACAGACATTTTTCTCAGCAGCCCATGGAATTTTCACCAAAATAGATCCTATCCTGGGCCACAAAGCAAGCACCAGCCAATTCAAAAGACATAATATAATGCCCTGCATCCTTTCAGACCATAATGGAATGAAAGTAGAAATCAACAACAGGAATACCAAAAGAAACTATTTAAATACATGGAGATTGAAAGATACACTATTGAATGATGAGTGGGTAAGATCAGAAATTAGGAGAGAAATAAAGAAATTTCTGGAATTAACTGAAAATAGAGAACTTACCAAAATTTATGGAACACTTTGAAGGCAGTGTTAGAACAAAAGTTTATAGCATTGACTGCCCACATAAGAACAGAGAGTCACTAAGTAAATAACCTAATGACTCATTTCAAGGACCTAAAAACACTGCAACAGTCTAATCCCAAATTCAGCAGAAGGAAGGAAATTATTAAAATCAGAGCAGAAATAAATGAAGTAGAGAACAAAAAAACAATTCAAAGAATCACCAAAACAAAAAGCTTGGTTCTTTGAAAAGATTAATAAGATTGATGAATGCCTGGCCAACCTAACCAAAAGAAAAAAAGAATCAACTTAAATTATTAAAATCAGAAATGAAAAAGGAGATATCACCACATACAATGAGGAAATTCAAAGGATATCAGAAACTATTTTGAAATTTTATACTCCAATAGACTGGAAAACATGGAAGAAATTGATAGATTTCTAAGCACATATAACCTACCTAAACTGAACGAAGAGGACATAGCAAGCCAAAAACAACTAATAACAAGCAATGAAATATAAACAGCAATAAAAATTCTGTCATCAAAGAAAAGTCCAGACCCTGATGGGTTTCCAGCTAAATTCTACAAAAGCTTCCATGGAGAATAAATCCCAATACTTCACAACTTGTTCTGGGAAATTGAAAGAGATGGAATACTACCAAATTATTTCTATATGGCCAGTATCACATTAATCCCCAAACCAAATAATGATACCTCAAAAAAGGAAAATTACAGACTAATATCCTCAATGAACATAGATGAAAAAATTATAAACAAAATACTAGCTATATGCATTCAAAACCATATCAAGAGAATTGTGCACAACGACCAAGTCAATTTCATCCCAGAAAAGCAAGGCTGGTTCAACATAGGCAAATCAATACACGTTATTCACCACAAAAATAGAACTGAAAGCAAAAACCACATGATCATATCAACAGATGCTGAAAAAGCATTTGACAAAATCCAACACCCATTCATGTTTAAAACACTGCAAAAAATTGGAACATAAGAAACATATTTCAGCATCATTAAGACAACATACAATAAACCCAAACCCAACATCATTTTTAATGGGGAAAAACTGCAAGAATTTCTTCTAAAATCAGGAACAAGACATGGATGCCCACTATCACCACTTTTTTTCAATATAGTCCTTGAGACTCTTGCCACAGCAATAAGACAAAAGAAGGAAATCAAATAGGAATTCAAATAGGAAGAGAAGAATTAAAACTATCCTTATTTGTAGATGACATGATCCTTTATCTAGAAGACCTAACGAACTCAACCAAAAGACTACTACTGGAGTTGATTAACCAATTCATCAAAGTTGCAGGGTACAAAATCAGTATAAAGAAATCAGTTGCTTTTATTTATGCCAACAATGAATCTACAAAGAAAGAAATAAAGAAAAGAATTGCATTCACTATAACCTCAAAACCAATTAAATACCTAGGAATAAACCTAACCAAAGGTGTAAAAGACTTCTACAATGAAAACTATACAACATTAAAGAAAGACATTTACGAAGACCTTGAAAGATGGAAAGACTCCCTTGCTCCTGGATAGGCAAAATAAATATCATTAAAATGGCCATTCTGCCAAAAGTGATCTACAGATTCAATGCAATTCCCATTAAAATACCAACAAAATTCTTCATAGACCTAGAAAAATCAGTCATAAATTTTATATGGAGAAAGAAAATATACTGAACAGCCAAAGCAATCCTCAGCAATAAAAACAAGGCAGGAGGCATCACAATCCCAGATTTCAAATTATACTATGGAGCAATAGTAGTAGAAAAACATGGTATTGGCACAACAGGCAGACTGACCTGAACAGAATAGAAGATACAGAAACAAACCCACACACCTCTAATCAATTCATCTTTGACAAAGGGCCCAAACTCATACACTGGAGAAAAGACAGCGTTTTCAACAAATGGTGCTGGGAGAACTGGCTATCCATTTGTAGAAAGATGGAACTAAGGCCAGGCATGGTAGTGCACGCTTGTAATCCCCGTGCTTGGGAGGCAGAGACAGGAGGATCGTGCAGGTTCGAAGTCAGCCGCGCTGGCTTAAGAGACCCTGTTTCCAAATAAAAATGTAAAATAGGTCTGGGAGTATAGCCCGGAGGTAGAAGAGCTTCCAGGAATCCCAGTACCACGAGAGAGAGAGAGAGAGAGAGAGAGAGAGAGAGAGAGAGAGAGAGAGAGAGAGAACTAAATCCTTACCTCTCATTGTGCATAGGAATCAACTAAAGATATATCAAAGACTTAGAAATTAGACCAGAGACTGTGAAGCTATTAGAAGAGGGCATAGACTCAATACTCCAACACACAGGCACAGGCAGGAACTTTCTCAACAAACCTCCAAAGCACGGAAACTAAAAGCAAGAATTAACAAATAGGATGGCATCAAACTAAAAAGTTATTCTCATCAAAGGAAATCATCAAGAAACTAAAGAGGAAGCCTACAGATTGGGAGATCTTTACCAGCCACCACTCTGATAGAGGGCAAATATTCAGAATATATAAAGAGCTTAAAAGACTCTACACTAGCAAAACAAATAACCAAATCAAGAAATGGACAACTGAACTGAATTGACACTTCACAAAAGAAGAGATACAAATGGCCAATGAAAAGATGTTCAGCATCATTAGCCACCAGGGAGATGCAAATCAAAACTACACTGAGATGCCATCTAACTCCAATCAGAATGGCAAGCATAAAGAAATCAAATAACAAATGCTGACAAGGATGTGGGTAAAGAGGAACTCTTTTACACTGTTGCTGGGAGTGCCAACTAGTTTAGAGATAGGTGTGGAGATTCCTTAAAGAACTGGGAATAGACCCACCATATGATCCTGCTATACCACTCCTGGGTATCTTTACAAAAGGTTGAAATCAGAGAACTACAGTAATATATGCATACCCATGTTCATGGCAGCACAATTTGTAATAGCCAAAATATGGAACCAACCTAGGTCTCCATGAACAGATGAATGGATTGCAAAATTATGGGAAATACACACAATGGAATTCTACTCAGCTATAAAAAAAAAAGATCAAAATCATGTTATTCACAAGAAGATGGAAAGACCTGGAGAACATTATGTTAAATGATATCAGCCAAGCACAGAAAGAGAAGGGACATATGTTTTCTCTAATAAGCTCAAACTAGAGAGAATTGGGGATACCAGAGGGACTCCGGATAATGGAGGGGAAATATTAGCAAAGCTAGAATGGAAGTGTAGGAGAGGAAGAAGGCTGAGGTTGATTAATGAAGGAGCTACATCCGAATTTATGTAAAATACAAATATAGCATGTTTGTCCTGGACACTTATTGTTGGGGGGGAGGGGAAGTGGGTGGGGAGAGGGCACCAAGCACAGTCTGAATATATGCCATTTTCAATATGTTCCACATAAAAATAAAAAAAGAAATAACACTTTTGTCAAAAATTTCTCAGACTATGCCACTTAAAAGATTCTTTTTCTAAGGTTTTGGTTATCTTATCCTGGTTCTAGGTTTCTAATTCTGTTTTTCATATGGCTTAATTTTTAATATTCCTTGTACCTAAAGAGTTAACTTATATCACAACATTTTGAACTGAGTAATGCATTTCCAGTAGCTTTCTAATGCAGATATGAATAAAAAATATTGAAGTATGCTGACTGACAAGTAAGTGGAATTGGTGAGGCTCACTTGGGAAAACAACATAACTTATAAAATGATATAATAGAGCATCACTAAAAAATAATTAGGGTATTTATAGCATAAGCATATTTCCCTAATAATGAAAAGGGGTACCAACATACCAGAATGAAACTGCATCTCATATTGTACAATTATAAGAGCAAATTACATATACCAATAATGACATATTTATAATAATCAGTAAAGGTAGAATAAAAATAACAGAGTAGAAACATATTTGTATGGTCTCTTAATTAGTATCCTCTTTGGAGTTTATAGCTTTATTTGGGGCCAGGTTGTTGAAACTCTGTTTTCTCATTTACAAAATAGTAAAAGTATAGACCTAGCTAATAGGACCATAGAGAAGACTGTATTAACACATTAAAAGAAACTAGGGAAATAAATTGCTCATGTTGAATGCTTAATGAATGCTGCCTAGTATAATGAAGTTACTGTATAAAAGGACCAAGTACTTTTTGATAAATATGATCATATTGATTTTGTGTATATACTTTGTGATTTTTTTCCAAAACACTTTGTATGGCTTATTTTATGTGATAATTGTCTCACAGTGCTTTTTTATTCAGCTATCTTTTGCAGAAAGTGGGTTTCTAGCAAGCACTCAGCTTTCTTGTTGGCTATGATTATTACTATAAAAATCAGTGCTCTGCTCCAGGCTATTCTAAACAGGGTTGTATATCTCTGTGGGTGTATTAATGTGTGTGTGTGTGTGTGTGTGTGTGTGTGTGTGTGTATTAATAGTGAGATTTACTGTTAATTAATTATATTACTACTATAGAGTTCTGGTGAGTACATAGCTAAAATACAGAGCAAAATAAAACAGAATACCAGTGAGCATTCTCTAATAGCATTGCATAGATTCTCCACAGTGAAAGAGAATAAAATTCTGGATTAAACAAAAATACTAAATCTTGCTTTTATCTATCAGTCTTTTAGTAGTTCTTGTCCTATTTATTTTATAAATTATACTAATATGTACCTTACTTATGGGAGGCTGAAGTAAACATGTCCATTTTGCACTAAGGCAAATGTATTAGGAAATGTATTAAAAGAGGATCTCTATATCCAAGTTGCCCAAATGCTAGTCTTTACCACTTATTACCTATCTATTCATGGATAAGATATTTAAAATTCTCTAAGTGTCTGTTTTCTACTGTATAAAATGATGATGATAACAGCATAAACTGCCTAAGGGTATAGCGAGAATTAAATAAATCAGTATAGATAAAGCCCAGATCAGATCATGTGCAAGGTCAATGCTATAGCTTTTCTCACTACTTTTTCCAGACCATATGTAAAATATATAATTTGGGAGGATTCTTCTAATTTTCCAAGCCAAAGCATTTTCACTGTTGTTTTCGGTATTCTCTAGCATTTTCCTTACATTAAGGAAACTACCATTTAATTGGAGGATGCTGCTAACTCTGTGCTTTTTTTTGAATAAAATAAGAATGAGAGACTGCTCCTCTTCAGAGCCTCAGCCTTCCAGAGTAAGAGTGAGACAGAGAGAGAGAGAGAGAGAGAGAGAGAGAGAGAGAGAGAGAGAGAGAGAGAGAGAGAGATCTGATGCTCACTGCCAGAATGGCCCTAGGATTTTTGGAATAATTACCAGTGATTTTAATTCCCATTTTGTCACCACAAGAGGAGCTTTGCTCAACATAGCAGTTGATCTAAGATCATTTCTTCCTCAAGCTCTTCCCCCCACCAGGGCACATAGATAACCCCTCTAAAATTTACTTATACATATATAAATCTCAACTGGCCCACTCCATCTAAATGTGCAATGTGTCCCAAGTTAATTTGTCATCCTTGTTCTTGATCTTCTCATATCATCTCAGTATACAAGGCAGAGTCTCTATCAGCTAACAGAACCTACATTGAACTTTACTTTTGCTCAGGTACTCTAAGATAACACAGGTTTCAAATATTCAGCCTAACTCTTCATAGGACTAAGTGCTAAACTGAATTTGGAGACTATAAATTTGTAAAACCTACCATCATATAGAACTATGGGATTTTTTTTTCAATTTTTCTTGGTTCAAAGAACACAGACTCTAGGTTATTTGTTTTGTCTTTGAATTTTTTTTTTTTGAGGCAGTATTATGCTATGTTGTGGAGCTGGTCACAAACCCTGGGGTCAAGTTATTCTTCTGCTCCAACCTCCTGAGTAGCTGTGACTACAGGTATGCACTAGCAAACCTGGCTCAGATTTGGATATTTGATCATGGGTTTTATGTATTTTATGATATAATGTGTAAATCAAATAATCTGTAAATAAAACAACACTGTAAAATCTAATTGGTACAAAACATAGTGCCCAGAAGTCAATGTCTCTCAAATAAAGCAAAGTAAAAACATGTCTGCACATCAGAAACATTTTTACTTGGTTTATATGTTCAGTAAAAGTTCATATAAAATGACATTTGTTATGATACTGAATTTATCTAGATTTTTGGAGCACTTTACAAATTTTTGTGCATTTCTTTTATTCTCTCTTACATTTTCTGATGATATAAAATATGAAGACTGGGAAAATTTTAAGTGATATTTTTCTGTCTCCATTAATTTTATCACTATATAAAATATTACCACATAAAGAACAAAAGGTCTTTTTCTAGCAATGTATAACATTTAATTTTAAAAATACAAGCAGAAAATAAAAACTTAACAGAAATTAGCAATGTCTTGACCCAAGTCCATTCTGTAAATGAAAAATCGAGGCCAAGAGAGCAGCCAGTGACCCAAACAGAACATAGTCAGCCAGAGTTTTATTTGCTATTTTCATGTCAATCATATACAATTAACTACAGGCAAAGTAAAAATTTGGGATACTCATTTTACATCTTTGTCATTTCAAAGCTTGTATGTGAACTTTGTATTCATTTTGAAAGATCAAAATAGTGATCCAAGCCATCTGCATATTCTATTTTTTTAAGTATTAGCAGTGTGTTTGTGGTGTAGCTTTGAGGAACACACATTTCTTGTGATCTTGTTTTAGTATTGAAAGATACAGTAAAACTGAAGGTCTCAACATTTCTTCTCACATTCTCACAATTACAAAAGAATATATAATAAGCATTAAAATATAAATTTAAAATGGGTATGGCTGTTCTTAGTTGTAAACAAAATTGTGTGTGTGTGTGTATGTGTGACTCTCACAATTACAAAAGAATATATAATAAGCATTAAAATATAAATTTAAAATGGGTATGGCTGTTCTTAGTTGTAAACAAAATTGTGTGTGTGTGTGTGTGTGTGTATGTGTGACATCTTTCCTTAATATGACATCCATTCAATGCAGCTATCCTGTTCCATTTGCTTCTGCAAATAGAAAAATATCTTGATTTAATTTAAGATAAATTATCATTGTTATTTATAATGAAACAGAACACTTGAAGCTCTTAACAACATATTTTGTTCTATGATTTCTTGTACAAAGCCAGTAAATCATCACTAATGGAATGTCTTCAAAGAGGAAGCCAGGTCAAAGGGGTAGAACAATTTTTCCTGGATCACATAACTCTGATTCTGAGCACTGAACCAGAGATTAGAAATCCTCACTCTAAATCTTTCTATATCTTTCATGTAAGACTCTTGTGTTTTGGAAGCAAGGGCATTTGACCTCATATGAATCACCAACCCAAGTGCCTAAAACCTGGAAGAAGATAAGGGCTTGCAAAATTTAAATAAATCATAGCCTAGAAAAAAACCCACAGCTTTGTCAAACCATCAAATTCTTGGCATCTCTTTCTTTCCTTTTAAGGATTTTCTTGCTGGAGTTCACATTTAGGTTAAAGATTTGAAAGAGGTTACACTTAAACAACTTTGTTTCTGCTTGAAACATACTGCCAATAGAGTCATTCTAAAAATGCCAATCAAGCAAATGCTAGTCAAAGAATGAAGAATACCCAAATGTGCACAGAATTAATTTGGTTTCAATAAACTGAAGCCAAGGGATAGAAGTAAATTTATGCTCCACCACCCCCAGAGGATGCCCTCCTTTGCATCCTCAAGGCAAAGGAGGGTACTTTGCCTCTGATACTCCGGGCATGTAGGATAAATGGTATACTTTATTGTGAGTGAATTATCTGCTGGAGCATTTCAAATCTGATGCTGAAGTTCTTGGACAAAAATTCCTTATATTCTATGTCACATCAAAATATATGGAAAAAGCCGGGCGTGGTGGCGCACGCTTGTAATCCCTGGGCTTGGGAGGCTGAGACAGGAGGATCTCACAGCTTCGAAAACAGCCTCAGCTACTTATTGAGGCTCTCAGCAACTTAGTGAGACCCTGTTTCCAAATAAAATATAAAATGGGTCTGGGAGTATAGCCCGGAAGTAGAAAGCCTCTGGGTTCCACCCCCAGTACCACAATATATATATACATATATATATATATGGAAAAAATTAACCAACTTCAAGATCATCTTGGGTGTTTGAATACATATCTAACTAGCTAAGCATATGAGCTCTCAAATCCAGAAAACCAATAACTTCAAGAACATATGAGACAAACATTGTTTGTCTCAAAATTTGGCCAAGTATCTATAGGTCTTTTGGCCATATTTATTTGGGTGGCTCTGAGAATAGGATATGCTTAGATATCTTAGATATGACACAACTTATTTCTTTATCTGTGCTAAGCTGCAGGGTATTTGTGTATCATTTCTGCTCTTTGCTGTGTGTTCTTACATACCAAGGGTCTTTTGGGGATATCTGGGCCAGGACTTTTCCTCCAGCCACTTTGATTGAGGATATTTTCTGAGAGAGATTGATCAAAATCTTGAGATGCCTCAAAACAGGCACACTCATTTCTATATACTGTATTCAAAGAAAATCATAGATACAGACAAGATTCAAGAGGAGCAGAATAGGTTCTTTTTCTTTATTGAAAATCTGGAAAGCCACAGGTACAAGCTTGATCTAGTTGCCACTTCCTTTAAGAGTGTACACGTCCCCTAGGAAGTGTATACTCTGAATTCCTTCTCTATCCTTTGTGTTGTACCCCACATTAGCCCATTCTTGGCATCTCTCTCTGGCCACACGCCTGTATGCTTCTTGTATACAAGTGTATCAGCTTTCTGTTACTGAAACAAAAACCTGAGATAATAAACATAAAAAGAGGAAAAATTTAATTGCGTCTCATAGTTTGAAGGCTTTCAGTCCACAGCCAATTGGCACACTGCTTTCAGGCCTGTGGTGAGACCATGCGTACTTATGTGAATCTTTGACACAGCAAAATTACTCACCTCACAGCTAAAATCAAGAGAGGGAGAGAAGGAGAAGGGTCCCATGATCTTTAAGGAATGCCACCAATGACCGAAAGACCTCCCATAGGCCTCACAGGAGCTCCTCCACTTCCCATTCATGCCACCCTGGGGACAGAGCCTTTAATACATGGTTCTTTGGAGGACACTTATCCAAACCAAAGATCGAGTCTAAAACGGCATTCATTTCACAATGGAAAAGCACAGGTACCGTTTTCCTTTAAGGCATTTGCTTTCATTTACAATCTCAAATAGAATCAAATTACCTTCCTTTATGTGTTACATTAACAGATAGCAATATGAATAACCAATATTAAATATGCTTGTTATTCATTTAAACCAACCTCTTATATTTACTTATTTAATTGTTATTGGTACATTGCAATCATACATCACAATGAAGTTCAGAGTGACAGAGACACACCTACACACAGCACTTGGTGAGCTTCCCAGGTCAGGACATTGAGATTGACATTGGTAATTTCGCATAAACACATCCTGTAGATTGGAGTGTTTCCTTTATAAAATCCCCCTCTCCCCGCCAACAAGTCCTGTTTTAACAGAATGGATCCCTTGTAAGTAAAAACAGCCAGCACCGCTGCCTGGATCAACACCAGCCTTCACTTCCCATGGGGGAAACACTTGGAACTGCTTGTCCTCCACACATGTTGTCCATGCCTCTGAAATAGCCCAGACACTGAGATGTTTGACTCTCATGGGTATATTCCAGGTACCCTGTGGACAGTGTGAAACAGCATAAAATTATCCACAAGCATATGTGCTCTTTTACAGAAGAAAATGTCCATAATTTCTACCAAATCCTAAAAAGGAAGAATCTATGACTCAGGCAAGCTAGGAGTACTACATATTTGAGTGAAACTGATAAATAAACCTGAACTCTAAAATGCTAGACCAGAGTAGACTCACTCCCTAAGAGCATTTTTAAAATTTTTCTTACAGGTTAAAGAATGGATATATGACGGAAGCATTTTTGAGGACCAAAGAGAGCTACCTTAATTTACTCAAATTTGCAGAACTAAATTGCACACTTCAAGCTGCTTTTGCAGGTGATATGGAGATCCATTAAACTTAAAAATAGCCCTATTCTGTTCATACTTTACAACAACTTTAATGAGAATTTGTGTGTGTGTGTGTGTGTGTGTGTGTGTGTGTGTGTGTGCCATTGGGGATAGAATCCAGGGGCTTTCTACCTCCGGTCTATACTCCCAGACCTATTTTTTTAATATTTTATTTGGAAACAGGGTCTCACTAAGTTGCTGAGAGGCTCACTAAGTAGCTGAGGCTGGCTTCAAACCTGTGCGATTCTCCTGTCTCAGCCTCCCAAGCATGGAGTTTACAAGCATGCGCCACCATACCCGGCTTTAGTAAGAATTTGATGATGCATAAATGCAACCCCAGACCTTTATTATTTATTAATAATGAATTGATTAATTGGTCCCTGAGATATTTGTACTGGAAAAGGGTGACCTGAACAGGAGTGCACTGAGAAGAGGGATAGAGAAGACCTAGAAAGGGCTGGGATCAGCCTGTCTAGCAGCTGACATCATTTCCTCTCTGTCCTGTCCCTACGGCGTTCCCGGGTTTCGGCTCCACTTGTCGCATCCCTAAGGCTCCGGCAGAGCCCCAGGAAAGAAGACACAAACGCTGAGTCTGTTGATGATGCTTCCTCTTTAATGCTTCTTCCTTCAATGCGCACGGCAGGCAAATATATATCAACATCATAACCCATCCCTCATCATCCCACCAATCCCAAGCTTCCCACAGCTAGGGCATGCACATTTCTAACCCTCTCATAGGCGGGCTGGTGGGAGCACGAGGCGCTGTGTCACTGATCATCCGTAGGGCGCCTGATAGGGCACACTGTGCAGGCTCAGGGCACCGCCAGCCTCGTGAGCCTTGTGACTTGGCAACATACCTAGGCACCATCTTGAGCCACCGCCCCATCCCTGTCTAGCCGAGCGGGCCCTGACACTTCTCCATACAGAAAAGCTGGGCAATGACCTGCACCATCCATATTCTTTGTAATCAGGTGTGACCACAGTCCTGCTGTGTCTTGAATTAGTTGTATCTTGACAGAATGGAGAAGCTGGAATTTTAAGAGAACTTTATTAACTTTGACAAGGACAGATTTTTGGGGGGTGGGAGTTGGAGTGAAGGGAGATCAGGGCAGATACGGTGTTGTCCTTTCCTGCTTTGGGAAAACAGAAAATATAGTCAGGGAAGAAACACTTTTTGTTGATTAAAATGTTAAGAGAGGGAGTGAAGTGTCCTACAATTAGTCTTAAAACCTGCACAGTTATAATCATGTAGGTCTTACAAAATGTCACTCACTTGTGATCCATCAGTGTTTAATTTCATTTTTAGTTTATCTATCAAAGCTCAGGAAGAAGAAATTTTAGCTTACTCAAATATGTCTGTGAAGCATCTTTTTGCAGGAAATCAGTGGTCTTGTCATTTCTGGACTTAACCCAACAGTAGAGTGACTTGTAGCCAGGCATGGTGGCACATTCCTGAAATCCCAGTACTTGAGAGGATGAGACAGGAGAATTGAAGGTTCAAAGACAACCTCAGCAATATAGAGATAAATCTAGTGAGATCCTGTTTCAGAACAAAAATGTTAAAAGACTGGGTCATAGCTCAAAGGCAGAATGACCCTGGGTTCAATTCCCAGTAACATAAAGATAAATGAACAAAATAAAAAGTCTTGTAAACATCAATTCCTTCTCCTTATTCCATTACATAATGTCACAAAGCCAGTCAATTTTACTTCTCAAACAGTCCCCAAACTGATTGGCTTGGCCTCAGTGTCTTCATGTACAGCCACAGTCACTGCCTCTCCTGATTGGCTTGGCCTCAGTGTCTTCATGTACAGCCACAGTCACTGCCTCTCTTTTTTACTGATCCCATCATTTTCCTTCCTGTGAACAGAGAGTCTTTATCTTCTCTTAAATATTTTAAAGTCATTTCTACGTTAATGCAATCATGGTAGACTTTCAAGTAAGACACAAAAGTAATAATTTTTAAAGGGGTCAAATGTATTTTCTTCATTATAGCTAAGAAACAAAAACAATAACAAAACAAGGCAACTGAAAAGAATTCAGTGCAATTCAATCTTTAAGCTGAGTCTCCACTGATATTATAAGAAGCCTGTTAACATATTTCTTGAGCCTTTTTTTCGTGTGTGGGTCTGGGAATGGTACCTAGGGGCATTCAACCTCCAAGCTACACCCCCTGCCCTATTTTTATTCTTTATTTTGAAACAGGGTCTCACTAAGTTATGGAGGGCCTCACTAAGTAGCTGAGGCTGTCGATGAACCATGATCCTATGGTCTCAATCTCCCGAATGCTGAGATTAAAAGAGTGTACCACCACGGCCGGCTCTAAGAACCTTTTTTTAAAAAATAAATTTTGTGAATTTTTTCATGTAGAAGTAAAATATCAAAAAGAGTATATGAGGATAGTTAATCCTAAAATAGAAGGACAAGTACTTACTATATAAAGCACATACATACAGGAAAGTTCATTGTAAAAGGAGAAAAATATGGCTCAGGGAAGAACTTATAATACCTTCCCAAAGTGTCCATTGGTAAATTTTGAAGAAATATTTCAACACATAGATGTTTGGATACAAAAACACCTCTATTCTCACACAGTAACTTTTTAAATTCTCAAAAGCGGAGGACACTCTATTAGGACTACAGGTGAGATGCTTTAACTAATATAATCAAATTTTGCCAGGAAAACATTTTTTAAATGCTGAAATCAAGATATAGAGAAAAAAAAAAAAACATGCCCTGTAGTCTTTAACTGGGATATGTGTGAATCTCTGGGGTTATTTTGTGTTTCTGTGTGTATTTTTATGCACTTTTTCCCTATGAAAGAGAAATTGCCTGTCAGCCAGTATTTACATCTCGTTTTGGATCTATCAACAACAGCTAATCTTTTTACATTTCTGTCCTTGAAAATATCCTTTCAGCCCCAGCATCCTTTTCAAAGTCATCTTGTAATTTGTAGCTTGAATGCAGAAGTGCAGTTTACCCTTGAGACAACATTTAGAGCCATTTCTTAAATTAGGACATGAGTCAGAAGCCAACAGAGCCATTCCATGATTCTACAGTACACAAGTCAATTTTGGGCATCAGACCAGCAAGACAAACTTTCTTCAATAATGAGAAACCATAATTCTTCTAAAGTCCCATCAAAGTGAAAACAAAAAGGGCTCAAATCTCTAAAATTCTTATTACATTTATAGGCATCAATGGATTCGGTTATGACACTGTACAAGGAACTTTTAATATTTATCCAAACATTTCCAATAATTAAATCATATTTTGTCCATGTTGCCTGACACTTGCTGGCACCAGCAGCGTGCTCATCTCCACAGAGGGCTGAGGAAATCAAGGGTAATGATCTCCTACCACTAATCCATAGGAAGCTGGAGATTTTACTGTAATGTATTATAGGAGGTAAATTGCAGATTTGCCATCGCTGAACAAACAACTTAAAACGATAGACCGGAACCAAAGGAATGAAATTAGAGAGAAATGCATGATTGACTACATCACCCCAAATTTAGGCCACAGAAACTTCACAGTGAGGAAAATGGTCTAAGAGTGGAGCTCATGACAACGAGCAAGAACTCTTCTATTGTAGTCTTAAAATAAATTACTGTAATGAAGAAGCTCTCAAAACAGCAAGTGCTATTTCAGGTTTTATTAACATATATGTTGGTTTAAAATAAATGACAGTTCCATGTATCACTGAGAGCCCACCTGCTAAGTGGGCTGTTCTTTGGACGGAGACTATGCCAATTTGGAAAGTTCCCTTATGGGGAATGGTGAAAGGATCCAAGTGTGCTGAATAAGCACGAGTGTATTTAACAAAAATAAAGGACCACTTTCTCAAATGTTTGCAGCACAGTCATCTGTGCTTCAAAGAAGCAAGGGCCTGGAGGTCGAATGACAGCCTGCTGTATTTTGCATCTGGAATGTTTTCTCTGACATTCACCTGTTAAAGGCTTAGTTCTCTGATGGACACTGTTTGGGAGGTGGTGGGAACTTTAAGAAATGGGACCTTTCAGGGTATGCCCTCAGAGGCCACTAGGGGACCTCTCTCTCTCTCTCTCTCTCTCTCTCTCTCTCTCTCTCTCTCTCTCTCTCTCTCTCTCTCTCCCTCCCTCCCTCCCTCCCTCCCTCCCTCCCTCCCTTCTCTCCCTCTCCCTCTCCCTCTCTTCCTTTTTCTCCCTCCCTCCCTCCCTCCCTCTCCCTCCCTCCCTCCCTCCCTCTCCCTCCCTCCCTCCCTCTCCCTCTCCCTCTCTTCCTTTTTCTCCCTCCCTCCCTCCCTCTCCCTCTCCCTCCCTCCCTCCCTCCCTCTCCCTCTCCCTCTCTTCCTTTTTCTCCCTCCCTCCCTCCCTCTCCCTCTTTCTCCCTCCCTCCCTCCCTCTCCCTCCCTCCCTCCCTCCCTCCCTCCCTCTCCCTCCCTCCTTCCCTCCCTCTCCCTTTCCCTCTCTTCCTTTTTCTCCCTCTCTCCCTCTTTCTCCCTTGCTCTCTGGACATGAGATGGGTAGCTCTGCTTCACCAAGTAGTCTCCATCACAATGTGCAACCACAGGTTCCAAACATCAGGGGCAACTGATGGAATTGAAACCTCTCAAACCACATAAAGCCTTTTTTCTAGATAAGGTGACCATACAAATATGTGTGAAGCTTCAATGAGTAATACTTACAGTTATCATTTTATGATTATTTTATCATATTTCATTATATAGTTATTGAAGGGTCGGCACAGAAAAGACCCAAGGCCAGCCGTCAGAGATAAGCAAGCAAACAAGCAAGCAAGCAAGTAAGCAAAAGCTTTATTAAGACAGCCCAGCTCCCTTTTATATCAGGCAGCTGGGAGGAGGGGGCTTCCGCTCACAGCGGAAGATCGCACAAAGTACCGGGCGTTTATTGATTGGATGGTTCATACCCCAGTGAGGGTGTTATCAGGGGACTGGTTGTTGGGCATCCCGTGGCCCCCTTTGGCTGGCTATGAGGTAATCAGCACAATCCGGAAGAGAAGCCAGAGAGGCACCATCTTTGGCATGACTGGGCTGCTTATCCTAACAGTTATAGTTATCTCCCTTATTTCTTTCCTTTCTTTATTTTTTCTCTCTTTCCTTTCTTTGTGTCAGGATGAAGAAACACTGCCCTTTACTTTTCTGTAGATGATCTGTGTAGAAAACAGAATTAGACACACTTGTTTTTAGAAAAACATGACATCTAGCAGTGTTGAAGATGTATATATATATATATATATATATATATACATATTGTATATTATATATGTATGTATAAATTACATATAATATATATCTTCATATATCTTCATGTAATTCAATTTTATATTTTAAACTGTAAGCTAATTGTGCTAATTGTTCTCATACACATTTTATAACTAAAACTGGAATGGAGTACTATTTCTGCTTTCACTAGGCTAGAAAGTATTGTTTATTCTTTCATCACTGAAAGAAAAGCTGAGTGTCTGCGTTTCTAGCTGTCAGCACCCTCAGCTGCAGAGGTTGATTACCCTACTAATCACATGCCAAGCAAAGACCTTAGATCACCATCTGCCAGAGCACAGCCCGAGGTCCACAGCCTTCTCTCTGTCAGCTTGAGTACTGAAACAACCCCATGACAGTGACTCAAAAATGAAATTCATCATAAAAGTGAGAAACTGCTCTCAGAGAAGTTGCCACATGAAATAGTAAATGCTCTTGCAAATAGGTTAGATAAATCTTCCATTATTTAGAAAGCATAGAAACTAACAAATGGGTTTTTCAAGGAATCTGACAGTCATTCTAATATGTTTATTTTCAGCCTCGCATTTGCAAGGCTGAAAATAAAAATTTATAATTTTGGTGCAAGTTCTTCGCAGGAGAAACTAAACACAAACAATTACAAGTAATTTAGAAAAGTTTATCATAGAATCTGTTTCTCTATCTTCTATACATATTCAAAGCAATGGGAAAGCTAGCAAGAGAGAGTTTGCCCATAAAGGCTTTCCAAAGAATGTAAAGACATGTCAATAAGGGTTACTTACAAATTAAATTTAATACTTGAAGGTATCTTAAAACTATTCACTTCCTTATTATTTTACATATGAAACTAAAGAGGAGAATAAAACAGAGATATTTAATTCACACACAGAGGAACCAAAAATAAATAAGATCTGGCGATTTTGTTCATAGTTCTTTCTCCCCAACAAATGTTCTACCCTATAATCAGTCACCAAAGGCCTAAGACCAGGTTAACCATATGCTGGTTTCGGGAGCCATGCAAAGACACATTTTCACGAAAACAGCTAACATCACAGGAGAGAAGCTCCCAATGTTAAAATACGATGCTGAATTTTTCTATTTCAGTTGCATCAACAACAATAGCTAAATTATGAGGCCATGGTCACGTTTCACCAGTTTATAAAGACTGTGTTTAATATCATAGAACTTTTATTTTACTTTTTATAGCTCACACCACTGTATATTGGGTGGTTCCCTCCTCCTACTGTTTCTTTTGTGTTTCAAAAATTATTTGTTTCTCTTACATTTATTAGTCATAGGATACACTTGGGGTCTAATTATGAGTCAATGTGTAGATTTGCTTTTTTATTTACTGATATTGTTATCATATAATTTCATTGAAAAGTTATCCTAAGTACTCAGTAGTGTCACGACTGAC
This sequence comes from Muscardinus avellanarius, assembly GCF_963383645.1. Classification (NCBI taxonomy): domain Eukaryota; kingdom Metazoa; phylum Chordata; class Mammalia; order Rodentia; family Gliridae; genus Muscardinus; species Muscardinus avellanarius. Next base: position 27,412,924 of record NC_137791.1, on the reverse strand, counting down.
TTTTTTAACTCAGCCTGAAATGCTTCCTGCAGAGTTTTTGAATGCTTTCATTTACTGAACACTGTCCACAGGACGTGAAGACTATTCAGTTTTAGCTTTTGCCTTTCTGTTCTTCATATTAGATGATTTCCAGGGCTCTATCTACACATCCACTGGCTTTCTTCTTATGCTCTCTTCAATCTGATGTTAATCTCACCTTGTGGTAGTTATGATATATAGGTTACCTCAGTGCCAGATTTTTTTAATGGATCTATTTTATTTTACTTTTAAAAATAATTTTATTGGTGCATTGCAATTATACAAAATAGTAATATATTTATATGTGTGCACATTACCCAGTGTTTCCCTCTGGATCCTGCCCTGCTCCTCCCTCCCTCCCTGTAAATGGAAGTGAGATGAGTAGTGAGACCTTTATATATGAAAATAACATGCTTGATTTCTTTCTTTCCTCAAACTTGCTTTCTACTCCCCTTTCCCTCCTCATCCTTTTCCACTAGCCTACTAGTTTCTTCTTTTTTATTTGCAATCCTTTTTCTAGTTTCTTTTTAGCTTCCACATAGGAGAGAAAACATACGACCCCTGACTTCCTGAAACTGACTATTCTCACTTACCATAATATTCTATAGTTCCGTGCACTTTCTTACAAATAACATATTATTTGCTCTTTATGGCTCAATAAAACTCCACTGTGTGTGTATACCACATTTCTTTATCCATTCATCTGTTGACTGACACCTGGGTTGGGCTCCACAATTTGGCTATTGTGAATTGTGCTGCTATAAACATGGATAAGCAAGTATCACTATAGTACTCTAATTCTTTTGGAAATATATGGAGGAGGAGTGAAATTAGCTGGGTCATATGGTGGTTGTATTCCTAGTCCTTACTTCATCTTCTGACTGTAGGTCTCATTCTTCTGACTGTTCATAATATAGGTGTGTGTGAGAGAGAGAGAGCTATATTATATAGTATAATTATATAATTTGATAGGAAATTGAAATAATATATAAATATATTTTATGTAATGGATATTTTAAATACCATGCTGTAGAGATTAGAAATCTATTTTATTCCTCAGGTGAATGTTGATTTCATTCATTATTTTATATGTTATAGAAGGTGATTAATTTTTTGGAGTCAAGGAAATAGATGAGTATAGGTTATATATGAGATCTTTTCTGGGATTTCCCTTCTCAATCTTCAGCCACCTTTTGGCATTCCTGAACTCAACCTTCTGAAAACTAAAGCCACCACATGTCATATGAGTTCAGGATCCATCAAGTAAAGTGCTCTGTAAACAAAAACAAAAACAAAGCAAACTCATATTTTTCTAAGGGCTGAACCCTCTACTCCAGATTTTATTTGCTTCTAGCCCCTCTCTAGCACTTGCACATAGTTTTCATTTTAAATGCATGTTTTATCAATGGCTTACAATTATTAATTTCAAGGGATTAATATTATACAATCTACTTACAATTAAGAGTTCTTGGATTTTATGTGATAACTTTAAACTAGAAAATTAAATGCATAATAAACTAATACTTAACAAAATTTTAAGGTATTTATTTCAAGATGTATAAAAAGATTGAGCCTGTCCTTTTTAATACATGCAGCTAATTTTTATTGCCCTCAGTGAAGCAGGTTAACTCTAAGCATTAGAGTTAACCTTACAAGACTAGAATTCCTTGAGTAAAAAGAAATTTTCATTTTATATAAGGAACAAAATTACTATAAACAAATCCTCTATTTCTTAAAACAAAATCACAAAACAAGAGGAAATTGAAATATTACCAAATTGCAAGCAGGAATTCTCAGGCATTGCTTATAGACTGTAAACTGCTAGCCTTTCTGAAGGTAAAGTATGGCAGTATTTCATCAAATTAAAAATACTTGGTACCCAGTGGTTCTGCCAACTCAGATGTTAGAAAAGAGCAGAGGGATTTGTTATCACAGTGGTTGCTGACTATGGTAGTGACAAGATGGAGACTCATTAAGAATACATGAGTAGTGGTAAGGTAGTGGGCTACTGGAGGTAATCAAAGTGGTGCTTGTTATTAAATAAATTAAGGAAAATGTGGTGGATACAGTGATCCTTTGGTATCTTAGTTCTAAGACTATAAATACAAAAATTTGGGAATGCTCAAAAAACTTGTATAAAATGGTATATATTTGCATATATTTGACATAAATCATTCTATAATCTTTAAATCATTTCTAGATTATTTATAATACCTAATACAATGTTAGTGTTGTATGAGTCATTATACTACATGGATTAAGAGAGATCTACGGACAAAAATGCATTACATGCTCTACATCTTTGGCCATCAAAGATATACAAATCAAAACTACCCTGAAATTTTACCTAACTCCAACTAGAATGGCAATCATTCAAAACACAAACAACAACAAATGCTAGTGAAGATGTGGAAAAGTGGGAACTCTAAAACATTGTTGGTGAGATTGCAAATTAGTGCAACCACTTTGGAAAACAGTATGGAGAATCCTCAGAAGAATGGGAATGAACTTACCATTTGATCCAGCAATACCACTTCTTGGTATCTACCCAAAAGAAAGAAAACCAAACTACCAAACTAATGCAGGTGTATCTATTTTCATAGCTGCACAATTCAACCATTGCCAAAATATGGAACCAGCCAAGATGTCCACCAACAGATGAGTGGATTACAAAACTGTGGGATATATACACAATGGAATTTTACTCAGCCATAAAGAAAAACACAATTACATCATTTACAGGGAAATAGATGGAACTGGAGGATATTATACTAAGTGAGATTAGTCAGTCACAAAAAATAAGAAATTGGATGCTTTCCTTAAAGCTATGGAGAAATGGGTAACAGGAGGAACTCTAGATGAAGAAGAAGATCCTATGGAGGATCAAATAAGGTGACCTAACTGAGGAAATGGGAGAGAGGAAGAGGGGAACTCTCTAAAGCACATGATGTACTTAAACAAACATATCAAAGTCAATCACTAAGCCAAGCATGGGAAGGACGGATGGGGAGAAAATGGGGTAGGGATTGGGTATGGGCTAATTGGATGATGTGTGCATGTATGTCTCCACAAGTCTTTTATCCCATTAAGATGTATGACTACAATGAACCAATAAAAAAATTATAAAAAGGTCTTACTTGTTGATTACCTCTTAATACCCTCTTAATGCTTGCAACTTCTATAAACATGTATATATTTGTTGAATAAACCATAGAATGCCTTTCTCTCTAGGTTTTGTGAATAGTACCCTCATAGTATGTTTCTCTATCTCTTGCATTTCCTGAAAACTCTTTCCATAGTATTCTATTTTATTCAATTCAAATTTTTAACAATTTTCTATGAGTTTCATTGAATCATTATTCTGTATCATGAATATTCAAGGAAATCACAGCTTTTTATTCGTATAACTTTTTTGAAAACATGCTGCATAACAAAGATAATTTGAAATATATCAAATTGTGACAAATATATATATTCTTTTATTTTTGGTGATACTGGGGATGGAACCCAGGGGCCTTCTACCTCCGGGCTACACTCCCAGACCTATTTTATATTTTATTTGGAAACAGGGTCTCTGAAGCCAGCTGAGGCTGGCTTCAAACCTGTGTGATCCTCCTATCTCAGCCTCCCAAGCACAGGGATTACAAGCATGTGCCACCATGCCCGGCTTGACATTCATATATTTTTTTTTTACATTGTAAATGGATTTTTTTATTGTTTGTGTTTTTTATTTATTTTTATTTTTTTAAATTTTATTGGTGCATTGTAATCATATATCACATTGGAATACAAGACTTGAGAGGATATACAAGCACACATCATCCAATTATTCCTCATCCAGCCCCCATCTCATTCCCTCCTGCTCCCTTGATCCCATGCTTGTTTGATGATTAACTTTGATACGTTTGTTTATGTACCTCCTGCGTTTTAAAGAGGCTACATCCTCCCCTATTCCATACCCTCTGATTGGTCACCTTAGTTTCTTCACTATAGGGCCCTTTCTATAGCTCGACCTCTTCCTGTTGCCCCTTTCCTCCTATTTTTTGCTCATTAGGGGAAGCATTTGATTTTTATTTTCTGCAATATTTCTCTGTGCATGCTGTGTTGCAAGTATCGATCCCACTCTTGACGGCCCCAGTTGTGGCCTGGCTACCCGGTGGACTGATCCAGACCTCGCTGGCTCAAGCAGCAGCCTTGCCTCATGGGAAGCCCCAATTCTGGTCTCGCTGGCCCTGACACCAGCCTAACCCCTCAGTTGGCTCCGATCCCGACCTCGGAGGCCCCAGTAGCGGCCTTGCCTCACGGCAGGCTCCGATGCCGGCCATTGGCCCCAGCACAGGCCTAACCCCTCGGCAGTCTCCAATCCCGGCCTCGGAGGACCCAACATAGGACTTGCCTCACAGCAGGCTCCGATCCCAGCCACGATGGCCCCGGCACCAGGCTAACCCCTCGGCAGGCTCTGACCCCGGCCTCGGAGGCCCCAGCACCAGCCTTGCCTCATGGCAGACTCAGATCCCGGCCTTGCTGGCCCCAGAACTGGCCTAACCCCTCGGCAGGCTCCAATCCCGGCCTCGGAGGCTCCAGCACCGGACTTGCCTCATGGCAGGCTCCAATCCCAGCTTTGCTGTGTCTGTCACCAGCCTCACCCCTTGGCAGGCTCCAATCCGAGCACCCTCTTCGCCCAACCAATTTTCCCATGTTTTCAAGGTTGCGTGGTAGTAACATTCTGCCTCTAGGTTTATTATTCCAAAGGTTCCAGGTGTAATGCATCAGATCTCTGCCTTCCCTGAGTACTGGCCACTGCCATTTCCACTGCCTCCACCATTTCAAAACTTTCCCAAGCTCTTTTTCCACTCTGAATGTTGTCCAGTGTTCCTAAGCATGCGTGACGGTAGCATTCGACATTTGGTGTAATTTCTCCAAAAAAAAAATAAGCTTGGTAGGATCAAATTTCTGCTTCTCCTTAATACAAGACTCCACCACCATTGCGGAGACCGCTTTCAACACTGCCTTTCTCCTTGGTCTCTGCTAAACTCTCTCCTTACAGGTGATGTCCAAGATTTTTAACAATGTAGAGAAACAGCAGTCCTCCTTCACAGGGAATTTTTCCATAAGTTCCAGTTCATTTGGATAAGTTTTGTCTGTATCTCCAGTATCCTGGCATCCACCACGGACTTCTTAACCCCTCTCCGATATTTTTCTTTTTTCTTTTTCTTCAGTAAGTGTGGTTTGAGGAGGTAGTGGGATCAGGCACTCAGTAGCACTGTGACCCGGCCCGGTTTCCCCATGGGTCCATCGTGCTCCGCACTACTCCGACTGGGGCCCAGAGTCCTGCAACCCGGCCCCGGCTATTCCGGGGTTCTGGCGTGCCCTGTGTGACCCCTGCCCGGGACCCAGAGTCTTACTGGGTCCGGTTTCTGACAATCATATTTTAATTGATATATTTTTATTACTTCAATTATAGTGCTTCACTTGCAGTGGACCAAGAATATTTTTATGATATTTGTTTAAAACAGAAAAACTTTATAGAAAGAAAGGGCAATAAAAATCTAATATATTACAGTGAAATTTCTAAGAACCTTTATATTCATTTAACCTTTCTAGTGTCAAAGGTGTTAACCCAAAACTAAAATAGGGCCATTGTGTAAAATCAGCTATTGTGTAAAATATTAATGTACTTACAAGTTAAATTCTTATATTCTAAAAACCTACAATATTAAAAAAGTTTAATTTGGCAAGAGATTTCCAGACAGTTTTGTATGATAAATTAATAAATATAAGTTTGTAGAATAGCACATATTTTGCTAAAGCCAGAATTATAAACTATCTCTAATAGAGTGGGACAAACATCACATTTTTGTGTTATTCTAATGGGAATTTGCCCAGAACAAGAGAAAGAATGATTTTGTGATAACAAAAGTATAGTCTCTGCCAACAAAGATAGAGATCAGCAAATATGATATCAACAAATATGATAGAGATCAGCCCAGTGGTAAGTTCTGTTTGGGAAGCACTGACATTGGCACTGAGAAGATGTATATCTACCTGCATATAACACATATAATGTTCATATAACACACACATATAATTACTATTTACTTCTTTGCTGTAAGACAAATTTGCAAAGAAGATATTCTTTGTAATAAATCTACTAAATTATGAATTATGTGGTTCGATGCCTTGTTTCATATTCATGCTGAAAGTCATTTAAATCTCTGGTACATATGATTTTAATGACATTTCAATACGTTAGTAGTCTAAGATGTTGAACTGCAGACGTGTTTTCACCCAGGCATGCTTTGGCTTAACAAAATGATGCTTGGCCCATAAACTCTTCTATGTACCAGGACACAAACATGCAGCAGACTAAGCATTCTCACCAACTTGTTCTCAGACATTTTTATTATATATATTTTTTGGTGGTACTGGTGTTCCTGGAAGCCCTTCTACCTCTGGCTACACTCCCAGACCTATTTTATATTTTTTCATTTGGAAACAGGGTCTCTTAAGCCAGCGAGGCTGGCTCTGAACCTGCACAATCCTCCTGTCTCCGCCTCCCAAGCACAGGGATTACAAGCATGCACCACCACGTCCAGCACTCTACTATATGTTATATAATTACAAACACTTCCATAATGTAATTATTTTGTTTGCCACTCTTGATGTTGTTATTGACTATTTTTTAAAAGAAATGTTCTGGGCCATGTGGGATGGCACATAACTTATTTCAGCATTTCGGAGACTGAGACAGGTGGAGCATTGGTTTGAGGCAAGCCTCAAAAACTTAGAGTGACTATTTCAAAACAAAAAATAGAAAGGGTTGGGATGTAACTCAGAGGTAGAACATTCCTGATTTTAATCCTTTGTACCACCAAATTTAAAAAAAAAAAGAAGGGGCCCCTGGGCCCCCGACCCTGGGCGGGTGGGCAGGCGATGGCGGGGCGCCCCTGGGTGACCCCCCTCTCCACCCGGAGAGATCCCGTGGTCCGGGCCCCTGGCCCCGACCCTGGGCAGGTGGGCAGGTGCTGTCGGGGCACCCCTAGGTGAACCCCTCTCCACCCGGAAGGACCCTGTAAAAAAGGGAAAGAAAAAGAAAAAAGGAAAATATCGGAGAGGGGTCAAGGAGGTGGCGGATGCCAGGATACTGGAGATGCAGACAAAATTTATCCAAATCAAATGAACTGGAATTATTGGAAAAATTCCCCGCTAAGGAGGACTGCTTCTTTTCTACATTGTTAAGAATCTTGGACTTTAGCAGAGACCAAGGAGAAAGGCAGTGCTGAAAGCAGTATCTGCGTTGGTGGTGGAGAATTGTATTCAGGAGAAGCAGAAATCGGAGCCTACCAACCTTATTTATTTATTTATTTATTTTAAGAAATTACACCAAAGGTTGAATGTTACCGTCGCGCATGTTTAGGAAGATTGGACAACATTCAGAGTGGAAAAAGAGCTTGGGAAATATTTGAAATGGTGGAGGCAATGGCAGTGGCCAGTACTCAGGGGAGGCAGAGATCTGATACATTTCACCTGGAACCTTTAAAGTAATGACCCCAGAGGCAGAATGCTACCACCACCACGCACCCTCGATAACGTGGGACAAATAGTTGGGCGAAGAGGGTGCTCGAATTAGAGCCTGCCGAGGGGTGAGGCCAGCGACGGATGCAGCAAAGATGGGATCGGAGCCTGCCGTGAGGCAAGACCAGTGCTGGGGCCTCCGAGGCCGGGATCAGAGCCTGCCGAGGGGTTAGGCCGGTGCCAGGGGCCAACAGCCAGCATCGGAGCCTTCCGTGAGGCAACACCGTTATTGAGGCCACCGAGCCCGGGATCAGAGCCTGCCGAGGGGTTAGGCCGGTGCTGGGGCCAGCGAGGCCGGGATTAAAGCCTGCCACAAGGTAAGGCTGGTGCTGGAGCCTCCGAGGCCGGGATCAGAGCCTGCTGAGGGGTTAGGCTGGTGCCGGGGCCACTGGCCGGCATCGGAGCCTTCCGTGAGGCAAGGCCGCTATTGAGGCCTCTGAGGCCAAGATCAGAGCCTGCTGAGGGGTTAGGCCGGTGCCAGGGCCAACGAGGCCAGGATCGGAGCCTGCCATGAGGCAAGGCTGGTGCTGGAGCCTCCGAGGCCGGGATTGGAGCCTGCCGAGGGGTCAGGTCGGTGCCAGGGACAGCATGGCCGGGATTGGAGCCTGCCATGAGGCAAGGCCGGTGCTGGGGCCTCCAAGGCCAGGATCAGAGCCTGCCGAGGGGTTAGGCTGGTGCTGGGGCCAATGGCCGGCATCGGAGCCTTCCGTGAGGCAAGGCCATTATTGAGACCTCTGAGGCTGGGATCGTTGCCTGCCGAGGGGTTAGGCCAGTGCTGGGGCCAGCAAGGCCGGGATTGGAGCCAGCTGAGGGGTTAGGCCAGTGTCGGGGCCAGCGAGACCAGAACCGGGGCCTCCTATGAGGCAAGGCCGCTGCTTGAGCCAGCGAGGTCTGGATCAGTCCACCGGGTAGCCAGGCCGCAACTGGGGCCGTCAAGAGTGGGATCGATACTTGCAACGCGGCATGCACAGAGAAATATTGCAGAAAATTAAAACCAGATGCTTCTACTAATCAAAAATAACTAGGAGGAAACGGGCAACAGGAAGAGGTCAAGCTATAGAAAGGGCCCTATAGTGAAGCAATTAAGGTGTCCAATCAGAGGGTATGGAATAGGGGAGGATGGAGCCTCTTGAAAAAGCAGGAGGTACATAAACATATGTATCAAAGTTAATCACCAAACAAGCATGGGATTGATGGAGGGGGAGGAAATGGGATGGGGACTGGATGAGGAATAATTGGATAATGTGTGCTTGTATATCCTCTCAAGTCTTATATTCCAATGTGATGTATGATTACAATGTACCAATAAAAATAAATAAAAAAAAGAATGTGCTAGAAAAAATATATTTATATACTGAACAGAAGCAGAAAATTAAAATATCCTGTAATTGTTGTAACTTTTTACCCATATTTTGAGAATACCTAGCATTATTGTCAGATTTTTAATATAAGTATAGATATCAAATCAATAGAAGAAAACAATTTTGGTACAATTACAGTGTTTGGTCATTAATAAAATAGGAATTATGTAAGAGGAAACTACTGATTTTATTCCAAATTTATATGAAAATAAAACTTAATAAAAATATCTTCTTGCAGATTATCTACCCACAGAAGCCTATAATGTAAAATATGTTCACTTTTACTATAGCAAATAATATTTATACTGAAAATGACAGAAACAACCAGGTGAATTAAAATTAATCCTATTTTAATAAGTCTGAACTTTTTTGAGAATCAAGTAGTCTAAAAATTTTGAGCTGCTATTTATTAATCTTGCAGGTCTGTGATGACATGCAAGATTAATCTGCTAGCAGGATGGTTTGTATTCAGGAAGTAGTGCATGAAAGGTGGTCAAAGTGACTGCATAGCTCCATTAGCCTGGAAGGGTATTTTAGTTTGGAGCATGATTTTTAAAAATGACTTTTCCCTGTGTTTTCTCAGTGGCAACTTGATTTCAAAGATGGTATTGAATTCACCACGCCATTTCCTAATTGCAGCACTGTGGGGAAAGCACTTCTCTTCTCTAGATTCAGTTTATTTATGTGAAAGTTTAGGAGTAAATAATTCACTCATATCACTTATGTTTTATGATTTAATAAATGACTACTGGCATGTGGTACAGGCCAGTAATTCTAGTACTCAAGAGACTGAGACAGGAAGATTGCAGTTTCAAGGTCAGCCTAGGCAACTTAGCAAGGCCCTCCATAACTTAGTGAGACTCTATTAAAAAAAAAAAAAAGTTAGGGCTGGCCATATACCTCAGAGCACAGAATGCCCCTGAATTAAATCTCTAGTAAAAAACACAAAGACAAAAACAAAACAAAAAACAAATGATTACTGGGTCAAGAGAATCAATCTTCCTTTCTTTCTCTCTTTCTTTCTTTCTTTCTTTCTTTCTTTCTTTCTTTCTTTCTTTCTTTCTTCCTTGTTTGCTTTCTGTGGTATTTAGGGATGGAACCCAGGGCTTTGTACTTGCTAGGGAAATTCTTTATCACTGAATCATATCACAAGCTTCTTTCTCTTATCTGTAAAAATAATTTCTCTGAGGCTATGAGAAATAATTAAAACATTCTCATTAGTGACACTCATATATTGAACATTTTATTTTGCAAAGTATTGTCCTGGTTGTCTCTAAGGATATAGATACAAATCTGAAAATACATTTTGTCATATATTGCTATTAATTAGGACAAAACTATTGTAAGATTAATTATAGACATGTAAAGTTTACTAAAATTTTTATTTCCAAAATAGTTGTTATTATAAGACAAGGTATATTTAAAACTCATAATTTTAATATAAGAAGAATAATAACCTTGTTTAAATAGAACATCTTGCAAAAATAGATGGGGAGTTTTGAAATTGCTACAAATAAATGTCAACTGTCTTTGCAGTCTCACTTTGATAATGATTTTTACATATTACTTTTGCTTTTAGTCATTTTACAAATAAAAAAGCAAATTATAAGGCATAAAATTAAAATAAACCAAGGATACCTAAAACAATTTTCCCAAAATAAACAAATGTTCACCATCTTAACTCTTAAGCTTCGAATATTAATTTATGGTATAATATTAGTTTTTCTTAGTTATGTGCCAGTATTGGGTACTAATTTCAAAATGTATTGGAAAATTGCTTTGGTATTAATCTCAAATGTAAAAAGTAGTCAGAGCTTGTGTGCACTGCAGACACTCTGGCCGGAAGGAGGAGGCAGCTGTTACTCTGCAGAGTTGGGGGCACCTAAAGTGATTAGCAAGAACACGAAAGAGTTGTAGCCCAGAGCCTTCATATTTTAAAGACAAGTTTACATAGTAAATAACTCCTGGCAGATAGGCTAAACCTCTCCAAGGACCAGGAGGAGGGTACAGACCTTCTTCTAAGAAGGCAGATACCATGGGATCTCTGACTTTGTTCCCATTTACACCTACAGAAAGAAGGTTTTTGATCAAACAGGGGTAAGATAAGTAAATCCTCATAATCATATCAAAAGACTTGTACAAGAGACAATGGGTAGTTCTACACCTAGTCAGGTCTGGAGGACTACTGTAAGCAAAGAAGGGTGATAATAATATTTTTAAAAACTGTTTGAAGACAGGTGTGGTGGTGCATGCTTGTAATCCCAGCATTCAGGAGGCTGAGACTGGAGGATCAAGGTTCGCAGACAGCCTCAGCTACTTAGTGAGACTCTTTGCAACTCAGTGAGACCCTGTTTCAAAATAAAGAATAAAAAATAGGGGTGGGGGTGTAGCTCAGAGGTAGAATGCCCCTGTGTTCCATCCCCAGATCCGCAAAAACTAAACAAAACAAAAAAACCTTTTGGTTTTCAAAAAATTCTGTGTCCTATTTTCAAGGCACTCCACTATGCCACACACTAATGTAGTGCTTTATAATATTCCGTTCCTTCTTTCTACTTTTGCAATAATAAAAATTACTTTAGCTTCCAGCATAGTTTTGGCTATTCTTTTCTAACATAGCTAAGAACAAGAACCCGTGGCTCCATCTCACACAATTATACTTTGATTGCTATAGCAAAGATGAAAAGCTATGAAAATTGTTTCCTTGTGATATGTCAAAGACAGTCAATGTAATTGGACTCAGAAGGATTGATGCCCTCATGTATTAAAAGATCAATGTATTTATCTGATTTACTTTTGCCTTCTACAGGGCTGCTGTACCTCATCAGATCACTTAGCTTCTATGAGGATAGAAATATTTGGGGGGCACATTTTTATAAATGTATCACTAAATATTAGCAACTAATGCTTGAAAAATTCAGACTATTGCAATAAAGTTTAAATTCTTTCCATTTTAAGCTGGCTTCTGGATTTGTACTCAAATATGTAAACTCTTTTCCTGGGAGAGGAATTTCAGAACCAGCCTCAAGCCTCAGGCTGTGTGCTTTTAACTTAAAATGTTAGAAGGTCTATTTGAGAGAACATTTCTTGTAATGTTTGATGTTGTGTCAAGGTAAATGAAAAGTGAAATCCAAAGCCACATTCTGAAACCTTTTAGCCTTTTCAGTAATCCCAAGTGACGCCAAACTTGAGTGTTTTTTAAAAAGTAAGTACTCATGATTGCCAATCTTAGGACATTGTTTGCACGGTTTTTCTTGGGCGTGTATCAACACAAGTGCTGCTTTAATTGAATTTTCATAAACCATTAGATTAAAAAAATAGCTATAGAAAAGATGCCATCTCTAAATAGTCAGTTAAACCATAAACCACTCAGCTTCCAGTCATAATACCTTTCTCAGTTTATTCCCCTTAATACTGACTCTGGAACTGATGATATCATGGAAAGATAAATTCCTGAAAAGTGAGTTCATATAAATGAAGAATTAAATACTACACATTGGATCTCAAAATTATATAAGCCTTTGCCCTTACACTTAGCAACAAAGAATTTTCCAGGGAAGTGAACACATTACCTTTACTGTTTATTATGAAAACATTTAGTATGTCGCTTTGAATTTATTTTTCTTAGGATACTATAGTTTTATCCTGGCATGACCAGTTCACTGATGGAAGAAGAAAGTAACTATAGTAACAGATTTGTATACCACCACTGGTATAAGTTCTCTTTGAGATTAGTCAATCACAAAGAATAAGAAATCGGATGCTCTCCCTAATATGTGGAAACTAGAGAGAAAATGAATCACAGGAGGAACTGTAGACAATGAAGGAGATACTATAGATGAGCGAATAAGGCACATTATATACTTTAAAAAACATATGAATTTCAATCACTAAGCCAAACATAAGAAGGAGGGAGGGGGAGAGAATGGGGCAGGAATTGGGTAAGGGCTAAATGGGTGATGCGTGCATGTATGTTTCCACCATATTGTATCCCATTGAGAAGTATGACTACAATTCACCAATAAAAAAAGTTAAAATAAATTAATTAATAAATTAATAAATATAAAAAATTCCCTTTGCCATGTGGGTATGAAAGTTCATCAGAGAAATTCTCTAAAGAATGTTAATAATAATGGAGAGAAGAGGGGAACAAGTAAAACAAATGATTCTAAAGCTAGAAGCAGTTCGTGGAAAGGGGTGGAGCTGAAATGGGATGTCAGTAAGGATATAGGAGGATTCAAGATGACAGCTTAGCATCTAGCTTGGGTAAGGTTGAGTGGATGATTATAGTAAGCAAGGTCTCTCTGCCTTAGCAGCGCAGAAGCATAGGTATTTAATTGGCTTATTTTACCACCACAACCACCACCACAGATATATTTCAAGTGTCCAGAATAGTGTTGAGCACTTATCCAGTGTTCAATAAATCTTTGTTCTATTAATGAAAAAATGAATATTTACTATGCAATCATTGCTAATCGTACTCATTTTTCTCTAATCAAGCTCTCTTTGTTCATTATTCTTACTTCCAAACTATTCTCTCCCTTCCACTATAAATCTACCATTGTTGAATTTCATATAACCACTGTAGTACCACTATACTTTTTTATTACTATCATATATTTCCTATAATTCCATAGTTTTCAAACAGACTCCCTAGACCCCCTCCTGTAAATCTGTCTTTGCTTTCAGTTCCTGGCTCACTGAAAGTCTCCCTAATTCCACCTCTGTCATAATTCTTGGTTATTTCATAACCCACATTTATGATTATTAGAATACTCTCCAAATGACCTCCACGGTTCTTGAACTTCACTTTTCCTACAATAGTTTCCTCCATCCTGCTTCAACCAATAATTTCCATTGTCATGTTGCTAACCTTTGCATTACCAACAGCCAATGCATTATTAATAACCAGTAATAACAAATTTACCTTTAAATTTTACTGTTTTGCTAAGGCTACCAAAATGAAGTACCACAGAGTAGGTGGCTTAAACAACAAAACTTTATTTTCTCACAGTCTTGGAGATTGAAAATCCAACACCAAGATATTAGCAGAATTGGTTCCTTCTCAGGGCCACCAGAGAAATCTATTCCAGACCTCTCTCCTTGGCTTATAGATGGCCACCTTCATCCTTCTCTTCATACTGTCTTTCTCTTCATATCTGTGTCTGGATTTGCTTTTACCAGAACAGCACTCATACTTAGATATTTTCTAATGGCCTTTGCAAAATATTCTGTCTCTAAATATGGTCATATTTTGAAATACCATCAGTCAAGAATTCAATATATAAGTTTTGGAAGCTATACAAATCAACACATAACCAACCTACCCTAACTCCAACATCCTATATTGATAGCTCCTATTCTTCCATCCCTGCCTCATACATACCCTTTTCCTCTTTTTACCATGGAATTACTTTAAAAAAAAAAAGGTTCTTATACAGATTACATAACAAAGTAAAGCTTGCCTTCTAGTTGTCCAGTGAATTTGATTAATTGGATTCATTTTAGACAAATGGCTCCTTTAGGCAGGTGAGGACAGGAGGAGTACCAAGTTAGTTCACTGTGTTCCCAGCATCACCTCCTGCACCCTGCACAGTGGGTGTGCTTGGAATCCTGTCAGATGAACAGCTTCTTGTAACACTTTTCATTTCTTGTTCTTTCCGGCTTAGGGGTTATACTCTATCAATAATCTCAGAACATTATACTACTATTCCAAATGTGATTCCTAAATTCTGACTTACGTTTTTGTCTGGGATAGGACCCATGGTCTCACATTTCTTGGCAAGCACTCTACCACTGGCCTACATTACCAGCCATTGGCTTACATTTTTAAGTAGGCTTTTTATCAAATCTTCTACATTTCCCAGTGTAAATATGCCATTTGTTTTCTGCTAGGGCCCTCACTAATCTTATTTTTGGTACTAGGTATTTAATACTGGACATTATATCTCTAAGCCACATCCCAGCCCTTTTTTATTTGTCTAATTTTTAATTTTTTTTAAACAGTGTCTCACTAAGTTTCTGAATCTGGTCGCAAACCTGAGATCTCCCTGCCTTAGCCTCACAAGTACTAGAATTACAGACATGTGCCTTCACACCCAGCTTAACCACTTTTTTTTTTTTTTTTGTGTGTGTGTGTGTATGTGTGGTACTAGGGGTGGAACCCAGAGGCTTTCTACCTCTGGGCTATACCCCCAGACCTATTTTATATTTTATTTGGAAACAGGGTCCCATTAAGTTGCTGAGAGCCTCACTAAGTATCTGAGGCTGGCTTCAAACCTGTGTGATCCTCCTGTCTCAGCCTCCCAGGCGCTGGGATTACAAGTGTGCGCCACCACTCCTACTTTAACCACCTATTTTTAATTTTTAACTTTATTTTTTCTAACATTCACCTTCAAGAGGTTATCATTGCAAGCTTTGTACCACTGATCCTACCATTTTGCACCATTCTTCGTTCTGTTTATGTCCTCGTCTCCCTCCTGCTTTGCTGATAGTTCCTTATCAAGCTCTACAATCACTCTTTTGCTTTATCTTCAACCCTTTGTCCCTTTACAGCTGAGCTACAACATAACCCAAGTTAGATCAGCAGTCTCCCATTTCTGTGATGACATCCATGCAAGTGAATACAGGAGCCAGAAAGCATTCAAACTTGTTCAGTCTGTGGTCATGAATTCAGGATAATCAAACCACGTCTCTAATAAGCCTGGCAGTCATTCTATATCTCCATGCTTCATTTACTCTCTCGTCCTTACAGTAAACACTTCACCACAAACCCCTTCTCATGCTGCCAAAATATCCTCTCCAATACTCCTTCTTGGCTGATGTTTTCTTTTCTTTTTATTTAAGATACTCCTAGCAATCAGGAAGCTCTCTTTTTTTCACTATGTGTCTTTATATTTTTACTTGTATCCACAATTTCTAATATCTGCCCAGTTCCTATGGAGAAATTATTGAGCTAAAGCCAATCCCTGCACCTGCCTATTGGATCCTGTTCTCTTTCTTATTTTATACACCTCCTTCTTGAATAGCATAACAATTCAGTAGAGTATTTTATACCCCTCTGAATCATTACCACGAATATGCAAATATGCATTTCTTTATATCTTCTTAAACTAAATGAACAAAACTTGTTTTGAAACCACTTTCCCATCCTGATACCTCCCTATCTCTCACTTTCTCTTTACAGAAAACTTCCTTTTGGAGTTTCCCAAAGCTGCTGTCTCCAATCACTTTTCTCTGGTTGTCTCATGATACCATGCCAGTGACGTTTTTGTCCCCTACAAATCCACAAAAAGTGTTGCTATCCAGTTACCAGTAAGCTCCAGGTTGTTGAATTCACTATTAGCTTTCAACCATCACCCTACTGATCATCCCAGTATGGGAGACAGTGAGGCTTTCTTTTTCTTTTTTTAAAATTTTTTATTGGTGCATTATAGTTTTACATCTTAATAGAATACAAGATGGTGGAGACATAAATGCACACATCACCCATTTAGCCCTTACCCAGTTCCCACCCCACTCCCTCCCCCTCCCTCCTCATGTTTGGCTTGGAGATTGACATGGATATTTTTGTTAAAGTACGTCATGTGCCGGGCGTGGTGGCACATGCTTGTAATCCCCGCGCTTGGGAGGCGGAGACAGGAGGATCGCGCTGGTTCGGAGCCAGCCTCGCTGGTTTAAGAGACCCTGTTTCCACATTAAAAAAAAAAAGTTTAAAAAAATAGGGCTGGGAGTGTAGCCCATGGGAGTGTAGCCCGGAGGTAGAAGGGCTTCCAGGAACCCCAGTACCACCAAAAATAAAAATAAAAATAAAATAAAAATAAATAAAAGTACGTCACGTGCATTAAAGAATCCCCCTCCAGATTTCTCTTTATTGAAAGGCTGCTTCACTTGCCTTACAGGCATCATCTTGGTTTCTCACCTGATTTGTCCCTTGTGTACTTCACTTCATTCCTCCAACCTCAAAATTTGCAACTTCTCTTAAGCTTACTTCTTGGGCAATTTCACTTTCAAGTTCTCATCTGATATGCTCACCAATACCATAGCTTTAAATTTAATCAAAGTGGGGATTACTGCTAAATGTACATCTTCAACCTGGACCTCTTTCCTGTAGTCTAGACTTATTCATCTAACTTTCTACTCTATATTTCCACTGGTGTGTTTAATAGATGCCTGAATCTTCACATGTCCACAACTAAGTTCAGAGATCCCTACAAGTTCTCCCTTCTTGCAGTATTCCTCATCTCAAATAATTACAATGCAATATTTCCAGTTGTTCATCCAATAATCTGGCAATCAACCTTGACTTCTCTCCTTTACCTCATGTGCAGTCAGCAAACACTGTTGTCTTCACAATGAGCAATATACACAGGATTTCACCATTTATAACAACTTGAGCTGCTATTCCCATAGTCCAGCACATATTGCAACTTTCCTGGATTATTGCAAAAGTCTCTTAAGTCTCTCTTTACTTCTACCCTCTTGGTGACCATTTAATCTTTATCCAGCCTATAATTCAGCAGTCAATTATTCTTAATATATGATAAAAAAAATCACGCAATTCCTCTGTGAAATCCATAAATTACTTCCCATCTCATTCTGATAAATTCCTTTACACTGACCTACAAAACAATGTGCATGCACCCCGCTGCCTACCCCTCCTGCCACTCTGCCTCTCTTCTGCCCTGGAAACTTCTCAGTCCCTGGTCTCTGGCCTTTGTATTTTGTCCTCTTCTCTACCTCTAGTGCTCTTCCCCAGGTAGCCAAATGGGTCAACTTCTTCACTTCCTTTATTTTAATAGTAAAACATCACTGTTTCCATGAAGACTTTCATGGCCACCTTATATCAATTTCAAAACTTTATCATTTATCATCTCCCGCCTTTGTTTTTGTTTCTTCCATTGATTTTCTACTACTATAGGCAGAAAATTCGGGCAGGTACATATAATGTATAATTGTGGAGCAAAGGGAAAATGAGGGAAGAGAGGCTTAGGGAACAATGGGATCTGCATGCCTTGTTATTTTCATTATATGATGAAGGCGAGGAGGACCTGTCAAAGAACTTTAAACATGGAAGTAGCCTATGTTGATGATTTAGAACAAAATCTTGAGCAGCAATGAGATAGAGTAGGAATGGTGGGTACCAAGTAGGATGGGATAAAAATTGAGTGTCCAGGAATGTTACCTAAGAAAAGGTTGCCTAAATGATCTATCGGTAAGAAGAACAGAAAGGCCTGATGTAAAGTATATGCAGTAGACAGGTTTGGCTGAATATCCAATAACATGTGGGTATAACCTAAAAATGCAAAAGCAAAACTATCCAGAATAAGTTTGAAACATTGTAGTGAGTAATATCAGAGCAACAAGCCTTCCAAAGATGAACGTCCACATGTCATAAGCATTATAACTCTGAGCTACACCCCTTTCTCTATTTTATTTTTATTTTGAAATATGGTCTCACTAAGTTGGTGAGGGCCTTGCTAAATTGCCTAAATCACTAAGACTATCTTCAAATCTGCGATCCTGTCTTAGCCTTCCAAGTACTGGGATTGCAGGTATGTGCTACCACACCTGGCTTGAGGGAAAAAAATTTCAATTTACTTGTATAAACCAATTTAAGAAGAGCTCTGATAAAGCCATACAATAAGAACTATGAGATAGTTTAAACATTCATGTAATACCAAAAGGTAAAGGTAGCAAATCGTGTATTTTCTTCGAAACCACAGCTATAACTGTAGAGAGAAACTTAAGGAGCTGATGCGGAATACCCCAGGCTCACATTCTCAATCATGGTTGCAACTGCATATAGGTCAGGAACACTAGAGTGTTAGGTTCTAAGCCCCCACGGGGCAGGGGCGGGGCTGGAAGCCAGGAGGCAGGAAGACCCGCCTCCTTACCGTGGGAGCTCTGGTATTCCCACGGAAAACCACTCCCCTTTGATAAAAAGACACAGATTCCTACACTCTC
Source organism: Muscardinus avellanarius (assembly GCF_963383645.1). NCBI lineage: Eukaryota > Metazoa > Chordata > Mammalia > Rodentia > Gliridae > Muscardinus > Muscardinus avellanarius. The sequence goes on along the minus strand of NC_137791.1, from coordinate 27,394,007 downwards.
TCTTCCACACGCCCCCCCCCCCCGCACTCGCGACACGGGGGTGGGGGCGGGAGCTGCCCGGGACAAGTGGGCTGAACTAATAAAGACTTATGGCACATGCATCTACAGTCTCACGTGTTTGTGGGTGCAGAGGGACTACTGACCAACCTTACACAGAGAACACGGGAAAATTCTGAGGAAAGTGTTGTACAACCAAGAGGTAGTTAGGCAACTAGATAGAGATCAGCGGGGCAAGGCAAGATCTGGATGAACCAGCAGGGATATTAAACTCTTATAAAAAGAAATAGTAGTATTCTCAGCCCATCTGCGGTTAAAGAACAGCAGCCCTAACAGGAGGCTAAGCTTACTGTGTGCACACCACCCATAGCTTTCCCAAAGGCAGCCTCTGGCAGTTATGGCTTCATCTACATTGCTACCTAGGACAACCACACCTCCTTGGTGGTTCACTTAAGCATGGATGGAAAAGTTTCCAACATAGTACAGTACCCCCACTTTCCTAATAAATCTCTTATGCTTCCCCAACTCTGTTTCTTGTCTAAAATTTTTTTGTCTTTTTAAATTACTTTTTATTTTGAAACAAGGTATTGCTAATTTTCCGAGGCTAGCCTCTAACCTGCAGTCTTCATGGCTCAGCCTACCAAGCACTAGTATGCACTACCATACCTGGCTCATAATAAAATCTTTCTAATAGGAAGAAAGAAAGGAACCAAGGAGAGATCACTGCTCCATCACAATATGAGATTAGCACTTCTGAAAGAATAAAGACTGATGATCAGTAGAGGCTGAGAAAAGGGAGCTTAACAGATATATGCAAAGAGACAGTATTAGGAAAGATAAACCCTGAGTTTACAATGCATTCTCTATCACAAAAGTATGCTAATTATAAATCTAAAGATTTTGTTCTTCCCATTCTCAAAACACATATTTTGAGCCAGGCGTGGTGGCGCACGCTTGTAATCCCAGCATTCGGGAGGCTGAGACCTGGAGGATGGTGGTTCGCAGACAGCCTCAGCTACTTAGTGAGGCCCTCTGCAACTCAGTGAGACCCGGTTTCAAAATAAAGAATAAAAAATAGGGCAGGGGGTGTAGCTCAGAGGTCAAATGCCCCTGGGTTTCATCCCCAGACCCACACACACACAAAAATAATACATATTTTGTACTTAATCCTCAAAAAACCTTCTGAATTGATTTCAATGATTCTGTGTTACTCATGAGGACCAGGACTTCAGAGGGTTAAGAGACTTGAGATCACAAAGCTAACAAGTGGTAGAATGAGGACAGAACTTGTTTCACCATCTGTGCCAGTGGGGACAGTTCCCAGTCAATTCAGATTATACACTTTAATTGGGATCTTACTGCCAAAGACAAGAAAAGTTTTCCGGGATGAAAACTACTCTCATAAAGTTTTCATTTAAAGGAACTTAAAAAATGTGTTGTGTGAATCTTTGCTACTATTCATATCATAAAGGAAGCATTGCATTCACCAATTTTGGAATTTATGTCTGGAAAGCCGTAATTTTAGTGTTGTTTAAAATTCATCATTTATGGATCCTTTCATTAAAATTACTTTCCTTGTATATATACTGATTGGTCTTAATTCATCTTTCTATTTTACTTTAAACCTTGCTTAAATCACAGCCAAATAACAAAAATCCATTCACTCATTGAAGACTTTAACATAATAGCTAGTTAATGAAAGAAAAAAAAGAGTTTTCTCTTCCTTGTGACAAATTTTCTCTAATTTCCACAAATGGAATTAACATATTCCTCATATAGTTGAGAATCAAGTAACACCTTTAAAGGTAGTATAACAGAACAGTGCAGGACTTTGACCTAGAAAATTTCCTTGTAATGCAAATCATTCTGATTTTATAGACCCAACTAAACATGAGCAAACATTTTCACAGCATTCAGAACTGTCACTACTTGAATCCAAGCTGCCATCTGCTGTCCCCTGTCAAGGTCCAGCAACCAGAACAATGGAAGCCACTCAGGGCTTTTTCAATTAGTCTGTGGATACAAAGGTAACGGAATAGCTGAGAAACCATACACGCCGTTTGAGAGACACTAACATTAGCACAAAACCCTAACATCAGGAACCTCTTCCACTCATAAAGAATGAATGAGAGGCTGAATGACAGTTGCTAAAATGTTGGTGAAGTCTGCTTGATAGAAACTCAGATCTCTGTAGGAGGGATTTTCTGAAGGCACCCTGAGCTGAGGGTAAAATCCCACAGAAAGCTGGGCAAAGGGGAATGCATAACATACCCTAATCCCAAATAGTACTAATCCCCATGCCTATGTTACCTGATATAGCAAGACATAATTTGCAGATATGGTTAAATTAAGGACATAAAGATGGGGAAATTATCATAAATTGAAGTTATGTACCACATAACATTTTGGACAACTAACCATATAGATATGGTGGTTCATTATAACAAAGTCTAGATGTATAGTAGGCTGCACTATCTAGGTTTGTGTAAGTGAACTCCATAATGTTCATACAATCAATGAAGAAACTGCCCAATAATGTATTTCTCAGAATCTATTCCAAATGTTTACACATGACTGTATTTTCATGTGCTCAGCTGAATCAATAGGTCTTCATAAGTGAAAGGAGGAGACGAAAGAATCAGAGAAGAAAATATGAGGATGAAAATAAGGGTCACAGTCAAATAATGATATTTGAAGATGCTCTCCTCCAGATTTAGAAGGAAGATGGTCTCATAATCCAAGGAAAGCAGGTGGCCCCTCACAGCTAAATAAATAAATATCACATTCTCCTCTGAAAGTTCAGAAGGAACACCATCTACTGACAAATTGATGTTAGGGCTGTGTCCTTTCTCAGACTTCTAAATTCCAGAAATTGAGTGTAGTAGATTTGTGTTGTCACTAAGTGTATGAAAATTCATTACACCAGTAATAGCAAAATAATAACATGTGATGTAATGTGCAGGTTTCTTCCCAATCTCTTCTCTTCCATCTCCCACCAGAATTGACTCAAACTGGTCTATTCTGCCAAAAATCCAGAGAGAATGTAGCCTGAAAAATCTATTTATCAGCACAACAGGAAAAAGATATGGACAGAACTAGAATCTTCCTTAGCCATTTGTGACCATAATATCCATTGTTTTATGCCAGCCATTATAATTTGGTCCCCTGTACTCCTATTCTATACTCTCTCCCTATTTGTTCAATTTTCTTCAGTCAGGAAATAAACACAAACCTATATCTTGCCTCACCTGTCCTTTAAGCTCCAGACTATTATATCCACTGTGTGACTGGAAACATTACTTGGTTTTTCCAAAGTTATCTCAGAATCAACATGTCAAAAATAGACCTTTGCTGTCCTTTCAAACCTCCCTCTTAAGGCTTCTTGAGGATGTGGGTGAGGATAAAGAGAAAGCAAGTTTGAAGGTTGATGATTAGTCAGATTTTCATTCCTGTGACCAAGAGCAACTTGTCAGACGATGCGCCAGACAGGTCATTTTCTGGTGAAGGCCTTTCTGACTTGTGGGCAAACACAATCTCACTGTGTGCTCAACCACAGGACCTCTGTTTGTGAGTTCACAGGAAAAAGAGAAAAAGAGAGAGCATGCTGGAGCTTCTTTTCATGTGGGCACTAATCTCATCATGAGGACAACAATCTTATTTCTGTCATGATTTCTTCTAGACCTAATTACCTCCCAAGAGCCCCTCTCCAAATAACAATGCCGAGCTTTAAGGAAAGGAAATAATTCAGTTCACAACAATGCCTTTGCCTTGAGAACTCTTTATACCCTTCATTATAGCTAACCCTTTATTGTTCATTAACAGATCAGCCTTCTGTGATTACTTGCTAAGGACACATTGGCTCTTCTTCTAACTTGTGTACCTTTCTTCATAGTATATCCTACAGGTGGATTTTATGTGACTAATATCCCTCACCCTACTATGTTGTAATCTCTGAGAAGGAAAGGTCACTATCATTCTTTGCATCCCCACATATCTCCACCAAATAAAAATAGTTCCAAATGGAATAATTAATGAGCAAATTATTCCTAAATTTATATTTATATTTATATTCCCTACCTATATGACCTATAAGAGATCATTCAACTTTTCTCAGCCTCAGTATCCTCATCTTTATCATAAAAAACAATAATTACTTCCAGTAGTATATCATGTAGTAGTTATCATGTGTCCATAAATGTAAGTTATTTTCAGGAATGGGATGATAAAAAACTACCATATATTTCAAGTTTCTTATGAATATTAAAAATACTTAAAATAGGATTAAGGTTTTTCTTAATATCTAGGTCCATGTGAGAACTTCATCTCATTAAGAAATAAGGAGCCAGGTGTAGTGATGCATGCTTATAATCCCAGTACTTGGGAGGCTGAGACAGGAAGATGACAGGTTCAGCAAATAGTGAGACTCTCATCAACTTAGAGAGATCCTGTTTTCAAATAAAAGTAAAAATCAAATTTTAGGGCTGGGGGTGTAACTTGCAGGTAGAATGTTCCTGGTGTAATTCCTCGTCCCACCCCCCAAAATAGATCTCTCTGAGAAAAGAGAGAAATATCATAATATCCAGATTTTAGTCCTCTTTTCCATCACTGGGACCATAATATCTAATAAGATCAAATTATAGGAACAGTGGTTTCAGTGCCATGGAGGAAGGATGTGTTGCAATAGAGGGATTTCACCCTCATATCATGATGGCTGGAAGCAAAAGAAAGAAATTGACCTGGAACAGAAAGAGTCTCCCACACCCCCACACTCTCAGTGACCGACCTTTTCCTGCTATGCCTACCTGCCTAAGTTACCACCCAGTAAATCTGTCCAAAGTATTAGCTATCATTGAATTTATCTACTGATGGGATTAGAGCTCTGGTTCAATTATTCCACCTCTAAGCACTTTCACATTGTCAATACATGAGCTTTTCCAGGGGACATTCTATATCCTAATCATAGCACCAGCCAAAAATCAAGATGTAATGATTCTAGTAATTTTTAAAGCCACAAATTAATAAGTTGTCTTGGTTGTTTATACATTTGCAATTAATTATGGGTAGATAAAATAATCATACATGAAAATATTGAAGTAACTAAACTGAAATTTCCATAACCATACAGCCTTTCCAAGCTAAACTCAAGAAACCTTTCAGACTCTACAATAAAACTCTAAAGGGCTTGTCATGAGGTAAGGGGCCACTGCTATTTCCCACATCAGAGGTACTATTACCAGCACATCTTATAAAAAAGATCAAGACTATTTCATGTCACTCGGGTTGGCATTTGAAGGTGGATGCTGGTGGTAGAACAAATATTGGAAGAAAATCCTACTTTCCTTTGTAGGCATAATTATTTTAAATGAAGGGAATAAATAAATATACCAAAAGGTAAGATGGTTGTTTATCATCTCTGCAAAGAACAATAAAGCATATACACAGATAATTACGCTTTTTAAAAGAAAAAATGCAAATGCTTTTATTCTGCAAATATCTAAAAAAGCTAGGATCACAGTCACTAAAATTGTAAGAGTTAATTATATACAATTTGCATTTTAGATTAATAATATTTCAAAATGGTCAATCAAGATTACAATGGTTAGGAATCAAAAATATATTAACTGATGTAAACTTTATCATCAAAGCAATTTTAGGAAAAAATTGGTTCTCAATTACTATTCAACTCCCATGGAAGACCTGCCTAGGATTTTCCTTTTGCATATTTAGCATTCTTGCATGTTTTATAGTTATCTCTTTATATGTCCATCTCCTCAAATAAGCTGTGGAACTCTACATATAAGCACCTACTCTTGTTTCTAGGACCCCATGAATCAGCATCTGAAAAGAACAGAATCACAGATTTACCAAAAACTGATAAATGAGAAACCTTGGCCATTTTAATATAAGTAAGTCACCATAAATAATATTTATAATTATAAGTATGTAAAATTCAACTTAACAAATGTTGATAGAGCATAACCATGTGCATTCTACTAAATTTGTTACCACAGAGGATAAGGCATAGAGGATAACAATTAATAAATGTTGAAATAAGTGCCTTTTTCTTTTTAGGTAATTGGTAACTATAAATGTGACCTTCTTATTTATATTTTTAAAATGTGATTGGCACCACTAGAAAAATACCAACAAATTTGTGGAATCAAAGGAATCATCAATTATATAGTCATCTGAATAAGGGCTACTCAGATATAAAGTACTAAGCTCTGAGTGTACATCTAAAAAAATGGAGCTATGATTAAATAAAGGCTCTGGATTTGGGAATATTATCCTGGATTAAATACATGGATCTTCAATCCAATCATAGATATCTGAAGCAAAACCTGAGGAAGATTACACAGGTGGAAGAGGAAGTGGTACGAAGTACACCAGAGAGGCATTTGTAGATGTTGGCCTTCAAGACTGGGAAATGTTGGCTGCAAAAATAAGTACAGGAACTGGAAAAAATCAGTTCAGTGACTTGAAGAAGAAAGTACCCCCCTGCAGAGCCTCCACAGACAACGTAGTCCTAATATACTTGATTTCACTCTTACGACCTCCAGTGCCATGAAAGGATCAGTTTCTGAAGTTTAAGCCATCGTGTTTGTGATAATTTATGAAAGCAGGCACAGGACTCTAAAATAACCTTTAAGCAAGCAAATGAGGGAAACCAAAAAATCCACAGGAGAAGCACCTTTGGAGTGATGCTGGAATGTACATAATATCTTCATATGGAAATGGAGGCTGAAGGGGGAGGCCTGGAGGTAGAGGAGAATACCATAGACAGGGTCAGTAATGTGAGCAAAACTGAGTCACACTGAAATTTTATAAACATCGTCACTCTTAGCTCTAGTGAAATGACGTTGATAGAGAAGTTGAAACTGAAGACAAGTTCCTTACTGAATTTAGTGGCAATAAGTCACTGGGCTGTACATCTCATATTCATTGGCACAGTCCCTGTGTGCTAATGGAGTTTAGGACATGATAAACACAAAGTAAGATACATTAGTATACTGAATATTTTAACCTGAAGGAATTTTTTTTAAAGAGCAGAAACAAGTTCTCTCTGTCCTTTCCTAAGCCTCCAATAAATTAGGTCATAAAAACTGCAAAGAATTGTATGCCCTTCCTCTGAAACAAGTGAGAAAACCTTCCTGTGAGAAGTATTCCTGCTCTACCTGGAGGAAGGGAGCATCCTTATTTCTGAGGACCAAGAACACAGAGATAACATGAATTAACAGGCCTTCCTGAATGTTCCCCAGTTTACACTTAGTTCACACCCCTTTTGTGCTATCATACTTTCCCATCTGCACCAAATATACAATAAAATATACTCAGGTTTAACCATAGGTCTTCATTTTTTATGAGGGCTTCTAGTCACACAAAACATATTAAATAAATGTGTATGCTTTTTTCTTGTTGTTTTGCCTTTTTTTTGTGTGGTGTTAGGGATTGATCCCAGGGACATTCTGCTTCTGAGCCACACCCCAGCCCTATTTTATTTTTTATTTAGAAATAGAGTCTCACTAAGTTGTGGAAGGCCTCGCTAAGTTTCAAACCAGTGATCTCTTGTCTCACCTTTTAAATTACTAGGATTACATATGTACATCACCATGCCCACCTGTTTTGCTTTTTGTTATAGCAAAATATAGTTTAGCAATCCCCTATAGTACCCTGCACTATTCTAAGCACATAACACATTTAAATTATTAATTTATAGAAAAATCATGGAATAGTTTGGATCTTAAGTGTCATTCAAGGTCTCATGTGGTAAAGGCTTGGTCCCTAGGTTTCAGTATTGGGGAGTGATATAATCTTTAAGAGATCTTCAGGTCATGGGTCATGTCTTTGAAGGGAGCTGTGGGACTCTGGTCTCATACTTTCTCGTTACTTCCAAATAACCTCATATATTAAATATTACTCTTTTTTTTTGGTGGTACTGGGGTTCCTGAAAGCCCTTCTACTGCCAGGCTACACTCCCAGGCCTATTTTATATTTTTATTTGGAAAAAGGGTATCTTAAGCCAGCATGTCTGGCTTTGAACCTGCACGATCCTCCTGTCTCCACCTCCCAAGCATGGGGATTACAAGCGTGCGCCACCACGCCCGGCTAAATATTACTTCTTGATAGCTTCGCTTTTAGAAAGTAACTTTCTTTTGAAGATCTTAGAACTCCACATGATAGCCTTCAATCCAACACTTACGTTTACTACATGATATTCAATTGTTCACCTTCGATTCTCATGTACAGTTTTCAAGTGTTTGTGCGCAGGCAAGCATAGTAAACATATGAACTAATATCAATCATTCTATAAAATGATAAAAAGACTATATAATTAAGTTATGCTTATATTTATAGATATTTTCTGAAGGAAGGGTTAATGCTATATTTCACCGCAGAGAAGTGTTAATGAAGCTTTGCTGTCTCATATCATAGATTATGAAATTCAAATATATGCAGCTTGGCAAATAAAAAGACATTTTCTTTCCTTAAGTAACCGCTACAAATCTTATACGTTTTTCTGAGAACAACTTAAAAAGAATAATTAGTTTCATTCCCAATCTTTCTGAGTAGTCTTCACACTTATTTCCAAAGTGATCGTACTAGTTGGCAGTTCCATCAACAGTGTAATAGGGTTTCTGTTTCCCCACATCCTTCCAGCATTTATAATTATTATCTGTGTTCTTCATGACTGCCATCCTAAGTGGAGTGAGATGGAATCTCAGTGTAGTTTTTATTTGCATTTTACTTATTGCTAAAGATGATAAACATTTTTTTCATATATTAGTTGTTGGTTTGTATTTCTTCTTTTGAAAGTGTCTATTCAGTTCAGTTGACCATTTCTTAATTGGGCTATCTTTTTAGTGTTAAGATTTTTAAGCTGTTTGTATATTCTACAAGGTAGACCTTTGTCAGATGGATAGGTGGCAAAGATCTTCTTTAATTCGGTAGGCTTTAGGCTTTTTTATTGTAGAATTTTGATGGTTTCTTTTGCTGTGTAAAAACTTTTTAATTTAATGTTATCACTCCTAGGCATCTTCCCAAAGGAAATGAAATCAGAATGTTATACAGACTAGCATAGCAATGCTCATAGCAGCAGAATTTACAATAGCCAAACTAGGGAACCAGCCTAAATGTCCATCAATGGATGAATGAATCACAACACTCTGGAATTTTACTTAGCCATAAATTACAAAATTTGCAGAAAAATGGATAGAACTCGAAAATATTGTACTGAGTATACCCAGTCCTAAAAAACAAATACATGTATATTCTCTAATATATGTAGAAGTTAGATATTCAGAAATAAGGATAGACAACAGATAGATAAGCAGAGACTCCAGGAGAATGATTGAGGATGATTAGGGAAGGCAAGGATGAAGTCAAAAAGAATGCATAATAGAAATAATGCTATGAACATATACAAAATTGCCAATTCCAATCTCAAAGACTTATGGGGTGGTGAGAGGACCCAGTGGAAAAGGAAAAAAGAGTTGTGTGCATGTATTTTCTAACACTCTATACCTCAATATCATGTAAAATACAATGCACCCAATTTTAAAAATTAAGAGTATTTAAGAATGGCTAGTGTGTAGCTCAGTGGTTGAGAGCTTAGAATGATTGAGGACTAAGTTCTATCCTCAACTAGGAAGGAAGGAAGGAGAAAAAAGAAGAGGAGTAATTGAGTGTTTGTGTTTAAACATGGGCTCTAGGGTCATCTCTGGCTCTACCACTTTCAGTATGTGAACTCGGTAGGTTCCATTCCTTTGAGCCTTAGCTTCCACACAAATAAAGCCGAAATATGAGACTGATTTTGAAGATTAACCATCATATACAATTTGCTTAGCATTGCAACTGTCACAAAAATGCTAAAAATATTGCTCAATTATTTTAATTACCTGCAGTAATTTAATTTCAGTACATTAGCCCCAGAGCACATATGCCTATATACATATATGTGTATTTATTCATAAATAAAATTAGAACACACAAAAACACCATGCAAACAAAGCATAAATGTGAACAGGCTCTCACATAAATCATAAGTACATACCATTCAGCCTAGCAAATAGCTAAAGCTACAAGAAATATCCACACCCTCGTCTCTGCCCACAAAGCCGAGGTCAGGAGAATTCATATCAACATAATTAACAATATGTGTCACCATCCATTAGGATCAGCACACAGCCCTGTGGCCATTGGCAAAGGAAGCGACACGCAAACATCAGCTAGTGGCAAAGACATGTCACTCTCTGTTATTACTAAGAGAACAAAATAGAACCTCTCTGATAGTAAAGTACTTACCCAGTTTAAATTTAGCCCTGTGCTCCTTTTGATTATGAAGTTTTGCACTCTAACAATTTAAAATCAGATAAAAGTGCTTTGCATCATGAGCAGTAGATTAACTAAGAAAGCCGAGAGAAAATGTTTCAGCTAGATATGCATTCCCTCTGGGATTCTGTCCTCTCCTATGGGCAAAGTGGAGCTAAATAAAACCCGTGACATGTGAAAATTGAAAATATGGTCTCACTATTTCAAGTTCAAGAACTTAAGTCGTTTATATAAAAAGCTAAACTAGTACACTCAGATGGAATTAAATGCAATTTTGAGCAGAGCTGGTAGACAGATAAATGTTAGTTTAGGGCAGCACTTCAGGAGCACTTAAATAGTGGGGTGAAACAAATAGGTAATCCTTTTATATTGCAAATAAAGCTTCATGGACTAAAAGTCAATCACTAAGGCAGGTGTGTCGATCAGCCTTCCTGTACTGTGATAGTTTCCGAGATAACCAACTTATAGGGCTTATTTTGGATCAGGGTTTCAGAGGTTTCAGGCTCATGGTCTCTCGGCCCCATCCATCACCTTTGGGCCTGTGGGTATTTATTTATTTATTTTTGCTGTACCAGAGATGGAACCCAGGGGCATCATGGCAGGGTGCACATGGTGGAGGAGGCTGCTTAGCTCATGGTGGCCAGAAGGCAAAAGATAGAGATGAGAAGGGCCAGGGTTCCACTAGCCTTCCAAGGACACACCCCCAGTGATCTAATTTATTTCCTCCAAGTCCTACCTCTTAAAGGCTCCACCATCTTTTAATAGTGCTATGGACTACAGACCAAGCCTTTAATGTATGAGCCTGTGAAGGACACTCCAGATTCCAAATACAGCAACAGGATTTTATTTGTCTTTTTTTCTTTCTTTTTCTATTTATTTATTTATTTATTTATTTATTTATTTATTTATTTATTTTTGCCATACCAGGGATGGAACCCAGGGCCATTCTACCTCTGAGCAACACCCCCAGACCCATTTTTTATTCTTTTAATTTTTATTCTTATTTTTATCTTTTTAATTAATTTTGTGATTCTGGGGATGGAACCCAAGGGCATTCTACCTCCAAGCTACATGCCCTGCCCCTAATTTTTATTTTTTATTTTGAAATAGGGTCTCACTAAGTTGCAGAGGGTCTCAGTAAGTAGCTGAGGCTGTCCGCGAACCGCGATCCTCTGGTCTCAGCCTCCTCAATGCTGGGATTACAAGTGTGCGCCACCACACCCGGGTCTATTTCTGTCTTTCTAACTATTGAGTTTCCATACTCTGTGCCACCTCATTATTTCCACACTATGTAGAAAACAATCTAAAACAATTTATCTACCAACATTATGAGTTGTGTCTAAATATTACATTTTAGCAGAGATTGCATGCCCATTACTTGTTCCCTTTGCTCTCTGTGCATTCATCTAAACATCTCTGCATGCCTCACCCTTGGCGAACCTCTCCACTGGCCTGTTAGTCCCAGAGACCTAGAGCTAATCTCCTAAGAGTGGTGGTCAGAGCTCCTGCAAATCCTGGTCTACAAACCATTCTGAGACCTTGGTGTATCCAGGAATAGCCCTTGTGTCCTACTCAGGGTGTCTTCTCTTTGCCCTCAGAGGGCAGACTTTGACTCTAATGACCAAATCTACCACCCCATACCTTGCTGTCAACACCTAGTATAAGTCAATTTATTTTCTATGCACAGAAAAAAGAAATCTTCAAAGAAGGCTGCCTTGAATATTTTGCTTCATTGTCTTTATAAACAGTAATTCTTCATATTGTCTTCCCACTCTGTAGAGGAAGAGGCATAACTTGCTGCCCATATTCAATAGGATCACCCTTTCTTTACCCATCTTTAGAGATTTCACCGCATCACTTATCATCCCTCCCTCCATATCCTTAAACAAAGATTCACTTATTTTTCATCATAGAAATATAAGGTGTTTTCGACTTCAAACCAAAAATGTAATCTATTATTATTATTATTATTATTATTATTATTATTACTATTACTACTACTACTACTACTACTACTACTACTACTATTTGTAGTACTGGGGATGGAACCCAGGGGCATTCTACCTCTGAACTACACCCCCAGCTCTATTTTTTACTCTTTATTTTGAGACAGGGTCTCACTGAGTTGCAAAGAGCCTCACTAAATAGCTGAGACTGTCCATGAACCGTGATCATCCTGCATCCTGTCTCAGCCTCCCAAATGCTAGGATTGCAAGTGTGTGCCAACACATCTGGCTTGACAAAAACATAACCTTTCTTAATACAATATTCCTCTGTAGTGATGGCCCAATCATTGGCTGTTTGGTTATTTGTGCTTGTAGGATTCATTCCCATCTATTTATTACTCAATCCAATGTGATCAGACTCTACCGCCACCTTTTCCTCATTTCTCTGTATGAAGTCAGCCACGTCCTCCTTGAATTCTTAATTCTAAAGAATTGTTTTTACTGCTTATCTTACTTTCATTGTGGAGTTGATGTTCCTTACTCTTCAGCTTTGGTGTTTCCTTCCATGCTCTTTTGCTTTCCCTGCAATCTCTCTGATCACACTGTTCATTCTGTAATGTTACCTTTTTTTTCTTCTATTCCTCCTTAACTCGGCATTTCTCATCAATAGGCTGAAAACTTGCTCCAATTCACCATCTAGGTTTCATGTCTTCATACAAAAAATGACAGTGAAAATTTGACAACGTCCCCAAATTTATGCCTGAACTTCAGATAAGGATTATTTTTCTTTTCTTTTCGTTCTTTTGGAGATACTAGGGGTGGAACCCAGGGGCATTTATACCTCCAGGCTATACTCCCAGACCTATTTTTTAATACTTTATTTGGAAATAGGGTCTTACTAAGTTGCTGAGAGCCTAACTAAGTAGCTGAGGCTGGCTTTGAACCTGTGAGATCCTCCTGTCTCAGCCTCCCAAGTGCGGGGATTACAAACGTGTGCCACACACCCGGCTGGGATTATCTTTTAAAAAATGTATTCCTGAACTAGGAGTGGTGGTGTATGTCTGTGAGCCTAGTATCTGGGAGGCTGAGACAGGATCACAGGTTCAAGGACAGCCTCAGCAACAGTGAAACTCTCAACAACCTAGCAAGACCCTGTTTCAAAATTAAAACAAAAATGGCTGGGGTTGTAACTCAGAGGAAGAATGCCACTGAACTCAACTTTCAGTATACCCCCCAAAATATATTTTATAAATATAAAAGTATAAATATGTAGAGCCAGGCATGGTGGCACACGCTTGTAACCCCAGCTTTCGGGAGGCTGAGAATAGAGGACCGCGGTTCGCGGACAGCCTCAGCTACTTAGTAAGTCCCTCTGCAACTCAATGAGACCCGGTTTCAAAATAAAGAATAAAACATAGGGCAGGGGGTGTAGCTTGGAGGTCGAATTCTCCTGGGTTCCATCCCCAGACCTGCAAATAAGAAAGTATATATATGTAAATATACATAGATATATAAGTAAATGTTTATTTTTCCTGGGCTTCTTAGTGATTCATAAACAAATTGAAGTCAACATGCTTAATATTGAGCAGTTTTCCTCCAGTATCTCACCTGTCACCACATCACAGGCTGGTGTGTCCTGCCGGCTCTGCTCAGTGTCCTCCACTGCACCCACCTGTCACAAGCCCTTAGATTTGTGACTTTCCCATTTACCCCAAGTGCTATTGCCTTTTTTAATTTGGCATATATACATCATGATATTTCCAGATTTAACAAAAAAAGAGATGAAGGAGAAGAGAGAAAGAGTGGGAGGAAGTTGGAATGAAATAAGGAGAGATGGAAGAAGGGAGAGAGCATGCACATGAGAGCAAGAAGGGTGGGCGCAACCCTCAGCTCATTTCCTTCACTCTAAGTCCTCATCATGTCAAACTGGACTACTATAGTCTTCTAAAGGACTCCCTCCTACCCTTACCATTATCACCCAAGCTCCCAAATATGATTCTGATTATAATACAATTCAGTTTAAGATTCTTCAATTCATTACTTAGGATTGTCCAAAGTCCTTTAACAGCTAGACCTAGCTGCAGTGACCAAGCACAGATGATGTGATTCTTTAGACCAGATGTCACTGTAAGCAAGCACGCGGACACAAGCTCTGCCTCTACAGTCATCCACACCTGGCAGCCAAGGTTTTCAGAGTATCACCACTCCCAGGGGACAAGAAGGAGACACCCATAGGAGAGGACCTTTCCCTGCTTGTTTTCCATTCATTGGAACCTAGTGATATGACTACACCCTATTTTTTTTTTTTTTTTTTTTTTTTTGGTGGTACTGGGGATGGAACCCTTCTACCTACAGGCTACACTCCCAGACCTATTTTATATTTTATTTGGAAACAGGGTCTCTTAAGCCAGTGAGGCTGGCTTCAAATCTGTGTGATCCTCCTGTCTCCACCTCCCAAGCACAGGGATTACAAGCGTGCGCCACCACGCCCGGCGACTATACCCTATTCTAAGTGAGGCTGAAATATAGGTGAGATATGACCCAGGGAAAAAAAAGAGATTTGGATTAAGGACTATCAACCTTTCTGTTATTTCCCCAGATATGATTTCTCTTCTCTTCTCTTCCCTTCCCTTACTTTCCCTTCCCTTTTTTCTTCTCTCCTCTCCTCTTCCCTCCACTTCCCCTCCCCCTCCCTTCCCTCTCTCTCTCTCTCTCTCTCCCCCCCCCTTCTCTCTCATACTGGGGATTAAAACTAGGGGCATTCTACCTCTGAGCTACACTACACTCTCAGCCCTTTTTTATGTTGAAACAGGGACTCCCTAAATTGCAAAGGGTTTCACTAAGTTGCTTAGTCTTCCTCAAGCCTGCCATTCTGACTGGGATTATGGATGTGAGGCACCACCATTCCCAGTTCAAATCCCTTTTCTTAACAAGGTCTGTTTACTTTGTTCCTAGTTTCAGCCCCTTGCTTTCCTCACCCTCACCTTGCCCATCATAGCCTATTGTGTATATTGCCCTCTGTCTTTTCTTCCTGTGGCTAAATTCTCACCTTTAACCCTTGCTTCTGGCCATTTTTCAAGGACAGATTGGCCTTGGGGCTTTCCCCTGTGTTCCCACAAAACCCCTTACAGAGTACTCTATTTACATGCCCATTTCCTCATAGCTGTATACCCGGAAGGAGTGTATTCATTGAGGTAATTCTGCAAGGCAGTGATGCTTTAAATACAAAATGATCTACATGATTATTCCAAAACTAATTAATGTTGCCCCTTTATTTAGCCAGAAAGAATTCAATTTAATATAAATTTGCTTTTGCAGATTAGGTATTTCAGAAATTATCTTTTGACAGCATGTGTGAAGATGTATGATTTTGAGATCTACTTATTTCCAGCTCTTTGAAAATAAATAATGCATAAAGCATGTTGCTATGTCTGAGTACATGTATTCCAAGCAGCATAGACACACACAGGCCTGCATACATTTGTGATTGTGGCCACTTTACCTTTTTATCTGCATAAGCAAGCAGGACCAATAAAAAATTATTTCAGACATCTACAATTTGATGGACTTCATATGTGTGTGCACAGAAAAGTCTGATTTGAATTTAATAAAATTTAATTTTATAATAGTTTTCCTTGATTCTACATGTCAAAGAAAACTAGGTGACTTTAAAAATGCCTACCTTTACTAAGTTAACCAACAATAAAATTTAAATAAAAAGAAATCATTTACTGACTTTGTAAAAGTAAAATAGTTTACTGAAGGAATAGTAGTTCCTTAAAATCATAGTAAAGTATTAGATTCAGGAAGCCTGAATTGAGTTTTCTGCCTTCCATTTACTAACCATGTGACACTGGGAAAACTTGCTAGCATCCATGATCCTCAATATTCTCATCTCATATCTCATAGAACTAAGAAATAAGTCCTACAAAGAGGATTTGTTTTTAATTTTAAAAAGTCTCTTTATATTGGCTGAGTTCAGTTAGTACATTATTTTTCAGGGAGAAAATAGTAAATAATCCAGGCATGGTGGTGAATGCTTGTAATCTTAGTGAAAGATATTGCGGGTCCCATTCACGCATAGATACACGCGGAAATCCATTATAGGTGGTATGGATGCCTTTATTCATGGGGAGTCGGCTGCCAGCCCCTGCGGGCCTCGGGGGCTGGTGGGGGAGAGCCCATCTCTCTGTCTCTCTGTCTATCTGGCTTCTCTCTGATCTAGAGGTGGAATCACCGGGCTCCGCCTCCTAGCTTCCGGCCCCGCCCCCTGCAGGCAGGGGCTCGAACCTTTCACTTAGTACTTGGGAGGCTGAAACAGGATTGTGTGTTCTTGGACAGCCTCAGCTACTTAGAGAGGTTCTCTGCAACTTAATGAGATCTTGTTTTAAAAATAAAGAATCAAAAATAGAGCTGGAGTGTAGCTCAGAGGTAAAATGCCCCTGATTTCCATTCTCAATACTACAGAAAAAAGGAAAAAAAGAAGAAAATAATAAACAAAAGGGACTTCAGATAAATGAGGAGGGAGACCAATAGAATATTAGAAGCAGATTAGGAGCGAAAGGTACGGAGGGAAAAATGGAGAACTGAGGAAGGAAACAGTTCAAATAATGTCATGTCCATAAGTAACTTATACAGGGAGGGGGAGTACATAAACAGACCCTCTGCAATAAGCAGTGTGAAGCAGACTCAGCGGCACACACTTGTAATCATAGTACTTGAGAGGCTGAGACAGGATTACAGGTTTGCAACCAGACTCAGCAACTTAGCAAGATCCTACACAAATTAGTGAGATGTGAGGTCCTACTTCAAAAATAAAAATAAATCAGGGCTGAGGGTATAGCCCAGAGGTAGAATATCCCTGGGTTTAATCCCCAGTAAAACACAAAGCACACACACACACACACACACACACAGTAATGTAGTCAAATGAGATCTTAAATGCTTGTTTATTTTTTATTCTAACATCAAAGCACTACTCTGAAAAATGTATATGAACTTCACTTAGTGGGGCAAGTGTTTATGTCAAGCAACCCAAGGCCCTGTAATATACTTCTTTCTTTTCTTTCTTTCTTTCTTTCTTTCTTTCTTTCTTTCTTTCTTTCTTTCTTTCTTTCTTTCTTTCTCCGGGTCTGGGGATAGAACCCAGAGGCATTTGACCTCTGAGCTACACCCCCTGCCTAATTTTTTTTTTTATTATTCTTTATTTTGAAACAGGGTCTCACTGAGTTGCAGAGGGCCTCACTAAGTAGCTGAGGCTGTCCACATCTCAGCCTCCCGAATGCTGGGATTACAAGTATGTGCCACCGTGCCTGGCCCCTGTAATATACTTATAATATACCTTGTAATGTATATCAAAGAAAGTTGTCATGTGGTTAGGGCTCAGTTAAAGAGGAAATTAAGAACACTTGACAAATTATGTTCCTGTTATGTCCTTCCAGCAACACTGGTCGAGTCTTCTTCCTTATTATCAGTCTCTCTCCAGCATAATCACAGAAGCAGCTACAGGAGGAAAGTCCACTTAGGCTTCATGCATTTTCGGAACTGTGTCCTGGTGACAGCATTATACTTGTTCTGCTTTTACCAGTCAGTGTTCTGCTTGGGGCCAGAAGCATTTCCACCATCATCATGAACAGTTTTTCTGAGGACCTGCTAAATCTGCTCTCAGTGTCAGAAATCTCAGGAAAGGGCTCAGGGATTTCTGTTTTGCACATATGCTCCCCCTCCCTCCTGTGGAGAGGTTAAACCCCTTGATCTCCATCCCTCCTGGCAGGATCACCTTTTATCTGCTGGCTTCCCCAGGATGACTTGGCATCAGGGAGTGACTGCCTTCCCTGTTGCTGATAAATTAATTAACAACATGAGAAGCTGAAATGGTTTGAAAGCATTCTAAATCCTCTCCCTGGATATTCTTCACTAAACAGAGTGTTTATCCATTTCACAGGACCTATATTTTTAGATCAATGACCTTTAGGTGTGTGATTCATTCTGATTCCATTCTTTCCCAGTGGGTGAAGTTTCACATAAACCTATTTAAAAATGATAAAGCAAGCAATGTTTCAAATGGAATATAATCTATTCTACACCTGTTTCCTTAGTTTATTTTGATAGAAGTGAATGATTACTTGGATAAATTATACTCTTACTATACAATGTGTACCTGCAATATTAATATACTCTCCATTAATATATTAAGTAAATATTTTAATTTTAAACCTGTTATTTTAATGTCATTTTTAGCAAATCAGCCATACATGCAAACCCAAATAGTTTTAGCTGAAATGGAAGAAAATTTTCTAAGCATAGTTTATCTGGGTAAGCATTTATTTTATATCTTTTTCCCTCATTTCTCTTGTATTCTTGCAAAATGAAAAATGTATTTAGCTATAAATAAGTTCTCTAGATAAGAACACAATCCGCCTCTATGATTTTGCTCATTTTGGTCACTAGAATATAATATAGTCAATCACATTCCAGTAGGTCTTGCTATCTCTTTGCAACCATAAAAATTAACATTTACCTAAGGACAAAATCAAGAAGTGATCTCCTGAGCATAGCTGCATTTACAATCTAGAAAGGTAATCATAATGTTTACTACAGAAATGTTCACTCCATAACCATATTTTCTCTTTGTTCCCACTGGGTGACCTCTTACACTGACTGTATGTATCAGAAGCAATCCTTTTACCTACCTCCCTTTTGAGCTTGGTTCACTTGCCTGTACCTTCTTTGAATGAAATTTCCAACCAGTTGCCATAGATGTTGGGATCTCTCTTGGATTGGGAGATCACATGTGTTTTATCATTCAAATTATCTCACTGTCAAAAGTGAAAAGGATAACTACTATAATTTACACAAGGACATCAGTGAAGACTAGTGCTATCCTATGCAAATAGGGATGTATAGTGTCATTACATTTTGGGGGAGCAAGGAGAGAGCTGCGGTACTGGGAACGGAACCCAGGAGCATTCTACCAGTACTCTATACTCTCAGCCCTATTTTACTTCTTATTTTGAAAGAAGGTTTTGCTAAGTTGTTGAAGGTCTGGCTATGTTGCTGAGGCTGGCCTTGAACTTGCAGGCTTCCTGTCTCAACCTTCCAAGCACTGAAGTAACAAGTGTTAAACACTGAAATAAAAAAGTGTCTAAATAACTTTTAGATAATATAAAATTTCAACCTAATTTCATCCACCATTATAACAAAACTTAAACTCTTATCCAGCCACATTATTTTCTATTCCTTGCAGAAATTATATACCTTCATTAATATTAAATATAAACTTGCAATTATTGATGATGAATGACAAAAGACATAACTTGTACTCAGAGTCTGTCTTTGATGCCAACTCAGTTGAAGATACTGACTTAGAAAAGTCTTATTTGTCACTTGGATAATAGATCCTTCTACAGTGAGGCCCAGGTATAATAACCTTATATTGGATCCCTCTTTGGAGAAAAATTCTTGCTGCTCCATTCTAGTGTTGGAGGAAGCCACAATCAGAGATATCAGAGCTCTGGAGAGAGAAAATTCTTGTAAAGAACAGAATGAGCCTGTTGATCACTAAAAATAACCAAGGATATTTATCAAAAAATAAATAAATTTCAGCCATATAAGTAGTACAAATAATCTGAGAGAAAATGTGTTGGTCTTCATCCTAGGATAATATTGAGTTTCTGTGGATATTTGTGTGTTGGCAAGGGAAGGTAAGAGGAGGGCCAGTTATTTTTATACAGTTGTGCCCACAATAGCACCAAGTGATTTATCAGATGTGGTATAATGAGAGTATTAGTCTAAATGAAGTTTCCAGGACTTTTTTAAAAAAATAATTTATTTTGGAGAACCGACGATGAAATGTTGGCAGTTTTGCAGTTCGTATAACACACACACACACATACACACACACACACACACACACACACACACACACACACATACACACACATTAGAATTTAAATTTTTAAAGTAAAACTATCTCCTAAGTTATACTATTGTAGTCAACACGAATAAAATTGTGTTTGAGTGTCAAAATGTCTATCATTTAGAGCTACACATTCCACGTGGCTACATTTGGTCCCAGTGTACAGAGTTGTTGCCCTGGCCACCTAAACACTGGGGATTAGATTTCTTAGTTTTTGTTTTCTATTTGTAGAACTAAATGTATTTTATGTTTCTTTTCACATTTTCACATTTTATTTACTTCATGCCTCTGTGAGAATTTGATCCAAGGATCAATGTATGAACACAAGAAAACAAAAATGAAATTGATTCATGAAAGAAGAAATCTTCAATGGTAATTATGGTTCCTATTTTAATTAAATGAGTTTATTTTCAGCATATGGACTATTTCAATGATAAAGTTTGCATGATTCTAAGAGTAATCCCGATGCTTTCTTTATGTGGTATAGCTCCTGTAGAGATCATTTTAATCTCCACCATGTCATAGAAAAAAAAGAAGAAAGGGAACGAAAAAAGCTAAGATTCAGGGCAAAAGTGGCATGATATATTATTTCTGTTAAGTCACAGTGGCACCCAGTTTTCTGAAGATCACAGGCAACAGTGGACCTGCACACACATAGATAAATACACGTGGATACATCAAGCATATATTGAGCAACTTCTTGCTCACTGAAATCTGAGGGTCATCTGTTTCTGTGGTCCACAAGCAAAGCTGACTCTGGACTTACTTATCATTTCAAGTTAACAATAGCTCTGGAATTTCTGCTACAATACCCATAATTCTGTGTAATTCTACCCACAAAGAATCATGTACAGATGATGTCATAAAATAGAAATGAGATAAAGGTCAACACTTTCATAATGTCAGAAAGCAATGATTCAATTTTAGAGCAGAGCCTATTGCAAGATGTAGAAAGAGATGAGGGGTGCAGAAAACTGGATTCCAGATGGGGATGCATCAGTATGTGTGACTTTTAAGAAGTCAGATAGAATGTCTGAGCCATAGTTTCCATACTGACAAACCCAATGAGTGGGATGGGTATGTGCTAAGACTCAAGTTTTGGCTTTTCCATACATTTTTTGGAAGATAGAAAAGGGGCAAATTGAGTATTTACCACAGATACTTACCTCAATTGAGACTTAGTTCCAGGGCAAAGGCCTCCCAGCTGCAATGAATTATTTTTATGCTTCTGCAGAAAAAGATATTTCAGGGAGGGGTTAACATTTTTCCCATACAAACCATTTCTCTTACATTCACAAATACAATGCTTGAAAGACCCCTAACAGTCTCTCTTTTGATTTTAAAAAGTAAAAAAAAAAAAAAAAAAAAAAAAAAGCTGTAAAATGTAAGCATTGCCTAGGGAAATAAACATATCAAAACAACTCCACAACGCCCTAGTATATCCGGAAAATGCAATATTATTCAGAGCTGAAAAGAAATAACCTGTCAAGTCATGGATATACATGGAGAAAACTTAAATCCATATCATAAGTGAGCAGCTAGTTTAAAAAGGATGTATAATCGGCTGGGCATGGTGGCGCATGCTTGTAATCTCGCACTTGGGAGGCAGAGACAGGAGGATTGTGCAGGAGCCAGCCTCGCTGGCTTAAGAGACCCTGTTTCCAAATAAAAATAAAAAAGTATGTGTCTGGGAGTGTAGCCCGGAGGTAGAAAGGTTTCCAGGAACCCCAGTAATACCAAAAAAAAAGAATGTATATTGCTTAATTCCAAGTATATGGTATTCCAAAAAAGGTCCCCAAGGAGGCCCAAGTAGACAATACAGAAAAAATAAAAATAAATTATCCATAGCCCGAAAACTTAACAAAAATAATATTACATTTTGTCATGCTTCTTTCTCCAGTCAAATTTCAATCACAAATAGTTTTCTTTGTTTTCTAAGTAAATTTATGGCCAAATGCTTCATACTATGTAGTATTGTTTTCCCCCACATGACACATTCTAGCCAATCAGCTTCCATAATCCTTGTCCATCCTCATGTTAGCTGTATGCAGTAAGGGATGACCTGGTTCCCCCAATCTGTTTTTTGAGACCAGAGGAAAAGACTGCTTGAGATTATGGGAAAAATATATATAGGTCATCCTACTAATTTCTTCTCCACTTCCTCAGCTTTGTCATTTCAGGACTGATATATAAGTGAAATCACAGGGTACAACCTTTTGAGATTAACTTTCTTCACTCAGCATAAATCTCTGATTCCTCTAGGTTGTGACGTGCATCTTCTTTTTTGATTATATTACTGGACAGTTTTCTAAGATAAGAATGAATCACAGTTTGAAAATTCATCTGCTTTATGGCATCTGGTTTAGTTCTAGTTGTTAGCTTTTATAAATAAAGCTATTAGGAGCACATGTCTGTAATGTCCTTGGGAAGCTGAGACAGGTGGATCGCAGGTTCAAGGTCTACCTCAGAAATTTAGCAAGACTGTTTCAAAATAAAAATAAAATAGGCTGGAGGGATAGCTTGGAGAGAAATCCCACAGGTTTAATCCCCAGTACCATTTTTAAGTATAAATAAAGCTATTATAAATATTTGTAGATGATTTTTGAAGTGAATATAAGTTTTCATAAATGCCCAGGTGATCCTTAACTTGATCTCTGCTAACTCTGGAGTTGGTGAGCAAGATTGAGGCAGGATCAGGAGATCCAGCTATGCACTCGACTCCCACTGGTCACTCACTGGGTGGGACGGTGGGACTTGCTATAGCTCCCTCGCTGGCCTCTGCTACTAGCTCACTAGCACCTGACAATTTACACTACTAACACCTCGTGGCTCTGCTAATAGAAAGGTAGACTCTTACCACCCTGTGAGGACAGTAGTACCAACTCCTTACTTAGCTCTTCCTGACATCACCCCGGGAGGGAGGGTGGGTGCTCTGTCACAGCCTGGCAAGGAGGCAGGATTGACCCCTGCTGGCTTTTGCAGCCATGCTGGGGTGTGGCCCCAGCGGCTTTTCTTGCAATTAGCTATTATTGTCTACAAGTTTTCTGCCTTGCTAGGCTTCTCCTCTCTTGGTCCTTTGGCTAGGGACAGATCTATTTTTTGCCAGTTGTTGCTCTTCAGATACTGGCCTTTTCAGCCCCAAATCTGTAATATCTGAGGCAGAAAATAAAAAAAGCTGAGAAGCACACCACCATGTTATCCCTCGAGCCATAGGTCCCCGCCTTTTCTGCATCCTTCTCTATTTTGGGTTTATATTTGTCTTGTATATAAAGGTTTGGAAGATTTAGCTTTACTTAATGTGAAGAATTAGGTAGAATAAAAGTCCAACTGCCTTTTGTAAAATAATAAAGCCCAAGCCGGGCATGGTGACACAGCTTGTAATCCCCATGCTTGGGAGGCAGAGACAGGAGGATCGCGCAGGTTCAAAGCCAGCCTCACTGGCTTAAGAAACCCTGTTTCCAAATAAAATATAAAATAGATCTGGGAGTGTAGCCTGGAGGTAGAAGGTTTCCATCCCCAGTAGCAATAATAATAATAATAATAATAATAATAATAATAATAATAATAATAGAGCCCAGCTTGCTCTAGACCTAGAATTCAAGCCTCATCCAGTTTATATTATTACGTGCATCTTCTCTGTTGGAGAAATCTTTCACTTATTTTAATAAATGAAAATAATTTACTTATTAAATTTATTATAAATAATAATTCATTATCCCTACTTTTGGTATTTTGTCTTTCTTTTCTGAGCACGCTCATGAATTGCTTTTGCTAGTCCTCTTCTCTGAGCTGAAACAAACTTTCCTGGTATGTCAAAGCCAGAATAAACATGCCACTTCCTCCAAGAAGCCTCACAGGCATGAGGCCACCCAGGCCCACCGCCATCCTTACAGCCCTTCCTACCTGAAGCACTGCTCCCTCTGCCCTCCTCCAGCGAACATCCTGTTATCTCATGACTTTGGGTTGCTGGGTGACCTTGGTGACTTTTCCAATGACCTCCATGGCATCATAAGTAAGGATTCTACTTTATATTTTTTTTAATAAAAAACACTTTAAGTCCTTACTTTCATATAAATCTTTGAAGTGCTTTCTGAACTATGTTGTAAGAAGACTTCGAAATAGCTTCTTTAAAATAAATCTGGAATTAAATTAAGTTTACAGAACTTATTTCTAAACTCTTTAAAAGTATCACAACCCTTTAATTAAGCTTCAAATTTTATAGGTGAGAATCTGAAGCACTAAGTAAAAATAGTTGGAAAGAAAAGAATCAGGAATTGCCAACCAGCTTTAAGTTACACTGATCATATACCCAAGTCCATAACTAGTGACTGAAACATATAATCGAAGTTTCTTATCATAGAACCACATTTTCTTCTACATAAATAAAATTCTTAGTAATAATATTTCTATTATTATTATTATTATTATTATTATTATTATTATTTTTGGTGGTACTGGGGTTCCTAGAAGTCCTTCTATCTCAGGGCTACACTCCCAGACCTATTTTTATATTTTTATTTGGAAACAGGGTCTCCTAAGTCAGCGCCTGCAGCTGGCTTCGAACCTGCGTGATCCTCCTGTCTCTGCCTCCCAAGTGCGGGGATTACAAGCGTGCGCCACCACGCCCGGCTATATTTCAATTATTAATCTGCTTCTTAGAACCTATTTGTTGCTTTGCATATTGATAATTTTTTCTGTGCCATTTAAAAATTTATGTTGCTGCCCATCTTTTATAATTGTGACCATTCTTCCAGATTATAGCAATAAAAACATTTGGAAATTACTTACTTTTATCTAGTAGAAAATTTATAAAATTTAGAATCAAAATCAAGTACATTACAAAGTTGAATCTCTTATTTTGGTGAGAATTTTTAAAGGAGAAAGAAAATACAAATTGAATCACAAAAAGTGTTTTGTACCTCTTATACCTGCAGATGCAGGTATAAGACATAATTTATATTATCCTTAAGTGTTAGTTATTTTTCTGGAAAGACACGTGTAAAAGAAACACATATCAAATTGCATTTTTCATTGACAATTATAATTTTCACAGGATTAGCTAATTCATAAAAAACCCTTAAAGATCCCAATTTATTAAAGTATTTTTCAAATAAATGTTAAAATGAATAATATTCAAAAACATTCAAATAAATATTTTTTTCAAAAATTATACTTTGGGACATTTATCATATATTGTTTAGATGTGAAAGGACTCATATAGAAAAATTCAAGATAGTACTTAAATATAGTAATAAGAATTCCTTACCAGTCAGGTGCAGTGGCATATATCTGTAATTCTAGTATTTGGGAGGCTGAGTGAGACAGGAGGATTGTAGATTCGAAGTCAGCTTCATTCAGCAACTTCATGAGACCACCAGTAACTTAGAACTTATTTTAAAATAAAAAATAAAAAGCTCTGGTGTTATAGCTCAGAGGTAGACATCCCTTGGGTTCAACCCCTACTACCAAAACAAAAAATAAAAAATAAAAATAATTCTTCATAGTGTTTACAATGAATAAAAGCATTCAAGTGCATTATTTCATTTCATTTCACTTGCAAAAACTTCTTTTAAACTAAACATTGCCCTTCTCATTTCAAGAATTTTAATGCCCCCTCTGAAAATCATTCTCTTTCCTAATCAGTAAAATTTCTACATGTTCTAATTTTCCATTTCATTGGTGATGACCTGATATGCTCCATCAATACCTAGGATATTTGCACACTGAATTTAAGCAAACATATTACAAGATGTCACTCAGCTAATTTCCATTTCGCAAGGTGCTTTCCCTGGTTCAGTAATATGGGCATAATTAATTATCCACGGTGCTGCTATGGTTGCAGGTATTCACCTGACCTCAATTACTGAAAGAAGATAAGAGGCCTTGAATCCTGCAGTTTCCTAGTGCCACATCAGCAACCTCTTTAGATTCAAAAGTCTAGAATACATAATTCCTGCTGAGCCAATCATTCCACATTAGAATCTAAGTAAGCATTAAGTTTATATGTGTTCAGCAAACAACTGCTAAGTACATATAGAGCTAAAGTAAGACCTTAAATTTTATTCCACATATTTTACAAGTTTTTTCATGCTTCATAAAAATTGTGTGTACCCAAAGAAGGTACATTTATACAAACCATGTGCCTTGGCTACAAAAATCTTTATATAAATTTCTAGGTTGCAGCATTTCACCCTCATTCCATCTTTTTCTCTCTTTCCAGAAGACCCTGCTGGTGCCATTTCCCAGCTTTGCTTGTATTTGGTAATTGCATGTGGCTGACCCAGCAGAATGTGAACAAGAGTAAAGTGTTTGAGCCCCCAGGTTAACCCGCAAAGCCCTCCCCTGCACAAGTGCCTTCTCCTCACTGCCTGGTGAGATGCCGATGGTCCCTTGGTTTACCTAGAAACCATACCAAGGATGGCAGGATGTCCAGCATCTTGTCCTGGGTTTGTGTGATTGTGTGAAGGGCTGTCCCACCACTCAACCTGTTCACCTACTGACAGCATTATGTGAGCAAAAGAACACTTGCATATGTTTGAGCTTTGACATCTTTTGGCATTTGCTTTTTGCAGTGAAAAAATAGAGTTCAGATTTTGTCAATCATAAGCCTAGCAAATCTGGGGGACCATTTTTATAAAAATGAATACAAATTCCAAATAAAAATTCACAAAAGGGAATTTAGAATAAAGAATTTTTAAATTTCAATAAATTAGAGTACTTAGAAATTTAAGTCATCTGAGAAGAATGTAGACCCACATGCGCGAGTGCATGCGTGCATGGATCTTTGTGTTACTGAAGATTGAATCTCGGGGCTTTCTACCTCTGAGCTACAGCCCCATCCCTATTTTATTTTCATTTTTTATTTTAAGACAGGGTCTCACGAAGTTGTGGAGGACCTCAGTAAGTTGCTGAGGCTGGCCTCAAATCTGAGATCTTTTTGTCTCAGCCTCTGAAGTACTGGATTGCAGGTGTGTGCGACCACATCCTCAGCTTTTTGAATACTCTTCAGGCAGTTTCTAGGACTTTTTACACACAGATGCTTCCTGGTTACAACCTGGCTTACCCTTAACCACCTAAAATGCTTTAAAACTCCCAGCCACTCTCACAGGGCTTGGATGAGGAAGGAATCATACAGCCCAAGCTTCATAGGAAGTATGTGAGGGTTGCATTAATTAACTCCTCTTACTATGAAGATACAAGTATTTCTCAGGTCTTATACTTACCCTGAATGATGTACACTGTGACTAAGAAGCATAGTGCCTAGTAGTCATGCAATCTAGCAATCACCTTTGAGATAAAATAAGACAATGATTTGCTTGATTTGAGCTTTACCTCATAGATGAAATAATTTTGTAAACCTATCTCAAGTTTTTAGTAACTGATGTTTCTCAAAAGTCTGTCCTACCCAGAGGGCAATGCTTCTGCTCCCTCCATCCGTAGGGTCCCCTGCTCCTTCAGGTCCGTTAATGCCAAAGCAGTCAAATTTCAAATGTTTGCCCTTAAGTATTGAGAGTTAATTTTATCAGTGTCAAATTTGCATTAGAATATATCTTAGAAGTTATAATTAATTTGTACATATACCAAACACATCAGTTGTATGCAAAACATTTTTACCTTCCTTATTCTTATTTTTTTAAAAAAAGACTATCCAGTAAATGCCAGTCTAATTTTCAGTTAAATGAACCAATGACATAAAAATCCCTGTATTAAAAGGAGTCATACTGTCTTCACATCATCCATCTACATATTTCTAAAAAGCCTATAAATAATTTAAAATAAAAATATAAACAAATGTATGTCATTCACACTATATATATATGTTAACACTAGCCCACCAATGGTCCACTGTATTTGAATGTCTAGAGTGTATCACAAGGGGTCAGACCTTTCTGTGACTGACACCTGTCTGCCTTGAGCCTAGCCTAGTCCTGCTAAGACCTGGTCCCCTCTGGCTGGTTCCTTTTCCTTGAGGTCGGCTTGCAGATACCCTCATGGCTAAAACTCATAAACTTAAGCAGCTGTTTAAACCATGCAAGTCTCTAAACTCACTCTAAAAACTAGGAGGAGAGCACCAACAGTCCTCACCACAAATGTCAGGGATTCCTCGTCATCTCTTAGTGCCTCCTCAATGAGACTGACTCCAAGGAAACCAAGGGATAGTTCTTGTGAATCCAGCCCTCTCTTTACCCTCATTCCTAAAGGTAAGCCCCCCTTCTACTCCAAGACCTAATAGGATACTATGTCTTAATATGCCATAAAAACAGGGAAAAAGGGGAATAATACAATTCTAACCTTTATTTTCCTTTAGAAACCTTTCCTCTAGAAATGGTTCCTTGGCCAGAAAGTAAACCCCCCCCCCCCAAAAAAAAAATCACCCTGAGGTTTTGCATGTTCCACATCTAGATAGTTGCAGCACTGGGTCACACTGCCCCCTTGAGGTATTCTGGAGGTACTGCAGATTCACTGGCTCACTGAAATAAAAGGTCCTATGTATGTGTTTCAGACACACTGAACAGTTTCTGAGACACATTCCTCCATCTGGAAGTTTCCTTTTGTTGTCTTTCAGGTCCAGTTAGAGTAGCAAGAGCAGAAATCATAGGGATTTCTAATATTAGTGAAATAATGAGAGGCTTCTTTTTTTTTTTTTTTTTTAAGAATTCAGAGGGCACTTAAACCTTTGGATGACACAGAAGTCTTCTGGAATGGACCCTGCATTCCATATAAACTAAAGTGCTGATAGGTTTAGGTTTCGACTGGGGATCGCTTGTGATAAAGTTTCTGAAAGATTTTTAATAGTCCTTAGAATATAAATTATTGTAATATACAGAAAGGAAGGTAGGAAAGGAGAAAGAGGGAAGGAGGGGAGATGGCAGGAGGGAGGGGGTAGGGAGAGAAGGAAAGAAGGAAGGAAGAAAGGAATGAAGGAACGAAGAAAGGGAGGGAAAAAGATGCCTTATTATGGAAAGCGACCCCATCCCCCTTTCTCCAGTGCTGCCATCACTTCTCTGAATAAACCTCCTGTGCTCCCATTGGTGCTGTTTTGCAGGAGTGCTTTTTATGCAGAGAAGCAAGAACTGAAGTGCTCTGGAATAATATTAAAATCTTCCACCAGGGAACACTTGCAACATCAAACTTGCTACATCATTATAATTTTACAGACAAAAGTATAGAGAAACAAGCCTTACAAATAAATATTGGTAAGAATAGAATTTATGTAAAATATGCTCACATAGTGAGCTGACACAGATAGTACCTTAAATATTTCCAATTTTCTGGAAAGGAAGAGCACATGGATGCTGCTCCTTATACCACAGAGGCCAGAAGTAGAAACAGAGAGAAAGAGGAAGAAAAAATCTGGCATAATCCCTAAAGCTATACCCCAGGGACCTCTACTTAGCAAGCATGCTCTGCTTCAAGTATTGCCACCTTGTTTCTGTGAGGAATAAAGGACCATTTTAAATCTAAACCATTGCACTCTAGACCGTAGACCTCATGGTTACCCCACAGTTAAAAATGTTTTTGGTCCATCTCCAAGAGTCCCCACAGACTTAACAGTTCCAGCATCACTCTAAAGTCTAAAGTCCAAAGTTTCTTCTGAATTCACTCAAAGTGAACTGTTTGAACTCCTATAAAAATAAATAAATAAAATAAAATAAAAAGTAAGTTATATGCATCCAGTGGCAAAAAGTAAATATTTGCATTCCAAAAGGGCAAAATAGAGCCATAGAAAGAAAGAATGGGACCAAAACAGTATCAAAATCCAGCAGAGCAAACATTTGAAGCTGCAGCTCTACTCCTGGCATCTGAAGCCTGTGGTGGTGAGATGCAATCTCCAAGGGACCCCTTGGCTAGGCTGGTTGAAATGAGCAGCATACTGGCTCTCCCAGCTGGCTCCAAGGCTTGCAGCCGAAAGCCTTTCCTCGTGAATGTTCTTTGTCTGGCATTTCTAAACTGCAGAGTTGGTTATTTATTTGTTGATGCATCCTTGGCTTCATTCTCACAGCTTTACAAATTGCACCATTTGAACCTGCTGGCAAGAATCCCAATCTTACCACATGTTGCCTGGCTTCCTAGGCCTTCCTTTGAAACCTATGGGGAAGCCTTCATGACCTCCTTTTTTTCCAGCAAATCCAGCATTACATGAATGCTGTGGGCATACTGTGATTGACCAGTAGCAGAAAAGGTAGTCACTCTTTTGAATCACTGTCGCTGAGTCCTTTTTTCCCCTTGGTTCTGCACTTGGTCTTGAATTGCCATGACCACATTCAATTCTTTATTTCTATGCAAAGATATGACCTGTCTTTATCCATCCTATTTTCTTTTACAGCTCCATCTCTTTTGGTCCCAGCTTTATACATGCCTTTCTGGTCAATTTGCACATCTACTAAGTCTCTCTGCTTTGCTCTCTGCTTCCAAAATTTGGTACACAATTCACTGAATGTGACCATCAATATTTATAATGCAATTTGGATACTTTGTTGTTTTGAGATATCCTCTGCCACTTTAGTCAGTTTCATTTCTTTAAATTTGGCCTCACATAAAGCTTCAGAATAATAGTGAAATACCAATAAGTTCTTTGCCAGCATGTGGCATGTATACCCTCTACTCCATTTTCCTATGGAGACCTTGTTACCCTCCAGAATCTCCTAGTACAGTCTCTACCATCCACCTTATACCCAGATTCTGGCTCTTTCAATTTATTCTCACAAATCAATTCTAAAGATTCATTAAAAACAGACAAAAACAACAACAACAACAACAACAACAACAAAAACAGTAAGACTTAGATATAGCAATGATTCCACTTCTGGTACCAATTTCTGTCTAGGTCAACATTCTCTTTGTTATAATCTAAAAGATCTGACCACACAAGTTAGAGGAAAGAAAATTTATTTGTTATTTTTCTTGGAGATTCTAGGTTCAGTCAAGATGAGGACAGGGTCTGAAGCTCAGGGAATGGAGGCAGAAAATGGAGAGAGGGGGAACATAGAAGCTCTGCTTATCACATCATGGAGGCCTGAAGCAGAGAGTAAATGAGAGAAGGAGAGAAACTGATATAATCCCCAAGGCCACACCCCTAAGGACCCATTCTGAGCAACCAAGCCTTGTTTCTGTGAGGGCTAGGGAGATATTATAAATACAAAACATTACACAGGGCTTTTTGCAAGTTAAACATATGCTCTACAAATTTTCCAGCTCCAGGAAATTTTGTAGGTTAATTTTTCAGGCTTTTCTTTCAATAATTTCCCAGTCTCTTTTTACTTCATTAATGAGCTATGTTGATGTCCTTTTTACCTGTTGTATGGGTTTCTCTCTTCCATGAATCCAAAATTTTATCCAAACAATCCTCCCCAAAAGATGACCCAAAAGATTTCTTCTACATCTGATAAAATCATAAGTTTCAATGTGTCAGATATGTATATAATTAATATAATTTGATTATTAATATCAGATAAATACCCAGATTTGATTCCTGAAGTTATATTACCATATAAATTTTGAAACCAAGTTTCTCCACAAAAAGTCGTGAAAAAATTATCTCACTCACTATGCATCACCAGATAAAAATATCAAAAAGCAAAAAATCAAATATAAGTATCTAGCCGGATATGGTGGCACACACTTGTAATCCCCTCTTGGGAGGCAGAGACAGGAGGATCATGCTGGTTTGGAGCCAGCCTCACTGGCTTAAGAGACCTTGTTTCCAAATAAAAAAAATATAAAATAGGTCTGGGAACGTAGCCTGGAGTTAGAAGGTCTTCCAGGAACCCCAGTACCACCAAAAAAAAAAAAAAAAAAAAAAAAAAAAAAAAAAAAAAATATATATATATATATATATATATATATATATATATATATAATTTTAAAATTAAATAAATCCATTTATTGGTACTTTTAAACAAATATGTATTATTAATATATATTAATGAATAAATAAACATTAAATTAATTGCAAATTTCTCCTGCTCTTCTAAATGTCTTTATGATAAATACTGCAATGATATTCACATGCATACATACATAATTTACAAAACTAACTAATAGTTATCATACCAGGTAAATGACTGGAGCATTTACTGTTATTTGGGGGTTTTCCAAATAAAAAAAATATTGAATATCTTATTTAAAACATAGATAAGACCTGGCCTTCGACCTAAGCCAAGCAAGCTTCCAATTACATTTCAGAGTGTTACTTATAAACAAAGTCAACCAACAATTTAAACATTTCAGGAATTGTCTAGCCTGAAAATAATAAAAAGGAAAGAAAATAAAGCTAGAGGAAATAGCAATAAGCCAGAAACAAACTAAACAGAAACACATAAATTAATGACTTCATAGGGCTAAGAAAAGATGTAGCAGTAAAAATACAAGGGTAGCAGGAAAAACAGAAATAAATAAAAGGGTTAGCTGGCAGAAAGACAGGTTTTACGTAATCTTTCAGAAGTTTTACAAAATAGTAAGTAACAGGAAAATATGAATGACAAAAAAAGAACTGAAAGATTATTTCATGATGTTCGACATCTTAACAGGGAAGATTCTAGAAAGAAGAAATGGAGCACAAAAGGGAAAAATTACCATATATCACTAAAGACAATGTTTCAAAATTACAGGATATGATTCTCTGTTTGAAAGACAAAATTTTCAGAGCAATAAATGAAATAACATCTAATCCAGCACATATTATTATAAATTACAGAACTGAAATTAAGTCAAAATTTCTAAGATTTTCTAGGAAATAAAGTAACAGAAACAAAAGTTAAATTCCTCAACTGCAAAATCAGATAGCATAAGCCATCCATGCAATACGTTCTAACTCCAAAAGAGTATTTTTTATGACTTAGAAACTGAAATGTTGTTTCTTTTATTGAATTGTGAAATTTATATGTGATAAATAAAAAAAGAGCTGCATCGTGTAGAAGTTCTTAAAGGATGCCCCATGAAAAACGGTAGGATAAACTGAGAAAGAGAAGGATACAGAATATAGGGGTTGGTAGAGATACCTTCATATATAAACATAATATTTTATCTGAAGCTGTCACTACCAATCTCACTAACATATACTGGGAAGGGAAGAGGGGGCGGCTATGTAGGATCAGAGGGAAACACACCAAGTGATGTGGGTATATGTAAATGTACTCTTTGACTCTCACTATGATGTGTAATTATAATGCACCAAAAATTATGAAGAAAATACAGAAAAGAGTAAAACAGTCCAAGAGATGGAAGAAAACAAAACCAAGTTAGATATTCATATGAAAGGTACAGAGGATGTCTTCATAAAGCAGGAGAATCAAAAGTTTATATGCAGTTGTTAATGCTGAAACATTTCAAGGATTGGTGTAAGAAGAAAACTCAGTGGCATATGTTGAGAAATAGAATACAAGACACTCTAAAAGAGAGACCTGCACTGGAGAAACTGTAATGAACAAAAGGTATCCCTCTTGGTAAGAAACAATATTGGCTATGATCAGAGTGCAGACAGAGTGGTGTGAATGCCACTTGCTGGACCCATGACCTTGGGGGTGTCTTTTCCAAAGATAGCCACATAAATACTGTATCTTTTACAATCTTGCCCTTGAATCTTGGAGGATTTGTGACTTGTTGGAAACCAACAAAATCAACAGAAGTGGCATTGCATCACCACCAATGCTAGGCCATACAGGGCAGTTCAGCTTCCCCCTCATCAACTGGGTTTCCTGTCCCCTTTTGGCCTCCAAAGCCAAAAAATAAAAATCTGACAAATGATAAAAATCTGACAGGCCTGGGCAAACTTTCTTTATGAGGAAATCTTGATTATGTGGATAAGGAGCTTGTAATTGGTCCAGTTGATAGCCCCAAGTGAGGTTACTGACCAGAGCAACCAAGTGCCAGACTTGTGAGTGGAAAAGCCTGCAGTAGGTGGTTCCAGCCCCCACTGGCCAGTTCCAGTAAAAGTCCCAGAGGTCTTGGAACAGAGACAGTCTGAGGGAAATTGTCCAGAGTTCTGACCCATCAAACCTGTGAGCATAAACAATACTTGTCAAGCTGTGGGGTGGTTTGCAATTATAATATCTAGAACAGATAAATTATACAATCTCTGTGCTTCTGATTCCTCATCTGTAAAACTGGCATAATAAGGATTATTGTAAGAACCTAAAACTCGTAACAAAAATTTAAAATCATGCTTGAGACTGAAAACAGTAATTATTAGTATTCTTCATTTTCCACAAGAAAACTTGAGATAGAAAATACAACAATAAATATTTGGAGTACTACCTATAACAATAATCTGTTAAGGATTGCAAGATTATAAAACTTAGAAGAAATTACCAAAATCCTACTGGAGGCCTTTCATAGTTAAACTATTTTTAACCTTCTTTCTCTGCTTTCAGGTAATAAAATAATTAGGGTTTGACAAAGAAAAAGTGAGTATAAAACAGAGATGGAGAATTTTCCTCTTCCCTCTCTCATCTCCCCTCGTTAGGTTGCCTTATTTGCCTGTTTTTGGTTTCTCCTTCTTCGTCTAGAGTTTCTCCTATGAAGATGCATGGCTACAATGCGCCAATAAAAAAGAGGAAAAAAAGAAAACAGGGAGTTGGAGAGAGACTTTATTTTATGTTATTTTAAGTTTAAAAAGAAGTAATTAAAGAACCCCAAAGTAATGCAATTATATTTAAAAGGGAAGATTGGGCCAAGCATGGTGGCACATACCTATCATCCCAGGACTAGGGAGGCTGAGACAGGAAGATTGCAAGTTTGAGGCCAGCCTCAGTAAGTTAAAAACCCTGTTTTAAAATAAAAAAGAGTGGGGCTTGAGGTATAGCTTTGAAGTGGGATGACTTTGCGTATAATGCTCAATATTTTTTAAAAAATGAGGGGTAATTGTTGCAGCAGAGAATGATCGAACTAAATAATACCTGTCATAACAAAAGTAAACAAAAATGTTTTTAATTTTATGTATCAAGAAACAGAATTATATTAAAGACGACTTCTCTAGGAAGTGATTATCATTAAGCTCTCAGAGGTTATTGCTTTTTGAAGGGATGGACATGAGAAATAATGGATTGAGAGACTAAAGGGGTCTTTGCTTTTTACTGTAAGCTCTGTAGTTTTGTTTTTTTATACTGTACTCTAGTTATTTTAATTAAATTAATTTTTTAAATTTTGGCTTTTTCTGTGGTACTGGGGTTCCTGGAAACCCTTCTACTTCCGGGCTACACTGCCAGACCTATTTTATATTTTTATCTGGAAACAGGGGCTCTTAAGCCAGTGTGGCTGGCTTCGAACCTGCGTGACCCTCCTGTCTCCAATTCCCAAGGGCGGGGATTACAAGTGTGCACCACCACTCCCGACTAACTTTTTGCTTTTTAAAACTAATTAATTGGTCGATTTTTGCAATGGGATTTCAATATGTTGTCTGGACAGGCATCAAATTCCTGCGTTCAAGCAATGGTTCTACTTTTGACTCCCATATAGCAGAGACTACAGATACATGCAACCTCACCCAACAAGATTTTTAAATGAAATAAAATAAAAGGCATTGTTATTTGGTAAGATATAGCTGAAAAGTTGTTTCTTACAGCAAACTATAATCTATACGAAGAACAAAAAGAAGTCCTGTTGCTCTCAGGCCAAAAACTATTAGTATTTTACAGAGAACAGTAAATGTCTACATTATCATTACATAATATAAAAAGATACTTCTTGAAAACATAAGACTGCCTGCAAAAGAATATTAAAAAAATCCAATTATTGTTCAAATAAGGGAATAAAAGTGTCTAAAATTCTTCTAAAAGTATCCTCTCTGCCCATACAAAAGACATAGATATACTCTCTGATGAAAGGAATAGATACTGCAAGAGTTACCCTTTTAAGTTAGAAGCTTTGGAATAGATGCCAAATTCTTAGATATGTTTAAATCTTTAAAATCTTGGCTGCCTTCTAGAAAAAGGAATTGGATTTAAAAGAAAAGATAACATCTAAATTAGGCATTTTTTTTTTCTGGGAAGTACAGCCATGAAGCATCCAAAAATATGCAAGCCATTCTAATCTTTTTAAGGAAGCTAGAAAGGGCAATGGTAAAAAAAAAAAAAAAAAAAAAAAAAAAAAAAAAAAAAAATTAAATTGACTATGTTGGACTTACATATGGGAATCGAAAGGATACTCTTGGATGACTCTAAGTACAATCGTGTAATGTGTATTCTTTGTGTAAATAAGTTCAAATTGCAGATCTTGAAATCAAGCTTCAAATCTATAAAATCACATCAGAGCAACAAATGGGGTTTTTCAAGACTTTCATCATATATGGCAATTTTTCACTTTGATATTTAGTATTTTCTCTTATAATTAAGTTAAAATAAAAGTTTCTTTTGAGTGATATTGAATAGACTGCTAAGTACATAAGACATTGAGAACAATAAAATAGTGCTTTATTTTTTTTTCTTTCAGAAGAAGCTATTTGATGACTAAAAGCATGTACTAAACAGACTATAAGTTTTTAAATTCTGTCTGCCCACATCCCATAGCTACCTTCCTAAGAAACTATTATGCTCACATCCATATTATAAACCAACTACTTTTATCCTCCACCTTGACCATGACAGATTGCCACAGGCCTAATAATCTAATCCAGGAGTAGACAATTCACATACTGTAAATTCTTTATACTTTTGAAGTTGTAAATTCTGCTCAGTAGGATAATGTAACTAAGTGGACCAATCAGGTCATCTTTGTATTTCTAAGTAGGTGATAGGTTGGGTCCCTCCCTTCCTTCACAGGACTCTGCAAGCAGGGACAGGAGACAGAACTGCAGAAACCAGAGCAGAGATGTCACAAGACTCCATACATCACAGGGAAGACTCCAGATGTCACAAGACTCCAGAGGTCGCAAGACTCCAGATTTCTCAAGAGGACCAGTATTTCCAGGCTACTAGCTCCATCTCAAGACCCTGGCTACATAAATATTCTCATTTTCTCTCTGCCAAGTGACTCTACAAACCTATAACCAGTATCGATCTTCAGACCTCTACTGGGAACAACATTCCTTTAATAAAGAGGCCTAATCCCATGTTCCTTTGCTGGATTTAGCTCTTTTCTTACCCCAGGGTAACTCTCAAGGTAGCTGGTAACCCAGTCTCCTTTGTAATTGATATGGAGACTACGTTTTTAGTTCTTCCTTCTTTGTGGGTCCTAGTTTTCCTTCTCCAATCTTGGTACAGGGGATCAATGGTAAGCCCTCCTGCCCATGCACTATAGGCACCCACTTTGGCCATTTGGAAAACCTTATGGATGCCCATCCATTCCTGATTATCCCTTCCTGCTCTAACCCCTCTTAGGTAGAGACTTTTTAACCAAAATTGGGGCCAAACTTTCATTTCATTTTCTCACCTCTTCTGTTTCTCCCAATAAACTTTTAATGGCTGTTTTTACAGATTATGACCAACTGGCCAAACCTCCCCTCCCCATAGATTTGATTGACCCTATTGTATGGGACGCCACTACTTTGGTTGTGGCAACCCACCACACCCCAGTTTGGATTGTCCTCCATGATCCCACTATTTTCCCTGCCTGCTCCCAGTTTCCCTTATCCCTCCATCACTGACGTGGGTTTAGACCCACCATTTCTCATCTTCTGGCCCAGGCATTACTCATCCCCATTGAGTCCCTTTACCACTGTTCTCACAGTTAAAAAGCCTAATTGGACTTATTATTCAATCCAAGATTTCTGCTTAATTAATGATGTAGTAGTCCCAACCCACCCAACTATCCCTAATCCATATACTCTCTTATCTCAGATTTCCCCCACTAGCACTCAGTTTTCTGTTATTGATCTCAAGGATGTCTTCTATACTATTCCATTGCATCCTGAGTTGTATCCTCTTTTCGCCTTTACGTAGGAGGACCTTGACATGCAGGTCATTCAACAATTAACTTTGACCATTCTTTCCTAGGGTTTCCAAGATAGCCCACACCTTTTTGGGCAGGCTCTAGCACAGGACCTCCTACAGTGCCCCTTGGGTCCTAGTTTCCTTTTACAATATGTATATAATCTTCTACTTTGTAGTTCCTCCCTTGAAGTGTCCAAATGCACACTGTCCTTCTCTTTAATTTTCTCAGAAGCAGGTGTTACAGGATGGTCCCACAGAAAGGCCACTTATCGGTGCCAGAGGTGCAGTACTTAGGCCTACATCTCACCCCAAAGACCTGTGGACTAACTGTTGACCAGGTCAAGGCCTTATGAGACTTGCAGCCACCCACCTCAGATAACCAAATCCAATCTTTCTTGGGCTTTGTGGGATTTTTCCCACATTGGATTCCCAATTTTGCCATTTTATTTAAGCCACTATATGAGGCAACCAGAGAAACACTGATTGACCCCCCACTTTGCCCTCGGCTATTCACCAAGCCTTCTTGGCTCTTTAGGAAGCTGTACTTAAATCCCCTTCCATAGCACTCCCAAATCCCACTAAGGCCTTCTAGCTATACACTGATGAGAGGCAAGGTATAGCCATAGGAGTGCTTACTCAACCCCTAAGACCACCCCACCCAGGCACCAGTGGCCTACTTATCCATACAGCTTGATCCCACTACTTGTGGGTGGCCACCCTGCCTTAGGGCTCTGGCTACCACACTTACAAAAGAGGCTCTCAAAATTTGTCTATGGCTGCCACTGCAGGAGTTTTCCCCACATAGGTTCCAAGATTTGCTCTCTCCTTGAGCACTCCCTCTTCTGACCCCTTCTCACATTCAGGAATTCTATTTATTGTTCATGGAAAATATGGATATTAGACTGTCTCACTCCCCAGCTCTTAACCCAGCCACTCTTCTATCACTAGGCCAGGGTTCAGGCCCTGATTTGTATTCACCTAATGATTTTCACTCCTGTGTAGATATGATTGAGGCCCTAGATAAACCTCAGACGGATCTTCAGGAACTTCCCTTCTTAATCCAGATGTTACTTATCTTGTTGATGGCAGCTTTGTTCCTGATGCCAGAGGTAAGAGAAGAACAGCCTATGCCGTGCTCACTTTAATTCAAGTCCCTGAGGCTGCCAGGTTACTGGAAGGTACCACCTCTCAAAAGGCTGACTGCCCTAACTTGAGTTCAACACCTAGCAAAAAACAAGCAGGCAATCATATACTGATTCTAAATATTTCTTTTTAATGGCACCCTGCCATGCCTCAATTTGGGGAGAGTGGACATTTTTCTCCACTAAGGGTTCACCCATTGTTAATGCCACCTTAATTTAAAAGCTTCTAGACTGCCTCTCTTTTCCATCTCAGCTGGGCATCATCCACTGTTGGGGCCACCAGGCAGACTCCTTCTCAGAGGTCAAAGGAAACAATAAAGCTGATTATACAGTGAGACTGCTGCCACAACAACTCTGATCAAGTGCCCCAGCCCCTTTATTATTTTTAACTCTTCTTGTACCAGTATTGGGAATGGCCTAGGATGATTTGAAAAAGCTCTAGTTATTAATAAATATATTTCAAAAATCATTGTGTTAAAAGAGCAGACCTGGGGAAGGAGGAGGTCTCTGCCAAGAAGCAGGCAACTATTCTAATGTAAATTAGCCTAGCTAAAGGTAATTAGCAAGTTGATAGAAGAGAGGAACTAACACTTCCTTATTCTAAAGATAGGTTTACATAATTGCAAAATCTAGCTAGGGTGGGAGGAGGGGGTCGACCTTTGTGAAGGGAGACATCTGGGCTTAAACTCAGTTTGGCAGGAAAAGTAAGGGGAGGAACTTTACAGGGACTTTTACTACGTCAGAATTACGTGAAACAAGATGGAGGCTGTCATGTGTATAAAAAGTCTGTTCCATGTTTTGTACTTTGGTGATTTTGTTCAAAGCACCCCCTCATGTTACCTGTAACATGAGGCTGTAACTGTCTTCTGTATTTCTATCTTTTTAATAAACTTCTTTAAATCTTCTTCAAGAGTCCAGGCTATTGCATATTTATCCTTAGCTCAGGACAAGAACCTGCGATTTTTGTTTTCTTTGGGGAATTATTCCCAGGGGTCGAACAAAGGTTCCTGGGGACAGTTCCCCCAGACAGTCACAGTCACAGTCCAAACCATAACATCGTCTAAACTGTAACACTTCTCACAGTGACGCCTAACTACAGCCTGGCTGAACAAAAACAGCCAGCTGACCAATCTTGGGGCATCCAGCACAAGGGATGTGTGGCTCATGATACAGGATAAAATTGCCCTGCCTGAGGTTCAGACAGAAGCGGTCATTAACCCAATACATAATTTCCTACATGTGGGACCTACAGTGCTTAAACGTTCCCTTCCTTTAACAGCTGATTAGTAAAGTCAGCACCTCCTGTTCTGCTTGTGCTTCTGTTTCTCCCTAAGGAGACCTTTGACCCTCTTTTCCTACCTAACAGATGAGAGGACATTTTCCAGGACAGAACTGGCAAACTGATTTCACCATTATGCCCTCTCACAAAAAACTAAAATATCTTCTTACCATGGTCAACACCCTAACAGGTTGGGTAGAGGATTTCCCTTCCAGGGATGACACAGCCTGTACAATGGTTAATGCTCTATGCTTGGATATTATCCCTCAGTTTGGACTCCCTAGTTCCTTAAAGTCTGATAATGGTCCAACTTTTATTTCTAAGGTTACTCAATAGGTGGCAGAGGCCCTTGGCATTACTTGGAAGCTCCATATCCCATATCAACTAGTCATCAGGAAAGGTAGTAAAATGAGCTGGGCATGGTGGCGCACGCTTGTAATCCCCACACTTGGGAGGATAAGACAGGAGGATCAAGCAGGTTTGAAGCCAGCCTCAGCTAGCTTAAGAGACCCTGTCTCCAAATAAAATATAAAATAGGTCTGGGAGTGTAGCCCACAGGTAGAAGGCCCCTGGGTTCCATCCCCAGTACCACCAAAAAAAAAAAAAAAAAAAAAAAAAAAAAGAAAAGAAAATGAATGGGATAATTTTTTTTTTTTTTTTTTTTGGTGGTACTGGGGATGGAACCCAGGGGCCCTCTACCTCTGGACTACACTCCCAGACCGATTTTATATTTTATTTGGAGGGTCTCTTAAGCCAGCTGAGGCCGGCTTCGAGCCTGCAAAATCCTCCTGTCTCAGCCTCCCAAGTGCGGGGATTACAAGTGTGTGCCACCACGCCCGGCTATGAATGGGATGCTTAAAAACCATCTAACAAACCTCTCCCTGGTGCTGCGGGTGTCATAGCCTGAACTCCTACCACTGGCTCTGGCCTGCATACTTGTCACCCCTCAAAGCCCCATCTTCATGAGCCCCTTTGAATTGCTGTATGGTCGCCCTTTAATGATTAATCACTCTCTCCATTCGGATCCCCTTTCTTTGGTTCCTATCTCCCTTACTTGGCTTTTCTCAAGCATCTCCTTAGAAAACACGCTGAGTGAGAAGTAGCTCCACACCCAGCAGCCAAGGACCCTTAAACCAGAAGACCAGGCCAAGTCCTCCTCAAGTCACTCATCCAAAACATCTCAAGCCACGGTGAACTGGGCTTTTGACAGTGATCCTTACCACACCTACTGCGGCCAAACTGCTGGGTGACCCCAACTGGCATCACCTTACTTGGCTAAAAAGAAACATTAGAGAGGAGATCAGCAGCTTCCAGTTAAGTGAGTGTCCTTGGTCAGTTTCTGCAGAAATAAATACTGCACCAATAAAACTATAAAAATAAATATAAAAAGTAAACCAAGCCAAGAGATAGAAGAAAGCAAAACCAAGTTAGATATTCATATGAAAGAAACAAAGGATAACTTCATAAAAATGGAGAAAGGTAAGACCTGAAAGCTTGAAAATAAGGATCAGACTCACAACTGACCCGGGCCCAAGACCCTGACACAACCAACCATGCCCATGGCAAATGGATTGCCCATCCTGCCTTTTACATGGCACTAATATCTATCTTTTCCTTCTGTCTGCTCTTAATTGTCATAATTTATGTAGAGTGTTAATGAATAAAGAACCTGCCTTCATGTTTGCAATAAAAATTTATTTTTCAGTTCTGGGGATGGAACCCAGGGATATTCTACCTCTGAGTGACACCCCCGGCCCTAATTTTTATTCTTTATTTTTTGAAACAGGGTCTCGCTGAGTTGCAAAGGGCCTCACTCAGTAGCTGAGGCTGTCCTCGAACTACAATACTCTAGTCTCTACCTCCTGAATGCTGGAATTGCAAGCATGAACCACTATGCCCAGCTGCAAAATTCTTTTTTTTTTTTTTTTTACACATTAGATGTATGACATTTATTTTATTTTATTTTTTGGTGGTAGTGGGGGTGGAACCCAGAGGCTTTCTACCTCTGGCCTATGCTCCCAGACCTTTTTTATATTTTTTATTTGGAAACAGGGTCTCACTAAGTTGCTGAAAGCCTCACTGAGTAGTTGAGGCTGGCTTCGAACCTGTGCGACCCTCCTGTCTCAGCCTCTCAAGCACAGGGATTACAAGCGTGCGCCACCATGCCCGGCTGGCATTTATTTTAATCTAAATAAGTTTTTATTCTCATTTTCCCCAAAGAACCATTTTAATTTATTCACTCATTCATTTATTATTATTATTATCATTATTTTTACTATTATTATTAATAATAATATTATATAAAGTCAATGAAAGTGTTTTTGAAATGACTGAGACCGTGTTTTGGTGCTTTGGTTGTTTTCCATGATCTAAGAGTGCTCAGAACGACATGCGAGTCCTTTAATTAGGAATTGTTCTTCCTAGAGACTAGCAAGGGCAAGGAAAGCAGAACAGAGAAGAGCGAGCAAACAAGGGTATGAACGCACACAAAGTCCCACATAGGTTCGCTGGAGATTGAACGGGGCCCACGAGAGATTTAAGTGCTAAAATTGAAAAAAGTAACGCAAACTGGGATGAGAGGGTCACCAGGCTTGATTCTTCTCACAGAAGAAGGCTAGAAGGGAGTGGGTCTCCAGCAATGTTTGGCTTTAAAAGATTCTTCCCACTATAAAACCAGATTGCAATTAAGGCCTTACTGTTCCCGGATCCCCAAGAGGCAGTAATTCAGAGATGTTTGCTGTTTTTATGTTCATATGTATTTTTCCAAGGAGTTCCCTTAAAATCTTACGAGAGCCTTTGTTTGTTAAAATTTAAATAGCAATTAACAAGCAGTTTTTATTAATGAGTGGAAGTCAGCTAGGCAAAGACCAGGAAATCCAACAGAAACAAGTCAAGGATATGAATGTGTAATTCATGAAAAAAGATGACCAAACTGGCCCACGCATTCTCAAAAATGTGGTAAAAAAAAATGTTCAAGTTTGCTGTTAGATGCAAATCAAGATCCATAAGAATGTGAAAAAAATATAAAGTCAAATGATAGCAAGTGTTGGTAAGACAGAGGGTTTCAAATATTCTGATTCTCTGCTGGTGCAAATGTAAACTGGTATGGTCTGATAAATTTTAATTGTGAATGCATATGTTCAAAGACTCAGGATGCCCATAACTAAGTTAAACGGACTTCAGCATGTAAAGTATGAATTTACGTACATGTCAGTTTAAATTGTACCATAGATGGCATCAGCGCCTAACTGAACACAAGTTCTATTAGTGAGCAACTAGAATTCAAATCAAGAAACAGCCCCTAGAATCTACTATGATCATTTAAATAATTTTATTTCTACCAACCCTAGAAGATTCACTAAGCAGCTTAATAGATATTGGGAATAGATTTTATGGTATCATAATCTTTGCAATCTTTGCATAAATAGGATTAAAAGTTTAGTGAGAAAATGGATGGACCTAAAAAAAATTTATGCTGAGATCAGCCTCTTAGTCTCAGAAAGTGAAGGGTCATATGTTTTCTCTCTTCTGTGGAGGCTAGAAAGAAACTGAGAAAACAAGAGAGGCTCCCAGCAATGAGGAGAAATACCAGTAGAACAGAGGAAGGGGATTTTGTAGGGAGATGGGAGAGAAAAGGAGGAAACTGGTAAAAGGACACCTACTATGCGCATTTTTTTCTATCACACTAAACCATAATATAATGTATGGCTAAAACAAACTAATAAAAAGTATATTGA
The DNA here is from genome assembly GCF_963383645.1 of Muscardinus avellanarius. Lineage (NCBI taxonomy): Eukaryota > Metazoa > Chordata > Mammalia > Rodentia > Gliridae > Muscardinus > Muscardinus avellanarius. Next base: position 27,349,792 of record NC_137791.1, on the reverse strand, counting down.
AAAAATTTATAAGTCAAGGAAAGAGCAAATATCCTTAAGATTGGTGTCTAAGACTTGATTCCTGAAATATCCTATATCCTATCACTAGTTCTCAAAAGGCTTCTGGTTTTTTGACTTCCATGAATATTGAATCATAGCCTACCACTGGAATATTCTCTTAATTTTCTAAAGTAAAACTTTCATACAATAAATTTTTAAGTACCTAAGAAGACAGAAATCTGGGACTTCATTGAGCTTATAGAAAAGATTCTAACTGTTCTGTTCTTTCTTGCTGATAAATATCTGTGTTTAGCAGAACATACCATGAGAGATATTTTCATTAGAATTTTATGACCAAATTATAGGAAAGTAGTTTACCCTAATTTGCATTTAACTGTTGATAGATTCTGAGTTCTAAAACAAATAAACTATGTGCCACGTTGAAAAGACAGTTATCTGTAAACATTTTCCTTATAATCCTCTAAATGAATGTCTATAAATTCTATTATCTCACAAGTATTAGTTGAACTCTAAAATTTTTTATTAATTTCAATGAGGCACAGTTTCTAGATTTTTCTAAACATTGGCATTGTGAAATAAAATTGTTCATTGATGTATCCAATAGAAACTAAGAAACTTACAATTACATACTTGACAGATTTAGATTGTGATGTCAACATCTGAGAAAAAAAGCATCATCCTAATTAAATTGCTTTGATTTTATAAAGTTCAGGAACAATGTGTTTTAGATAAGATTTGGAGAACATTTTGTCTAAAATCTTAATAGAGCTTATTCTTTGAAGAGTGGAGTTTAATGGTCTTTGTTGAAATAAACAGCAAAACCAAGAAATGATTTGGGTGCACTGGTAATTATCAAGCTTACCAAATGTGAATTTATAATTTTAGTAAGTGCATTATTACAATATTGACATCAGATTTCAAAAACTGTTTTTATTTTGTTAACTTAAATGTAACAAAGGCATGGTGTGACACCTGCTAACATCCCATGATGCCATCCACGACGGCCAAAACAAATCATATGACAGAATCGAAGAAACTGAATCTGCCTTTCAAATGAGAGAAACAGAATTTGGTGCAAATGTAAACTGGTATGTAAAAATATAGCAAGGACATTAACACATGGAGACTACTACTGTTCTACATAGCTCCTACTGCTAGATTAGTAAAATATTAAGGACATTGAGCCATCCTGATAAAAGTAAAGAAAGGGTAGTGAATTAAATGTAGTATTTTTCCGGGTGTGGTGGCGCTCGCTTGTAATCCTTGTGCTTGGGAGGCTGAAACAGGAGGATCACTCAGGTTCAAAGCCAGCCTCAGCTACTTAGTGAGGCTCTCAGCAACTTAGTGAGACTCTGTTTCCAAATAAAATATAAAATAGGGCTGGGAGTATAGCCCGGAGGTAGAAAGCCTCTGGGTTTCACCCCCAGTACCACAAAAAAAGTAGTATTTTTAAAAATAGGTAATTTCATATAAATAGAATGCCTCGATGAAATATTTCTGAAGAAATTTAGTAAAAATACAATTCTTTAAATGAAGAAAAGTACACATTTGGAGATTTGGGATTTATTTCTGTGTTTAACTACCAATTTACCCAAAAGTTTCTGTTTTCAATTTTTTTCTTTCTAAATTACATCTTACTGCTTTTATTACAAAACAGTTTGACAGAAGGGGATGAAGTAGGTCACAGAAGAGGGAGAAAGAAAGACAGAGGAAAGTCAAGGTGATCAGAAAGCAAAAGGACAGATGGGGAGGAAAAAGAGACCCAGGAAAAGGTCAAGAAGGGAGAAGAGATGTAGGCATCACTCTCCCTGCATTTATGTGATTTCAGTTCCTAAAAATATTCAAAACAATGTCAGCCCTGCCTGACATTTTAATAAGAATTTCTTCATAATGGGAAATAGGGTGTGTTCATTTACATTCCATTTGAGTCAGTATTTTAACCTCTGCCCTGCACAGATAATTGCTATCTAAAAATTACAGGTTTGGTCAGGCACAGGGGAACACGCCAATAATCCCAAGTACTTGGTAGATTATGGCAGGAGGATCACAAGTTCAAGGCCATCCCGGGCAACTTAATCAGACCATTTTGAAAATAAAAAGGGATAGGAATGCAGCTCAGTGGTAAAGTGCTTGTGTAGTGTGCGAAAAGCCCTAAATTTAATCTCTAGTATAGAATAATAATAATGATGATGATAATAGACAGATCTGCTCATGTCGGACAATCCTACTACTGAAATGTAATCTGTGAACTGCAGCATGTGTGTCAACTAGGAGATTATTAGAAATCCAAAATCACAAATTCTATCTCATATCTACGGAATCAAAATCTGCAATTTAACCAGTTTATCAGGTAATCTAAAAGCACGTGTAAGTTTTTGAGAATTCTTGTCTAGTATAAAAGGAACAGTCTTTGTGTTTTCCCAGATGCCAAATGGTCTTGTATGCAGAAATCCTTGCTTCCTTCTACTTGACTCCTTGTCCCAGTCACCTGCTTATTAAAGTTCAATAAACCCATGTATGTTTGGTTAAGAGCTGGATGGGCCTTTCTTAAACCCAGTCCTTCACTGGCTAAAGCTGAAAGCCATAAGCCTCTAATCCTGGCCTCCCAAAAGCTTCTTTGTGTTGTTTCAGTCCATAAAATTTATTAATTTGTCTCTCAGTGTTCACATTAGAATGAACCACATTCCTTTTATTTAATTGGGATGAAAGTTATATAACACAATGCATGCAATTCAGTGGCATTTAATATATTCAAAATGCTGAGCAACTCCACTTCTGTAGAGTTTCAAGATATTTTCATCGCCCCCCAAAGAAACCTTGTGCACGCTACCAGTTATTCCCTAAAGCCTCTCTCTGGCAATCATGATTCTGCTTTCTGTCACTGTACTGTACTACTACTCTGGATATTTTGTATAAGAAATTTAAAAATATGTGACCTTTGTATCTGATTTCTTTCACTTTGCATATTGGTTTTGAGGTTCATCTACATTGTAGTATGCATCAGTACTTCATTCTTTATATGGCTGATTAATATTGCATTTATTGGGAAAGGTACATGTTGTTTATCCACTCGCCAGTTGCTGGACATTTAAGTGGTTGTCACTTTTTGACTGCTAGGAATGGTTCTGCTATGAGGATGTGCATATGAATAATCGCTTAAACACCTATTTCTAATTATTTTGTCTATATATTTAAAAGAAATTTACCAAAATATGGGGTAATTTTATATTTAAAAATTTCAGGAATAATTGTTTTTAATACTGGGTGCACCATTTTAATTCCCATGTGAAGTATCTAAGGGTTTTCATTTCTTCATATCCTCAGTAATATTTGTTTTCCAATTTTATCATAGTCTTCCTAGTAGGTATGATGTAGTATCTCACAATGTTTTTGATTTGCATTTCTCTAATAACTGCTTTTCATGTGCCATTTGAATATTCTCTTTGGAGATGTATCTTTTCAAGTCCTTGAACTCTTTGTTGTTGGTGGTGGTGGTAGTGGTATATAAATTGAGCTATTTTTATTTTTATTTGTCAAATTTCACAACCACCTGTAAGGTAGATTCAGAAGAAAGACAAATATGTTTATTATTGATGAAGCCACAGTGAAAGGTGTAACTTAATTGTTTCTTTCATGTTTATTATGAGGAACAAGACATGGGTTAAGAGGTCACAATGCATTAAAAAAAATCCTTAGAACCAGAAAGTAGAAAAAAAGTCTCGCTATTTGATCTGTCAGAACACATTTATAAGCAGAACCAAATAGGCACTTATTAAATAGTGAATTATTTTTCCATAGTCCTTCACATTTTGTTTTTTAGGTTATACTGCTAAAATATGGAAAACTCTGATTGCCAGTTTAAACATTTATAGTACTCTGGGTAATCATGATGAAAGTTAAGAAACTGAAAAAAAAAGGCTGCAATTTAAAAATGTTTATACTGCATTTGAGTTGTTTGTGGGTTCTTTGTATTTTAGTTTTCTTGTTTATTCAGTCAATCAAAATAAAGTATGTGTTTCTTTCTGCAGGCATGCAATAGTCTTAATTATCTCATTAAAGGGACTCCAACAGAGACATGTTATGGTTGAAGTAATTCATTTGAAGTATATTATTTGAACTCCTAGGCAGGGTCTGAAAAAGCACACTGCCTTTCTGAGCTGCTTCTGTGAGCATCCTGTGAACCAGCCACAGGCAGAAATAGCTGTTTCTGGTATTCAGGCACTAAAGTCCTTGATGTCTTCCTACCTAAAGGCTTTCTTGCAATTTTCTAAGTCTCTGATTTCTTCATATTACATTTCTTCTTCCTTGATGACATTTGTGTGGTTCCTGCGCTCCTGGCAGAACTCTAGCTGTTGCAGTATTTGTTATCAGAAGTAGGCCTGTTGGAAGCCCAGTGTGGTGGCACACACTTGTAATCTCAGTACTTAGGAGGCTGATACAGGAGGATCATAGCTTGCAGTCAGCCTCAGCTACTTAGTGAGGTGTTAATGCAAATTAGTGATACCCTGTTTCAAAATAAAGAATAAAAAATAGGTCTGAGGGTTGTAACTCAGAGGTGTTTCTGCATAATATTGTCAAACAGATTCATGTATCCAGAATTATATTATTATATCATTATTATATATTATATATTATTATATATTTATATTATTATATATTATATAATATATAATATATATTATTATTATGTTATCATTTTTAAAGTTTTATTAATTTTTTATTTTTTATTGGTACACTATAGTTTCACATCATAATGGGCCCAGCAAATTCCTTCATTTTTAAAAGGTGGATCCAAACTTGCAATATATTTAGATATTGAAATATAAGCCCTTGCAAAAAATGAGTTATTACTCTCTTTTCAAAACTACCATTGCTTATCCTTGACAACCACCAATCCCAGGCATACGCCACTCCCAAATATAAAACAAAACAAAACAAAAAAACACAAACACGACAAAAGGAAGAAAGAAACAGATTTACTGGCAATTAAGAGGAAAACCTGGTCTTAACTAAAAGATATAATATTGATGTTTTAAAGAAAAAAATTTGTGGGCATTCATTGCTGAAGAAAAGGAAACACTGTAGTACATATTTCAGGAAAAATACGCCTTGGTAAAAGTTTTATAGGGCACATTCTTTACTCCTTGTCTACAAAAGAAAAAAAAATGTATTGGCCAGGCGTTGCTTAAACATGCTGCTATAAAATGAGAAGCTGACATTTGGATTCAGGCCAAATAACAGAAGCATAACCCTATAATATTTGCTCAAGAATCACAAAAGTTCATCTCAAGGTTAATAAGCTTATATAATAGACAACTTTTATCAAAGGCTTCTCTAAGGTTTGCTACAGTGTATAATATGTATAATATAAAATGCCTAAATCTGAAGACATGACTAGACAATGTAATGCCTTTGAAGTTACATAAAATATATAGTAATGCCTTAGCATCTATCATTGCTTGTTTTAAACATGAAAATCTTAATTTATGTTATTTATAGTTTCTGTGACCTAAAGGATTTCCTCAACAGAATTATGTTAAATGGTTTGAGGTATTTTATTTTTACTCACTGAGAGTTGTATATTTTTTCTTTAACCTTTGTGTATATATATATATATATATATATATATATATATATATATACACACACACACACACACACACACACACACACACACACATACACACACACACATACATACATATATTGTGTGTGCGTGCGTGGTACTGGGGATGAAACCCCAGGGATAGATATTCTACCTTCTAGCTATGCCTCTAGCCCTATTTTTTATTCTTTATTTTGAAACAGTCTCACTCATTTGGTGAGGGCTTCACTAAGAAGCTGAGGATGGCCATAATCTGTGATCCTCCTCCTGGAATTACAAGCATGTACCAATATTCCCAGCAAAAATAATATTTTAATATATTTTTATTGCTACATTACGCAATGTAATTTGGAATGATAGGAACATACACAGTACTTTCTCATGTCTCCCCAGCTCCACTCCTCTTCCCCATACATGATATTGACATGGACACTGGTAATTTCATATATGTACCTTATATCAGTGAAACTATTTCCTTCATTCATTCTCACACACACATGACCACTCCTGTAAACTCCCTACATTGTTTTTTTTTCTATAATATCTAAAGTTTCTATTGTATCCCATTTACTCTCTAGCTTCTACATATGAGAAAAATATATGACCCTTAACTTTCTTGTTATTGGCTAATCTCACTTCACATAATGTCCTCCATGTACACTATTTTTCCTGCAAATGATATAATTTTGTTCTTTATTGTTGAGTATAATTAAATTGAGTATATATATATATATATATATATATATATCCCATAATTTCATAATCCATTCATCTGTGGATAGACATCTAGGTTGGCTTCATGATTTGCCTACTGTGAATTGTGCTGCTATAAACATGGGTATGAATGCATTACTACAATATTCTAATTTAATTCCCTTTGGGAATGATATCTAGGAGTGGTATAGCTGGGTCATATGGTGGATCCATTCCCAGTTTTCTGAGGACTCTCCACACTTATCTCCATAACTGTTCTATTAATTTGCAATCCCAACAGTATATGTGGGGAAATAGGATTTTTTTCTCACAACCTCACCTCACCAGCATTTATTGTTGCTTGTACTCTCGATGATTACCATTCTAGTTGAGGTTAGATGGAACCTCAGTAAGGGTGTGTGTGTATGTGTCTGACATTGGAGATTGTACTCAGGGACATTTCTACTTCTGAGCTATACTATTTATTTATTTATTTATTTATTATGATTTGAAATATGATCTCACTAAGTTATGCAGGACTTCACTAAATTGTTGATGCTGGCCACAAACCTGTGATCCTCCTGTCTCAGCCTCTTAAGTACTAGGATTACAGGAATGTACCTCTACTCCCAGTCTCAGTGTAGGTTTGCTTTGCATCTCCCTGATCACTAATAATTTTGAACATTTTTATATATGTATTGATCTTTTGTATTTTATACTTGCTCAATATCTAATTCAATTACCCATTTCTTGATTGAATTATTTTGTGGTATTTAAAATTCTTTGTATATTCCAGATATTAGTCCTCTATCAGAGGAGTAGATGGCAAAGAGAGCAATTCTGTAGGCTCTGTTTTTAGACGACTCTTAATGGTTTCCTTTGTTGCACAGAAACTTTTTTGTGGAACCGGGGATGGAACCCTATGGCATTCTACCTCCGAGCTATACCCCCAGCCCCATTTTATATTCTTTATTTTGAAACAGGGTCTCATTAGTTGCAGAGGGCTTCACTAAGTAGCTGAGGCTGTCCACCAACAGCGGTCCTCTTGTTTCAGCCTCTCAAGTACTGGGATTACAAGTGTGTGCCACCATGCCCAGCTAGAAACTTTTTAAATTTAATGCCATCTTTTTGGTTAAATTCTTGTCCTATTTCCAGGGTTTTGAAGGTCTTAGTTAGGAATTTTCTGCCAGTGCCTATATGTTGGAGTGTTGGTCATATGCCCTCCTCTAATAATTTCAAAGTCTCTTGTCCAATTTCCAGGTCTTTGATTCATCTTGAGTTGGTTCTTTTACAGAGCGGGATGTTGTGGTTTAATCCCAGTTTTCTAAAAATGGATAATCTATTTTCCTAACACAATTTGTTAAAAAGGCTACCTTCTCTCCAACGTTTGATTTTGGAATTTTTTTGTGTGAATTTGTTTCTATAACTTCTTTTCTGTTCCATTGGTCTGTGTGCATGTATTTGTGCCAGCACTGTGATGTTTTTATTCCTATAGCTTGTAGTATAATTTGAAGTCAGATATTGTGATACCTCCTGAATGGTTCTTATTTCTGAGAATTGCTGTGGCTACTCTTGTTCATTTGCTTTTCTATATGAATTTTAGGACTGATTTTTCTTTTAGTTCTCTGATAAATGACAATGATATTTTAATAGGATATCACTGGATCTGTAGTTCACTTTTGATAGAATGTCCATTTTGATAATAATTATGCCTATTCAAGAGCATGGGAGATGTTTCAATGATTCACAAATTATTCTGTGAAATAGAGATGAAATTCTTCTAAACTCCTTCTATGAAGCCAGTTTTACCTTAATACCAAAACTGAATGAGTATACTTTAAACAAAATTAGATACCAATACTCTTATTGAACATAGATGCAAAAATTCTATATAAAATTCTAGTGATACACATTCAAAGCTGTATCTAGAAAGTTTTTCACCATGACCAAATTGGTTTTATTCCAAGGACAATCCAACATAAGCAAATTAGTACATGTAATTCACCACATAAGTAGAACTAATGACAAAATTCACATGATTATCTCAATAGATTCTGAAAAAGCATTTGACAAAATTCAGTTTCTATTTATGTTAAAAAAAACACTGCAAAATATCAGAATAGAAGAATTTTACCTCAATATAAAAAAGGCAATATACAATAAACGCAGAGTCAACATCATACTGAATGGTAAAAACTGCAATAATTCTTTTAAAATCTGGAACAAGACAAGGATACCCATTATCACAACTTCTTTTCAATAGAGTACTTGAAACTGTAGCCAGAGAAGAAAGAGAAAGAAATAAAAAAAAATAAAATAGGAAAAGAACTGAAACTATCTCTACTTGCAGATCATATGATCATATAATTAAAAGACACAAAAACTGAACCAAAAGACTTCTAGAGCTGATTAACAAATTCAGCAAAGTAAAGGAATACAATCTAAAAAGAAATCATTAGCTTTTGTAATATGCCAATCATGAATGCACTGAAAAAAATCCAGAAAAATTTCCATTCACAATAACCTAAAAACCAATGAGGTAAAATTCACCTACAATGAAAATAATAAAGCACAAAGATATTGAAAGAAAATAAGATTTTACATGTAAGTTTTAACTTTCTATTTAGTTTCTTATTTTGAGATATATGTGAAGTTAAAGGAGATAATAAGTTGACTTGTACAAAATCAAATGATAAAAAATTAGAAGACAAAATTAAATCACATAATATGTCAACTAGAGTGTCTCTAAATAATGAATAAACTTAAGTTCAAACCATTTTCATAATATTTATTGATGTGTATGTATTAAAAAGTTTTGTGTAAAGCATTTTGTCAATATGACAGTTAATATGCTTTAATGTAATTGTTCTATTTTCACAATTTATTCTAAGTTCTTAACAAAGTGGATCATATTTATTTGAGTTTATAAAAACATGAAACCATGTAAAGGCCAATAAACAATGTTTTTATTATACATATTTTATAGGCATAAAATAATGCACAGTTCAGTTTTTTATTAACATGTAAAAATATTCAAGTGGCAAGACCAGATTATAGAAGAATATGTTAGGTAAACATTTTTATGTATAGAAAAAATGTATTGAAAATAATTTTGTTAACAATGACTATAGTCGTGTTTGGGGGAATAGGGAATGCATTGGAAGATGGACAGCTTATATTAAGTCTTTCAAAACTACTTATTTAAAAAACATTTTATTGCGGGGCGTGGTGGTGCATACCTATAATCCCAGTACTTGTGATTCTAAAACAGGAGGATTGAAAGTTAAAGGACAGCCTCAGCAAATAGTGACACTTAGTGACACTCATCAACCTAACAAGACCGTTTTTTCTTTTCTTATTCTTTTTTTTTTTTTTTTTTTTTTTTTTTTGCGGGTCTGGGGATGGAACCCAGGGGCATTCACCTCCTAGCTATACCCCCTGCCCTATTTTATATTCTTTATTTTGAAACTGTCCACAAACCGCTTCCTCCGTTCTCAGCCTGCTAGCCCCAGCCTCCCGAATGATGGGATTACAAACGTGCACCACCACGCTGGCAGGACCCTGTTTTAGGGGTATAGCTCAGAGGTAGAATGCCCCTGGATTCAATCACCAGTGCGGAAAACAACAGTCTCATCACATTAATCAGCACATACAAGTTTCTAATACAAATAAAAATCTTATTCAAATTTATTTAAAAAGTGGTTTATTTTTTCAAAGTAGTTGTGATAACTTTATTCAAGACAAAGTGTCCTTAGAATATTAATGATTGTACACGTGCTATATTCGTGTGTGGGGAAGCCTTTGCTGCCATCTTCTGGAACATAGATGCTAATGCATGCTGTGGATTTCTTTTTCCCTTCTGGAAAAAGCTTTTCAAAGAAACAAATGAAAACAATAGAAAAATTACATTTTTACATGAGTGCATTGTTTAAAAAAATTAGTTTCTAATGGAAAGTTTTTTTTATGTTCATGAACTTATATTTGGGCTCTGGACTTCCTTGAAAATCCTGAAAAGAACGTCCCAGAAAGTAATACTTTAGCTTCTTTAATGCTGAATTTTAATTTCACAAAAACTCATAAACTTAAAATTTTAATGATGATAATAGATAGAACACAATGATTTTAATAAGTAGTAACATGATGATTCTTTTTTTTTTATTCTGAAACCAGATCTGCCTTAAAAGGATGGTGTACAAAACAGAAATGCACAAAGCAGTTCCAGAAGGGAAAATGGTGTGGGGAACTACATATGGCAGAAGCCAGACATAGAAACTCCTTGTGCAAACTTCTGGTTTCAGCACTTGATAGGCTGAGACAGGAAGATCACAGGGTCCCAGGAACTCAAGTATCACAAGATCATAGGATTTTTTCTTTTTAAAATAAGTCTGAGGTGGTAGCTCAAAGGCAGAATCCCTCTGGGTTTAATATCCAGTACAAAAATAATAAAGAAAAACAGAAAGAGATAAAGAAAAAAATCCTTATATCCTTACACAGTATATGCTATGAGATTACAAAAGAAAATACTACACCGGGCATGGTGGCGCATGCTTGTAATCCCCGCATTTGGGAGGCGGAGACAGGAGGATCGCGCTGGTTCGGAGCCGGCCTGGCTGGCTTAAGAGACTCTGTTTCCAAAAATATACATATTATATATTATATATTATATATTACATATTATATATTATATTATGTATTATATATGTTATATAATATATATTATATTATATGAATAAACAAGTTCAAGCCATTTTCATAATATTTATTGAAGTGTGTGCATTAAGTGCATTATATATACAATATATATAATATATTATATATTATATATACTATACATTATATATTATTATATGTGTATATATTATATTATATGAATAAACTTACGTTCAAACCATTTTCATAATATTTATTGAAGTGTATGTATTAAAAAGTTTTGTGTATAATAGATATATTATATTATTATTATATATAATATTACATATTACATATTATATATTATATATTATATATTATATATATGATAGGTCTGGGACATGGATGAATATTTTAACCAATAGCAAATTGCACTACAGCTGAACTGTTTCTGTCATCTCCTCTCTTGTGGGGGAAGCAAACAGGAGATGAACAAAGCTGCTTGCCCTTGGGTCAGGTGCCCTGTTACTTGAAAGGAAGAATGTTTCGCTTATCCAAGAGCTCTGGCTGCCATTGGAGGCTCTGTCTGTGAAGAATTCGTTTCAGACTAGGAACACCATCAGGTGAATGATGCTCCTGCTTTTGTTTTTCCACTTGTGTATGCACTAATTTTAAATTTTTAAAGACTTTTTCTGATCTTTGAACTTTTGCCACATTGTATACTTATTAAGGGAAACTATTTGCAAGGACGTTTTTGGGAAACAATACCCAGCAGCATTTTTGCCATTGAGGGTTGCAGAATCTGCTCTTTGGGGGATGGGTTGCCCTGAATGACATAATGGACCAGGTAAATAATGGCATAGAAGTGCAACCTTGTGCATAATACTTGTGAGAATGTTGTATGCAATCTCTGTATGCGACACTAGTTAGTTCAAACTGAGAGATTTGTTTTAAGGACACACAAAGAGAAATATCAGTGAATTTTTTAAATATGAAGTCCCCTATTAGGTGATTTAAATATTTTTTTAAAAGTATCAAATGAATAGTAACTGAAGGAGCATGTCTAGCTCTTTGCTCCAATTCACCCAGAGCCTTTTTTTAAAAAAGGCATTTGCCTGCTAGTCGGATTTACATTTATGCAATTTTTAATAGAAAAAAAATGAAGAAATTGTGTTAAAGGCCTAAAGTTCAGGAATATATTACTTTAAGTTATTTCCAGTTTGCTTTTTTGTATAAAGTTCTGTTCTTTGAACCACAGCTTTAAAATGGTACTTTACACTGGATACAGACACAGAGACACTGTTCAGAAGATGAACTTAACGCAGCTGTGGCCTGACATAAAGAGCTTTCTGACGTTTTGCAGCCTGAGTTTGGAGGGATAACAATCTGCTGTGCCTTTGCAGTCACTGCTTAGCCCAAAGTAATAGTAATTTTGATAATAACTCACTCTGTGGGATCTTCCCAAGTAAATCCATCTCAAAAGTTTGGAATTTTCCTCCTCACAACTTTCTTACTATTTGGACATGCAGTTGTCGCCAAACTTGGGTTTGTTCATGGAATTTCCAGTTAATGAAATACTTTGATACTGAAGACTACCAAATACATAGGAATTTTTTCCCTTAAAAATATTAAAAAACAATAATGAAGACTATATCTCCTTTCCCAGCACTGAAGGTTTTACTAGCACTGGGTGCTCACCACACAGCTATGAAGAAAATGTGGAAACTCAGGTCAGGACAGACTCCCCAAGCACTTGCAACTGATGTTACTGTCTTCAATTTTAATAATTATACATATTTGTATGTTTCAGAGACGTTTTTAATATTTCTCTGTCCACTTTTTATAAGGTTTAAAATGATTTTTCTCTGCCTTGAGATTTGCATCAAGAAAGAGCACCTGTCTTCACCCAAAAGCTTTGAAGACCAGAGACACATTTTGCACGTTTTAAGAAATGTGTTTTGAGTCCACGGTAGGTAGCATCAGTTGTTGAGTTGATAAGAAAATCAATTATTGCATTTGATCTGGATGGATTTTAGAAGAACATAATGTTCAATATTCAAAGGATAATTAACATTTGCCACCACCATGTTCTTTTGTACATAAAAGGAACAGGAACTTGGAGACGTTAACACACAAAAGTCTTTTATTTGAGAAAGAGCAGCTGTCTTTTTATTTTTTTGACAAATCATATTATAATTCTTTTGTACAAAAAAAGAACTACTTGTATTCTAGAATAAATATGAAATGCTTAATTTATAAGCAGGCTGGAGATTTTTTCCAATATTGCTTTCTTTGAAAATGAAAGGGGATCATCTATTTTAGTTTTGGGGTCTGGGAACTTTTGAAAATTTTAATTTGTGGACCAATGTTTTGTGAAAGCTAAGGAATGGCAGGGGTAAATAGGGCTCGACTCTCATTGTGTATAGACCAGCAAACTTCCCTCTGCAAGGTAAGGTCACATCACAAACCCAGCAGTGTTTACTTCATCCTCTGGTAACCTCAGGACTCAGTCTGAATAGAAAAGGTAGACAGCTGATATGGTCTCATGAGTAAATATTGTCAGCCAGAAAGCAGTTCGCGTCAGGTAATTCATCCTTTTTAGCTTTGTTTTATATTTATTTTTCATTGGGAATAGTTTTAAAGAGATGTCTCAGTTCTGCTTAGGTGTTTTTTGAGGAGCCCTCTTTTCCATAGTATGATTCCACTTAAGAGGTTGTCTAAAAGTTAGTCTTTAATCCATAGGAAGATTTTAATATCTGAGAATAGTCAAATTAAGGATATAAACTTCCCATACCTTCCTGTTATGACAGATAAAAGCACAGACAACCCTTGAAATCATGTAATGTTGGTCATTTCAATTTTTTGTACCTATTTTAAATTCTGTTAGTGTACTTATTTCATGTAAATATTTTTAAGGACACCCTTGTATTTTGCTTTTGACCTTGGTTCTGTGATTTAGACTTCAACAACTTCTCTAAAAAGCACCAGTATGTTAAGTTCTAATGTCATGACCCTGATGTGTTATTCATCTTTAATCCTGTTTTCAGTCTCTATGTGTACAGCAGTATATTTAATAAGGAATTACAGAGATTAAAAAAATAAAAAAAATAGGTCTGGGAGTGTAGCCCAGAGATAGAAGGGCTTCCAGGAACCCCAGTACAAGTAAAAAAAAAAGAAAGAAGGAAAGAAAGAAAGAAAGAAAGAAAGAAAGAAAGAAAGAAAGAAAGAAAGAAGAAAGAAGGAAAGAAAGAAAGAAGGAAAGAAAGAAAAAGAAAGAAAGAAAGAAAGAAAGAAAGAAAGAAAGAAAGAAAGAAAGGGAAAAATTATTAAAGCTGGGCGTGGTGGCGCACACTTATAATCCCAGCATTTGGGAGGCTGAGACAGGAGGATTGTGGTTTGCGGACAGCTTCAGCTACTTAGTGAGGCCCTGTGCAACTCAGTGAGGCCCTGTTTCAAAATAAAGAATAAAAAATAGGGCAGAGGGTATAGCTTGGAGGTAGAATGCCCCTGAGTTCCATTTCCAGCCACAAAAAAAGAAAGAAAAGAAAATATTAGCTCAAGTTTTTACATAGGGATAATTTGAATGAGAGAAATATTTAGAAAATATTATTTTATATTTTATTTATTTTTAAATTTATTATTTTATATTTTATTTATTTTTAAATTTTATATTTTTTATTTTGAAACAGGGTCTCATTAAGTTGTTGGGAGGAACTTCATTAAGTAGCTGAGGCTGGTCATGAGCCTTTAGTCCTCCTGTCTCATTCTCCCAAGTACTGGGATTACAGATGCATGCCACCATGCCTGGCTTTATTTTTTTATTTTGAAACAAGCTCTTATTATGTTGCTGAGGCTGGTCTTGAACCTGCAATTGTTCTTCTCTGCCTCCCAAGTACCAGGATTACAAGTTTGTGACACCACACCCAGCTTATTTATACTATTTTTGAACTGCGTCTCACAGAGGTCACCTGTTACCATGTCCTTGTTACAGCATTCCTGGGGGAACACCACAGCCTCCTGGGTCATCTCTTCTTCTTGATCTCTTCCAGGTTCTTTTCCTCTATCCTGTCTCAGCTCCTGTGATGGTAACTCTGGATTGTCGACCTGACTGGATCATGAAACACCTAAGCTGATGTGACTCTGGGTGTAAAGATGAGAATATTTGTCTATGTGCAGAATGAAGGGGAAGTTCTGCCCTGAGCATAGGCAGCATGCTTCTGGTAAGTGCAGCCCCAAATAAAAAGGAGAAAGCCCCATGAAGGCAGTTTGGTTCTTCCTCAGGAAAACCCATTTGCTCGCATCCAGGATATCTGTTTTTTAGCTCTTCAAACTGGACCTTCACCATCGTTTCTCAGGAGAGTTTCCTGGACTTTCCAACTGGGACTGGGACTGGGACTGCATTTGTGGGCACTCTGATTCTGAGACCCCAGCTCTTGGACCACTCCACCAGCTGCTGTTTCCTACAGCTCTGAACGTGCAGTCAGAAACTTGGGACTAAACCACTTTGGACTATAAGCTGATTTAATAAATCCCCTTTTGCCATATACATGTCCTATGAGTTCTGTTACCATAATACACCCTGGCCAATACGTTTCCCATCTGTCAAAATTACTCTTTTTCATGCCATTTTCAAGTTTTTTCCATTTCCCTTATAGACTAAAATATTAAGAGTACAGGCCATAAGTATCCCTGTTTCCCTGCCATGTGTAGCAAACACCAATAGAAACAAGCTATATTAATTAAAATTACATTTCTATTTCCTAGAATATCCCATTTCAAGCACAATAACCTTGACTAAAAAAAGTAGGGTAGCCGGGCGTGGTGGCGCATGCTTGTAATCCTGGCGCTTGGGAGGTGGAGACAGGAGGATCCTGCAGGTTTGTAGTCAGCCTCGCTGGCTTAAGAGACCCTGTTTCCAAATAAATAAAAAGTATAAAATAGGTCTGGGAGTGTAGCCTGGAGGTAGAAGGGCTTCCAGGAACCCTAGTACCACAAAAAAAAAAAAACAAAAAAGGTAGGGTATATGCAAAGAAAATGTAGCATGGGCGTTGTATTAGTTTTCTATGCAGTTGTGTTTGGTTTCTATTAGTGCAAGAGCAAATTACCACAAGCTTAGTGGGGTTTATTCACTTCTAGCTTAGTACATGAGAACTCTAGCATGGTTTCAGGGCTGCCCCTTCTCTTGGAGGTTCTAAGGGAGAATCCTGGTGGAATCCATTTTCTACCCTTTCCTAGCTTCTAAAAAGCTGACCATATTTCTAGGCCATATGCCTGCATTGCCAAGGCCTCAGCTTCCATTATGGTAATTAGTCTCTGACTAATCCAGGATTATCTTCTCATTTTGATAGTCTTAAATTAATCACAACCACAATGTCACGTTCAACATGTAAAGTATCATAAGTGTTCTAAGCATTAGGATATTGGATTTTTGGGGGACTACCTCAGGAGATAGTTAAGAACATTGTATCTAGTCAGCCTATTGATAGTTGAGTTGTAAACCCACATTTAAAAATCAGAGAAAGCTGAGTATTATAGTGCACAATTATAATCCCAATATTTGGGAGGTTCAGGTAGGAGGATCACACAGCCAGTCTCCACAAATTAGTGAGACCTTTTCAAAATAAAATGATAAAATAGGGCTGGGGTATAGCTCAGGAGTAAATGGCCCTGGGTTCTATCCTGAGTGCTGAAAAAGAAAAAGAAAAGAAAAAAGAGAGAGATTCTGCAAGAAAAAATATTTACATTGGAGTAGCAAAGCATTGCAATGATAATAGCAGAGCATTAGCACAGAACTATTGATGCCATGGTAAACTCTAGACATATACAAGGAAGTTGAAGCCAATACAAGTTTTTTAAGATTAAAGTGAAAGAGGATTACATCAGATATTTAGAAACAGTAAGTTTCAGTCACACTGATTAGTAACAAGAGTGCAATTTCAAGGTTAAGAAGATAGTTTCTATGCAGATGTCCTAGGAAAAGTACTTGCTGTATATGGTGGTGGTGACCTCTTCAATCTAGTGGTCCCAACTGTCTGTTGTGGCAGTTATTATCAAGTAATCATGCATAAGAATCTTTCCAGGTTTTATTTACTTTTATTTTTGTTTGTTTTTAGGATTGGATTCAAAAACTCCATTAATCCTTCAGATTAATGATGCTAAATTGTCCTCACTTATAAGAAACTACACATTAGGCCAGTGTAGTTGACTATGGATGGCTTTCCTTAGGATTATGGTATTTCCTTTTCTTATAATAGTTCTCATCCCATAAGGCAGCACTTTGATATTCTTAAATTAATCGCAACTACAATGTCCCAATTCAACATTTAAAGTAACATACAGGTTCTAAGCATTAGGATATTGGATTTTAGAGGAGATTACTTCAGGAGTTTGATGCAATAGGCAGATTTTCATATCTGATAAACTATTTTATTCTTTCCTTATTGTAATATCCCTGTGTTTTTGTTTTTTATCATTTTATATTTATATTTATTTTTGAACTGTTTGAGGCTGGTGTAACATATGACTAGTTCAGGCAAAGTATAAAAGACAGAAGGTGGTGCATGACTGCCATCACAGTGGTTCAGGAGGCTGAAGCAGGATGTTCTCAAATTTGAAATCTGCCTGGGCAACTTGGCAGTGTCTGTCTCAAAACAAACACAAAATAAGGCTGGGGATTCAGGTCAGTGGTACAGTGCTCCTGAGTTGGATTTGATCTAGTGTGTGCACACGCATACACACAAGCATTCATATACACAGACATAGGAGTGGAAAGACCATGAGTGGTGGGAGAAAAGTTGAGCTCAGGGGAGTCTCTTCAGTGGCAGGTGGCAATGATTGCCTGCTAGGCTATATCGCCTACCGTCATTTCATTCTAGGTTTTGTTTTTTTTCTGTGTATGTGGTACTGGACACTAAGCCAGAAAATATTCTACCTTCCAGATACACCCTCAGCCCTATTTTAGTTTATATTCAAACAGGGTTTTACTATGGCTATGAGGGTCTCACTACTTGTTGATGCTGTCCCCTCACCTGCAGTTCTCCTGTCTCAGCCTCTTAGGGACTGCTTTACAAGCACCCGCACGCTCCAGCTATCTTACTTTTCTCAACATAATGTTGAATTCCTTTTCTTAACATTCTAACCTTTTTTGTGTGTGGCAATATACATTAACCCACGAATGCTATATCCATGGCCTAATTTTATTTTATTTTTATTTTTTGTGGTGATGGGGATGGAATCCAGGGGAATTCTAGCTCTGAGCTACACCTCAGTCCTATTATTTATTCTTTCTTTTGAAATAGGATCTCATTGAGTTGGAAGGGCCTAACTAAGTACTTGAGACTGTCCGTGAATCTCACTCCTCCTGCCTCAGCTTTGCAAATGCTGGGATTACAAGGGCATGACACCATGCCTGGCATCCATCCACTAATGGACATCTGTGCTCTTTCCACCCTGGCCAATGGTAAGCAATGCCACTCAGGACATGTGTGCCAGCCCTTGTTCGAGTGTCTGCTAATAGCACATCTAAATATAAACCCAGTAGAGTTACAGGATCATATAGTGATTCTGTGTTTATCTGGTTGAGAAGCACCACACTGATTTCCACAGCAGCTTCACCATGTTACATCACCACCACAAAGGTTCTAGGAGTTTCATATTCTCCAGCCTTTGCCAACACTGTGGTTTCCCATGTTTTTATCATCGCCATCATCACTGGTGTGGAGGGGTTTATCATCTTTGCTTTATTTGTGTATGTATGATGCTGGGTTTAAATACAGGGGTGTTTAATCTCTGAGATATATCCCTGGATATCTTTTTTAAAATTACAGTCTCCTTACATTGATAAGTGTCTCACCTAGTGACTGAGGCTGATCTCAATCCTGCTGATCTTCCTGTCCCAGCTTACCAGGTAGAGACCTAAGGGTAAAGCCGATTTATGGGACACAGGGGATGCAGGTTTCATGTACACCGCATGTTTTATTGAAAGAGCAATCAGACTTTTATAGAGAAAGCTTCTATGGGATCCAGAGACAAATTAACTATTTTAGACATTACAAGGTTATCTTACAGCAACAATGGATGTGTGTGAGTAAAGCCAAAGGACAAGTCTCAAAGCAACTTTTGATTTACAATTAGTAGCAAAGAATACCTGTGACTGCTCAGAACATCTCAAGCTGTTTATCATACCAGTAAGTTTTCTGAGAGATGTCTGTGCTAGGAAGGACCTTCAGTGAGGGCCAGAGCTGCTTCCCGACCTTGAAGGCAACTTGGCAAGACTCAGAGCTCACTGATTAGAGGAAGTGTGCTTGCCTCCCAGCCTGGCATTCCAAGCTGCTTCTCAGGAGCCGGAGTTGCTTCATTAACCCTTCAAGCAGGAGCCTGCGTCTCAGTACTCTCACATTGTTTGAGTATCATATTTATCTTCCAAAGTTCTACTGCCTCATCTTTTCTCCTTATATACATTCTGTATGTTCAGTTCTGTGCTGTTGTTTCAATTTTCTCACTGGATCCACTCTGAGTCATTGACATATCTTTCAGCATCCATCAACACTTCATTATTTCTTGAAGCTTATCTATAAGCCAAAATGTGTATATGCATCCATCCACTGATGGACATCTGTGCTCTTTCCTGGACAATGGTCAACAATGCTACTAGGAACATTTGTGTCCAGACCTTGTTTGGGTGTCTGCTCCCAGAGTGTCCAGAAATATAAACCCAGTGGAGTTGCAGGATCATATGGTGATTCTGTGTTCATCTGCTCGAGAAGCACCACACTGATTTCCACAGCAGCATCACCATTTTGCATCAATACTACAAAGGTTCAAGGAGTTAAATATTCTCCAGCCCTTACCAACACTTGTGGTTTCCCATCTTTTATTATAGCCATCATCACTGGTGTGAAGGGGTTTCTGTTATATCTGTATATATGATCCTGAGTTTGAAGACGGGGTGTTTGATCTCTGAGATATACTGCTGGATTTTTTTTTAAATTAGAGTCTCCCTACATTGATAAGTGTCTCACTAAGTGGCTGAGGCTGATCTCAGTCCTGCTGATCCTCCTGTCTCAGCCTCTCAGGTACTGGGATTACAGGCACAGGCCACCATGCTTGGCTCATTGTGGTTTGATTTTTCATTCCTGCATCAATTTAGTATGCTGTGTGCAAAAAAATTTACCCACTCTGATATTTTAGGTCAGTTTATTGCTATTCTTATATTACATTTTATTAAATTCTGAGTTTGTCTACTATATCATAGTTTCCTCAACAAATTACAGATATTTTATTAATAGATTAGGAATATATCTTGTAGCACAATTATGTGGAGCTGTGTTAGTGATATTTATGGTCATATTCATGTATTGGCAGCTATTTTTATTTGTGTGGAACTTTGTATTGAATCCATATATATATTATACCATCAACACTTGTTAATTTTTATTCTGAATTTCTGAATCAGGGTCATGCTAAGTGACATCGTGCAGGCTGAAAACTGGTGATCCTTCTGGCTCAGTGTCCCAAGTACTAAGGTTACAGACATGTACCCCAAACCCTGAAAATGACAGTGGTTCTTTTTTTTATTTTTGAAATGTTTTTAAAGATTTTTTTTTTATTCGTCAAATTCCAAAACTTCCTCTCCCTAAACTTCTTTACCAGTTTCCTCCCTATGCTGCCAGTCTGATCACTGAAACGGAAACACACAGGGACATGAAATTAAATATATGTTGCAAGATAAAAGTGGAGAGAACACGGCATCCATTAGAAAAAGAAAAGAGGGAGCCACAGACCATGAAGAGAGTTTGGGAAGCTGGGCAAGTTTGGGTCAATGGCTGGAGATACCACTTTCCCCCAGGCTCCAGTATAAATATCCACATCAGAGTTACAGTTACCTGTTTTCCTTCAAATTGGTTGTCATGCTGGAATGACTGTGACATCAGAGGGTTCCAGCCTTCCTGATTGGAAGGGCCAGACTCCATCAGTGCTCTGGGAGGCAGTGGGCAACTGCTTTTCCTCACAGCTCTTCTCCACCGGTGACTTCTCCCCATTCTGGAGAAGGCACACCGGGCTTGTGTCCAGAGGCTAGAACAAGGCATGGAGAAATAAGAATATTGGATTTGTGAAGGGAAGGAAGAGACTGAGCTAACTCATGACCACTAGTCAAACATCCTCCCAGTCTGAGGTCCAGTGTCCACAGGTTAGCTCCTCAGGGAAGTGCCTGAAGGTGGAGGTGGATGACGAGACCCCAGGGACATCAGGTGAGTAGATTGGAGGGAAAAATGGTTTCCAAGGGTGACTAGTAAAGAGAGAGGGTTCAGAGGAAGGAAGGAGGGCATGGGAAGGCAGGCATTGGAGGACAGGACAGGATGTGCGCCGAGGATGTTCAGGGACACAGAAAATCTATATAGGAAGTAATCAGGTGGGTAGATGAGATTAAAGGACAGAAAACAGAAAAAGGAGGATCAGAAAGAGTTTCCCCCACCCATGAAGGAAAGTGTCTAAAATGAAGAAAAGTTGAAGGACAAAAAGATGAACCATTAGCAAGGAGAATTAGGGACAGAGGGATATCAAAGAGGGGAAGAACAGAAGTATGTCTTGGGGGCTGGCAATGGCAGAAGAGGTTTGGGTTTGGAGGGCCAGGGTTTCTTGGGCTTAGATGGTCAAAGCTTAATTCCAAAGACCTGAGCTTAACTCAGGTTTCTTTTGTCAGCATCGAAGGTGAAAAGCAGGTGCCAACTTGACTTCTGTGGCAGGAAGAGGAAGAGGGAATGGTTATCAAAAACTGAGGAGGACCCGAAAAAGAATATACCAGGTATTTTTTATTCCATCCCATGCAAAGGTCCTAGCTGCTCCCTCCAGTATTATGAACAGAAGAAAGCCTCGGCATGGGCCATGACTCAGACCTGGGGTTAGGAAACAGCACCTCCACCGAGGCATCTGAAGAGTCCATGGACTGGGAGTGCTACTCAAACAGCCAGGGTGAGCAGCAGGAGGAGGTTGCAGGATTGGCTGCCTCGAGGGTGAAACCTGGCTCCCCTCCTGTGTCCTGGATGGACAATACAAATATGGAGTGGTGTACAGATACTCAAGAGGAGCTCACAGACAAGCTACCAGGATTGGTTGACACACTCCTGGTGTTAAATCCACCTCATTCCCTGCAAAGGAGGAGGCCATGGAATGGACCTCACATTCCCATGAAAACCGGCCTGGATTCACTGCCTCAGCACCACAGGCAGAGCCCAGACTCTTCCATCAGTCCCAGGCCCAGAAGAGGAAGAGGGAGTCCTCCTTCTTGCCTGGAAAGGAGCTGGAGAAGAAGGCACCGGACCTGAACCCTGAGCAACAACATACCTCCTGCACCATGGACACACAGTGTGGGCTCAAGATGACAGCAAAAAGAAAGCGTGTGTCCTCAATGCTCCCTGAGCACCACGAGGTCTTCAACAGGATGCTTGGTAGGGAAAGGCCCCAGAGAGCATCCTTTAATCCTGTTCCCTAGAAACACAAGATACTAACAATTATGTCACAGTCCCAGGAGAACCGATGCCCTGCAAACCCTGAGTTCCCTCTTTATGGAGGACTCAAGATCCATCTCTCTTTGGAGAGACTTAGATGATAGAGGGTCAGAAGAGACTCGAGAGAGGCCCCCACATGGGGCAACAAGTTTGCTTCCATCCCTCTGACATTGAGCTATTACTGACTCCTCTGGATCTAAACATCTTCATCCCTAGAATGGTGATAGGGCCAAGTCTAGGGCCAAGTCTACACACTGAGATGACTGTCAAAGGAGAAAATGACCTGAGTTCTGTTAGTTACCACCTGGCTTCTGAGGTGCTGCTTTCACAGATAATAAAAGGTCTCCAGGGTTTACCTCAAGGTCTTAATCATGGGGATAGGAGATGACACTCAAGCTCTCAGACACGACTCCTGCTTAGAGCCTCAGCCCACAACCACTGCACTTTGCCTGGTGCATAATCCTTCTGTCCTCTTCCTCTCTGGGTCCCAATCTTGCAACTTGTCCACGGCAATGATGGTGTTCCTTCCTGCTCTTGTCTCACATAGCAATGCATTTTGGGTTCCCAGACTCACCTGTGTGCTCTGTTTACAGAGGATCCTGTCATCAAAAGATTCCTGGCCTGGGACAAGGAGCTGAGGGTTTCAGACAAGGTGAGCTGGGTGTGTGCTGAGCAGTGCCCCCGCTCCAGGCCAGCATGGTGGGCTGGGAGTTTCTCCCCATGCTGCTTCCTTCTCTTCCATGCAGCTCCAAGCTGACACTCCCAAGGTCCTGGCCCTTTTGTGACTTGTCATGTTGTCCCTTCATGAGACAAGTAGTTTCTTTCTGAAGAGATAGTGGGGCCCTGGCTCTACTTGGGATCCTTGGGATCTGAGCCCTCGCCCCACACTGCCATCCATGTCCTCTTTGCTTGCTGCCCCCTGAGCTTGTTCCAGCCTCCTCCTCTCAATTCTCTGGGACCCTCTGTGCTCTGTCTGACCACGGCTCTCCTGACCTAGCCATCCTAAAAGTACTCCCCAAAAGACCTTGTTATAGAAGGTCATAGGGTGAAGCTAGGGTGCCCTTGCCCTGATTTCTCTGACTCCCTGGGGCCCTTCCCCCAAAAGCAAGTCACCCAACCGAGGTCTTTCTTCTGAGCTAAGTACCCTGCCCAGCGTCCCTTCCCTCTCTTCCCAACTTTCTCCTCTACCAGGTATGACCTTTCTTTGTATTGTGTTCCTCTCTCCTGCAGTACCTCCTGTTCATGGTCATAGCTTATTTTAGCAGAGCTGGCCTCTTTTCCTGGCAATACCAGCGAATCCATTTCTTCCTGGCTCTGTGAGTATTGGGCCTCAACCTGTGTGTCTGGTGAGAGGGAGAAAGGGGACTCCAAACTTTCTTTCCTTCCTTCCTTCTTCTTGGTAATGATGTCTTTTGGTGGCTTTACATGAACTCACCGACAATCTTTCTAAATCAGAGTTCCTCACCTCCCAGGCCTCCTGAGCAACTGCACTGCTACTCACTTTCTAGACCAAGGCTGGAATTCTGTATGGGAATTCTGCTGTCCCTAAGATGAAACTCATTTATCATCTTGATATTCCCTGCCCTTGCTTTCACTGCTCCTTGCAAAGGTCCATCTCCCTATCGTTTCTCATGTTTCCTGTCTAGATCTGTTTATACCTATGCAAGGGAAAATTTTCTTTATCTTTAAAATTAGAAAAGACACCAAACTATGGGCATATTTCTGGCACCCACCGTCTCAGCTCCTTAGGAGGCTGAGGCAGGAAGACTGTTTGAGCCAGGACTCAGAGACCCACCTGGGAACCAGCATGAGAGCCAGGCTCAAAGAATAATAAAACACAGTGTGGAAATCTTTGTGCTGCCTTCCTAGATCAGTCAGCAGCTCTCGACAAAAATTTAATAATTGAATAATAATAATAATTATTATTATTATTATTATTATTATTATTATTATAATTCATTTTAGATTAACTTTCCTTGACAAACTCTTCCTTGTCTCATAATCCTATTGGATTGGTGGCCAGATTAAGGTACCCTGTATGTTGTATGTGTGTGTCTGCGTGTGTGTGTGTGTGTGTGTGTGTGTGTGTGTGTGTTGTGTGTGTGTCTGAGTAAGTGGTACTGAGGATTGAGCCCAGAGGCTCTCTACCTTAGAGCTTCACCTCCAGTCTTTTTTTTTTAATCTTGTATCAGTGTCTCACTAATTTACAGAGGGCCTAAGGAGCTGAGGATGGCCATGAACTTCGAATCCTCCTGTCTCAGCTTCCTAAGTACTAAGATTATATGTGCAAACCACCATTCCTGGCTCCTATTTTTTATTTATTTATTTATTTGTTTATTTATATGTTTAAATAGGACCTCAATAAATGGCAAAGTGCCTAAATTGCTGAGGCTGGCCCGGAATCTGTTTTAGCCTCTAAAGTCCTGAGATAACAAGACTTGACCACTTCATCTGGTTTTCAAGGTTTTATTTTATCGAAATATTTATGTTTTTTGGTTGGTAGTTGTAAGGGGAATTAATCCAGGGAGAATTCTACCTCCAAATTACACCGCAGAAACTTTAAATTTTTATTTTAAAACAAGGTTATAAGCTGAGCATGGTGGGGCACACTTGTAATCCCAGCACTTGGGAGGTTGATTCAGAAGGATTGTGGTTTGTGGACAGCCTCAGCTATATGGAGAGGCAATTTGAAAATCAGTGTGACTCTGTTTCAAAGAGTGAAAAAAAAATCAGAGTTTTGGTGTAACTTGGAGTTAGAATGCCCCTGGGTTTTTTCATCAGTACCAAAAAAAAAAAAAAAAAAAGAAATTAAACCAGGTCAAAATGTAAGTTTCCCAGGGCCTCCCTAAGTTTTTGAGACTGGCTTAGAACCTAGTGTGAGCCACCATGCCTAAACACTTGGCCATTCTAAAACACTTGGCCACATCAGGTTTTTCGATTTGTTAGTTCTTATGATATAGAATTGAGTCTCTGACTATATTTGACTATAAATGAATCTTTCTTTCAAAAACATGTTAAGAACAGCATCTCTGTGACAGGACATACAAGCCATGGCAAGAGAGATCTAAGATGTGCTTGTTGAATTAATGCACCATCGGAACCAAGCCGTTTCTTACACTTTTGGCAGGAGAGGGAAGATTAGAGAAATAAATCAGGGTCAGGTCATACCCTCAGGATGCTGTCGCTGTGCTAGAGAGTGGGATGTGTGCACATGGAAGAGGGCCAGGGCAGAGAGGGGGATTCATGATGTCCACCTCATGGGTGAGGGTGGCAGGAGACAGAGTCAGGTTGTCCAGGTGCATTTCATCTTTCTCAACACCGATTGAGGTGCTACTGGGAAGGTGTCTGTCCAGCAGAGGCCTCTGGGCCCAGGGCTGTCCATATAACCCTGGACAGAGCTCACACTGTCCTGTGTATATAAATCTGACTCTCTTCCTGTTGGGGAAACTAGGCGGAGTACACATTCTTCCTGGTGTGACCGTGCTGAGTGATTTGATTTCTTTCTCCAGCTACATCGCCTGTGACATGGAGGAGGACCACCAGGCTCCCAAACAATCCATTTTTCCATTCCTCTATGGAGAGAGCTCTACGCAGCGTCCCTTGTTCCACAGGCTGCACTTCCAGTTAATGAAGTCCATGCACTGGAATCTTCGAGTTTCCCCGGAGGAGTGTGAGGAGGTGGGTGGCCTTTGGGAATTTAGAGCTGGAGGGATGGGCTGATGAGAGACCAAGGAGCATGGGAGTGGTCAGTGGGATCTGGGGCTGAGAAAGAACTGGAGGCTGCACAGGGACTTCCTGGTCTTCCTGGCCAGACATCTTTCTTTATGGAACTGCTTCTCTTTGCAGATCCAAGCTTACAATCCACAGCTCTGGGTGTGGAACCGAGATCGCACCCTCCTTCCTGGATCTCCAGGGACCAGGGAGACCTGAGGACATCAGCCCCATGGAAGGTATGGACATGATACAAGTGTGCATTAAGTCACCGGGTCCATTCTCTAAGTGTGCTCTCTCAATCACCTGATATCCTTGCCATAGTGCAGACCTGTGGGCCTTATTTGAATGTAGTAAAATTTTTTGGAGTAGGGGGGCGGTAAACTCTAAGGTCAAAACTGCATATAATGGTTCAGAACTGGGCTTAGGAACGAAGGGTTAAAGAAAAATTTGTTTTTTTAAGCTGGTGTAAACTCTAGATTTGACTTTAGATATACCTCACCTCCATGTCTAGCAGGTGACATTCCCTAGTTCATTTTTAATAATATTTTTATTGGTGCATTGTATTTATACATCATAATGGGGTAATAAACTTGTGTAGGCATAAATGCACACATCACCCAGCCAGCCCCCACCCAGTCCCCACCTCACTCCCTCTCCATCCCTCCCATGCTTGGTTTAGTGGTTGATTTAGATTAGAATAAGTACATCATGCGCTTTAAAGCATTCCATCTCCCCACTTCCCATTCCCACAGGTACGTTGTCTGATTTGCTTCTCTATAGGATCTCTTTTTTCACCTGGAGTTCCTCCTATGACCCCATTCACCCTAGGTTTCATATATTAGGGAAAGCATCTGAGGAAATCAAAGAAGTACAAATAGGGAAAGAAGAACTCAAACTTTCACTCTTTGCAGATGACATGATACTATATTTAGAAAAACCAATAAACTCAACCTACAGGTGTGTAGAACTGATCAATAAACTCAGCTAAGTGTCTGGATACAAAATCAATCTTAAAAAATCAGAAGCTTTTTTGTACAATAACCATAAACCCACTGAAAAAGAAATTCAGAAAATACTTTCAGTCAAGATCACGCACAAAAAAATAAAATAAAATACTTAGGAATAAACTTAAACAAGGAGGTAAAAGATCTCAAAGAAAATTATAAAACATAGAAGAAAGATATCAAAGATTTTAGAAGATGGAAAGATCTTCCATGATCATGGATAGGTAGAATAAATATTATCAAAATTGCCATACTTCCAAAAGTGATCAACAGTTTCAATTCAATGCCCATTAAATTACCAAGATCAATCCTCACAGACAGAAAAATCAGTCCTCAAATTTATTTGGAATAACAAAAAGCCAGAATAGACAAAGTAGTTCTCAGCAACAAAAACCATACAGGAGGAATCACAATACCTGACTTTAAACTATACTACAAAGCCATTGTAATAAACACAGTATGGTACTGGCACAAAACAGATGCATAGACCAATGGAGCAGACTAGGAGACTCAGAAACAAGTCCACACACTTTCAGCAATTGATTCTTGACAAAGGGGCCAAAAACATACACTGGAAAAGATAGCCTGTTCAACAAATGGTGTTGGCAAAACTGGTTAACCATATGCAGAAAATATGGAAATTAATCCCACTTTCTCACTCTGCACAAGAGTCAATTCAGGATGGATCAAAGACTTGGAAATCAGACCAGAGAGCTTAAGGCTCCTCGAAGAGGGCATAGGTCCAACACTGCAACACATAGGCACAGATAAACACTTTCTCAACAAGACCCCAAAGGCACTACAATTTATTTTATTTTATTTTATTTTTTTTTGGATTTGGTATAGTCTGTAGCTGTATGTTTCTTTTTTTTATTATAACAATTTTTTATTGAGCATAAATAGTATACATTTACACTATATTTGGTGCCCTCTCCCCCCACCCCCATTTCCCCCCCCCACCAATGGTTGTCCAGGTTAACCATGTCTTATTCATAATTTTACACATGTTCAAGTGTAGACCCTTATTAATCGAGACCGGCCTTCCTCCTCTCCTATCTTACCATCCAAACTTAGCTAGTATTTCCCCTTCAATATCTGGAGTCCCTCTGGTATTCTTTGTGTTTCCTAGTTTGGGCATATTAGAGGAAACATATGTATCTTCTTCTTCTGTGCTTGGCTGATCTCACTTAACATAATGTTCTCCAGGGCTTTCCATCTTCTTTCAAATGATATAATTTTGTTCTTCTTTATGGCTGAATAGAATTCCATTTTGTGTATTTCCCATAGTTTTGCTATCCATTCATCTGTTGATATGATCAGGGTTGGTTCCATATTTTGGCTATTACAAATTGTGCTGCTATGAACATAGGTATGCATATGTTGCTGTAGTTCTCTGAATTCAACTCCTTTGGAAAGATACCCAGGAGTAGTATAGCTGGATCATATGGTGGATCTATTCCCACCTTTCTTAGGAATCTCCACACAGATCTCCATAGTGGTTGAACTAGTTTGCATTCCCACCAACAGTGTAAAAGAGTTCCTCTCTCCCCACATCCTCACCAGCATTTGTTGTTATTTGATTTCTTTATGCTTGCTACTCTGACTGGGGTTAGATGGAATCTCAGTGTAGTTTTGATTTGCATCTCCCTGATGGCCAGTGATGAAGAACATCTTTTCATGTATCTATTAGCCCTTTGTATCTCTTCTTTTGTGAAGTGTCTATTTAATTCATTTGCCCATTTCTTGATTGGGTTGTTTGTTTTGCTAGTGTAGAGTCTTTTGAGCTCTTTGTATACTCTGGATATTAGCCCCCTATCAGAATGGTGGCTGGTAAAGATCCTTTCC
Organism: Muscardinus avellanarius; assembly: GCF_963383645.1. Classification (NCBI taxonomy): domain Eukaryota; kingdom Metazoa; phylum Chordata; class Mammalia; order Rodentia; family Gliridae; genus Muscardinus; species Muscardinus avellanarius. The sequence goes on along the minus strand of NC_137791.1, from coordinate 27,320,795 downwards.
CATTCTGTAGGCTTCCTCTTTAGGTTATTGATAGTTTCCTTTGATGAGAAGAAACTTTTTAGTTTGATGTTATCCCACTTGTTTATTCTTGCTTTAATTTCCTGAGCTTTGGAGGTTTTGTTGAGAAAGTTACTGCTTGAAGGCACTACAATTTAAAAGGTGAATAATATGTGGGATTGCATGAAATTGAAGAGGTTCTGTTCGGCAAAGGAAACTGTCAAGAACCTCAATAGAGAGCCAACAGAATGGGAGAAGATTTTTGACACCTACCCCTCTTTAGAAGGTTAATATCTAGAATATACAGAGAACTCAAGAAACTCAACACTAAAAAAGACATTCCCTAATTCTGACACCTTTCTCTCCTTCCAGATTGCTGGACTCCAGAATGATACACATTTTCAAGAAAACGTCAAAGGGGTCACGGCGACGTTCAGGAGGATAAAAAGAGAAATGTTTTTTATGGATCATCAGAATATATCACAAATGTTATTTTTTCATTTAAAAAATTTTTTTTGATATATTATATTCATACATAATATTGGGGTAAAAAACTTGTACATACATACTTGTACACATGACTGATTTAACCCCTACCCAATTCCCACCCCATTCCCTCCCCATCCCTCCTTCCCTTGTTTGGCTTAATGGTTGACTTCGATATGTTTGAGTACATTGTGTGTTTTAGAGATTTTCCTCTTCCCCCCTCCTTTCTCCTTTTTAGGTTGTCTTGTTTGCTCTTCTATAGGATTTCCTTTTTCATATAGAGTTCCTTCTATGACCCATTTCTCACTAGCTCTCACATATTAGGGAAAGCATCTGATTTCTTATTTTTTGTGACTGATTAATCTCACTTAGCATAATGTCCTCCAGTTCTATCCATTTCCCTGAAAATGATGTAATTGAGTTTTTTTTAAATGGCTGAGTAAAATTCCATTGTGTACATATCCCACAGTTTTATAATCCATTCATCTGTTGATGGACATCTTGGCTTGTTCCAGAGGTTAGGCTATGGTGAATTGTGCAGCTATGAACATAGATACACATGTATTAAATTCGTAGTTTGTTTTCCTTTCTTTTGGGTAGATCCCCAGAAGTGGTATTGATGGATCAAATGGTAGATTTGTTCCCATTCTACTCAGGATTCTCCATACTGTTTTCCAGAGTGGTTGCACTAATTTGCAATCCCACCAACAATGTTTTAGAGTTCCCACTTCTCCACATCCTCGCCAGCATCTCTTGTTGTTTGTGTTTTGGAAGATTGCCATTCTAGTTGGAGTTAGGTGAAATCTCAGGTAGTTTTGATTTGCATCTCTCTGTCAGTGATGTTGAACATTTTTTCATGCATTTATTGGCCATTTGAATTTCTTCTTTTCTGAACTGTTCATTTAGCTCGCTTGCTCAATTTGTTATTGGATGCTTTGTTTTCTTAGTTTTGAGTTTCTTGAGTTCTCTGTATATTTAGATTTTAGTCCTCTATCGGAGGGGTAGGTGGCAAAAATCTTCTCCCATTCTGTTGGCTCTTGATTGAGGTTCTTGATGGTTCCTTTGCTGAACAGAAGCTCTTCAATTTCATGCAATCCCACATATTATTCATTTTTTACATTGTTGTGCCTTTGGGGTCTTGTTGAGAAAGTGTTTATCTGTGCCTATGTGTTGCAGTGTTGGACCTATGCCCTCTTCGAGGAACCTTAAGCTCTCTGGTCTGATTTCCAAGTCTTTGATCCATCTTGAATAGACTCTTGTGCAGAGTGAGAAAGTGGGATTAATTTCAAATTTTCTGCATATGGTTAACCAGTTTTACCAACACCATTTATTGATCAGCCTATCTTTTTTCCAGTGTGTGTTTTTGGCCCCTTTGTCAAGAATCGATTGCTGAAAGTGTGTGGACTCGTTTCTGAGTCTCCTATTCTGCTGCATGGTCTATGTATCTGTTTTTCTGCCAGTACCATGCTTTTTTTTTTTTTTTTGTAATAATGGTTTTGTAGTATAATTTAAAGTCAGGTATTGTAATTCTTCCTGCATGGTTTTTGTTGCTGAGAACTACTTTGGCTATTCTAAGATTTTTGTTATTCCAAATAAATTTAAGAACTAATTTTTCTATGTCTGTTAGGAATGATCTTGATAATTTAATGGACATTGCATTGAATCTGTTGATCACCTTATAAAAGGTTGGCCATTTAAAAGATATTTATTCTCCCAATCCATGAACATGGAAGATATTTCCATAGTCTAAGATCTTCTTCAATTTCTTTTTCAATGTTTTATAATTTTCTTCGAGGAGATATTTTACCTCCTTGGTTGTTTATTCCTAAGTATTTTATTTTTTTGTGGGTGATCTTGAGTGACAGTATTTTCTGAATTTCTTTTTCAGAAATTATGTAGATTTATGGTTGGTGTACAGAAAAGCTCCTGATTTTTTAAGATTGATTTTGTATCCAGACACTTTCCTGAATTTGTTGATCTGTTCTATAAGCCTCTTGGTTGAGTTTGTTGGGTTTTCTAAATATAGTATTATGTCATCTTCAAAGTGTGAAAGTTTGAGTTCTTCTTTGCCTATTTGTACTCCTTTGATTTCCTTTTCTTGCCTTATTGCTCTGGCTAGAGTCTCTAGTGCTATATTGAAGAGAAGAGGTGATAATGGACATCCTTGTCTCATTTCTGTTTTATGGGGAATTCTTGAAGTTTTTCCCTTTTTAATATGATGTTGGCAGTGGGCTTATTGTAGATTGCCTTAACGATGTTGAGATATGTCCCTTCTATTCCAATTCTCTGCAGTAGTTTTTCATAAACGAATGTTGAATTTTATCAAATGATTTTTCAGCATCTATTGACATGATCATGTGTTTTTTGTCTTTGATTGTTTATATGGTGAATTACATGGATTCATTTTCGTATGTTGAACCAGCCTTGCATCCCTGGGATGAACCCTACCTGGTCATGGTGTATGACTTTCTTGATGTGGTTTGGAATGCATGTTTCTAGTATTTTGTTTAATAGTTTTTCATCCAAGTTCATCAGAGATATAGGCCTATAATTTTCCTTCCTTGAACTGTCTTTATTCAGTTTGGGTATTAGTGTGATGTTGGCTTCATAGAATGTATTTGGGAGAGTCCCATTTTTTCTTTTTTCATGAAATAGTTCGAGGAGTATTAGGGTTAGATCTTCTATAAAGATTTTATAGAATTCACTTGGGAAACTATCTGGTCCTGGTATTATCTTTGATGATAAAATCTTTATTGCTGTTTCAATCTCTTTGATTGTTATTGGTTGGTTTAAGTGTTATATATCTTCTTGACTCAGTTTAGGAAGATTGTATTTATCTAGGAAGTTGTCAATTTCCTCCAGATTTTTCATTTTGTTGGAGTATAGTTTTTCAAAGTAGTTTCTGATAATCCTGTGGATTTCTACACTGTCAGTAGTAATGTCTCCTATTTCATCGTTTAACTTCATAATTTGGGTTGATTCTCTCTTCTTTTAGATAGGTTTGCTAGTAATTTATCTATCGTGCTACTTTTTTTAAGAAACCAGCCTTTGGTTTTGTTGATTTTCTGTATTGTTTTTTTATTCTCTAGTTCATTAGTTTCTGCTCTAATTTTAATAATTTCCTGTCTTTTACTGGTTTGGGGGTTCAATTGTTCCTGCTTTTCAAGGGCTATGAGGTGTGTAGTTAGGTTATTTATTTGAAGATTTTCTGTTTATCTTATGTGAGCACTCAGTGCTATAAATTTTCCTCTTAATACTGCCTTCAAAATGTCCCAGAGGTTTTGATATGTTGTATCTTTATTTTCATTTGTTTCTAGAAATGTCTTGATCTCACCTCTTACATCTTTTATGACCCATTCTTCATTCAGAAATGTGGTGTTCAGTCTCCACGTTTGTTGTCTCTCTCACTCTTATAGTTGATTTCTAGTTTCATTCCATTATGGTCTGAAATGACACAGGGAAATATGTAACATTTTTTAAATTTGCTGGTGCTCATTTTGTGTCCCAGGATGTGATCTATTTTGGAGAATGTTCCGTGAGCAGCTGAGAAAATGTAAACTCTCCTGTTGTTGGGTGAAATATTCTATATGTGTCAAACAGGTCCATTTGATTAATCTTGTTCCTTAGTTCTGAGGCATCTTTACTGACACTTTATCTGGAAGATCGGTCTAATGTTGTGAGATGTGTGTTGAAGTCTCCCAGTATTATTGTATTGGGATTTACATGTGACTTCATGTCACAAAGAGTTTGATTTATGAAAGTAGCTACACCTATGTTTGGGGCATAGATGTTGATTATTGTTATTTCCTCTTGCTGGATTATTCCTTTTACCAGTAAAATATGACCTTCTTTGTCTCTTCTAATAAGTTTGGGTTTGAAGTCTATGTTGTTTGTTATCATAAAAATGTTATTTTATTAGTTTATACATGTTAGTCATATAATCTTATGATTTAAATATTATTAACTCAATACAACTATTTACATACATGAAGTTATTATTTTCACTAGTTTGAAATAGTCATAGTTTTGTAAGCCTGTTGTTCCTAATTGGTTTTTTAATAGGCATTATACCTGTTGTATGTAAAAAATATTTCCACTATTTAGAAACCTTTTTGTCTTTTGATATCTTTTAGTTCTTTATTATACTTATAGATCTATGTTACTGCCCCAAATTACTATATTGTATTTATTAAATATTAAATTTTCATTACTGTCTACTACCCCAAATTACTATAATTGTAAGTATTTATTTAATATTAAATTTTAAATTTTCATTAGTGTCTACAATAAGCAGTGTGTTTTTAACCTGCCCTGATATATCTGTTATTTTAAAGAGGGTGTGGATCTTAAGAGAGCATCTTTGAGACCAACTTAGAGCACAGTGTAATAACTCTCTTAAAGAAATGTAATAAAGTTGAAACTTCTATCCATTATGTGTGTTCCCATGTCTGTTTAGGTTTCTTTATTTCTTCCAAATTATACTCTTTATACAATTATACTGCTGTTTAACAGTGTTCTGGTTTTTTCCTCACCAATTTTTTGAACTCTGAAATGAAAACTGAATCTATATTTCATGTAGAAAAAATAAAAAGGTAGAAAATTCTAAGTTAGTTACTTGAAGGAGAAAGCACAGGAATAATACTGTGGGAGAAAAACCAGGAAGAATAGAAAGAATAAAGCTAACAAGCCAGGTTTTGTGGCACACACCTGCAATCCCAGCACTTTGTGGCTGATCAAAGCATATCATAGGATCAAAGCCAGCTTCAGCAACCTTGGGAGATTCTGAGCAACTGAGTAAAACCCCTTTTTGAATAAGAAATAGAAAGGGCTGAAGGTGAGAGTATGGTACCACATGTCTGTAATCACAGTACTTAGGTGGCCAAAATGGAAGATTGCAGGATCAGAGCTAGCCTCTACTACTTATTGAGGTCCTCAGAAAATTAGCTAGGCACTCATAAATTAAGGGAGACCCTGTTTCAAAATGAGATAAAAAGATTGGGAGTACTCTTAGAAGATAGAATGACTCTGGGTACAGTCCTAGTATTACACTTGGAAAGTAAAGGGTTGGGAGTGTATTTAGTAAGTATAATGCCCCTAGGTTCAACCTGGAGGATCTCCAAAAAAATATAGATATGTTAATATAAATATCAATAGAAGTATATGTAAATAACAATAAAGGGAAGAAGGAAATTGTATGAGGGAATAGACAATAATCCTAAATCCAAAATATACAAATGTCATATCAATAATAGACGTCTTACTGGAAAAGGTTCCAGGAGTGGATGCAGAGGAAAATGCTATGTCAGATGGTTCAGCCATTAGGGGAGTCCTTATAAACTGGAAGAAAAATCCAGGAGGCCTGATGAAATAGAAATAACTGAAAAGATATGAGGAAATGGGTGCAAGTCCTGAGAAAAGGGAGACAATAGGAAGACCCGAGCTTCTGAGTAGACGGGCATGAAGAGGAGAGGCACTGACATTGTGTGCACCCAACAATGCAGAAAAGCATCTTGGGATTGGGAACATCAGGGAACAGGGGAGTGACTGAGGAGAGGAGCACTGGAATCAGAGTATGAGCCAGAAGCAGAGCAAAAGGGAGGAGAGACATACAGGAGGGAAACAGATTCTGAGGAAAAGAGCTACTGATCGTATGGAATGGGCTTCATGAAAAGTGAGAACAATAACCAGGGTTTGGGAAGAACTAGAATATAGAATGAACATAAAGTGTGATGGGTGTGTGAGAGAGTGCTGGGAGCTGAGTGAGTGGAGTAACAGAAGAGATAAAAGTTCTCAGACAGCTAGAAGCCATTATAGAGGGTCCTGTGCCATGGTGGTGCACACCTGAGATCCCAGTACTTGGGAGACTGAGATAGGAGAATCACAGTTTCAAAGCCAGCCTCAGCAACTTAACAAGACTCTCATCAACTCTAGATCTTGTTTTATTTATTTGATGCATTGTAATCTTACATTATTATAGGGTACAAAGTATGAGATAAAAACACATGCTCCCAACTCTTGGTGCCCTCTGGACTGACCTTCCCTTACCCCACATGTGTTGGAGATGGGAACTGGTAATTTTGTAGACATTCACAGTGTTATTTCTACTTTTGCATTCTTCATGGCTTTTCCCCATCCTCCCTTCTCTAATCCTCCTTAGTCACTGCCCTGGATTCTCTGCTCATCTATCTGATGTTGCCCATATTTCCCATTATTTCTCTAGGTTCCACGCCTAAGATAGAACATACATCTATTCATTTTTGGAGGGAGACTACACTCACTTCATGTAATATTCTGAAGTTCCATCCATTTGTCTCCAAATGATGTGATTTTGTTCTTCATGGTTGAGCAAAATTCCATTGTGTGTATATACCAAAATTTTATTATCTATTCTTCTGTTAACGAACACCTAGGCTTTTCCATAGTTTCGCCTTTGCAACGTGTGCTGCTGTGGACATGCATATGCAAGTATCATGATAATGTTCTGATTGCATTACCTTTGGGAAGCTGCCTAGTAGCTCTTGCTGGGTCATATGGTAGTTCCATTCTGATTCTTCTGAGAATGCTCCATAGTGATTTCCACAGTGGCTGTACTAATTTGCAGTCCCAGCTACAGTGTAATGGGGTTCTTATTTCCCCATATTCTCACCAGCCTTTATTAAGATTTGTGTTCATGATGACTGCCATCCTAACTGGAATTAAATGACATCTCACTGTATTTTTAATTTGCAATTTAATTTGTTGATCTTTTTTCCATATATTTGTTGGCCATTTGCATTTCTTCTTTTGAAAAGTGTATTCAGTTCAGTGAATCATTTTTAGTGGATATTTGTTTTCTTAGTGTTAAACTTCTTAAGTGCATGTGCTCTCTCTGTCTCTTTCTCTCTCACTTTCTCTCTCTCTCTCTCTCTCTCTCTCTATATATATATATATATATATATATATATATAAATAATTTTGATGCTAATCACCTGAATTTACATGAAATACCACAGGTTAAGGCTATAGTTTCCTATGATATTAGAACATTGTTTCCACGCAGGATGGCAAGCATGAAGCTTGTGGCTATTTGGGGGGCGTGTTGGGATTCATGCCAGTGGTACAGCGCTCCTGTGTTGGATCTGTTGTAGAGTGTATACAAACTTACATAAAAGCACTCAGACACACAGACATAGGAGAGGGAGAACTCTGAGTGGTGGGAGAGAGGTTGAGCTCAGGAGAGTCGCTGCCCTGGCAGACACCCTTGGATCAACCTCTAGGTGATATTGTCTACCATCATTTCCTTTTAGTTGTGTGTGTGTGTGTGTGTGTGAGAGAGAGAGAGAGAGAGAGAGAGAGAGAGAGAGAGAGAGAGAAGAGAGAGAGAGAGAGAGAGAGAGAGAGAGAGAGAGAGAGAGAGAGAGAGAGATTGGGGACTGATCCAGGAGACATTCTACCTCTAAGATACACCTTCTGCCCTATTTTATTTTATATTCAACAACCAGGGTCTCACTATGATTATCAGAGCCTCACTACTTGTTGAGGCTGTCCTGTAATATGCAAACTCCTGTCTCAGCCTCCCAGGTACTGGTGTTACAAGCATCACCAAACCCCAGCTATCTTACTTTTCGCAGCACAAAGTTGATTCCCTTTATGTTTTTTATCCAAACTTTATCTTGTGCATTGAAACCAAGGACATATGATATTCGAGCTACACCCAAAGCCCAATTTTATTTTTTATTTTGCAACAGGATCGTATTAAGTTGCTGAGGCTGGACTTAAACCTGCATTCCCGCGGTCTCAGTATTTCCAGGGTGGTATACAGGAGTGTCCCATGATCCCTGGCTGTATCCTCACGTTTTAAGAGTCACAGGTCCCTGTCTGAGCTCTACTTGTCCTGGAGTTCTACTGCCTCACTTTCTCTCCGTATGCAAACTCTAGATGCCCAATTCTGTGCTGTTGCTTCAATGTTCCCAGAGATCCCCTCTGAGTAACACATCTGTCGGCATCCATCAGCACCTCCTTACTTCTTGCAGCTAAACAGTGTCCTACTGTAGTGGTAAACCACTTTGTCTATGCATCCATCCACTGTTGGACATCTGTGTTGTTTCTGCCCTTGGCATGGTCACCAATGCTGCTACGAACATTTGTGTCCCGGCTTTTGTTGGAGTGTCTGCTTGCAGTGTGTCTGGGGTGGAGTATACCCCAGAGTGGAGTCGCGGGATCGTACAGTGATTCTGTGTTTAAGGGGTTGAGGAGCATAGCACAGTCTTCTACAGCAGCTGCCTCACTAGAACGGTAAAGGGAGTTTCTTTTCTTTTTCCTTTTTTTTTTTTTTTTTTTTTTTTGGGTGGTACTGGGGCTCCTGGAAACCATTCTACTTCTGGGCTACACTCCCAGCCCTATTTTTTATACTTTTTTGATTTGGAAACAGGGTCTCTTAAGCCCCACGACTGTCTTCGAACCTGCGCAATCCTCCTGTCTCCTCCTCCCAAGCGCAGGGATTACAACCATGCGCCAACACACTTGGCGCGAGTTTTTCTGTAATTCTTTCCAAAACTCAAAATTTTCCCATGACTTTTACTATACCATCATCACTAGTGTGAAGGACTTCTTCACTTTTGGTTTATTTGTGTATGTGTGGCCCTGATCTTGAAGCCAGGTGTGTTTAATCACTGAGATATACCCCCGGATGTCTTGTATTAAAATTAGAGTCTCCCTACATTGCTAAGAGTCTCACTACTTGCCTAGGCTAGTATCAAAACTGCTGGTCCTCTTGTCTCAGCCTGCCAGGTACTGGGTTTACAGGCAAGTGCCACCAAGCTTGGCCCCTTGTGGTTTTGATTTGCATTCCTGCATCGATTTTGTAGGCTATCAGCAAAAAATGTAAGTACTCTGATGTTGCGGATCAGTTCATTATTGTTTTTATATTACATTTTATTAAATTATTAATTTGTCTAACATATATTGGTTTCCTAAACAAGTTACTAGTTTTTTTATTAATAAATTTGGAATATATCTTGTGTCATACTTATGTGGAGCTGTGTTGGTGATATTCATGGTCCTATTCATGCATTGGCAGCTATTTGTATTTGTGTGGTGCTAGGAATGGAATCCATTTATATAAACTATACCTCCAACACTTGTTAACTTTTTATTCTGAATTAGGATCTTGCTAAGTTGACTGCATGCTGGCCTCAAACCTTTGATTTTCCTGGCTCAGCCTCCCAAATACTAGAATTATAAGTGTGTCCCCCAGCCCCTGGAAATGACAGTGTGGTTTTGTTCTTTCGTTTTCTTTTTTTTTTTTTTTTTTGAGTTCCTTTTAAATTTTATTTTTGTTTGTTTGTTTGATATTGGGATGAACCCAAAGCCCTCTATCTCCAAACTATACCCACAACCCTATTTCATTTTTATTTTAAAACAGGGCCTGGTAAATTGTTGAGGCTGACCTCACACCTATCATCCTCGCATCTCAACCTCTCAAGTACTGAGATTTCAGGCATGTGCCCCCTTGCCTGGCTACTGGCAGCTATTTTATGTTTCTTCCCCAAACATAATTTTATTACTGGGCATGATGGATCAGGAGAAGTCTCTTATCATTTCAACTATTTTTAATGCAGAATTCCCTCACAGTGTGTGTTTAGATTTCAGAGAATGTTTCACACACTTTCCTGAACCTCCCCAAAGAAACCCAGTGATAGGATCATACTATCATCTGTATCCATTGAGAGACAATAATCTTGGCTCCACTGATTTCATGTACATTTGTGAAATGGAAAAAAAGTTTTTAGGTTTCTTTTATCTCTAACTGAATTCCAAAATTTACTTGGGATTGCTTCATGGGGCTAAAATATAAATTTTAGTTAAAGAATAAACATCTGGGAAGTGGGCTGGTTATAATCCATGGCCCCTGCTGAATGTTGCTTAATTTCCCTTTGTTCAATGCTCCCTGTAGCTATAGAACCGTTGCTAATTCCCATACAGAAGCAATGGATGTGAGTACAGTAAAGCTCCTGTGCTTTGTAAAGCAGGGATCATGAGAAATGCCATTCATTTATTAGTGTGCACAGTGGTTCCACTCCTGTAAATTCATACTTAAAGTGACAGAGAGCATCCCCACACAGTCGCAGATGTGCAGCCCCAGCTGCTCACCCCACTAGGAATACAAGGTGCAGACTGAACTCAAGCTCATGTACAGAATGGAGCCACTGGCATCACACAGTACTGTTTTCTGTATGTCCAGTCTTTAGAGCAAGTATCTTCCAGTCAGTGTCAATAAGATGTTCTTGGGAGATTGACAAGTAATACTTAAAATGACAGCACAACTGGGTGTGGTAGTAAATGCCTGAACTCCCAGAACGTGGGAGGATGAGATAGGCGGATTGCAGGTTCCTGACTGAGCAACTTAGCCAGGCTCTCCATGACTTAGCCAGAACCTGTCTCAACATAACAAATAAACAGGGCTGGGGCTATAGTAGAGAGGTTGAATGCCCACGGCTTTTATCCCTTTTACCAACACCATAAAAATAACCATTTTTATTATCATTAATATGATGATAACCAGCACAGGTAAATCTGAAATCTTTAGTTGAGGTAGTGCAATAATTTTAAGTCGGTATCGTCTGGGTGCCGTGGTTTAGATCCGCAGTATCTTCCAAATAATAAAGTGTTGAAGGCTCAGTCCCCAAAGTCAAATGCTATCGCTATTTGGGAAAGCCTTGTTGCAGGAAATTGGGTTATTGGGGCATGTCTTTCAAGGGGGTATTGGGAAACAGGCATCTTCCTGTTTGTCTCTTTTTGCTTTCTGGCTAACAAACATGAGCTATACAGCCTCCTCTGCCACATGTTCCTCTCAAGATGTACTCTGCTGCCCCAGGCCCACAGGCACAGGACCAAGCAACCATGAACTGAAACTTCTGAGACCCAGAGCCAAAATAAAGCTTTCTTTGTTATAAAGTGATTTCCTAAACTATTTTGTCATGGTAACAGAAAAGTGACCAGCATACTCGGTTATTCCATGCACACAAGTCAGAAACCTCAATGGCTTCAAACAACAGGTGTGGTCCTCCCTGCAGTGTGTCCACAGTGGAAGGGCAGACAGACTGAACTTGCATCTCTCGGGAACCCAGGATGATTGCACAGCTGCCGCCTCCTTTTTTGCTGCTGGTGGCTGTGCCCTCGAGAGAAGAGGGTTTTTTCCAGCCTGCAGGATGGAGATGGATCATTCCATCTTAAAAGCCAGTTCATTATTGCAATTAAAACTCACTGGCAGTAATTAGTAATTATTTAGTTAATTTCACACACCTGCAAAAAATTAATGATGTGAAGCCCTTGGCTAAAACTTAAGAGTAGGTGAATAAAAAGTTTTGGCAAAGATAGCATTAATATGAAAAGTTGCAAAAGACATGTTGAATAAGACATGGTTAACCTGGACAACCATTGGTGGGAGGGGGGAAGAGAAAACGGGGGCAGGGGGGAGAGGGCACCAGATATAGTTTAAATGTATACTATTTATGTTCAATAAATTGTTAAAAATAATAATAAAAAGAATAGAGGTGAAAAAAAGGAACCAGATTTTCTTTTTTCTTTTTTCTTTTTTTAAATTTTTTGGTGGTACTGGGGGTGAAACCCAGAGGCTTTCTACCTCCGCGCTATACTCCCAGACACATTTTATATTTTATTTGGAAACAGGGTCTCACTAAGTTGCTGAGAGCCTCACTAAGTAGCTGAGGCTGGCTTCTAACCTACGCGATCCTCCTGTCTCAGCCTCCCAAGCGCGGGGATTACAAGTGTGCGCCACCACGCCCGGCTCTTTTTTTTATTTTTTAAATGTGGTAGTGGGGATAAAACCCAGGGGCCTTCTACCTCTGGGCTACTCTCTCAGACCTATTTTATATTTTATTTGGAAACAGGATCTCACTAAGTTGCTGAGAGCCTTAGTAGCTGAAGCTGGCTTCGATCCTGCACAAACCCTGTGTCTCAGCCTTCCAAGTACTGGGATTACAAGCGTGTGCCACCATGCCCAGAATGACGCTAGCTTTTCAAGGTAGTTGATCCAGGCTTTACATGTAGTAATCCTCTTACTTCCCACAGAGATTCATCAGGTAAATACTGCTCCCATCCCCATTTTAAAGATGAAGACATCAAACACTGCTCCCAACCCAACCCCAGCAGAACAATCCAAGATACTGACCCAACACACAAACATTTCCGTACACTAAGTCTTTGTACGAAGGCAAAGGCATATTGGCAGCTCAAAAAATTTAATCCCTCCCTCCTCTGCTCCAAATTTACTCAAACAACCAAACATGTGTGAGAATCCCTCTCCTAAAGGAGACAGCATTTGGTATTCAGAATATCATATATCATACATGTGGTTGCACTTAAAGTTAAGTTCTTTCCTTTTTGGTCAAAGATCTGAGAATCTACATAAATGTCTTGAAAAAAAATTTCCTGATTACTAAATGTATTAGTAAGCTATTAATGGAGCAAAATAGGATAAATTCTCCAATAGAAGAAAAGTTGCCACACTGCACTGGGCCCTGTGGTAAGGCAGCTGGGCTTGGCGTGGAGGAACAAAAGAGGCAGGTGCTGGGATCCTGCCATCCTCTGCAAGGGCTCATCCCCAGTTAGCAAAGTGCTCCAACCAGGCTGCACCATACAAAGATCACAGTACTTAGTACAAACCCTGTGCTAGGGAGGAAGACTGCAATATGACCTTCAGGGAAGGTTCCAGCTCCAAACTACATCAATGAAGGTCACTAGTTTCCCAGGCATGGTGACTCACATCTGCTATCCCAATACCTGGGAGGCTGAGGATCACAGGTTCAAAGCCAGCTTAAGCTATTTATCAAGGCTCAGAACAACTTAGCGAGACCTTGTTTCCTAATTAAAAAAAAAATAAAAAAAGAAAAGAAAATGGGGCTGGAAGTAGAGCTTGAAGGTAGAAATCCCCTGGGTTCAATTCCCAACACTGAAAACACATAAACACCCCCCCCACACACACATACACACACACAGGATATAGTTCTATTCATGTACATATTATCTTTCTGGATCACCTAAATATTAGCTTTTCCATCCACCTTCTTCTTCTAGTCTGTAATCCAATCCTTTCTATTAGGTAGGGGGCAGGGGTAGAGACGGTTCAGTGCAGGTGAGCCTCTGGACTGCAGGTATGAAACCTGCCAGTTGGGCCATTTCAGTCCAAACAGTAAAAAAGCCAGAGGCTCATTTATCTGGTGTGGCATACTTAATATCTCATTGTCTCTTCTGGGTACAAAAGACTGTATAAATATCTCAACATATGACTTTTTTATTATCAAGATAGTTCTGGCTCTTAATAAATGGTCTCAATTATATACAAATCACTGGCAAGTTCCTGTTTCTTATAAACTGATATTTCTTGTCAACTCTATCAGATCTACAAATGTAAAACAATAATCACTAAGTATATTTGGCGTGAGAACTTGGGGAGTTTCCTGTGTGCTATTGATCCCACTTATATATGTATGTATGTATGTATGGATGGATGGGTGGATGTACATATGTATATACATACGTACTGGGAATTAAACCCAGGAGCAATCTACCTGTAAGCTACACCCTCAGTCCTGTTTTATATTTATTTGTGAAACAGGATCACACTAAGTTACGGTGGACTGTCATCTAACTTGTGATACTCCTCTCTCAATCACCCAAGTGAGATTACAGATGTGGGACACTGAACCCAGAACACTTAGTTTCTTGATATGATGCTATCACATCAGTCCTTGAACTCCCAATAACATTCCTACTGCTCTAAAACAGTAACTGAGCCTTGGATTAAATAGTCATCCCGTTGCAGGTAAACCTATCAGCTCCCCCTGTGTGCCATGTATATAAATCCTGCTTCCTGAAGCCGGGCACAGTGCCGCACACTAGTAATCCCAGCATTTGGGAGACAGGAGGATCGTGGTTTGCAGCCAGCCTCAGCTACTGAGTGAAGTCCCCTGCAACTCAGTGAGACCCTGGCTCAAAATAAAGAATATAAAATTGGGCTGGGGGTGTAGCTCGGAGGTAGAATGACCTTGGGTTCCATCTTTAGTACCACAAAAAAAGTAAAATTAAGTCAAATAAAAAATAAATAAATCCTGATTCCTCAGTAGCAAGGGCTGGTTCATCTAAATGAGTGGGCACAGAACTGTCCAGTCTTTCTGGTGTCCCCAGCTCCTCTGCAGCACAAATATGAGCTTCTTTAGCACTGCTTCCTGGGAGTGGCTGGGAGGTCAGGAACCTCGAGGCCAGCTCTGGCTGTTGTTAGACATGGCCTGGGCCTTCATCCTCGCCCATGGAATGATGGTAACAATTGTGAGAGGGTGACCGCAAACTTCCCAATCTCTTGTCTTGGCCTCTCTTTCACACATACTATATATATAACATAGATATATAGTGTTATTATATAATATATATGCATATATATATACATAAATAGGACTTATTTTAAGAATACACATTAGTGTACTATTTGGAAAACCACAAATATAATATGTCACTATACAGTTTACAGTAACAACACAAAGGTAATTTTTTTTTTTTTGGTGGTACTGGGAGTGGAACCCAGGGGCTTTTCTACCTCTGAGCTATACTCCTAGACCTATTTTATATTTATTTGGAAACAGGATCTCACTAAGTTTCTGAGAGCCTCACTAAGTAGCTGAGGCTGGCTTTGAACCTGTGCAATCCTCCTGCCTCAGCCTCCCAAGTGCTGGGATTACAAGTGTGCACCAACATGCCCAGCAAAGATAAAATTTTTAACATTAAATGTGCAAAATCCCTATTAGGAAAACTTGAAAATACCCCCAAATGACATGGTAGTAGACATAAACAAATGGAATATTCCCATTCCTGGACTGGTCAATATAATAATACAAAGATGTTACTTAACCTAGGCTCCTTTATAAATATATGTTCCCAACAAAAATACCAAAAAGTTCTTTCCTGTAATTGGACAAACATGCAATAATGTTCACTGGAGAAGTGGAAAAATTTAAGAAAATATTAAAGGAAAAAAAAGGTTATGAATAGGGCTTAACTCTACCTGAATTAAAAGAATGCCTTTATGATTAAAATAGTTTGGTAGGGCTAGGGGTGTGGACCAGTAGCAGAATGTGGAACTAAAATGCATAAAACTCTGGGTTCAATACCCAGAACCAAACCACAAAAAACAAAGAAGTATGGTGCTAGTATATGAATATAGAGAAAATGTGAAAAAGAAAAGAAAATATAAATTAACTTTCACAGACATCTCAAATTACTGAAGTATAAATGATTTTTTAATAAATCGTGCTATACTTTGGGTGTGATCTAACTGCTCCCCAATGGCCCACTGTGGCTAAAGTTTTAGTCTCCAGGGGATACTTTTGGGAGGTAGTAAAACTTTGGGGAGGCAGGACTTAGTGAGAGATCCCTCATTCGGGGTAGGTCCTCATAAGAAACAGTAGGACATCACTCTCTTTTTTCACTTCCAGTTGGTGATATAAGCCCTTACACACACACACCTGTACCATGATGTGACCCAGCAAAGAACAGAGCCTTTGCCAGCATTGTGCCCTTGCACTTGAAAACTGTGTGCTAAATAAACTTCTCTCTTAAGTTAGCTGCTTCCAGAATTTCCTTATAGTGACCCATGGTTGAGGAATAAAAATAGTCTAAGAGCAAGTGATAACCATTTAGACATGTATTAAATTGCACTCACACTTTACACATGAAAAACAAACTTTGAGCTGGGCATGGTGGTCTGCGTCTGTAATCCCAGTACTTGAGAAGCTGAGGCAGGAGGATTACAGATTCAAAGTCACAATCAGCAACTTAGTGAGGCTCTCACAATTTAGAGAGATCCTGTTTCAAATAAAAAATAAAATGACAAAATGGGCAGGGAGTATAACTTAGAAGTAGAATGCTCCTGGTTTCAATCCCCAGTATAAACACACACACACACACACACACACACACACACTGGATCAGTGATCTAAATATTAAAAAACAAGCCTGGCATGGCGGTGCATACTTGTAATCCCAGTAATTGGGAGACTGAAACAGAAGGATTGCAGTTTCATGGAAAGCCTCAGCTACTTAGTGAGGCCTTTCCCAACTTAGCAAGAACCTGTTTATAAATAAAGAATAAAAAAAAATGATAAAAATAAAGTGCTAGGGGATGTAGCTCGGAGGTAGAATGCCTCTGGGTTCTATCTCCAGTTCTGTAAAAAAAAAAAAAAAAAAAAAAAAAAGTACACTTTTCTCTCCATGCTTGACAAAAACCCAACTACCCAGACATCTCAACTAGATTTTGTGGCTGCATCTGAACCCATGTCTGCCTCCAGTGACCAGGGGCAGCACTCATAAAGAGCATGAATTAACAAGCTGTCCTGGGGGAGACCACTCTATGCAGCCCAAGGATTTACATAGCCAGGTAGGTGACTTTGCCTATCACCTTGGTGGAGGTGGGGATGGGGGCTACTGTTAGAAATGGCAGAAACATGAATTAGCAAATAGCCCTAATGGACATTCGGTTGAGAGAGACCTAGAATGGCAGTTCCCTGAGCCTTTGTCTCCTGCAATGATCACAATACTACCAGCTGTAGTGTCGGTGGAGTGAAATAACAGCCTACTGAGTTGCAGTCTTGGAAAGCTATAACCTCCTACCTGGGTGTGTTTGGGAGTTAAAAGCACTAGTGTCAAAGGCCAACAAGGACTCACATGACTCCAGCCTCCCAAATCAGCAGTGGTGTCCCTGGTGCTAAATAACTGGGCCATCAGGCTTAAAACAGGAGCTTGCAATCTCTTCCTGACAGAGCTTGGGCCCTGGAAGGTGGGAGGCCAGGACCACAGCAGGGTTTCACTTGATCACAACTATAGGCTGGGAACTCCACGTTCTCTCCTGACAGCAGAGTTTGTGCTTAAAACGCGTGCATGCCAATGACTGACAGTGTTCCATGGGATTGTGACCAGAGGCTATCAAAGCTCACTTAGCCAGGCCACAAGTTTGGTATATAGCAATAGCTGGCCCTGCTGAGCTTAAGCCTACTGGCCACAAAAGCAGAGGTCAGAGCTCTGCAGTTTCCCAGGCTCAGAATCAGCAGAGCAGTGGTGGTATCTGTGGGACATTAAATCTCAATTAGCAGGCTAAAGGATCTGAACAGATCAAAGGAAAAGAAAGGAATCAAAGAAAAAAACATAACAATAGTCCCTAGGCCTATGGAGTTTGGGCCTGGAGAATATGGCAGTGCGAAGCCAATCAGAGAGTCCTGTTGTCCTGCACTAAGAACTATATGTTGTTAAAGAGGCCCTGGGGGACAAACTAAAAAGTTTGATTTTATGAGACAGATTGAGTGAGGCAAATATATACCCTTAATATAAATGATATTATAAAGAGATACCAAATAGACACAGGAATAATACACAAAGAAGAAGATGATGCCAAGATAAAAGAAGTACAAACATGCGAACTCTGAAAATATGAGAATGTTTTAAATAACAGCAATGAAACAACAAACTTCCACAACTCAACGCCAAGGGTTATCACTAATACTCATCTTCAGGAAATTCCAGAAAGTGAATTCCAAATTATCTTCAATATGATATAAAGCCTCAAAGAAAGTGTAAAGTAAATGAAAGAACATATCAATAGAGAAATTGAGACTCTAAGGAAAGAACAAAAAAGGGGCTTTCAGTGAAAGGAAGGAATCAATACATGAGTTAAAGGCCATGATAGAAACCATCTCTGGCAGGCTAGAGAACATGAAAAACAAGGTAACACTCATGGAAGACCGCTCATTCATAACTAAAAACACAGTCAACAATATAGAGAAGAGAACAGAACATCACCACCAGAACATACAAGAAATATGGGACAATATGAAACACAACACTTATGAATAATAAGCATTGAAGAAAGTCTAAAAACACAAACCAAGGGAATCAAACATCTCTTCAGAGAAAAGTTTCAGAGAATTCCACGTATAGGAGACACTCAGAACACCATCAAGACAAGGTCAAAGAAGGACTTCACCATGCCATGTAATAATCAAAATGACTAACATAGAGGCCAAGGAAAGAGTCATACAAGCAGTGAGAACAAAAGAACAGGTGATATTCAAGGGCAAAACAAAACAAAACAAAACCTCCAGATGTCTCAACCCAAGTCATGAAAGCCAGGAGGGGCTTGTATGATGTACTCTAGATACTGGAAGAAAATTATTTTCAACTAAGACTGCTATATACAGTGAACATATCATTCAAAATTGAAGGAGAAATAAAAATGTCTCAAGCAGAAACTAAGAAAATTCATGCCTACCAAGCCAGTGCTAAAGAAAATACTTAAAGTAGTAAAACACAAAGAAAAAGGAAGCAAACACCAGAACCGGAGAAGGTGCAAATTCAAGCAGATGGGCAACTAAGAAAAGGAGAAATAACACTATATCAAATAGAAAATAGAACTCAAAATGACAGGCAACAAAAATCATATCTTAATAATAATACTCAATGTCAAAGGTCTTAACTTCCAAATTAAAAGATATAAACTGGCAATGTGGATTAAAAACATAATCCAACTATATGCTGCTTGTAAGAAACTCACTTGAAAGCCAACGATACCCATATCCTAAAGGGAAAGGATGGAAAATGATATACCATGCAAATGGGGACCAAAACCTGGCATAGTAGCAATGTTCATATCTGAAAAAACAGACTTTAAGCTAAAACACATCAGAAGAGACAACGGAGATCACTCTTTATTAATAAAAGGAACAAACATACAAGAAGATAAAATGGTAGTAAATGTGACGGGCCCCGCCCATCAGCCAATAAGTCCGAGAGCTAAGATGGCGCTGAGCGGAATTTCCCCAGAGCACTTAGGTGGTAAACAGCTTTCAGGAAGTGACGACAAGAGCATGAGATACACGGGAACACCGCATGCCATAGGGCAACAGCCAATGGACTGGCTGTTGCCATGAGTTGTGCACGTGAACAGTCTGCTGATTGGCTGTTGGGCTCTATATAAGGGGAAGATTTCTGGGGGGAGGGAATCTACGGGAGAATCTACGGGTGAAGATGAAGAGGATTTACGGGAAGAAGATTTACGGGAACTGTACAAGAACCTGGGGTAATAAAACTGCTTGAGGAAGATCGTGTAAGAGTCGTCACTGCGCACGACAAGTGGTGGCCCGTACGGGGAACTTCGCTTCGATCAGAACCTTGGCAGTCCAGGGCAGCTGGCTGGTAACTGTACAAGAACCTGGGGTAATAAAACTGCTTGAGGAAGATCGTGTCTTTGATCAGAACCTCGGCAGTCCAGGGCAGCCGGCTGGTAAGTACTCCTTGACTCCGAAAAGGGAGGAGGAGGCTCCGTTTACGGAGGGTTATTTTCCCCGATCAAAGGGGGCTCCATTAAGGAGGATATTTTCCCCGATCAAAGGGGGCTCCATTAAGGAGGATATTTTTTAGTGTAAGCAAGTTATTTCCCTGATCAAAGGGGGCTCCATTAAGGAGGATATTTTCCCCGATCAAAGGGGGCTCCATTAAGGAGGATATTTTTTAGTGTAAGCAAGTTATTTCCCCGATCAAAGGGGGCTCCATTAAGGAGGATATTTTCCCCGATCAAAGGGGGCTCCATT
The DNA here is from genome assembly GCF_963383645.1 of Muscardinus avellanarius. NCBI lineage: Eukaryota > Metazoa > Chordata > Mammalia > Rodentia > Gliridae > Muscardinus > Muscardinus avellanarius. The sequence goes on along the minus strand of NC_137791.1, from coordinate 27,300,681 downwards.
AAGGAGGATATTTTTTAGTGTAAGCAAGTTAGAGAATCGGGCTGGTCCTGATTCGACAAGATGGGAAATAGTCCATCTCACCCATTGCATAAAGCATTGAAAGCTTTGTTGAAAAGTAGAGGCCTAAAGCTTAGGGACAAGACAATACAAGATTTTCTCGAGCAAATAGATAGGGTAGCGCCATGGTTTACAGTATCAGGGAATCTTTCTTTAGCAAGCTGGGATAAATTGGGAAGAGACGTAGAACGCGCCGAAGAACAAGGTATTGTCACAGGAGGGACTCGGCCGCTTTGTCGGCTGATTCGTGCCTGTTTGGAAGAAAGGCGCTTTAGAAAATTTGTGCAGGAGGGCCAGGCAGCTTTAGACGGTGTAAAAGAGGAACGTTCAACTTCCTCTAAAGTGGCCAGTGAGGAGGATTCAGAGTCAGAGGGGGAGGATGACTCTGAGGAGGAATTAGAGGCCATTTGTAAACAAGTGAAAGCTTTTGAACTGATTAAAGAGGAAATTTCGCCTCCTCCGTATAACCCTTCTGCGCCCGGAGCAGGAGAAGGTGTCTCTTTTAGTAGTCAGATGTGGAGAGATGCGGGAATTTTTCTAGCAAATCAAGCTTTCCCAGTTTTCCAGCTGCAGGAGGGGGGAAATCGTTATCATGAGCCTTTGGACTTTAAAACAGTTAAGCATCTCGCAGAGTCAGTTCGCACATATGGGTCGTCAGCTGCTTTCACTATAGCAATAATAGAGAGTTTACATCGCTATGCCATGACCCCAGGAGACTGGCAAAATTTAGTTAGGGCCACCTTAAATCCTGGCCAATACTTGGATTGGAAAGCTTATTATATAGAATATGCCACTGAACAAGCTGCACGTAATCGAGCAGCAGGAAATCCAGCCTGGGATATAGACATGCTGATGGGCCAAGGACGATTTGCTAATCAACAGCTTGGGTATCCACAACAGGTATATGAACAAATCAACAGACTCGCTACCCAGGCCTGGAAGGCCCTCCCTAACAAAGGAGAAGTATCTGGTAACCTTACAAAGATTACTCAAGGATTGACTGAACCCTTTTCAGACTTCGTTGCCCGTCTAGTAGAGGCTGCGGGAAGAATTTTTGGGGATTCTGACGCGGCCATGCCGCTCATTAAACAATTGGTCTATGAGCAATGCACTAAAGAATGCAGACAGGCCATTACTCCTTACAAACATAAAGGCCTAGAGGTGTGGATGAAGGTGTGCAGGGAACTCGGAGGACCCTTAACCAATTCAGGACAATTAGTAGAACAAGCACTTACGAAAGCGTCTCTCCGTCGCGTGACCCCTGGACAGCTATTATGGGCTTGTATCTTGGCCACTGAAAAACAGCCTACTAGTGTTCTTTGGCAACAAGGACCCCTTCTTTGGATTCACCCCAAAGTCTCCCCTCAAAAGGTAGTTGAATATTATCCCACCAGTGTAGCAAGCCTTGCCCTTAAAGCCATTCAGCAGTGCATCCAACATTTTGGCAGAACGCCCGATAAGTTGGTGGTACCGTACACTGCTCTGCAAGTACAAACGCTGGTAGCCACTATTGATGATTGGGCTATACTTATGTGCTCTTTCAGTGGTGAAATAGACAATCATCTTCCCAAAGATCCATTGTTACATTTTGTTCTGGAACATCCTCTCATTTTCCCATTGGTCACTAAAAACAAACCTGTAGCTAATGCAATTAACATTTTTACTGATGGATCCAAAACTGGTGTGGGGGCCTACCTAATAGAGGGAAGCAATCCTGTTGTCATCCAATATTCACATACCTCTCCACAACTGGTTGAATTAAATATTGTTTTAGAAATTTTTAAGAGAGTTTCTTCTCCTTTCAATTTATTATCAGATTCACAATATGTGGTTAATCTGGTTAGATCGCTTGAATGCGCGGGTCAACTCTCTTTACATACTCCTATTCATTCTATGGCTAGCCAAATCCAGATTTATATACATTTAAGAAAGACACCATTCTTTATCCAGCACGTTAGGGCACATACTGGATTACCTGGCCCTATTACATATGGAAATGATCTAGTAGATAAACTCACCAAGATACATATGATTTTTTCTCTTACTCAAATGCAACAGGCACAGGCATTTCACCGTCAATATCATGTAAATTCTAAAACATTACAACAGCGATTTAAAATCCCTCGACATCAGGCTCGGGAAATTGTAAAAACCTGTAATGCCTGTGCCCCTTTTTTACACCCCCCACATGTGGGCATTTGCCCACGAGGCTTGCTCCCTCTACATCTCTGGCAAATGGATGTAACTCACATATCTGAATTTGGAAAATTGAAATATATCCATGTTTCCATAGATACTGTCTCTGGAATTATTCATGCGTCTGCTCATGCCGGGGAAAAGGCACATGACGTTGTCAATCATTGCCTTGAGGCCTGGGCAGCATGGAATATGCCTAAAGAAATAAAAACTGATAATGGCCCGGCTTATACTTCCCAAAAATTCACATCCTTTTGTTCACAGATGGGAATAACTCTAAAGCATGGCCTTCCGTACAACCCTCAGGGACAGGGTATTGTGGAACGCGCCCATCGTACTCTTAAAGAATGCTTGATAAAACAAAAAGAGGGAATTGGAACCAATATGAAACCGAAGCAGCGCCTATCCTTAGCCCTTTTTACTTTGAATTTTTTGCAATTAGATGTCAATGGCAAGACTGCTGCCGATCGTCATTTTGCCCCCTCGGGTACGAGCCAGGGTTTCGTGCGTTGGAAGGATGCCCTCACAGGGCAATGGAGGGGACCTGACCCAGTGCTCACATGGGCCAGAGGCTCTGTTTGTGTGTTTCCACAGAACGGCGCCGATCCTGTCTGGGTTCCAGAGCGGCTGACTCGTCTGGTGAAACAAAAGGATGATGAGCCATCGACTGATTCTTCTGGGGACCATGATACTGTGGAATTCCAAGGATAGGAAGTGATCCACAATGGGGGCTTCTGACTGCTTTTCCTTTTCCATTGCCTTTGAGTCATTCTGCTCAAGTTTTCCCCGCTTAATCCTTTTACCTTTTCCCCTAAAATTGGCACAGGAGCAAATTCTACTTTTGCAGGTTATAATTTTACTTATCAGAGCCCGACCATGGCCTTTCATTCTAACCCATTTGATCTGTGGCTTCTTTGTGGGATAAATGGCAGTTGCACGGATTTAGCTCCCCTTGTCATGATTAATGATAACGCGTCTATTGCCGCTAATCTTTCTCGCGAGCTTTCTGCATATCTTACAGATAACTGGTCATCGAAATTTGACAATTTGACAAAACAGTTGCAGTTGGAGATCATCAAAACTAATACTACTCGAGTTGACCCGGTGATGGCCCGCACCTTGATGTCCTGGATCCAACAAGCAGCTCGTCATTTAAAAGAGTGGGCTGGACTGGGTGCTCTTGGTCTCTGTCTGGTCTTACTGTGTATCTTATGTCTCTACTGTCTTAGAAAACTAATCCATCAGCGCGCTACAAATCAAGTGCTCATAGCTCAGGCATTTGCAGCCATGGAGTTGGGACAATCCCCTCAAATATGGCTTGCGGCGATGGGAAAGTCTTAATGACAGGATGCCAGCTAGGACTGCACTCGGGACCCCGGGAGGGTGCATCCCGAGGAGGGCATGCTCAACTGCATACGGGTTGCCACTGATTCTTGTCCCGTCCCTGGCAAAAGGTGGCGGGCCTAGAAGCCCCTTCCAAACATACAGGGGTTGAGTCCTCTGTCCTCTCCTGTCTGAAAAAACAAAAAAGGGGGAACTGTGACGGGCCCCGCCCATCAGCCAATAAGTCCGAGAGCTAAGATGGCGCTGAGCGGAATTTCCCCAGAGCACTTAGGTGGTAAACAGCTTTCAGGAAGTGACGACAAGAGCATGAGATACACGGGAACACCGCATGCCATAGGGCAACAGCCAATGGACTGGCTGTTGCCATGAGTTGTGCACGTGAACAGTCTGCTGATTGGCTGTTGGGCTCTATATAAGGGGAAGATTTCTGGGGGGAGGGAATCTACGGGAGAATCTACGGGTGAAGATGAAGAGGATTTACGGGAAGAAGATTTACGGGAACTGTACAAGAACCTGGGGTAATAAAACTGCTTGAGGAAGATCGTGTAAGAGTCGTCACTGCGCACGACAAGTAAACATTTATGCCACAAATATGGGAGCATCCTTGTTTGTAAAACAAATTCTTTAGGATATCACGAAGTACTATGTGAATATGTCACTGTCAATATGATTCAGTGAGACTATATGTTCTAATAAAAAGCAAATAAAAATAAGGTAATTTTCCTGAATTAGTGCAGAAAACAGAAAAAGTCAAAGATTATTCTTATAATCTATGTTCACTAAAAATATTTATAAATAATCCTGAATATTTCATGACAGATTATCTAACATTTCTAATATCGTATAAAAATGTGGCTCATTTTCTATATTTATAGGCTTTATATAGAACTTGTCAGGTTTCCTCATGTTATTGCCTTTCCTTTTTGTCCTATGTGTATTTATGTATGTTTAGAAGTAATGCTAGGTTTTATATCATCATTATTATAGGGTTATGATTAAAGATAAAGCAGTTTCTAAAACAAAACAAAGACACCTAAACTTTCTAAGCTTTAATTTCTATTCTTGGTAAATTACAGATTATAATAGTACTTTCCATCTAATTACGTTGACAAATAAACACGATAAGGTAAAGTTCTGGCTCAGTGTCTAAACAAACAAAGTGTTCAATAAATGTTTATCTCCCTTGTAAGTGTTTGAACAGATGATAAATCTATGACACTTTATGAAATATCTTATTTTATTTATTATTTTTTGTGGTGCTGGGGGTGGAACCCAGGGGCTTTTCTACCTCTGGGCTATACTCCCAGACTTATTTTATACTTTATTTGGAAACAGGGTCTCACTAAGTTGCTGAGAGCCTCACTATAAGTAGCTGAGGCTGGCCTCGAACCTGTGTGATCCTCCTGTCTCAGCCTCCCAAGCGCTTGGATTACAAGCATGAGCCACCACGCCCTGCTTGAAATATATTATTATTTTAAAATTTTTATTTATATGTGGAACATATTGAAAATGGTATTCATTTAGAATGTGCTAAGTTCCCTGTTCCCACACCCCTATTCCCCTTCCCCCTCTCCCAACAATGAGTGTCCAGGTTAACTGTGCTATATTCATACTTTTATACATATTTGGATGTAGCCCCTCCATTAATCAACCTCAGCCTTCTTTGTCTCCTGTCCTTCCATTCTTTCTTTGCTGAGATTTCCCCTCCATTACCTGGAGTCCCTCTGGTAATTCCAGTGATCCCTAGTTTGGGCAATCAGAGTGGCAAGCATAAAAAAATATATTATTTTAAACCTAGTCTCTTAGAATTTTAATAAATGGAAAAATTAAGATGACTTTTAAATATTTAGACATTTTTTAGTCCCTTCTTCAAATATTTTGAAAATGACTAATGTGGCCTATATGTGACCTGTGTTTCTCAGGTCTATGTGTCAAGGCCAGGATGGAAAGCCCACATCCATAACCTGCCTTTCATCTCATTTGCCTCACCATGACTGCTGCCTGACCTTCCATATCACCCTGCTCACATATCTGGCAAATGAGAAATCAAAGAAAGAATAAGCTGGTTAGAGGACCCAGGTTTCATTTACAATTCATCTACTTCTTTCATTAAACATTTTGCAATATAATGGAGCAATGAAAGAAGAGGAAAGCCTTGAGATCTGTCCACAGAGGCTGGCTTGTACTACTAACAATAAAAGATTAAATGTACTAGGATAGATAAAGAGGCAATCTTAATTTATATTATGGGATTTGCATATTTCTGCAAGTTATATTCCTGTTTCTGTATTTGTTCAATGATGTAATTAAGGGTTTCTGCTTCCTCCTAAGATAATTACTTTGTATTTGCTATGGTTACTTTTCCACAAGCAAATTCTGGAGATGTCATGATAGGAAGAATGACACAAAAAAAATCTAAAAAACACTACTATTAAAAATATGAGCAACAAAGCCAGGCATTCTGACACACACATCTAATATCAGCACTTGGGAGGCTGATGGCAGAATTACAGTTTCGAGGCCATCCTCACCATCTCAGTGAGACTTTTAGAAACCTAGACAGATTCTATTACCAAACAAAAAATAAAAAGGGGCTGAGGATGTAGCTCAGTGCTAGAATGCCCCTGGGCTCAATCCTCAGTATCACAAAACAAACAGCATCCCAGATGTATCAGGATAGATATTATTATGGGAGAAATTTTGGGAAGAACCTGTGTGATATAATTTTATTCTCTCAAATCTACTAAGTGGGCTAGTACTTTTTAAAAATTATTCTCCTAATTTCTAAATTTTTATTGTTGTGTTGTCATTATACATTGTAGTTAGATTCAAAGTGATGCATTCATATTTTTACATATATCTTCACTGTGAAGAAGAAAAATGTCAGCAGCAACCAGGGCTCCTAAGTGGTAGGTTCATGCTAGCTATGGTAAAACACAGATAACAACACAGGAAAGACCTGAAGCTGTTCTTTCTTTTCCCCTTTCATTCTGGTAGCATTGAGGGTTTTAAAATAAAATAAACAAGAACACTCTTTAGGCCTACGTCCAGCTGCCAACTCCTAAAACTCACCAGGAAGGGTCCACCGTCCTCTGCATCCAGTTCACATTGCTATAACAAAGAACTCACAAGGAACATTAGATAACGGAGGAGTACAGCAGCTAAAAAAGAACTAAATGACCTATAGTTAATGAGGTTCAATTCATGAAATATCTTATAGATTTAAAATAAACATAGTAAGATAATAGGAAAGATAAATAGCATAAAAGATACTGTTAATTAACTAGGGAATGAAAAAATAGGCCCAAAACTATACTTGTAGCATCAGAAATGAACAAAAGCTACATGGTGGAATGCCTAAAAGTATGTTCTCTGCATCTAGATTCTTGGGTTCACATCTCAACTCTACCACTTAATAGTTGAGCTTTCTAGTTAAGTAATTTAACTATTTAAATCACTTCTTTATCTATGAAATGGGTATAGTAGCTGGGCATGGTGGTGCACACTTGTAATAACAGCATTTGGGAAGCTGAGACAGGAGGACCCCGGTTTGCAGACAGCCTCAGCTACTACTTAGTGAGGCCCTTTGAAACTCAGTGAGGCCTTGTTTCAAAACAAAGAATAAAAGATAGGGCTGGAGGTATAGCTCAGAGGTAGAATGCTTCTGGGTTCCATCCCTGGTACCAGAAAAAAAAAAAGACATGAGTATAATAACTCTCCCTACCCTATGAAATTTTTATAAAAATTAAATGAGTTAATACATGCAATATATACCTTGCAGTCTTTAACAAATAGGCAATGCTATATAAATATAAGTAGTAGTTATTGTTATTGTTATTATTATTATTATTATTGTTATTATTATATTAGGCAGCATTACTTTTGTCCCAGGGATTGAACCTAAGGACTTGCACATGCTAAGCAAATGCTCTACCAATGAGCTAAACACCTAGCCTAACCTATTATAATTGTAAAGAGATAGGAATTCTAAAAGAATAATTTGTAGGAGATATAGAAGTACAAATCATTCAACTAATAGGCTTCCTTGAATAAAAAACCAATTAAGAGAACACATTTAAAGATTGAAAATATCCCAGAATCAAATAAAGATAAAATTTCTCTGAAGAAGGTCATAGTTAGGCTAATAAGATTAAAGAAAAATAGAACTATACCTAGACATGTTATGATAAAACTTCAGATGTGCATGTTTGTGTGCTAGCACGCTAACATGTGTATGAGAGAGAACAGAAAGAATGAATAGAAAACACTGAAAAAAACTAATATTAAGTTGATATAAGGCTTCTCCACAATATCACTGAATTAAAAAAAGATAATGAAGTACTATTTCAGATGAAGTAAAATAAGTGGAAAAAATGGGATTTTATACCCAGCAAAACTATTATATAGATATGACCCAGCAAAAAATGATGGTATTATATAGTGAAGACTCAGAACTAAGACTGATAAAGGAAATATTCTTTTTTGTGTGTGTGGTACTGGGGATGGAACCCAGGGGCATTCTACCTCCGAGCTATGCCCCCAGCCCTATATTTTGTTCTTTATTTTTTGAAACAGGGTCTCACTGAGTTGTGAAGGGCCTCACTAAGTAGCTGAGGCTGTCTGTGATACGGGATCCTCCAGTCTCCGCCTCCTGAATGCTGGGATTACAATCATGGGCCACCATGCCTGGCATGGAAGAAATATTCTAAGAAAGGAACATCTAGGCAATTATATAAGAATAAGGGGCCAGGTGTGGTAGCACACACTTGTAATCCCAGCATTCTGGAGGCTGAGACCAGAGGATCATGGTTTTCGGACAGCCTCAGCTACTTAGTGAGGCTCTCCGTAACTTAGTGAGACCCTGTTTCAAAATAAAGAATGAACAAAAAATTATTTTTTAAATCAGCATTTTATTGCAAAACTTTCCATTAAATACTTAAGATTTTTCTCCCTTTAAGTGGAATTAGCAAGGTAAGATTCCACTATAAAAGAGAGTCTTAATCAATCTTTGCTAAGTATACCATATTACTCAGGCTGACCTCTAGTCTAACTTCATTGACAGTACCCACCCCCAGGGAAAAAGCTGATCCTCCCATGGTTATTCTATTTCTGGGCTGCAGTCCTGATCTTAAAAAAAAAAAAAATGTTGTGCATACATATACTAAGAGAATGCATTCCAGCAAGAGAAATAGTGCATAATCACTTTATCACACATTTCTTATTAAAACTATAACAAACATATTTCTTCATCTAATTACAAAATTGTCTTTTTTTTACCTATATGGCAGATAATTGCTTTCTTGAGTGATTGATTTATATAATTGCCAAAACTACTATGAACAGATAAGAGAGGGAAACCTTTATTTCTTGACCTCTTCAACCTTGGACAGTTTTATCTTTTTCTACTAGGGGTGGCTGTTCAGGGTGTTCTGGGCTTCCTTTGGTAGCCCTGAAGGCTGCAGCCTAGCTGACCAGGAGCTTCTTGGAGGCCTTCAGCTTGTGGATGTGTTTCAAGAGAATTTGCTTCATTCTCATCTGCTTGAAAGATAATACAATCTTTAAGATAAAAATATCAAATAAATGTTTTTTTCTTTGAGCACTTCAGCCCCAGCCATATGTACTGCTTCTCACTGGTGAAGACACTGGCCTCCTGCATTTTCTGTGAGCCAATGCCAACGTCACAGCAGATCTGGAAGCTGTAGAAAAGAAGAGCTACTCCCTTAACTTTTCATGCAGAAAATAGAGTTTATAAAAAGCATCAGAAAAAATGATTTTAAAAAAACTTTGGATAATAAAACCCTTAGAATTTTTATCAAAAGGACATAGAATTTAGGTATGGGAAAGGTTTTTAAAATAACATGGTTTCATCTAAAGCTGACTTATATGGCATAATTCTAATACTTATTAAGAAACTTTTGTTTATTAGGCTTTATTTATACTTGGGAGAGATGGGGGTAGTGAGAAAGGGAGGAAAAATACATAGAAAACAAGAAAACCTGAAATATTGTTAAATAACAACTCCTCAGGTTGTTTTCAAGAACTATCTTTTATGCCTCACAAGGTACTGCTATATAGTGATTCTTTAAGGACACTACAGCAGTTTCAATAGTTAGTTGTTTTACCATTTCAGGCAGTTTACCTTTTTTGTTTTTTGTGTGGTACTGGGGATGGAATCCAGGGTTTTTCTACCTTTGGGCTATACTCCCAGAATTATTTTATACTTTATTTAGAAATAGGGTCTCATTAAGTTGCTGAGAACCTCACTAGGTAGCTGAGAGCCTCATTAAGTAGCTGAGGCTGGCTTCAAACCCATGCGATCCTCCTGTCTCAGCCTCCCAAGCGCGGGGATTACAAGTATGTGCCACCATGCCTGGCTTCAGGAAGTTTACGTTTAAACACACTTGTATTTAAAATTTCCAGGGAACTGCGATGGCATCAACATGAAAATGAAGTAAAGAATCCTTTCCTGGAGGAATAATAGTAACCAATATATGATAAAACGGCTGCTACCCTTTGTTGTTCTAAAGGTCGAGGATTTATATATTAAAAATAGAAAGCTAAGTAGGTCTGTCACTCTTAGGCTCTCTAGTTGCTTTGTGTATACATGACCTTTATAAAATGTGATTGGTATTCATTGCAAATTATTTTATTATTTTTTTACTTCTTTTTTGCGGTACTGCGGATGGACCCAAGGGCATCATGGACCTCCGAGCTAGTTTGTTTATTAACAGGGTCTCGCTGAGTTGCGAAGGGCTTAAGTAGCTGAGGCTGCCTATGAACCGCAATCCTCCAGTCGCCGCCTCCCAAATACTGCCTGGCTGACATATTTTGAAACAGTTTATCATAGTGGTTTTCAGAGGCAAACTGTGGCCACTAAAGTACCTTAGTCAAACTACTCAAGCTTTCTGTGTCTCAGGTACTCAATTTGTAAAGAGCGGTTTATACCTTTGCCAAAGTTCTGTGAACATTAAGTGAATACATACATATTTATTGGAGTTGCTTCTCGCACATAAAAGTGATCAATATTGGTTATTTATCACTTGATTCACACTTTTCATTTTGAACAGGGACTCACGGAGTTTAAGTGGCTTTATTAACCATACCCGCTAGCCCTTGCTAAGAAATAGGACTTTTTTTTTTTTTTTAAATCTGGCTAGCAGTGGAAGACATGAAAATTCCATCAGACAAGCCAAAGAAGCTTGGCGAAGTTCCTATATGTTTCTCTAAGTAAGAAAAGTACAGAAGGTCAAACTACAGCTTGTTTTAAACCCTCTTAAAGTATGCAGAAACTTACTTTGTTATAGCTCCCACCTCCCTCCCTTACACCCTGAAGATAATCTCTCTTTTGGCCCCGATTGGCTGCAGTCCCTGTCACTCCAAGCACTCTTGCTCCCTGAGGACAGCCTCCCTCGGGTTTCTGCCTCGGCCCCGCCCTCCCCCGGCTCCGCCCCCGCGCTGGCCGCTGATTGGTCGCGGCGGCCCTCCGCGTGGGCCGTCTGGGCCGCGCCTGTGCACGCCGGGATCCCGCGCGGCGGGAGCGGAGCGCGGCACGAGGACTGCGCGAGCCCTCGAGGAGCCCCCGCCCCGCGGCGCCGCGCTGCGTCCGACCGGCCCCCGAAACGGCGGAGGCGGCGGCCGTTTGTGGTCGTTGGTCGCGGGGATTTAGGACCTACCTCTGAAGACCCTCAGGGGTGAGAAGGGGACGGGGGCGGCGGGCGCCGCGCAAAGCGCTGCCAATGGCGGGGCCGCCCTGCCCGCGCCGTCGAGCAGCCCGGCCTGGCGAGCGGCCCGAGGTCGGCCAGGCTGAGCCCGCCCTGCCCCGCGCCCCGGGCTTCCGGCGCGGCCACCGGCTGCCGCCCACGTGCCCGGCCGTTGTCGCCCGCGCGTCCCCTCCCGAGGCCCCGACGGCTGCCGGTGAGCCGGGGCCGCGCCGCCCGGCCTCCGCCTCTCCACCGCCGCCCCGACGGCGCTGCGGGCAGAGGCCTCCAGCCGCTCCCTGCGGGGAGGGCGCGCCGGTGCCCGGCGGGAGGGCTGGGGGGGCAGCAATGCCCCAGTGCAGTCTTAGGTTCCTAACTTATGATTGTCTTAATAGCTGCGTAAAAATATGCCTTGGGGTACTGCTGGAAAGACCTCGGAACCTGGAGCCCCGAGGCCCAGGACTTAGACATGGTCACTCCTCGAGAAGAGGGCTTCCTGCAGTCCCCTGGTTTGTTAGGCACCTCTGTAAATTTAGTTCGGCTACTGTTGACTTAAAGCTTAACTCTATATTCGCGGTAAATGCTCCGAAACTTTCGTTTTGAATGATAATCCTAGTATAGGTCGATGTCAAAGAGGGTGCATCTTAGCTTTTTAGAAATCTGTCCCATTTCCTATTTGTGAATGGTCTTAGCCAGAAAGCAGGATACCCTGCAAGTAAACATACTCACCTATAATTTTTTTTACTCGGGTGTCGGTAGAAATTTGCTCATGTAAAATCGTTGTAATGTTGATGAGCAGAGCAAGGCCCTTCTATCAGGAACCTTTCCATTTCGAATTTTCTTATGAACTGTAATGGTGGATTTATTTCCATTTAAGACATACGTATTAATAATTCTTTGCCGCTGTGCCAGCATAGGTATAAAGATGACTGTTAGTGCCAAATATTTACAGTACCTCACCTGTTTTTGTGATAATGGAGAATTGAACACACTACCACTGAACTACACCCTAGGCCCTATTTTATTTTGAAACAGGAAGGGTCTCACTAAGCATCTGAGCCTGGTGGTGAACCTGTAATCCTCCTATCTCAGCCTCCCAAGTATTGGGATTAAAATGTCTGCCACCAGGCCTGGCTTTTTTTTTTTTTTAAGTTTTTGATATTTTACTTTTTTGTGTGGAGCTGGCATTGAACCCAGGGCCTTTCTCTACTTCTCAGCCACAGCTCCACTCTTTTTTTCTTTGGTGGTACTGGGGTTCCTGGAAACCCTTCTACCTCTGTGTTATACTCCTAGACACCTATTTCTTATATATTTTATTTGGAAACAGGGTTTCTTAAGCCAGTGCTGCTAGCTTCCAACAAGCGCAATCTTCCTGTCTCTGCCTCCCAAGCACGGATATAACAAGTGTGCACCACACGCTCGGGGCCACAGCCCCACTTTTATTTCATATTATTTTTTTGTGATACTGGGGATGGACCCCAGGGTGGTCTACCTCTGAGGTATATCTGTAGCCTTATTTTATTTTTTATTTTGAAACAGAGCCTCACAAAGTTGCTGAGGTTGCCCTTGAATCTGAGGTCCTCATGCAGCCTCCCAAGTATTGGCATTACAGGCATACACACCATGCCTGGCTAAGGCACTGCTTTAATTGCTAACTTTCACTTAGGAGGGCAGAATATTGGATTTGACTATTAATGCCAAGGATTATAATAACACTTGAACACCTAAATTTTGAACATGTGTAGTATGGATTATATCATGAAGTAAGAATTATCAATAAATAAACTTAGCTATGGGCTGAAATTGAGCTTTATATACTTAATGGTGTCATTTTTGTTGCTAGTAAACTTAGTGTTGTGAAAGGCGTGGCACATGCCTGTAATTCCAGTATTTGGGAGGCTAAGACAGGAGGATCACAGGTTTGAGACCAACCTCAGCAATATATAGAGGCCCTTAGCAACTTAGTGAGACCCTGTCTCAGAATAAACAAAAGGGATGAGAATGTAGCTTGGAGTTGAATATCCCTGGGTTCAGTCCCAGTATAAAAAAAGAAAAATTGTGAATAGATATCAAATGATTGGTTTAAAAATTTACATTTTAGCCGGGCGTGGTGGCACATGCTTGTAATTCCCTGGCTTGGGAGGTGGAGACAGGAGGATCCTGCTGGTTCTGAGCCAGCCTCCCTGGCTTAATAGACCCTGTTTACAAATAAAAAATATAAAATAAGTCTGAGAGTGTAGCCCGGAGATAGAAGGGCTTTCAGGAACCCCAGTATTGCCACAAAAAAAAAAAAAAAATTGCATTTTAGTGCTGTCTATTGTCTCCCATTTTTATTTTACTACTTGATGGTTATTGAGGTAAGGAAATATAGAAAATGTGATCTCTGATAACGGATTCACATAACAGATTATAGAAAACTTTAAGAAATAGTATACATAATTTAGATAAAAGTATATTGATATGTTTATCCTACATTCAAAGAGCATATATGCTTTTGTGTTTAATGCAGTTTATTATGATTACAAAATCTTGTTGTTGTGATACTAGGGATTGAACCCAGGGACAGTCTATCTCTGAGCTGCCAGTCTTGTTTTATTTTTTATCTTGAAAAAGGGTCTAATTTGCTGAGGAACTGAACCTGAGGTCTTTCTGTTTTTGATATCTTGTTTTTTTTTTTTTTTTTTTTTGGTGGTGCTGGGGTTCCTGGAAGCCCTTCTACCTCTGGGCTATGCTCCCAGACCCATTTTTATTCTTTTTTATTTGGAAACAGGGTCTCTTAAGCCAGCGTGGCTGGCTTCGAACATGTGTGATCCTCCTGTTTCCACCTCCCAAGTGTGGGGATTACAAGTGTGTGCCACCAACATCCGGCTTGATATTTTTAATTATGCTTAATTTTTAAAAACCCATAGTAAAGTTTATATAATTGTTCATTTTGTGGGGAAGTACTAGGGATGGAACCCAGTGGCATTCTACCTCTGAATGACACCCCACCCCTATTTTTTATTTATTTTGAAACAGGGTCTCACTGAGTTGCAGAGGACCTAAATTGAAAGTGATTACAAGCGTGTGCTACCATGCTTGGCAGTTGTTTACTATTTATTACAAGTGTTTGTAGAAATTTGGAAGAGAAAGTTTGTTTGAGTGGTTAGAATACAGGTAAATTCCTTTAGGTAAATTATTTTATAATTATTTTATAACTTAGATAAATTTTATTTTTGCTAAAATTGTGCTTGCCTTTTTTTTTTTTTTTAAATACTGATGGAAAGCAAGAGTATTCAACTTTCAAGCTATATTTCCAACCTTATTGTAGTTTTTTGTTGTTGTTTGTTTGGGTTTGAAACAAGTTCTTGATAAGTTGCTGAAGGTCTAGAAATTTCTGTGGCTGGCTTCAAACCTGGAATCTTTGGTCTTACCCTCCCAAGTATTGGGATTACAGACATGTGCCACTGTACCTAGCTCAGCTTGTCTAATACTTCTGTAATTTCAAATTATTCTAATAATTTGATTGAGACTTCTAGAAATGTACAAAGTCTTATGTTTCTAAGTCATCCCTAGTAGAAGGACTGTTTAGTGTTCAGACTGGCCCATTTCAGCAAGAGTCTGGATAATCTTTTTAAAAACTCAATTTATACATTAGCCCAAAATAGATATTTTAAAGTAATTATAGGCCTAGGTTAGGTTGTAGAAATCAGCCATTTAAAACTAGCTGTGAATTAAAATAAATAGAAAAAATCTTATTTAGCAGATAAATTCTACATTTTGGATAAAATAGGTACAGAAGTCATATTTATCTATTGCTTTTATAAGCAGTAAGTAGTATAATGTAATGTAGCATATTAAACTAGACTTATTTTTGTCTCACTTTATTTTTCTTTTCTTTTTTTTTCTCCCTCCGGGTCTGGGGATGGAACTCAGGGGCATTGGATCTCCGAGCTACACCCCCTGCTCTATTTTTAATTCTTTATTTTGAAACAGGGTCTCACTGAGTTGCAGAGGGCCTCACTAAGTAGCTGAGGCTGTCCGTGAACCGTGATTCTCCAGTCTCAGTCTCCGGAATGCTGGGATTATAAGCGTGTGCCACCATGCCTGCCTCTCACCTTGTTTCTTAAAAAATGAAAATCTCAGCTAGGCATGGTAGGGCATGCTTGTAATCCCTGTGTTTGGGAGGCTGGGACAGGAGGATCACAGTTCGCTGACAGCCTCAGCTACTACTTAGTGAGGCCTTTTGCAACTCAGTGAAACCCTGTTTCAAAATAAAGAATAAAATATAGGGCTGGGGGTATAGCTCAGAGGTAGAATGACCCTGGGTTCCATCCTCAGTACTGGGAAAAAAAGTGTAAATCTCATACTTTCATATTCTTTGTTATATCAACATGAATTTTTGTGTAGTAAGACAGTTTGATGTCTTTATGGGATGCTAAGGGCATCAATGTCCCTAAGGACTAAATTATGGAGTAGAGCCAGACTTTATTAATTTCTAACACAACTTGAGACTCTAGAGTTCAAGCCCCAGGTCTTTTCAACTAACTTTATGATCGAAAGAAAATCTCTTTAAAGCTGGGTAAGGTGGCACATACGTGTAATCCCAGTACTTGAGAAGCTGAGACAGGAGGAGGATGGAGGTTCAGGAGGAGCCTCAGCAATTAACAAGACCCTCAGCAATTCCGGGAGACCTTGTTTCAAAATAAAAAGTAGGTTTGGGGGTCTAGTTCAGAGGTAGAATACTCCTCAGATAGATCTCCAGTACTAAAAAAAAAATTTCTTTTAATTTGCTTTTGGTTTTTCTCATGTATAATGTTGGAGGAGGTCTAAGGTCCACTTACTACAAAATCTTCAATGATATAGCAGCAGTAGAGTAAAAACAATCTTAAGTGGAGAGAGGTAGTTATGCAGCTCCAGCATCCCTAATCTGAAATCTAAAGTGCTCTAAAATCTGAAACTCTGAGCATTGCTGTCACAGGAGTTGAAAAGTATAAGCCTGCCTTCATGATTTGTTGCTGTCAAAATACAGGAACACTAACAGTGTTATATACATTGCCTTTAGGCTACATGTTCAAGGTGTAAATGAATAACAAGTGAGGTTTTTTTGGATATAGGTTCTCTTCCCAAGATAAATCAGTAACTTTGTGCAAATATTCCTAGATTGGTAAATACCTGAAATCTGAAACACTTTGGTGCCATTCATTTCAAACAAGAGAAAATAAACTTCTATCATTTAAAATGCTTTTAGTTTTAAAGAAATGTTAAGGGGAAATGTAGCATTTTTTCCAAAGACAAGAGGCTAAAAGTTACTTGAATACTTAATCTTGCTCAGTAATGGTTTTGCTTTTGTTTCTGTTTTTGGTAGGGAGATTTGACCCAGGGGCATTCTACCTTTGAACCATACTCCTAGCCCTTTTTAGTTTTTAATTTTCAAACAGGAACCTGCTAAATTGCTGAGGCTGGACTTGATCCTTCTATCTCAGCCTTTTAAGTACTAGGATAACAGGCAAGCCCCACCATGACCAGATTTACTTTTTATTTTGAAGTAGGGTCTCACTAAGTTCTGAGGGTCTCTCTAAATTACCAAAGCTGGCTTCAAAACTGTGATCCTGCCAGGTATGATGCCACAGGCTTGTAATCCCAGTATTTGGAAGACTGATAAAGGATCACAGTTCTCAGATTAGCCTCAGCTACTTAATCCTTTGGCAACAAGTTAAGGTGCTCTAGAGGATAGTTCTTTGTAAGAAGAATAAGTTGGTAATACTGCTTTGCAGCAGTATTATAAAAGAGGATGCAAATATTACGTGGTGGTTGAATAATTTTATTAGAGGCTTTCAAAAAGGCTTTTGTAAAACTTCCCCCTATGTTAATATCGTTTTTCTTTTGTTATGTAATCATGTTATAGTGTTTTGAAGGAGGCATGAATAATTGACTAGAAGCCAGGCATGGTAGCACATGCCTATAATTCCAGTACTTGGGAGGTTAAGACAGGAAGATCACATGTTCGAGGATATGTTCTACAGTATAGTGAGATTCTTTCCAATCTAGTGAAACCCTGTTTTAAAACAAAAAATAAAAAGGACTAGGAGTGTAGCATAGCTTGCAGGTAGAAAACCCCTTGGTTCAATCCCAGTTAACACAACACACACATTGTTAAAAATATTTTGAGAAAGCTGAGCACATTAGCCCACACAGTTCTCAGTAAAGTGCACCTTCAACACTATTAAAAATCTTTTGAGAAAGCCAGGCATAGTAGCCCACACCTGTAATCCCAGTATTAAGACAGTTTTGAGGCTAGCCTCAGCAACTTAGTAAGACCTGTTTCCAAGTAATAAAATAGTGCTGGAGTGTAACTTGGAGGTAGAATACTCATTCCTATGTTCAATCCTCAGCAATGCGCGCACACACAACCTTTTGAAGAAAAAAAATCTAGATTCAGGTATTGGTGATATTTTGTTTCATGACCTCAGGTGAATCACTATTTTATAGATCTTAGTTTTTAAAATTCTTAAAGTGAGAGTAATGTAAAGTAGGGGTTGGGAGCAGACAGACCTGTGATTTGAATATCTGCTTTTCTAGTTCTGACTTTATCCTAATTCATCTTTTTTTTTTTTTGCTTTCTTTTTTTCTTTTTTAAGTAGAAAAGAATACTACTTATCTAATACAATTATTAAAAAGACTAAAGAGATATTACATATGAAGAGCTTGTCATTTGCATAGACAAAATATAATTTCACAAATTAGGAAAGTAAAGGTCAGTTATAAAGTGAGAACATAGGTTTCTTGACCTGAGACTGAAAAATTTCTTCTTCTTTCAGCCAAGTCCCTTATTTTCACTTAAATCATGAAATCCTGTTTCATCCATTAAAAATTTATCATAGGTCAGGGAGTCTTCAAGTTGGTAGAAATAAAAGTCTAGAACCTTCTCAGTGTCTGGTGGGAGTTGGGGGAAGGAAGTGTAGTACAGGGTGGTGGTGGAGAGAGGGTGTTGACCTTCACGGGATCTTGAGATAGGCTACGTGTTAAATGTAAAGAAATACCTATTTTAGTGGTGGTGATGGTGGGGGTGTCCTGGAGAACAGGAGTAAGAAATGCCAAGAAAGTAGGGAAAGACTGGGAACAATCTGTGTACTCAATGGTAAATGAAACCTGCATATTTTATGGTTTGCAAATAGGTATGTATTGGCAATAATAATAACGAAAACAACAAGTATGTATTGTTGGTGATAATTAAAAATGAAGTTGGAGAGGTAGAAGATTATGAAAAGACTCTTGTGGCTTGCTAAAGATTTTTTTTTTTTTTTTTTTTTTGTGGGTCTGGGGATGAAACCCAGGGGCATTCAACCTCTGAGCTACACCCCCTGTCCTGTTATTTTTTTTTATTTTTTATTTTTTTATTCTTTATTTTGAAACAGGGTCTCACTAAGTTACGGAGTGCCTCACTAAATAGCTGAGGCTGTTCCTGAACCGTCATCCTCAGTTCTCAGCCCCTGAATACTGGGATTACAAGTGTGTGCCACCATGCCCAGCTCTGACTTGCTAAAGATTTTAAATTTTATTAAGGAACAGTGGAAAACCCTAAAAGGGCTTTTTATTTTTATTTATTTACTTGTTTATTTTTTGTGGTACAGGAATGTAGTACCCACAGGCATTCTACCTCTGAAATATTTTTTCAGCCCTATTTTGTTTTATTTTATTTTTTAAATTTTGAAAGAGTCTCACTAAGTTGCAGAGGGACTTCCTAAATTGCGGAGGCTGGTTGTAAACCTACCCTTCTCTCTCATCCTCTTAGTACTGAGATTATAGGCTTGTGCCACCATGTATGGCTGGCTTTTGATTTTTAATAGAAGTAGCACATGTCCCTAATGTTTGTAGAAAAATGAGATATAAAGTTACTTGGACAACTCATTTACTGCTTCTGACCAATGATGACCAATTTTTGTTTTGTTTTGGTTCTGGAAATTGAACCCAGAGACATTTTACTTCCAAGTTACACCCCCAGCCTTATTTTTATTTTGAAACAGAGTTTTACTAAATTGTTGAGGTTGGCCTGGAACCTGTGATCCTCCTGTCTCAGACTCTCAAGTACTGGGATTACAGGCATGTACCATCATGTCTGGCTTTTTTTCTTTTTCTTTTTCTTTTGACTGGGGATTGAACCCAGGGGCATTTTACCTCTGAGTTATATCCTCACAGCCTCAGCCATTTATTTATTTATTTATTTACTTACTTACTTACTTACTTACTTACTTTTTAATTTATTTTGTAGTGCTGGGGGTTGAACCTAGGAGTATTCTAGCTCTGAGCTATATTCTCAGCCCTATTTTATTTATCTCTATTGATTTATAATTTCTGAATATTCCATTTGGATACAGGTCAATTTAGCGATCTTCCCTATTCTTTAGGAGACTGTTGGCTTGTTTTGTTTCTTTGTAGTACTGGGGATAGAATCCAGGGGCATTCTACCTTTGAGCTATACCCCCAGCCCAATTTTATTCTTATGTTTTGATACAGGGCCTTACTAAATTGTATGAACCTAAGTTTCTGAGGATGGCTACAAACTTTGTGATCCTTCTGTCTCAGCCTCCCAAGTACTCAAGTTACAAGCATGTACTACTATGCCTGAAGATAAGTAGAATAATTTTCTTGGTAGGAAATAGGAGTTTTATATTATATAAACCTGGTTTTGAAT
This sequence comes from Muscardinus avellanarius, assembly GCF_963383645.1. NCBI lineage: Eukaryota > Metazoa > Chordata > Mammalia > Rodentia > Gliridae > Muscardinus > Muscardinus avellanarius. The sequence goes on along the minus strand of NC_137791.1, from coordinate 27,280,713 downwards.
TTTGAATTCTGTCTATGCCATCTCTGACTCTTATGATCTTAGGTGGTATAGTTCTTTGTTTTTTCATCTGTTATGTTGAAATAATTGTTTTTTCTTTTGTGTGTGTGTGTGTGGTACTGGGGATGGAACCCTTCTAAATCCAAAATATACTCCCAGACCTATTTTATATTTTTATTTGGAAATAGGGTCTCTTAAGCCAGCAGGGCTGGCTTTGAACCTGCGTGATCCTCCTGTCTCCACCTCCCAAGTGCGGGAATTGCAAGCATGAACCACCACGCCTGGCAATAGCTTTCTTTTTTATCAAGGTTGATAATTTCATTAGTTAACAGAGACTCTCAATAATGTGTTGAAATTTCCAGATATAAATATATATAAATAGTATTCCTACTAAAACTGAACCATTTATGATCATAATTCTCAGATCATTATTGTTTCTGTCTGGCATCACAGTTTTTTGTTGTTGTTGTTTTGAGACAGGGTCTGTCTGAATTGCTGAAGGCCTCGCTAAGTTGCTGAGGCTATCCTCCAGCTTATGGATCCTCCTGTCTCAGCCCCACAAGTACTGAGATTACAGGTGTCACCATGCCCAGTTCACAGTTTTGTTTTGAAGCCACCTATTCTGCACATAAACTGAACAGCTGGGTTCAAAGCTGTTTCTTGCAGGTGTCTAATGGTTTGAAAAGTTCCATTATATGCATAAAAATTTGTATTTCTGAATAAATTTTTATTGTTTAAGAAAAAAATGAATTCTGAATATTCTTTTTAACATCTGTGAACTGATTTACTCTTTATAAGATCTTCATGAAGCCAGACATGGTGGCACACGCTTCTATAATCCTAGTACTTGGGAGGCTAAGGCAGCAGGATTGTAGGTTCGAGGATATCCTCAGCAAGTAGTGAGACTCTCAGCAACCTAGTGAAACTCTTGTTTCAAAACAAAAAAATAAAATAGGGCTGGATGTGTAGCTCAGTAGAATGTCCCTCAGTTCAATCCCCAGTATCCCCCTCCACACACAGAACTTTTTGAAAATAAGAAATGTAATTGAGAGGTGTATTGGGGCTAAGTAACTTACTGAAAATTACAAACTTAATATTATGGTTTGGATATGTGGTATCCCCCAGAAAAGCTCATGGCAGTGCAGCAAGATTCAGAGATAGACTGTGGCTGGAGGAGTTGGGGGCCGCGGGAGTGACCTTGAGGAATCTGTCCTGGGCCACTTCCTCCGTCTCTGCTGGTGGTTGACCTGAGCAGGTTTTTTTCAGCCTTACTCTGCTGCCATTTTCTTTCTGGACTTCTAAAACCTGGAGCCAAAATGAACTTTTCCTCTTCTGAATTGTTCTTGTAAGGTATTTTGGTCACAGTGATAAAAAATCTAATACAATAAGTGAAAAGAAAGGTTATGAATTTAGGCATTCTGGTTCTAGAGCTACTGTGTTCTATAAGTATCAGTGAGGATAGCTGCAGTATTAGTTTCCCTTGCTTTAGAACAGACACTGCATTGCCCCCACAATAGAAACCATGTGTACAGATGCTGATATTCTTGCCTAGGTATGTAGTTATTTTATCACACTTACTTCCCACCTTTTTAAAAATGAAAGATATTTCTGAAGAGCAAGCTGCTTGTGGGTGCATAAAGTTAAAATGTAGCCTGGTGTGGTGGTGCATGCTTGTAATCCCAGCATTTGAGAGGATAAACAGGAGGACTGCAGTTTAAGGACTGCCTCAGCTACTTAGTGAGACCCTGTTTCAAAAATAAAGAATAAAAAATAGGGCTGGGCTACCCGGAGGTAGAATGCCTCTGGGTTCCATCCCCAGCACTGCAAGAAAAAAAAGAAAAAAAAATTAAGATGTGCTGCTGGTCCCATATTTAGCAAAATTAGCTTTTATTTGATACTTGTGGAATTTCAGCTACCTTTTTATGTACATTGTCTCATTCTATCCTAAAAAACAACCAGGGGATAACATGTTTTGGTACTCCCATTTCTAAATGAAAAGACTAACATGCAGAAATTGAATACGTTGTCTAAGATTGCACAGCTAGGGAGCTGGAAATTGAGGTGCTATGGCTCAGAATTTCAGACTTAAATACTTCCACAATTAAAAGTTTCTACTTGTAATTAGGAAGGTTCTCTTGGAAGCAGAAATAGCATTCACAGTGTGTTCTCCATATGCTTAATCTTGATTTTTGTATTTATCCATGGTAGTTCTAAATGAGAGATACAAAGCTAATTAGAATACATTACAACATTGTTTATCAGAAAGAAAACCAAAGGATTATGGTAATTAAGTTCATTTAAAAAAATTTTAAAAAAGGTGGTACTGGGGATTAAATCTAGGAACATTCTATCTTTGAATTACATCCCCACCCCTTTTTATTTCTTGTTTTGAAACAGGATCTTGCTAGGTTGCTGAGTGCTTGGTTATGCTGCTGAGTTGTGTTTCAGACTTGTGATCCTGCTGTATCATCTTCCTAAGCACTTCAATAACAGACATAGGCTATCATGTCTGGCTTTTAAAATACTGTGTGTGTGTGTGTGTGTGTGTTGTTGTTGTTGTTGTTGTTGTTGTTGTTGTACTAGGGATTGAACCCAGGGCATTCTACCTCTGAGCTATACCCCAGCACATCTTTTATTCTGAAATAGGGCCTCACTAGGTTAATGAGAGTCTTACTACTTGCTGAAGCTGTCCTAGAACTTGTAATCCTCTTGTCTCAGCCTTCAAAATACTGGAATTACAGAGGTGTACCACCACACCCACATTAAAATTCATTTTTAATGATCAGGAGAGTCTCAGCTCTTTAGCTTCAGCTGCCCATCCACTGATAGAGGTTTCTTAAGCTACTGCTAGTTGGAAATTGCAGTAGCTCTTGTTTTTGCTGAGATGTGTAGTGCTTGTGTTACTTTATCTCTATAACGTTTAGCTTTTAGTACGTAGCAAAAGGGGGTTAATTTGAGGCTCTATACTTATCACAGGCATTTGTTTAGTTTTGGATTCTGGTGAAGTTCTTGAGGATTGCTGACAAAATGAGCAGTATTGATATTAGGCTACATGTATCTGACAAACATTAGTCACAGAAAGATTCACTTTGATTATGTGATAAAACTATTTAAACTTTGGCTACAAATATTGGCTATGATCACATATTCATTGATGGCATTGCATTTTGTTACTTTTTTCCTTTCCTTTTTCTTCTCTATCTTTCATTACTTCTGTTTTCCCTTTCTTGTCTTTGGCCCTTTACCTTTCAGTTTTGCTTCCTTTCTTATAGCTTAGAACCTTCTAAAGTGACTGCTTAATTGATCAGTAGTACTAAAAGAAGCTTCTAGTTTCTACCGAAAGGAAGGACTTAGGGGGACAAAACCTGAAGGGGAGACAGGAAAGAGTAATCACATATACTGCAGCCACAACTGTCCTTGTTTTCTTGCAGTCTGCAGAAATGCTTCATAGATTCCTAGCGGTATGCCATAATCTTAAATACCGTTGTTTAACTTTGTTTTAGGAACTGCAGTCATGAACGAAGAAAGTATAGATGGAACAAATGGATGCAATAAAGTTCGAACTGGTACTCAGAATGAAGCAGCATTACTTGCTTTGATGGAAAAGACTGGTTACAACATGGTTCAGGAAAATGGACAAAGAAAATTTGGTGGTCCTCCTCCAGGTGGGGGTTTGTTATATTTTTTGGAATTAAATACCTAGTCATTTATATTAAGTATAAGTATCTCTGCAAGTATCCTAAACAGTATCTCTCTCCTTTTAACTTCTTTAAGACCTCAGCACCCACTTGAGGGGAAGGAGATTAAATATGCCTGTCTAATTCTTACATTATTTTTTTCAGCCTTCCACTTAGTTTAAAAGCAGTTGAGAAGTTGAGTTGGGCTGAGAAAGAAGTCAGGATTAGGGCATGGAGAAAATGTATTTTGGGTATTAAAAGAGAGGTCATTTGGTGAGGGATTTGAAAGCGCAATGAACAGAGAAGTAGTATTTGTATGAGAATATCAGATTCATTATAGATACAGTGTTTTACCTTTCTACCAAGAGCCAGTGCAATCCTTTTGCTCAGAACTCTCCATTATTATTATACTTTAAATGTGTGGCTTCTTGCTACATCAGTGGTTATATCACTACTTGTCTCTACCCACAAGTACACTTTAAGTGTAGGCCTCTATACTCTGTCTTGCTCTGATATACACAACTCTTTGATTGCTCTTTTTCCTGAATGCCCTTCTCCCAGATAATTTTTTATTATTTTTCCCTCATTTTATTCGGGTCAGGACCTAGCTTAAACCTCCTATACTTAGATATTTACCTAGCCCTTTATTGAATATATCACCTCTCATCTGTTTTCATTTTCTTTTTCATAGCACTTATCACTTACCACGTCCTTTCTCTGTTGAGTATCAGCTTCCGGAGCATTTATGTCTTCAGCACTAAGAATAGTGTGTGGCATACAGAGGCTCACAATAAATTTGTTGAGTAAATAAATGATTCATTAATATATCTTTGACTATAGCTTTGTAGAATTTGCGTTTTTTATATCTGTTTATTTTTGACTTTCAGGTTGGGAAGGTCCACCTCCACCTAGAGGCTGTGAAGTTTTTGTAGGAAAAATACCTCGTGATATGTATGAAGATGAGTTAGTTCCTGTATTTGAAAGGGCTGGAAAGATATATGAGTTTCGACTTATGATGGAATTTAGTGGTGAAAATCGAGGTTATGCTTTTGTGATGTACACTACAAAAGAAGAAGCCCAGTTAGCCATCAGAATTCTTAATAATTATGAAATTCGACCAGGGAAGTTTATTGGTGTGTGTGTTAGCTTGGATAACTGCAGATTATTTATTGGAGCTATTCCCAAGGAAAAGAAGAAAGAAGAAATTTTGGATGAAATGAAGAAAGTTACAGAAGGAGTTGTAGATGTCATTGTTTATCCAAGTGCAACTGATAAGACCAAAAATCGTGGTTTTGCATTTGTTGAATATGAATCTCACAGGGCTGCTGCTATGGCTAGGAGAAAACTAATTCCAGGTAAACTGGTTCTTTTAAAGGTTATTTTTCTGTATTAACCTTATTATAAATATGGAAAATGACAATACAGCATAAATCATTATTAACAGAATATGTAATGCTACTTAAAGAGGACTAAAGAATTGTTTGAGTATGGAAGTAATTCTAAAAGACAAGAAGTTGTTCCTATAAAATCAGTCCTATTTGGTAACTTACTAATTGCTGAATGTGTATACCTGTTTAATAAAATCTCAAGATAATTAACTTAGTTCTTCTGATAAAGGGCTACCTTTAAAGTGCATTTGTTGTACTGACTTTTAAAATAAATTTCACTGCCAGGCATGGTGGCACACACACCTATAATCCTGGCTACTTGAGAGGTGGAGGCAGGAGGAGCATATGTTTGAAGCCAGCCTTTGTAACTTAGTGAGACCCTGTCGCAAAAAATGAAAGATCTGAGGGTGTGGCTCAGTGGTACAGTACCCCATGGTTCAATCCCCAGGACCAGGAAAAAAACAGTAAAAAGAAAATAAATTCTTCTGTAAGCTCTGGGTAGGCTTGATGTAGTAACAAAGCTTGTGTGTGAATAGGAAATGAAGACTTAACCAATTATATGTATAAGTGCTTGAGATTCTGCTTATTTAGAGAAATAGTTTGACTTAATATTTTAAATTTTTATTCTGTTTTAATTATCTCCAAATTTATGTATTCTTTTTTTTTTACAGGAACATTCCAACTCTGGGGTCACACTATACAAGTAGATTGGGCTGATCCAGAGAAAGAAGTTGATGAGGAAACCATGCAGAGAGTCAAAGTTCTCTATGTAAGAAATTTAATGATCTCAACTACAGAGGAAACAATTAAAGCAGAATTTAATAAATTCAAACCCGGTGCAGTTGAACGAGTAAAGAAACTTAGAGATTATGCTTTTGTTCACTTTTTCAACCGAGAAGATGCAGTGGCTGCTATGTCTGTTATGAATGGAAAATGCATCGATGGAGCAAGTATTGAGGTAACACTTGCAAAACCAGTAAATAAGGAAAATACCTGGCGGCAGCATCTTAATGGTCAGATTAGCCCCAATCCTGAAAACCTTATTGTGTATGCTAATAAAGAAGAGAGCCACCCCAAAACTCTAGGCAAGCCACCACCTCTTCCTGCTCGTCTCAATGGTCAGCATAGCCCAAGCCCCCCTGAAGTGGAAAGATGCACTTATCCTTTTTTTCCTGGAACGAAGCTTACTCCAATTAGTATGTATTCTTTAAAATCCAGTCATTTTAATTCTGCAGTAATGCATTTGGATTATTACTGCAACAAGAATAATTGGGCGCCACCAGAATATTATCTTTATTCAACAACCAGTCAGGATGGAAAAGTACTCTTGGTATATAAAATAGTTATTCCTGCGATTGCAAATGGATCCCAGAGTTATTTCATGCCAGACAAGCTCTGTACTACATTAGAAGATGCAAAGGAACTGGCAGCCCAGTTCACATTACTTCATTTGGGTAAGTTTAAAAATACTTGAGTATTGTGGAATATGAATTAGGAAATACTATAGATTATAAATTAGTTTATTTTGAATTCTTAAATTTAGTGGTAAGTATTTAATATAAACTTTACTCAAGTTTTATGAATTCATGATTAACTTTATTAAGACATTTCTTTTATAGTCTTTCTACAGTAACCTTTTTAACCTCGGAGAAAATTTCATTTAGATTTACTACAGAGTTTAGACCCTATATCATTACTTTCTTTTTTTTTAATGATATTCTTATTTAATAACAGTTCCCTGTATGTTACAGAATATGTTAGGTATGTTATGTAAACCAGTTTGTAAGAATGCGCCTATATCTTTGGTGAAGTCTGTGTAATGATCTTTTGGGGAAGCAGGTTATAAAATGAGAAGTATTTTATAGGAGTTATGAATAGACAGAGCCTTATGCTTACCAACCTGGAAATTTGCCATCATTACTTAAATAAGACAAAAAGCATCAAGTGGTGTTTGTGACCATTATCTTTTTTAATTTTATGCTTAAAATAAGTTTTCTCTGGAATGTTTGAGGAATAATGAAAGGCTTGGGTATATAAAGATATAACTAGCTGGGCGTGATCCCAGCATTTGGGAGGCTGAGACTGAAGGATCGTGGTTCTCAACAGCCTCAACTATTTAGTGAGGCCCTCCACAACTCAGTGAGACCCTATTTCAAAATAAAGAATAAAAAATTGGGCAGGGGATTTAGCTCAGAGGTCAAATGCCTCTGGGTTCCATCCCCAGATCCGCCAAAAACAAAAAAGAGATACCTATCACTCAGCCTATGTTCCACTTCTCCTATGTTTTCTTTTCCTGTATGTTAGGCTCCCTCCCTACCAGTTTGTCTCATTTTTTAAAAGCACATGGGTATTTTAGTTGGTGATTACTCTGTATCAAAAATAATACTGGAACACATGCAGGGTTTGGGAAGCGGAGACCGAAGGATTGTGTGGGGTTTGTGGACATCCTCAGCCACTTAGCAAGGCCCTTCGCAACTCAGTGAAACCCTGTTTCAAAAATAAAAGACTAAAAACTAGGGCTGGGGTGTAAGCTCAGAGGTACAATGCCCTTGAGTTCCATCCCAGGTACTGCAGAAAAAAAAAAAAAATTGCTAGATGAGTAGTGGTTCCTTAAGTCAACAATAAAGGAGAAAGTTCTCTGAGGACTATATTTCTTGATTACAGTAGTCAAACTTTTAACTAAAAAATTATTTTTATATGTGGTTTCAGACCATACCATTGAAGCACTTTATCGCTTTCGATTGATATTCTCAAATTTGTTAAAGAGAAATAAAAATAGAACTCTGCCATGAAACAGATTTTTAGTCAAAAAGGAAAAACAGACCAAAATGAAGATCGAGTTATTTATTTACTTATTATTTATTGTGGTACTAGGGATTGAACCCAGGGGTATACTACCTCTAAGTTACGTGCACAGCCCTATTTTATTTTTTATTTGAAAACGGTCTTACTAAGTTGCTGAGAACCTCTGTTGCTGAAGCTGGCTTTGAACTGGTGATCCTTGGGTCTCAGCCTTTCAAGTACTGAGATTACAGGTGTGCACTACCATAAGGGCAAGAGTACGTTTTATCCATTGTAAAAGGAATCTTATCATGTCCACTCCCGTGATATTAAAGATGTTCAGGGCACTTTGATTTGGATTTTAGGGCTTAGAGTTCCTTTTGATGAAATTTCTCAGTAATTCCTTTTCTAATAGTTTGGAGATATTTGGGAACACAATAACTTAAATTGTTGGGTATTATTTCTTTTGATGAGAAAAATAGAAACCTCTTATTTTTTTCAAAACATAAAGACCATCTAAGTTAAAGATAAAATTAAGTGGGTAGCAGATGAAGCATATTCTTAGAGAAAAATGAGCTAAAATATTCTTTTTTGAGTGGTATATAGGTAATTATTTGCAGAATAAGATTTTCTCAGAATACTTGTGTCTGATCATGGTGATGCTGAAACATTTTTTATTCATATCCCTACTCATTCCCTACAAATTAACTAAGATTCATAGAATATAGTTTTCCGAGTCTGTTTTATGGCAGATTTTGTATGTAGATAGTATTTGTCCATCTGGTTGTTCCATACAAAAGACCATATTGAAATGGGCATGGTAGTACAAGGTTAAAGACCCGCCTTGGCAATTTATGAGACTGTTTCAACATAAAAAATAAGATTGGGCTGGAGTATAGCTAAGAGTTAGAATGCCCGTTGGTTTAATCTCCATTAACACACATGTACATGCACTCATCAGAGTCTCTAATAACCAGAGATGTGTGTGTGTGTTTGTTTTACTAGGTAATGAACCTAGGAGCATTCTACCTTTCTGTTTTCTATTTTGAAACAGGGTCTCACCAAGTTGCTAAGAGTGTTGCTACTTTACTGAGGCTATCCTACAACCTGCAATTTTCCTGTCTCAGCCTCCCAAATACTGGGATTATGGGCACAAGCTACTATGCCAGATTTTCATCAGGTTGTGTTTTATTTTGTTTGTTTTGTTTTGGTGGTACTGAGGGTGGAAAACCAGGGCCTTTTTACCTCCGGGGTATATTCCCAGACCTATTTTATATTTTATTTGGCAACAGGGTCTCACTACGTTGCTGAGAGCCTCACAAAGTAGCTAAGGCTGGCTTTGAACCTGTGTAATCCTCCTGTCTCAGCCTCCCAAGCACTGGGATTACAAGTGTGTGCACCATGCCCAGTTCTTTCATCAGTTTGTAACTCACATTAGGATATTTTTTAACTTGAGTCTTGGGGCCTTAGTTAATTATTATACTGTTTTGTAGTCTTCTAAGAAAATTCCTGCAGATATAATGTTACCAACTTGATTTTGGTTAACTAGGCCTAAAATTTGCTTTAATAAATTAAATCCTTAGAAGGCACGTGCAGTTGGTTTTAGTTACCTATTTCAGATTTAATTATCAAAAGTCAAAGCAGCTTTTAATAAAAACTTAAGCAATTTGTATTTTGTGTATTTCCTCAGTCTCTAATCTCTATTTACAAATCAGGAAGAAGAGTCAATAAATGTAAGCAAGATCCAAGTGTGTGTGTGTGTGTGTGTGTGTGTGTGTGTGTGTGTGTGTACGTACGTACGTACATATGTATGTACAAAATATAGGCAAAGTAGAAGCTTCTCATTTTTTTTAAATAAAAGCCCATTTAACTTAAAGATAAAATTAAGATATCCAATAAAGCATGTTCTTAGAGAAAAATGTGTCAAAAAGTTAGATTAAACCCCAAGTCTTGGCCGGGCGTGGCGGCGCTCACTTGTAATCCCCGTGCTTGGGAGGCAGAGACAGGAGGATCGCGCAGTTTCGAAGCCAGCCGCGTGCGCTGGCTTAGGAGACCCTGATTCCAAATAAAAAGTATAAAATAGGTCTGGGAGTGTAGCACGGAGGTAGAAGTACCACCAAAAAAAAAAAAAAAAAAAAACCAAGTCTTTTTTGGGTGCTTGAAGCCTTGCCTAGAAAGAGCAACCCAAAAGTCCTTATTGTCTTAAAAAATGTAAGTGAAGGTTGTTGAGTTAGAATCAGGAAATACTATATTTGGGCAACTGAGCAGTAGGAGTGAAAGGGAATTCAAGGAAGCAGAAAAGCTCCAGAGAGCATGGAAAGCATGCCAGGGCTTTAGAGGGCATTAAAACAGAATCGGGAGCAACAGATATCCAGGAGGTTAAGGTTAGGAATAGATTGAGGATTGCTGTAGCAATATTTTAGTTTGCTTTTTCTCCCTCTAATAATAATATTGGAACCTGTGGTTATAATTTTTAAGCAGCTTCCTTTAGGTAAAGGTTGTAGAAGGTTTCATTGGGTAGTTCAGGGTTGAGATCAAAATGATAGAGTGGTTTGTTCTTAGAGTTGCAGGGATGGTATATTATTCATACAATGCTAAATGTTTCCAGGATTGAAATTTTCTGAGGTTTTAGGTTGTTTATGGTGTTTGGGTTCTCTCAAATAGTGTTTCTTATTATGAAATCATCTTTTTGGCTTTGTCTTAAAAGAATTAGAGAATTCTAATTTTGTATCTAGTACATTTACTGTTTTTAAGATACTTTTGTGTGTGTGTGTGTGTGTGTGTGTGTGTGTGTGTGTGTGTTTTGGTTTGTTTTTTTGGTGGTACTGGGGGTAGAACCCAGAGGCTTTCTACCTCCGGGCTATACTCCCAGACCTATTTTTTTTATATTTTATTTGAAAACGGGGTCTCACTAAGTTGCTAAGAGCCTCACTAAGTAGCTAAGGCTGGCTTTGAACCTCTTTGATCCTCCTGTCTCAGCCTCCCAAGCGCCGAGGATTACAAGCATGCACCACCACGCCTGGCAAGATACTTTGTTTTGATGTAGTAATTAAGAAAAATTTCCTAGATCCTCTTATATGACCCATTTTAGTTTGGTGCTTTTTTTTAAATCAGGCATTGCTATTCAATCTTATATTGGTAATATTTAACTGGTGTATGCAATATAATTAATTACTTGCTTTTTATTTTAGATCTTACAAGTGCAGTTTAATATTCACATAATTTTAGAATTACCATCCTCATTTTTCAAGATCCAAAACTAAAAGAGGAAAATAAAATTATGCTATCTGTATTTACATGACCAACATTGGTATTCTGAAAAGAAGATAGGCTTTTTTAGTGAGAATAGGCATCTAAATAAGTAAAAGAAATCAAGGAGCTCTCTAGGCATGGTGGTGCACACTTGTAATCTCAGTCCATGGGAGGGCTGAGAGGATCACAGCTGAGGTGACCAGCCTCAGCAACTTAGACTCTTAGTAACCTAGTAATATCCGTTTAAAAATAAACAAAAAATACAAAAGAGGGCTGGGGTTATAGCTCAGAGGCAGAATGCTTCTGATCTCAATACCCAGTACCCCCCCAACGCACAAATCAGGGAGCAAGCTTACTTTTGCTAACTCTTGCAGGAATCTTATTGAGAGCATATAAAATAAAATTTTAGGAAAAATATATTTGTTTCCTTTAAGGCAAGCTCTTTTTAAGCAAAGTACCCTTAAATAGAAGAAAAACTGAATGAAACTAGGGTTAGTACCAAAATTGAAATCTTCTTATTCAAAATTAGAGACTATCTTCATTTTCCTAATGTCAGAGAAAAACCTTTTTTACCTTATTAGAAACTGATCACTCATCCCACAGGATTAATAATTATCTATTTACCTGGTTACTTTAGGGACCTCTAGTAAATAGGATATTCAGTAAGTTTAATGCTTAGTATTTTTAATACAGACTTTGGAAGGTTAGAGAATCTATACTAAATTATGATATATTGAGACAACTTAGGTAATTCAGTGTCTTTCTAAATGTGTTTTCATAATTTTGCATCCGTTGAGTAATGGGTCAGATTATCGGTGTGAATAATTTTGCTTTTTCCTAAAATTTGACCCTCTTTTGGATCTGGGCCCTTCAATACTGCCACTCCTTTTTTCCTGAGAAGTCTTCCCTAATGTGGAAGAAGAATAAGCAAGATCAAGGAGTTAAAGGGAAGTCCTGAGGAGTTAAAAGGTTTGTCCTGGAAAATACTTAGTAAAAAGATAGAGGTGGTCTTCATGTGTGTTGATGTGAAGTGACCTTATTAAATCATTTACTAACAAGTAGTTGTAGGCAAGGTATCTTTGTAATAGGGATGAGAACCTTTGTTTCACAAACTAGCTTGCACCATTAAGTTAATTATATCTCATCTGTGTAATGTTCTGGCCATGATAAATGATGTTTCAACTAAAGAAAAGATTTTCTTTGAATGTGTCTCATGTGTTTTTCCTAAGCATTTGGGACTTAAAGATACTGTTTTTTTTTTTTTTTTTTTCTCTTTTAAGAAGTCTAATGAAGAGGTCAGATACTAAATTCTGTACATACGTTATTTGGGTAGTACAGAGGAAGGGAAAAACCTTTCTACCTGGTCCAAGTTGTAAATCTTGAGGCGAGATTGTGAGTAGATTGAGGCACAGCATGAGCAGAGTCCAGTTAGAAAAATGCCATGGTCGTGGGTTAGTGGTAGCTCTATGTAGTGTTTGCTTTGGTAATTTCAATCAGATTTTAAGAAGAATTTGAGAAATTGAAAAGATACGCGTATTAGTTGAACTTTCATTAGTTCTTAAGTTTAAAACTTTCTAGGTATCATTTTTAGTAAAACTTGGTTGGTTGTACTTTTCTTCTTAGCTAACTTTTCTAAATTAGTCTATCCTGATTTATGTGTGAATGTTCATCTTTTTAAAGTTTTTTGTATTTTATTTTTTTTTCCTTTTTTCTGCACTGGGGATGGAATCCAGAGACATTCTACCCCTGAACTACTACCCCTGAACTACATCCCCAGCTCTATGTTTTATTCTTTTTTTGAAACAGGGTCTCATCTCACTAAGTTGTGGAGGGCCTCACTAAGTAGCTGAGGCTGTCAGCAAACCACGATTCTCTTGTTTCAGCCTCCCAAATACTGGAATTACAGGCGCTCACCACCACGCCTGGCTGGTTTTTTTTTTTTTTTTTTTTTTTCCAATATTCAGTTTGTGGCTGACTTGTAACTTGCCTCTCATATTTGATTTGAAACAACATAATTATCAGACTTAATTTTTTGTCATCAAATAAATGGTGACATATTTGTGTGTGTGTATATATATTTGTCATGTTTGCTATCCTCTTAATCTCATGTAATTTAAGTTTGGATTTCTGTTATCTTTTGTAATTTTGTTAAAAGTTATAAAGTAGGTGAAAGTCATGATGTTGGGAGGTTTTATTCTGAAAAATAATTGATGCTTTTTTTTCTTACAAACTATTATTTCCAGATTGATGGGCAGAAATGCAAAAGTAAAAAGATAGTTTTAGATTTAAAAATTGGCAATAAATTGCTTTGAAATAAAGACTTTCTTCAGGGGTTTTCTAAATTTCAAAAATAATTTTAGTAGACATTTAAGCTAAATGTCTACTAAATAAGATAATGTTTATTTTTAGGTATAAATGGAATAAAATACTTTCATAAAGGTATTTTCAGTTTTAGTTACAGATCTGTGATAATTTACTTAATTTGCTTTAAAACAAGAAGTAGGTTTTAGCATCAAATTTTTTTCACTTATTTGTAATCACATGATTACAAATGACCAAATGGTGAGACCAAACTTCCATTGACTCAACTATGTGTCCTTGACCCTCTAGTAGGGACCAAGCCTCATGAAAATGTATTTATGTTTTACTTTTGGAACTTTTTTCCTATAAGACCCTTTGAACAGTCATAGAATTTTATTTGTAATTCTCATCTAAACATTTGTATTAGTGAACCATAAATATTACAGAGTTAGCACCATGATATAAGCAGCTTAAGGGAGTAATGAGTACTAGGATAAAAGTATAAGAACCCTATAGTTTCAGCCATCAACAAACTGTGACTTTAGAATGAGGGAAGACTCATTCAGTTTGTGAACTTCAGTGTCTTTACCTCTAAGAGGTTAGGCTTTTATTTGGTGATCTCCAAGGACTCTTTTATCTCAGAAATTTATGGTTTTAAGATACATGTTAAAAAATCTTAAGTAGGACCAGATATATATATATTTTAAAATATTTTCTGTCTGCCACAATGCATATTTGAGTTAAAATAATTTAAAACCAATTAGCCCTAAAAATAATCTTTCTTTATAAAATTCAAAGCTTATTTCTGTCTTTTTCACAGCAGAATAACTGGTTAAATAATGATTTTGGTCTGCTAATTGCTTTATTTGCATGACGGCACATACTTGCTTTTTGGTTATTTTCTTCTATTTGCCCTAATTACATTTAATCAAATAAGTCAGAATTAAAATAATGGTGATTAAAACATCCATGTCCAGTGTTTGTTCAGTAATTATGTTTATTAACTGGTCAGAGGATAATTATGATTTTGTTAATTATTATACTTTATCTTTACCCTATAATTTCTTAGTGTATTTGGCTAATAATTATTGCTGTATTAATAAAATTAATTTGTAATTTTGTCATTTACTTCATATTTAAAAACTTTTTAAAAATGTTGCCTCATATCAAATACTTCAATAAATTTTATTTTTAAGTATCAGCAGCAGTTCATAGTTTTGCCACATGATGTCACCAAAATGCATTTTTAGCTCCTTTATGGCTTACTTTTGTTTGTTTTTGAATCAGAAAAACATTTGTGTAAGAAGCTATACTTAGTCTTCTTCAACTTGTTATGCCCTGTTTTGTTTCCTATTTAGCATCTAGAAGACAATAATAATTTATGGTAAGCAGTATAATTTAGTGAATGGACTAGTGAATAGAGACATGTTTTTACATGAATTGTTTATTATAATTTATATGTGATTTTAATCAGTTAAGAAATATGCCATGTCAGTTGCTTCTAGATCTTTTGTTTAAAATCAAATATACTCTTACCAGTTAATATCTGATATATCATGAATCCTATAGTAACTAATTACCTATTGTCAAGTAGTACATCCTCTGTCTGTGACCTGGTAGTACATTAACTCCAAGAATGGTACATTCCCTGTGGATTTTCAAAACAAAAGAAAACATAATTAAGAACAAAATTAAAATTAGAAATTTTAAGCCACTAGAATTAAGTACTTGTGGGTTTTTTTTCTCCTTAAATTGATAATATTTGGGTAGAGATTATGAATTATATATGGGCCATTATTTGCCTCATAGCAAGTGATATTTGAGGCACAAAAATGACTCTATATGTGGATTTTCCTATACATAGTAGCTTATATTTTAAGAAAATAATGTTTAATAAATAAAATGTTTATTTGCTGCTTTACTTTGATCTAGTGACTATAATCTTTATACCACACACATAGTATAATGGATTGCCTGCCTTATAATTCTCTCTATAACTTTAGATTAAAAAGTATGAAGAACAAAGCCACCACTCAGTGGTGGAGTGCATATTTATCATGTGCAAGGCTCTAGGTTCAATCTCTACTACCACACTCATACATAAAAGTATACAGAGCTGCTATCATTAGAAAACATCAATCTGTTGTAATTATATTGACTGATAATTTGGTCAGTGTACTCTGGAACCACACTATTATGTGTTTAAACATGATAGGTTGCTTTTTGTACACAAATTAATTCCAGGAGTTGATACTTTAATAAACATGAATTAATAAGAAATATTAATCATAACAGAAGACTCTAGTTATTTTGTAAATATCTCTGTTGACCTCTACTTTTTCTTTTTCTTTTATACATGTTGATTATCCTTCATTATGTTTTTTAAAGATTTTATTTCTGTAGCTACTTTTCTTCCTGTTTTGTTCGTGAATTGTTATAAAACTAATAGCCTATTAACTTAATTTTTTCTTGTTAACTTTGTTTCAGCAATTCATCTTCCAGTCTCCTTATTTATTTAATAGACTATGGGGTAAATGAATGTCCATACAGTTTATAGCATGTGTGCCCTATATATGGATAGTTTTTTATTTTCTTCTGTTGTTTCAAGGGTGACCAAATCTCTAGTTAGGGGTTTATGAAAATAATCAGCTAATTTGGGGCACAGAATTTATGGGGTCCTAGATGAGCCATTATGTATCTTTAGAAAACAAGTTTAAAATTATATTCTTTATTATAAGGTTATAATTATTACCAAAAGTAAAAATATAAATAATTTGAGCTGGGTGTTATGATGCACATCTGTGATCTTAATACTTAGGAGACTGAGATAGAAGAATCCCAGGTTTGAAAATAGCCTCAGCAACTCTGTGAAACCCTGTTTCCAAATAAGAAAATTAGTCTGGGGAAAGTAGCTTGGAGGTAGAATGCTCCAGGTTCAATCCACCCCCTACACACACACACACACACACACACACACACACACACACACACACACACACACAAATATTTCTAGCAAAAAAATGTTTATCAGTTTAAGAAATCTCACCTTTATATATATTCACATATATAATATATTCACAAAGAACCCCTTGAGTGGTTCTTTGGTATGAAATTGAAGTATATGTCAGCTATGGAAAGAGTAAAATATCAAAACAATAGAAAATTATTTTTCCTTTTAGGAATTAGAGGAGATTATAAGCAAAAATATGATTACTTTGCTCTATGTAAAATATTCACTTTGCTTCTGAGGGTGATTTACCAGTAGGATGAGATTTTTTTCCCTTTAATTTCAATTTTTTCTTAGTGGACTTAATGTTTTAAGTTATTATATTAAATATATATATATAGATATAGATAGATAGATTTATTTTACTCCTTATTTATTTATCAGCATTTAACAGATTTTCACTTTTTTATTTTAAAGGTCTTTACATTTTTATTTTCTCATTAATTTTTTTCCTTGTGGTTTAATGCTAAAAGAAAAGGAGTTGCTATGTTGGCTAACATGGCTTGGGGAAGGGGATACTATAGGCTTTTCATCAATCTTGAGGCATCACAAAATATTTTAGTGATATCAAGTACTCTTTAATTCAGAGAAATTTTCTCATGCCTTGAGATTTTATCTGAATTTTTATGTAATAATAATTTTTATTTTCAAATATGTTTTTGGTACTGGGGATGGAACCCAGGGGCATTCTACCTCAGAGCTATATGTACCCCAGTCCTGTTTGGTTTTTTACTCTATTTGGAAACAGGGTCTCACTGAGTTGCAAAGGGCCTTACTAAGTAGCTGAGGCTGGCCATGAATCTGAATCCTCCTGTCTCAGCCTCCCAAATGCTGAGATTACAAGTGTGTGCCACAATGCTTGGCTTATTTTCAAATCTTTCGATTTGAAATTATATGTTGGAAATTTTCTATAAGAAGAAAATTTCTGCAGTTAACTCAAGTATGTATATACAGATCTGAAACATGAATACATTAAATTAAACGACCCAAATATAATTGGCTTGTTTATATGGTTATCCTGGAATGCTCTCAAATCAAATGATAATTCAGGAGATTTACCTAAATTTTAAAGTCCTGTTGTAAAACCCAACTTTTTGAAGAGGACAGAAATATGTTCAATTTTTCCTCACCTCAGTTTCTTGAAGAGAGATGACATTCTCCCACACTGATACAGTACAGTGACCTATGTCGAATATTACTCTTCTGTTTTTTCTGTCTTTTTTACCGACAGTGGATGGATTCTTGCCTTCATTCTCACCTCACTCCATAAAAGATTTGAGGTAGTTTATTAAAAATAGGTAAATGTCAAAAGGGCACAGTTTAAATAGAAGGAATTCAGGTAATGGGAAATTACGTTTAGATGTTACAGTGTAAAACACTTAAAAAAATCAAGGGAATGAATAACACTTGAAAATTAGATTCATGATTAAGAGCTACAGGAAGAATTTAGAAAGGATGCAAGCCAGGGATGGTGGCTCACACTTGTAATCCCAGTGCTTGTGAGGCTGAGACAAGAAGATGATAAGTTTGTGGCCAGCCTCAGCTACTTAGTGAGGCCTTCTGTAACTTAGTGAGACCCTGTTTCAAAATAAAGAATAAAAAATAGGTCTGAGGGTGTATCTTGGAAATAGAATGTCCCTGGGTTCAATCCCCAGTATTGCAAAAAAAAAAAAAGAAAAAGGAAAAGAAGAGGAAAGAATGCAAAATGTACTTTTAAGGCATTGATAATTTCCTGTTTCTAAAAATAGGTGGTAAGTATATATTTGTCATTTTAATTATATGTTATATGCATTCCTGACTATATTTTTATTAAATTATAAACTGACAGATACAGTGATGCATGCCTGCAATCTAGTAGTTGGGATCATAAGTTTGAGACCAGCCTCAGTAACTTAGGGAGATTGTTAGCAACTCAAGAAGGCTATTTCAAAACAAAAAAATAAAGTAGAGTTGTGGGTGTTTATAGCTCAGAGGTAGAATGCTCCTGGATTCAATCCTCAGTACCCCCCCCCAAAAAAAAAGAGTAAGTAAATAAATAAAGAGGCCTGCATAGAATTAAAGTCACCCACCCAAGAGTAAGAACTTGTATTTATCAAAACCAGAATCATAGTTGGGCATGATGGTGCACGCTTGTAATCCCAGCGCTTGGGAGGCTGAGACAGGAGGATCACGCAGGTTAGAAGCCAGCCTCAGCTACTTAGTGAGGCTCTCAGCAACTTAATGAGACCCTGTTTCCAAATAAAATAGAAAATATAGGTCTGGGAGTATAGCCCAGAGGTAGAAAGCCCCTGGGTTCCATCTGCAGCACCACAAAAAACAGAATCATTGTCCACAGGGCACATAGAGAAATTACATAGTATACAGATCAAATCTATTCTGCTGATTCTATCCTCCCCGCTTTTTTTTTTTTTTTTTTTTGTTACTAGGGGTGGAACCCAGGGGCTTTTCTACCTCCAGGCTATACTCCCATACCTATTTTATACTTTATTTGGAAACAGGGTCTCACTAAGCTGCTGAGAGCTACACTAAGTAGCTGAGGCTGGCTTCAAACCTCTCATCTCAGCCTCCCAAGAACTGGGATTACAAGTGCGCCACCATGCCCAGCTTTCTTTTTTTTTTTTTTAATATTTTCTTTTTGAAGCAGGGTCTGGCTAGGTTGCTTAAAATCTCACTGAGTAAGGCTGTTCTTGAACCTGTAATTGTCTCAGCTTCCCAAGTACTGGGATTACAGGTGTGCACCACCATGCTCAGCTCAGACTATTCTCTTAAATGTTTGCTTTTGGTTTATTTGAGCTCTGAAAACCAAGGGAACACCTGTTAACTCTAATATGCAGTAAAGCAGTGAACAACTGAAATACTAAGGGATACAAATGCTGATACTCACAAAATTTATACAAAGGGATATGATTGCTCTCTTCAGATGTCTGAAGAGCTGCGATATGGAAGAACACCATGAATATTTATCTTTGAAGCTCCAAGAAAGGGAAGTATGTCTAATAAAGAAAAGTTTCAGGGGATAGATAATAATAACCCAGAATCATTTAAGTCTCTACTAAAAACTGTCCTTCAGTTAAAAGCAACTTTCATTTTTCACATACATTCTATATCCATATTTGCTAAATAAGTGTTTGTGGTAAGAAGAATTTTTCTAGACAGTTGTGTCTAAGAATGATCATTTCCTACTACCACTTCCCTTGCCATTTTAAATGCCACTGAAAAAAATCGCGCTTTGCAAACTGATTCAATATAGTTTGGCTTTGGGCACACTGGTTCTTTTCATATGGATACCTCTTTATTATTCACTCCTTTAGGCTTTCTATTCATTCTCATTTTCTGTATATTTAACTGGCTGATGATGTGTTCATCTTTGTTAAAGTAACTTCATTCAATAAGTAAAAGATTACTGTAGTGAATCAGATATGGTTGCTTCCTTTATAGAGCTTTCATTCTGTTGAGGGAAACTGCTATTCAGTTTCGGTTCTGATAGATGCTCTGAGGTAGTACTGGCTGCTGTGAAGTGCATGGTGAATAACTAGACCTAATATGGTATGAAAGGGCAAGAAATGGTACATTGCATTTTAGGAAGAATTTTAGCAAAAGGAAATTTAGTGTTTAAAATTTAGTATAGTATATAGGTAACAGAGAATAAAAGAGTATGGTATTTGGGACCAGATTTCCTAGGTTCACATTTCAGCTTCCTTACTTATTTGGAAAATTTATTTCTCTGTACTTCAACTTTCTCATCCAATAAATGGGAAAAACAATATTTATCTCATAAGATACTTAAGAGTATTAGAGGAGTTAAATATTTATAATTTATATTTATAATAATTGCATTTCTGTTTATAAATATTCGTTTATAATTTCATAAATATACATTTATGTTCATAATTATTCAGAAAACCAACCCAAGTACCAGAGTTCCCAATCATGTATAATAGTAAGTGCTAATAATAAAGATATTCTTTGAGCACTTATTTTATACTAGGTATTCTGCTAAATGCTTTTATATAATATATTAGCCTCACTATTAGTTGTGGAGCTTTTTTAATGTTAACACTTATTCTTTTTAGGAAATGAAGGAACAAGCTTCTGTAGTTTAAATAATTTGCTGAAGTTTCCCCTTAGCTAAGAGGCTCTGCTCTTAATTACTTTAATGCTAAACATTTGATAATAAACTGGGTTTGTGGAATAGTAGTAAAAATTAAAATATAATTCATAAAATATAAGTGTAATTCTAAAAATTAAACTACAATGAGATTGGATTTTTGTTCATGCTTTGCCTCCTTTTCAGAGACAATTTTGGCTTTATCAGCCCATACACCCAAGACCAGTGTAGTATAGCCCTGTGATACCTAGCTGAATCCTATGCGAATCATCCTAAATTGGAAAGATACTATGAACATGCCTTATTTGCAAGATAACTTTGGGATTTTTAAAGTTCTTTTTAGTGGAATTAGCATTTATCAACCAGTGGCACATATGTGTCAGGGTAGCAGTTGATAATGTTTCTTTTCCTGTCCAGAGGCTAGAGGGAATTTCAAGCAGACAAAGTTTGTTTATATTCATTCCCTCCTCCCTTTTTGCTGGGTCCTCTCAGATTAATCTCTTAATTATATTCAGAACATCTCAGTACATAGTTCAACCATATAATTTATTAGTCCAACCCTATGTAACTGTGTTTTTCATTGTTATTTTCTTACTCTGGAACCTACAATGACTTGCTCTTGTGGTATGATCAGGTATCTCAAACTCCACATTCCCCTGCTTCTAATGCACTATTGTGTGGCATTATCTTACCTAACCTTAGGTGTATATTTTCTGCTTTGGTCATCTGAACTTAATGTGCTTATTAATAGTTCTAAACCTATCCTAGAGCTGCTCACTATGTTTGGAATATTCTGCTTTCCTTATCTACTTATCACATATTAAGCTTTTCTTGGACCTAATGACCCAAAACGACTTACTCTTTCTAGTGTTATCCAACAATTTACTAGTTTTTTGTTATTGTTTATTAGTAATTTTTTTTTTTTTTGCAGTACTAGGGATGGAATCTAAGGGCATTCTACCCCAGTCCTATTTTTTATTCTTTATTTTGAAACATGGTCTCACTAAGTTGCAGAGAGCCTAACTAAGTAGCCTCCCAAGTACTGGGATTACAATTGTGCACCATCATGCCCATTTTTATAGTAAGCAGATAAGATAAAGATTCTGTTTCTGACCATTGACATATAATTTATTCTGTTACTATATTTGATTGTTTGAACTTGTTTTTCTCTAGTTTCTTACTGTTTGAATAAACCCTTTTGAAACAATACCTCAGAATATATTTTAACAATTGGTACGTTTGTTTGTTTGTTTGTTTGTTTGTTTGTTTGTTGCAGTACTGGGTATGGATCTCAGGGGGCATTCTACTTCTGAGCTACACTCCCAGCCCTTCTTTATTTTGGAACAATTCTCACTAAGTTGCCTTGGGTCTCACTAAGTAGTTGACTTAGAACCTGTGATCCTTCTGTCTCAGCCTTCCAAGTATTGGGATTACAAGTGTGCTTCACCACACCCAGCAACAGCTGGTACTTTTTAAAAAAGAAATGAAAGCTTGGTGTGTTGGTGCACACTTGTAATCCTAGTACTTGAGAGACTGAGAAAGGAGGATTGCAGCTTCACGGCCAGCCTCAGCAAATTAGGCTGGTCCAATGCAACTTAGTGAGACCCTGCTTCAAAATGAATTAAAAAAAAAAAAAAAATAGGGCTGGGAGTGTAGCTTGGAGGTAGAATGCCCCTGGGTTCAATCCCCAGTTCCACAAAAAGAAAAAGAAGTGGAAGCACTAAAATGGCAAGTTAAGTTGGACCAAAGCTCAAGTAAGTGCCATGTGTTTGACACTAATTGAGACTTTATAGTCTTTGCTTTTGCTCTGAGAGTTACCACCATCTCTTCTATGCTAAGTATTATTAAATAGTGATGTAAAGTTAATAATATCAATGAGAATAGTAAAACTATTCTATTGTCAAAGTAAAACTATTGACACCTAAGTTTTAGGAAGTATATAGAACAACTGGCTTGCTATATAATGCTAGCAAATTGTAAATTGCTATAATCACCTTGGGAAGCTATTTGGTACTAATAAAGTTTTAGAAATATGGCCTCACCAACTGTACTCAAAGAAATGCTAATACTGTTAACAGAATTTTAATTAGCATGGGTTGATTATTTATATCCCAGCATTATTTCCTGTTAAACTTTCATTCAAATTAAAGATTAATGAAAAAAAATTTTAAAACTCCCAAGTGGTAGGTTAATGAAGACATAAAATGTTGCTTTATGTGTAATAGTATTTTAATTTAGCATCCAATTAAAAATAATCTTTATATAATGTTTTAAAATTAGTTTGAATTATTTTTGTCTTATGTGTTCTATTTTGGTAGTAACTGTGTTATTATCAGTGATTTTTTATTTTATCATAAGTACACATTCTTATTTTTCCCTTTGAGTATATCACCGGAAGGTGTTGTATTCCCCACCCCTTATTTGTTTTCTTAATATCTAACATTGTATGCAAACAGAATGTGCATAAATTATGAGTGTTAGCTCATTTAATTATCATGGGGGACAATGTCTATGTAACCAACCATGTAGATGGAGAAGGAAAAAAAAAAGCAACACTCCAAAAGGTTCTCTGGTATCTCTCTCCTTCCTCTTCCAAACAAAACCTTTCCTCTTATTAGTTCTATGTGCTGTTGAAATTTGTGTGATATATAATATATACTTGTCTGGTTTTTTCAATCTTATATTTTAAGGATGACCAATATTGGTTTTTGTAGCAATTCTGTTCATTTGCTGTCATTGATATAAGTATTTTGAAATGATACATTTTCTGTTTCTGTTACTGATGGGAACATGAGATGCTTTCAGTTTCCGGCAATTTGAATAATGATGTTGTGCAGATTTTTTACAACAGGCTTTTTGTGCTCATTTGCATGCATCTCTGTGGAGTACAATTGATGGGGTCATATTATTACAACTTTAGTACATAAGGCCAGTTTTTCAAAGTGAATTACAGCTAATAGTATATGGGAATGCTAATTTATATATTCTTGCTGATACTTAGCAGTATTTTTAAGTTTGGAAATCTGGCTGGCATATTTTAATCTCATTGAGATTTTAATTTTTATATCACTGTTTAATGATATCAAGCATCATTTATGGGCAATAAACTGTTCTCTTGAGTTGTATTTAATGCTTTTTATCTAATGGTTGTTTTTTCTTTATTAATATACATGATCCCGGGTGTGGTGGCGCAAGCTTGTAATCCCCACTCTTGGGAGGCAGAGACAGACAGGAGGATTGCGCAGGTTTGAAGCCAGCTGCAGTGGTTTAAGAGACCCTGTTTTCAAATAAAAAGTATAAAAATAGGTGTGGGAGTGTAGCCCAGAGGTAGAAGGGTTTCCAGGAACCCCAGTACCACCAAAAAAAAAAAAAAAAAGAGATAGATAGATAGATAGATAGATATAGATATTTGTGAAATATATTTTTACACATACTGTTTTCCTTTGTGTGACTTTTTACTCTCTTCATGGTATATTCTGACAAAACAAGTTCTTAGTTTTAATATGACTCATCGGTCTTTTAAAGTTAGTGCCATTTGTGTCTTGCAGAAGAAATCTTTACTGCAAGGTTATGACATATTCTGTATCATCATTAAGAAACATTTTTATATTCTAAATTTATTGAAGATATGAAGTGTCAAAATGTTTCTTCCTTTACAATATGAATATTCACTTACCCTATACAACTTTTTGAAGACTGCCATTTCCCCAGTGGCTCTGCACTGCTACTTTAGACATAAAGCAAGTATATATGTAAACATATACACTCGTGTGTGTGTGTGTGTGTGTGTGTGTGTGTGTGTACACACACACACAAATGCTTTATTTTGGGTATTTCTGTTGTATTGAATACAATATTCCATTCTTTTAATTGCTTAATTTTATTGGATGGAGAATGGATTTATTTATTTTCTTCACAGTTATCTTAGTTTTTCCAAGTCTTACATTTTGATAGGAATCTTAGAATTAGCTTGTATATACAAATATATTTATATAGACAAATCCTACTGGGATTGTTATTTTTAGATACTGAGGATGGAACCCAGCAGCATTGTAACTCTGAGCGACATCCTCAGCCCTATTTTTTCTTTATTTTTTATTTTGAAACAGGGTCTCACTGAGTTGCAAAGGGTTTCACCAAGTAGCTGAGGCTGGCTGTGAACCAGGATCCTCCTGTCTCAGCCTCCCAAATGCTGGGACTACAAGCGTGCACCACCACCCACACTTGGCTCTTACTGGGATTTTGAGTGGAGTTGATTTAAAATCTATAGATCAGTTTGGGGACTAATATTTTTGTAGTATCAAGCCTTATAGTTTATGAACATGATATATCTTCTCATTTATTTCAGCTTTCTTAAATTTCATTAAAACATTCCATAATTTATTGTATAAAATATCTTTTACATCTTTCATTAGATTTATTCTTAGGTGTTTAGTGTTTTTCAATATCATTGTAAAAGAAGCTGTCTTTTAATCTCAGTTACTAATTGTTCCTATGTAAGTACACTTAACTAAAAAATTCTAATTATTTTAGAGTAAGTGGTGAATGTGAGGACAAGCAAAGTGAGGGCTTCTTTTCTAAAAATAAATACTGGTGGGATTTATTGTGGTACAATTTTACATGCATATAATATATTTTGGTTTATTTAATTCCCCAGTACCTCTGTTTTCCCATTCACTTTACCATCTCCTTCCTCTTATCAATTGGTCTTCCTATTTTTATTAGCTTTCTTTTTTATTTATTTATTTATTTTTTTGTCTAGCTTTCATGTAAGAAAGAAAACATATGACCCTTGGCTTTCTTAGTCTTGTTTAGTTCACTTAGTATGATGTTTCATTCAATCGTCTGCAAATGATGTAATTATGTTCTATCACTGAATGAAACCCCGATGTGTTTATATATCATCTTTTATTTGCCCAGTAATTTGTTGATGGACACCTAGTCTGGTTCTATAACTTGGCAGTTGTGAATTGTGCTGCTGTAAACATTTATATGTGTGTATCACTGTAGTAAGCTATAGTAAATTTTAACTTTTTTCCCTAAATATCAAGGAGTGATATAACAGGGTCATATGGTGGTTCCATTCCTAATCTTTTGAAGAACCTCCATAGTGACTTCCATAGTGGTTTTACTTATTTACAATCCCACAAACAGTCCATAATGGTTCCTTTTTATCCACTGTTGCCAGCATTTATTTGTGTTCTTAATGATTATCATTCTAACTGGAGTGAATTCTTAGTAGACTCTTGATTTGCATTTCCCTGACTACTAAAGTTATTGAACATTTTTCATGTATTTGTTGGTCATATGTATCTCTTTTGAGTAATATTTTAATTCAATTGCCTATTTATTTGATGGGATTATTTGGGGGTTTTGCCTTTAAGTTTTTTGAGATTTTTTGTTTGTGATACTGGAGATTAAACCCAGGGATATTCTGATTCTTAGATATACCTTAAGTCCTATTATTATTATTATTATTATTATTATTATTATTAGCAGTACTGGGGATGGAACGCAGGGCTATTGTTTCTCTGAGCAACACCCCAGCCCTATTTTTTAGTATTTTTATTTTTTGAAAGAGGGTCTCACTGACTTGTGAAAGGCCTAAGTAGCAAACTGTGATCCCTCTGTCTCAGCCTTCTGAATGTTGGTATTACATGGTATTACAAGCATGCGCCCCCACACCCAGCTATTTTCTTTTTTGAAAGAAGGTCTCACTGAGTTGCAGGGAGGCCCTCACTAAATTGCTGAGACTGACTACAAATCTGGGATCCTACTCTTTAAGCTTCCCAAGTACTCAGATTACAAACGTGTGCCATCTCATGCCCTGCTGTACTCTTTATATATTCTGGATATTAATCCTCTGTCACAAGAGTAGGTGTCAAAGACTTTCTATACGCTCTCTTTGTATGCTCTTCTTGTTTTTTGTTTTTGTTTTTGCTACAAAAGAGCTTTTTAGTTTGATTTGCCCTCTATTTATGGATTCTAGAATTATTTTATGAGTTATTAGTCTTGATCACTAAGGTGTTGCCTCTGCCTGTATTTTGAAGTTTTTCCCTGTGTTTTCTTCTGGTAATTTCAAAGTTACAGCTCTCAAATTTAGGTCGTTGATGCATTTTAATTGACTTTTATACAGAGAAATAGGGATCTAGTCCATTCTTCTACAAATAGTTTGCCAATTTTTCCAGCACCATTTGTTGTAGAAGGCTGTCTTTTCTCCAGTGTATGTTTTTGGTACCTTAGTCCAGAGTAAGGTGCCTGTAGCACTGTTGAGTTTAGTTTTGTGACTTTTTTCCCAAAACAGTCCACATGTTTGTTTTTCGGCAAATACAATGCTCTTTTTGTTACTAGGGCCCTGTAGTAGATTGTGAATTTGGGTATTGTGATACCTTTAGCACTATTTTGGTTGTTGTTTTGGTTTTTGCTCAGGATTTATTTGGCTATTATTTTGTTCTTAATGAATTTTAAGATTTTTTTAGTTATGTTGATGGAGATTATATTGAAATGTAGATCACTTTTGGTAATATAGCCATTTTAACCATATATTTTCTGCCTATCCAAGAGTATGAGAGGTCTTTCCATCATCTAATTTCTTCTTTGATTTCTCTTTTTAGTGTTTTAACAATAGGACTCTCCCTGATTTTTTTCAGCAAAGTCAGTTTTTTATATCCTGCTTCTTCACTTAATTTGTGTATCAGCTCTTGAAGTCTTCTGGTAGGTTTTTGAGTCTTCTAAGTATAGGATATTATCTGCAAACAGTGGTAATTTGACTTGTTTTTCTGCTTGTTTTCTCCCACTTTTAATTCCCTTGTCTAATTGCTTTGGCTCAAATTTTACGTACTGTATTAAATAGGAATGATGAGAGTGGACATCCTTGACCACTGATTGTTGCTGATTTTAGACGAAATACTTTGTTTTTGTCTATTGATGTGATGTTGTTTTTCAGTTTGTCATATTTAATAATATAAGTTTCACCTGTCTCTTATTTCTCTCTCTCTTTTTTTTTTTTTTTTTTTTTTTTTTCAGGTACTGGGGATGGAACCCAGGGGCATTCTGTCTCTGAGATACATCCCCAATCCTATTTTTTATTCTTTTTTCCTTCACTAAGAGCCTCACTAAGTAGCTGGGGCTGGTTGTGAACCTGGATCCTCCTGTCTTAAAGTCTCTCAAATGCTGGGATTACAAGCATGCACCACCACACCTGGCTTCTTCGGTGTTTTTAATATGAATAGGTCCTGACTTTCGTCTAATATTTTCATTGTATGTATTGAAATTAGTTGATTTTATTGTCTTATTTATGTGATGAATTATGTGTATCAATTTGCATATATTGAGCTAATCTTGCATCCTAGAATAATGTAGACTTTGTCATGATATATAATCCTTTTATGTATTTTTGAATATGGATTTTAAATATTTAGGATTTTTGTATCTATGTTCATCAAGAATAATTGTAGTTTGGTTTTCTGATTATGACCTTAATTTGGTTTTGGTATCAGGGTGAAACTGGCTTCATAGGATGGTTTGGGAGAGCCCTCCACCCCCTTTCTGTTTTATGGAATAATTTGAGGAGCACTGAGTTCTTCTTTTAAGATCTGGTAGAATTGAGTGGAGATTCTAGTCTCAGCCTTTTCTTTGTTGGAAGGCTTTTTATTGCTGCTTCAATTTCATTGTTTATTAATGGTTTGTTTAGGTTTTCTATATCCTCTTGATTCAATTTTGGTAGGTTATATATTACTAAAATTTTATTCATTTTGCCAAGATTTTCTGATTTATTTGAATGAATTTTTAAGATAGTACCTCTGAATTTCAGAGATATGTGTAGTGATATCTTTTCATCTCTAATTTTGTTAATTTGGCTCTATCCTTTTCTTTTTTTCAGTTACTTTGGCTAGGTGTTTATCAGTATTTTTTAAATCTTTTCAAAGAACCAGAATTCTTAAACCTATGATCTTACTATCTCAGCTTCCCAATACTAGGAGCAGAATTTTGTGCTAGTAATTTTCACTGAAAATGTTATTAATACCATTAACCTATCTCTTGGTTTCCTCTTTGAGTCCGTAATTTTTTACTTTGGTCTTTTACTGGTGTTTCAGAGTTCTTAGTGTCAAATCATAATTTTTTTATTATTTTTATTTTATACTTTAATTGGTACTCTATAGTTTTATATCATAATACAGTTCACAGTGATGGTGACATACATGCACATAGCACTTGGCCGGCTTCCCCCAGGCTCCCTCCTCACACTCCCCTTCCCTATACAGGATACTGATATTTACATAGGCATTCTCACATAGGTACATAATGTCAGTGAGAGTGTTCCTTTCATTGATCCTTCCTTCCCACCTCCTCCTCCTAGACCACTTCCTTGACTTCACCCTCCTAAATTATCTGAAGTATATCTGGTATCCTATTTATTCCCGAACTTCCACAAATGAGAGCAAATATATGACCCTTTACTTTCTGTGACTGGCTAATCTCACTTAACATATTGTTTTTCCTGACTGCTTAGTAGAATTTCATTGCCTATATATCCCAGAATTTTGTAATCCATTTATCTGTTGATAGACAACTAGATTGGTTCTATAATGTGGCTATTGTGAATTGTATTTCTGTAAACATGGGTATCTATATTTTACAATGATATTCTAATTTCAGTCCCTTTGAAAAGATACCCAGGAGTGGTGTAGCTGGATCACATTTTCACACTGATCTCCATAGTGGTTGCACTAATTTGCAATTCCACCAACAGGAATAAATTTAACCAAGGAGATAAAAGACCTCTATAATGAAAATTATAAAACTTTAAAGAAATTAAAGAATATCTTAGAAGATGGAAAATTCTCCCTTGCTTTTGAATAGGCAGAATAAATATTATCAAAATGACCATTCTACCAAATGCGATGTACAGTCATTGCAGTCCCTATCAAAATACCAATGTCATTTTTCACACACCTAGAAAAATCATTCATAAATTTTATATGGAGAAACTAAAGACCCAGAATAGCCAAAGCAATTCTCAGAAATAAGAACCATGCAGGAGACATCACAACTCCTGACTTCAAATTATACTACAGAGCTATAATAATAAAAACAGCATAGTATTGGCAGAAAAACAGACATAGAGACCAATGGAACATAATAGAAAATACAGAAACAGTCAGCATAATTATAGCCAATTGGTTTTTACAAAGATGCCAAACATATACATTGGAGAAAAGACAGCCTTTTCAACAAATGGTGTTGGGAAAACTGGTTATATATTTGTAGAAAAATGGATAAAAGTAACTTGCAGTTACTTTCTCCTTTCAAAAAAAAAAAAAATAACCTTTACCTCTTACTTTTTACAAGAATCAATCTGAGATGGATAAAAGACCTGGAAATTAGACCGGAGACTTGGTAGCAACACTCCAACACTCCAGCATATAGGCACAGGCACAAACTTCCTCAGAAGTAAGACCCCTTCAAAGCTCAGGAAATTAAAATAGAAATTAATAAATGGATTGGCATTAAACTAAAAGCTCTGATCATCAAGGAAACAAGTGTCTAAAAAGAAAGCCTACAGAATGGGTGCTCTTTGCCAGATATTCTTCTGATAGAGGACTAATATCTAGAATATTCAAAGTCCTTAAAATACTCAACACCTAAAAACCCACCAATAAAACATTCAAGAAATGGAAATTACACTAAGTAGACACTTCAAAAAAGAGATACAAGTGACCAATAAATATATGAACAAATTTTTAGCAATTAGGGAGATGCAAATCAAAACTACTCTGAGATTCTAACCCCAACCAGAATGCCAATAATCAAGAAGTCAAATAACAACAAATACTGATCGTTATTTTCTTATATTCTTTATTGGTCACTCAGTGTTTTAGTTCATGTACTTTGTCTTTAAGGTCTGAAATATTGTCTTCTACATGATCTGATCTCTGGGTAAGGCTTTCAGCTGAATTTTAATTTTATTTACTATGTCTTCTTGTTCACTTCTTTTTAAGAATCTCTTTATTGAAATGTTCTTTTACATATTATTTTCTGTGTTTATTCCTTAAATTTACTTTTAGTTTCCTAATCATTTAAATTATCAACTTTTGTGTTATTTCTCTTAAATAATATCCACATCACTTGTATATGAATTTACTTGCTGAGGGATTGTTAATCTTTGGGGTCTCTTTTGAACTGTGTTCTCATATTTTATTCTGATCTTATATTTGTGTATCTAGTTGAGATGGATTCTTCTTTCATTTTTTTTATATAGGTATCCTTTGGTGAGTGACTATCTCTTTATAAGTCCTGACATTTTTTATTTATTATTCTCTTCATGACACATCTGATCTGCATAATCAAAATTTTCATTTTAATCTCCAGTACCTCTTTGAAAGGAGAAAGTAACTGCAAGTTACAGAGGTAATTTAAGAGCAAATCAATATATCATCATATGCCATAAATGTTACTATTAATGATTTCTACAACTCTGTTAACTATGGAGTAACATGGGTGAGACATAAACTGAAAAGATTAAATATTAATGATAGTATACTAAATTAAATTAGAAGATAGGATAAAACAGTAAATAGGAAAAAAGGGAAGGAAGACAAAGTTAAAATGTAGGAGAGTAAAATGGATAAAGGAAAGAGGACAGGAATAATGGAGATGGTAGTGAAGGAAACTAGAGAAGGTCCAGTTGATTGACAAAGCATGTAAAATTAGAATGCTGATGAAATATAAATTATGAGGAGACAGTAGGAATCAATCTCAAACAGTTAATGCATTAACTTTCATATAGAAGTTTTTTCCCCTGAAGTTTTTGAAATAGAGACCTTCCTTTCTTGGATTATAGAATTCTCTAACTATGAGGGAGTTTCTGTCATTCAGTTATTATATGGTTGGTTTTGGCTCCTACCCGAACTGACCAAACTCATTAGTGAATCTGTATGGTGAGCATCACCTCCTTCTTTCCTAGCCACCTCTACTAGAGGGGAAAGTGGTGTGGGTGTTGTCTCAAGATGACTTTTTTTTATTGTATCTGGAGGTGGGTGTGTAAGTCAGGCAGCTGGTCTTGCCAGCTTCTTTACCTGTTCTGTCTGTAGACTGACATGGGTTGCATCACATCCCTCTGTGTGAGAGCTCTAGTTTGTGCTGGGGAGGGAGAGGTGTGTGGGGGCTGTCAGTTTATCTTCCAACCCTTTCTGGGTTTGGAGGATGTGGTGGTAATAGTGTCTCTACCTCTCAACTGACCCTAATCTGTCCCAGTTCACCAACCCAGTCAGCCATATTCCTTATCTCAGAGATCAGACAGCTAATTTCAAATGACAACACCTTATGTTCTGTAGACTGATCTGTTGATCTACTGGTCATTTGTAAATTTTTTCCTAATCTGATTCACAGTCTCATTTCTATTTCTGAGTCACATTCTTATTATTCGGTGAACCCATTAATCCAGTAAAAAGTAGAGCGTAAGTGGCTCTTAGGTGAGAAGCAAATACAAATACAACCCCCCCAAAAAAACAAAAGAGCAGAATCTGAAAAACAAAAATGAGATTCCTAGGCTGCTGCTTCAAGGAGCCCAGAGAGAGTCCCTTCAAGCTGTTGCTACTTCCCTGCTCTTTTCTTGGGAAGTGCCAAGTCTCCTGGTAGAGAGCATCCTATATAGGCACCGTTGGAGTTTCAGGGTTTAGTTTCTGCTCAGGTTACTAATATTTTGGTCATCTGTTTTTCCAAAACTCCATGAGAGAGTCTGTTTTGGATTCTTGGAGGGGAGCTTCCCCTCCCTCACTGAGCCACTGTTGCTTTTATTAATTTTCTATTCTAGAAACCATATATTTGGCTTGAATCTACTTACTATCTCACCCAACTGCCTGCCAGCATTTTCCCACCATCTTCTACTTCAATTTGCCACTCTAAAACTTCCAATTAATTCACTCTTAGGGAGCTCCTATGGCTTCCTCTGGTACCCTTTTTTCCCCCTCCAAATTATGGTATTGAAAAGACAATTTATTTTTAATCAATTGGATACAACTTATTTGATTCTAATGGCTTGATTCTAGTACTTTCAGGTTATTTACATAGTCATGTCAGCTGCATATAATGAGTTTTTTTTTCTATCCTTATACTATTTTTTCCCACTTGCCTTATTGAATTGGCTAGAACTGCTTGTCCAACATTGAATACAAATGATTATTAGAATGCGTCTTTATCAAATTTTTAAATATTTCTCCATTAAGGTAGAATGTTCACTAGAACTTTATAGAAATCTTATCACTTAATTATATTACATTCTGTTTCTAACTTTTAAAAAATCGTGGGTGAAGGATTTTATCTACTATTCTGTGTCTGTTTAGATAATTTTGTCATTATTGTATTCTTTTAATCCAGTAAATTGATTGATTGTTCTCTGAATATTAGAACAACTAAGTACTTTTGAAATAAACCCAGTATGTCCATGACTTATATTTACTAACTTTGATTTGGTATTTTCTTTAGGATTTTTCTATCAGTCTCCATTAGTGAGATTGGCACATTATTTTCCCTCATAAAAACAAATGAATTTTTTTCCTCTTTTATTGTTCTCTGGAAGTTTATATATGATTGGTGTTTTGTCATTTTTAATTTCTATGGAATAACACTTAGGAAGCCATCTATGTTTAACATTTTTAACCTTTTATATGCATTTGAAGGCTATAAAATGCCCCCCACTATGAGTTATGTGTTTTATTTCTTTAGCTCTATTAGTCCTACCACTTTTATTGTTCTTCTAGTGATTACCCTATAAACTTTAACATGCATTCTTAAGTTTAGTATTAATACTTTTATCATACTCCAGATAATATAATAAATTTATTATACTTTAACTTTTATTTCTTCTACTAGTTTTTTATTTATTCATTTAGCAGAACTAGGGATTGAACCCAGGGGCATTTTACCTCCAATCCACAGCCACAGTCCTATTTTTATTCTTTATTTTGTAACAGGCTCTCACTGAGTTGTTGAGGTACTAAGTAGCTGAGACTGGCTGCAAACCTGCTATCCTCCTGTCTCAGCCTCCCATAATGGGATGATAAGTGTGCACCACCAAACCCGGCATTTCCTTTACTCTAAATACTGTCATTGGTATATCTATGTGTTTTAAACCATAAACATTTAAATCCCATAATAATTATAATAACTTTTCGAGTTAATATATATTTATAGTCATTTATATTTTTCTTTGCATTTCTTTCCTCCTACATCTTCAAGCTTCTACCAGGATTGTTTATTCTGCTTAAAGAACCCTTACTCATATTTCTTTTATGCATATGCTGATGACAAGTTATCCTGGCTTTCTCTTGATTGTATTTTTATGTACCTGCCATTTAATTGGGCTTTTTTTTCTAGGTTAGCAGTCTTTTAATTTATTATTTACTTACTTTAGAAAGGTCTAGTTATTCTGTTTTTAGATGCTACTTTTTGTCTCATTTTCTCCCTCTTTATTCCAGTTAAAGCTGTGTTGGGTTTTTTTTTAACTCTGTCTCACATATGGATTATATTTCTTCTGTATTTTCTATGCATATTCTGTATTTTATATCCTTTTGCAAATTCATCTGAAGATTTTCTTCTTACCTGTCTTTTGGCTTATGGATTTATTATCTTTGTCTTACATGCTAATAAAATCATTTGTTTGGATTTATTTCTCAATTGTAGAATTTCATTTTGACTTTTTTTTTTAATGATGTCCATTCTCTTCCAGAATTGTTTATCTCATATTTTCTTGAGCTTTCTACATACCCTGGAGGTCTGTTACTGGTTACTATTGTTTCTGTTGGGTTTTTGGTGATACTGTTTCATCTCTTGGTATGATTTTTCCTCCTCCTGCTCCTCTCAGTGTTGTTATTGTTGATGTTGTTGTTGTTGTTGTTGTTATTACTGAGATTGAACTCAGAAATGCTCTACCTCTGAGCTACATTCACAGACCTTTTTAATTTTTATTTCAAAACAGGATCTCATTAAGGTACATGTGTTGGCCTCCAACCTGCAATCCTCCTGTCATATTCTCCCAAGTGCTAGAATTATAGGCATACCCCACCATACCTGGCTACCCTTGATTATTTTGTGTTGAATGCCAGATACTCCTATGAAAAATTGTATTGAAGGATAGCATGATATTAACTTTATTCAGAAAGGATTTATTTTGGTGCCAGAAAGGATTTATTTTGGTGCCAAAGAACTGGCAATCCTGTATTTCAATGTAATAAATATAAAGTTGAATTTGGTCTATTTCTGGCTCAGTTTTACTCTGGCTTCTAGTCATCCCTCATTAGTAGCCCTTCCTCTCTTTTGTCTTGCCAACCTCGAAGTTTGTCCATCTCTTCTTGCCTTTTCTTCTCATCTTCACCATGGGAATTGACCAACCCTTGTGGAGATGTGCCTCCCAAAGATGTGCTTTTTGTTGAGGTTTCTTCATGTCCAGATTATAACTAATTTGCCACAATATTGGCTATTCTCAGTGCTTTCAGATAGACATTTTTTTGTTTTAATATTTAAAAACAAGTTGGTTAATGTTACTAGTTCATCATCTAAAAATCTTTGCTGAGTTATTTAAATGGTTATTTAAAAACCCACATTAGTTTTTTTTGCAAAAAAAT
Organism: Muscardinus avellanarius; assembly: GCF_963383645.1. Lineage (NCBI taxonomy): Eukaryota > Metazoa > Chordata > Mammalia > Rodentia > Gliridae > Muscardinus > Muscardinus avellanarius. The sequence continues at coordinate 27,245,578 of NC_137791.1, read as the reverse complement.
TCACTTGTTAATACTTTTATGCAAAGCTTATTAGCATAGAATTAGATATGAATCCTTAAAAGAAAGCTTCAAGATATATAATGAGATAACCACTAAAATAGATGGAAGGTTACATTGGTAATATATATGGTTAAATTAAGTCTCAAGTAACATTAGCTGTTGGCAAGAAAAATAATTTTTAGTATTAAAAATACTTTTTTAGTATTTTTTTCTCTTGAAGCAGGAAGAGTATAATACTTGTTATATAAAATAACTAAACCTAATACAACATTTATTTTTCAAATTGCCTTATATTCTTTGGCCCTCTATTTTGTAGAAATTTGGCAGTCTCATTTTTTTTAAAGTCCTTTCTTAGTTATGGTAGTTTTTAATGGAAAGACCAATTACTAAGAATTTATTTGGCTCAGAAAGATAAATGTATTTTTTATAATCATGTATTAACTATAATTTTTACTTAGTAATGAAAATAGTGTTCTCTATACATCTTTATAGAATTCAGAAATATTTGCCACTTGTTTCTTTGTCTCTAAATTTATTTTTCTATTTACCGATCAAAAGGTTTTTAACTAAAGTTATCAAGGATTCCATGCACTTCCAAGATAGGGGTAACATCAATCTAAAGACTCAATTATTTTCTGTCTTCACTGCTTACAGACAGGGAACACAATCTCTTCAGCCTGGACCTATGCAGAAGAATTTGGAGAAAATAAGCAGGTAAGAAAAAGTATCTTAGGAATATTGTGATATATTCAGTTTTAACAAAAGCCAGTTTTAAGTTATTCTTAGGATTTTAGAATTATAAGACCTTAAGACCTTGTGAAATATTTTGTTTATAATGGCTGTATTGGTTAGTCTCATTAAGCAAAATTTTTATTCTTTTTTTTTTTGTTTTTGGTGGTACTGAGTTTCCTGGAATCCCTTCTACCTCCGGGCTACACTCCCAGACCTATTTTATACTTTTTATTTGGAAACAGGGTCTCTTATGCCAGCGCGGCTGGCTTCGAACCTGCGCGATCCTCCTGTCTCTGCCTGTCTCCGCCTCCCCAGCGCGGGGATTACAAGAGTGTGCCACCACACCCGGCGTTTATTCTTATTTTTTAATGGTACCAGAGATTGAACCCAGCAAAGTTCTACCTCCATGCTACACTCCCAGCAATATTTTATTTTTTGTTTTGAAACAAGTCTCATTAGGTTGCTTCGGCTCTCCTCTAACATGTGATCCTCCCGTCTCAGCCTCCTAAGTTCTAGGATTACAGGTGTGCACTATCATCTCTGACTAAGCAGTTTTTTAAAAAGTTCGGCTTATTTTGTCTTTTTAAAACTTTGAACATGCTAATATGTACTGAACCACCAAGATGATAAAAAGTATTATAAATATATAACTGGGATGAGTTTATATTTAGATTATCCAATATTTGTCAAACTTACCTAAAAATTAGAGTAAATTTTTTATCTTACTAAAGTAAATTTCTTTTGGAACAGATTAAAATAATAACATTTTCTAAGATTCACTGTTTTAATTTTTCCCCTAGGTACTGAGAAAGATAAGCTTCAGTCAGATGTTAAAGGTAGTTTATGTTGAGTGAAGATTATTACTATCCAAACATTTTTAACACAATATTTATTCTCTAACTTAGTACTCCAAGACCTTTACCATCCATCCCAGCCTCTTCCCATTTTGACTCCCTACTAGCTTTCTCCAAGATTTTCTTTTCCCCATTTACTGCTAGAAGCTAAACTGTCTTCTTTATCATGCAGTAGTCCTTTCTTTTGTTCCATTCAAGTCCATGAATGTACTTGCTCCCCACACCCTTCCTAATAAGTAACCTAGTTTGACTGGTGCCTGTGCCACAAGTTGGGTCATGGCAGTGTGTATCTGTCAGGCTGCAATGACTTCTGGACCACCAAACTTCTTTTTACATGTAGAGACAAAGATAGTGTTCAGGTTTCTGGGAAGCAATGCATGTATTTGTTTATTGTCCTTGAGTCAAGTTATTTTCCCTTTTTATATTTCAATTTTCTCATTGTCAAAGGGGATAAGAATACTTTTAAAGCAGTTATAAGGATTGAATTGTACTGCCCTTTCATATAGTTGTTTAGGTATTTAGTGCTCAGTAAATATTAGCCACTTTTATTAATGCAACCTATACTTCAGATACAAAGAGAAACATATTTATTATACTTGGGACATAAAGCTTTTTTTAAATCAATCTTAAATCTTAGCCTAAAGTTCAAATATATTATATTGGTCTTAGAATTATATTCTTTAGAATTTCTTATCGTTTAAACTTTGAATTATGAGAACTGATTTTAACTGACAGAAATGAAACTCAAAAAGATTTACTCTGTTTTCTAAGGCTTTTATATCTCTTCACTTTTCAGCCTATTCTGAAGCCTAGCTTGCTAGTAAGTTTTCATCTCTAGGGCTGCTGTTATTCTCTTTCCAGGTGGTTTAGAAACTATAGCATTAAAAGAAGTTTGACATAATTCTGTCTTGGCACAAAGGTAGCAAACTGGAAAATCTAGATATTGTCTGCTTGGCTTCTTTAATTCATCGACAGGAAAGCAATTGGACTTAATTTCAGTGGAAATAAGCGTTTATTGTTTTGTGTTTGGCACTCCTATTTTTTGTTTATGTGTCTTGGCCTCTACAGGCATTTAAGTTTGTGATTGTGTTTTAGCACAGTTGAAAGCTGTTTTATTTTTTATGTTTTCCCATTATGTATTATCCCCATTAATGTTCTTCTCAAAATGGTTTACCAAGTTTTTTAGTGGAAAAAATATTTTTGGTACCAGGAGTTGAACTCTTGGTTATTCTACCTCTGGCCTACACCTCTAGACCTTTTGATTTTGAAACTGGGTCTTGCTAAGTTGCTAAGGGTTTCTCAACTGCTGTCATCCTCCTGTCTTAGTCTCCCATGTACCAGGATTATACCAAGTAACCAGGATTGTGCTAAGTGACATGCCTCTGCCACCATGCCTGGAAAAATAACTGATTTTAAAACTTTAAACAAGCCGGGCGTGGTGGCGCACGCTTGTAATCCCCGCGCTTGGGAGGCAGAGACAGGAGGATCGCGCAGGTTCGAAGCCAGCCGCGCGCGCTGGCTTAGGAGACCCTGTTTCCAAATAAAAATGTAAAAATAGGTCTGGGAGTGTAGCCCGAAGGTAGAAGGGCTTCCAGGAACCCCAGTACCACCTAAATAAATAAATAAATAAATAAATAAATAAATAAATAAATAAATAAGTTTAAACAAGTATGAGAGAATATGGTACTGTATACTCCCCTTATAAAATGACCATGCCTTTTAGCATATTAAATAATTATAATAGTAGTCTGTTTTTCTTTCAAACTTCTCTATTCCAAACTTCTTCCAAGATTAGTTTGCTCAGAGATTCTTGTTTAGAGATGCTTGTACTTGAATTGGATGGGATAGGGTTGGGAAATACTGCAAGTAACCAAAAGAAGCACCATTGTTTTATTTTTATGTTTTTATACATTTATTGAGGCATAATTGAAATACAATAAATTGTGTGCAATTAAAGTATACTTTTGATTTATTTATATACATCTGCAGTGACACCACAATCAAGAATACAAACATTTCTATTTCCATTAAAAGTTATCATACCCTTAGTAATCTCTTCTTTCTTCCATATTCTTTTCTAGGCATTCACCTAGTGTACATTTTATGTAATTTTGAACTCTAAAAAATCTTTAAAAAGTTAAAATATTTCGAAGATTAAAATCATTTTTAGATGATTTAGACAGCTCTAGTATCTTAAGGGTACAAATATCATAAACATTGTTTATGATTATTATTATATATTGATAAAGTTTTACTGTGAGAATCTAAAGCTCATACCATTATTTCAAAATTATTTGGGAAAATATATTGTATATTTGGTTTTAAAACAAAAGCAGATGATTTTTCCCCTAAGTTGATGGAGAACAATAACTGGAACTTTATAAGGAAAGGAGTTAAAAACAGGTAACTTTTTTATTCAGCCTTTTAATACAAAGATTAGTAGAGTCAGTCTTCTTTAAAATCATCTTAAGTATATTAGCTTCTCTCTGGGTCTAGTCTTAGAAAAACACATTGGTCCTTTCTTGCATTTTGTTGTAAGCCTGATTGGGGAAATTAAGTAGAGGGCCATTCTACCTCTGGACTTTCACCTCTAGCCCTTTCTCTATTTTTTGTTTTGAAACAGAGTCTTGCTAGTTTACTCAAAGTCTCACTGAATTTCTGAAGCTGATCTTGAACCTATGATCTTCCCATCTCAGCCTCCTAAGTACTGGCATGTGCCACCATACCTGGCTTAAGAATACCTTTTCTAAAAAACTTTGATTATAAGAGGGAAGGTAAAGTTAAAATGTATGTTTTCTAGTCAAAAGTATATGTAAATTTTTCTGATTAATAATTTAAAAATATTTCATAGATTATGAGATGCTAAATAGTCATCAGATTTCAGAAATACATTCTCTGTTTTATAGCTAGCTCTCTTGGTTTTTGCACTAGGATGGAAATTTAAACAGTAAAGATTCCATTGTTGAAGATGTGTATCTCTGTACTTAATAAAACCATATGTCACATTCTGGAAATGAAAAATATAATTTTTTATAGGCAAAATCTAAATATTTCAATGAAAGTTATTGTTATTGAATATTAGAAATTGAGATGATAAAATGGTGAAATAAATTTAAAATTATTTCAATAAAGAGTCAACATAGATGTAAAAAATGCTTAAAATAGGTATTATAGGCCTAGGAATTGTGTTTCATAGATGAAAGATCAGGTGTCTATTCTGCATGCATGTTGGTTGGAGTGTAAAATAGATTAGTCATATGGAGAAAGTTTGATAGTTCTTCAAAAAGGTGGATGTAGAGTTACTAATGCATTTCAGCAATTTCAAGCCTAGATATTTACTTAAGAGAATCAGAAATATATAATCTACACAGAAATTTGTACACATTTTAGCATCATTATTTATAATAGTCCAAAGGTAAAAACTGCTTACATATCTGTCACCTGAAGGATGAATAAATAGAAATTAATTTTATCTGCACAATGAAATATTAAGACATAAAAGAGAATTGATAAATACGTTATGAATCAATCTTCAAAACATTTTGCTAAGAAGCTAATTTCAAAGACAGAAATTATAGTCCCATATGTATTTATTTGAAAAGTCCATTATATACATATAATGAGAATGCCAATACCAATCTCAATATCCTTTATGGGGAAGGGAGGGAGGAGTAGTGAGGAGGAAGCCTGGAGAAAGCTTAGGAATGCTGTGTGCATGTATGTCACTCTTACTACGAAATATATTATGTTGTGAGACAATAATATACCGTAAAAGTATTAACATATCTTTTAAATACAAAAAAAATATAATCCATAATAAGCAAGTTTAATAAATTATTGTTTGCTGAGGTGGAGGAGGGAGAAGATGAGAAATGACTGTTAATGGAACTGAGCTTCTGTTTAGAATGTTGAAGTAATTCGGTAAGAATGGTATTAGTTATACAACTTTGTGAGTGTACCAATAGCCACTGAATCGAACACTTACAGTACAACAAAAAGAAAGGTGGATGTGCTGATGTGGTGAAATAATTTGCATAACTAAAAGGGAGAAGACAGAAACCAATTATGAGGAATATACTTTTTAATAGTGAATAAGTAGAGTGGTCAGAAATACAAAAAAAAAAAAACAGCCAAAAAGATACTTTGAATTCATGTGAAAATCTCTATTAAGCCTTTCCCCCATCTTTATTTAAGACAGAAAAGCAGCAATAGTGCAGTTTGAGTTGGGCATAGTGGTGCTTGCCTGAAATTCTAGTAGTTGGAGGCTGAGACAGGAGGATCGCAGTTCCAAGCCAGCCTCAGCAACTTAGGCCCTTAGCATCATATGATACCCTGTTTCAAAATGAAAAATAAAACTGTAAGATAGAAATGGATATAAAATCAGAAATTCAATAAATTATTATATCCATTATCTTCACGAGAAACTTGTTGGTTCTACTCATTACTAGACAGTCTCTGTTTTGAACAAAGAAATATATTAAACCTAAAATGATAATAGCCACGTAAACAGATACATGGCCTATGCACTGCCCATTTTTATACTTGCTCTTATTTCACATGTGGCTCTTTTCCTACTCATACTTCATCTGAAAAGTTTTGAATAGAATTGGAACTTATGGTTGAGCCTATATACTATTCTTTAGATAAAGTTCTTCTTTGAAAATATTTTATTCAGAACATCAATATGAAATTATGTATAATTTGATAAAAAATAAATTTATAGTAGCTCATTATATTAGCAGTTACTTTCATTCCTTTCCTTCAAGTAAAATATTACAAAAACATTAGTGAGAAAGAAATTCAGAGCTTCGTGGGTTAAAATGGGAACTGTTGGAAGTTGGTAGGTGCAAGTCAAATTCTGGCAACTTTGAGCGGTACCAACTTTACTTCTATCTTCCTGCCCATAATAACCTCTTGACACACTTTACTTCAAAATCCTTGTTAAGATTGCTAAAGTAGAAAAGCTTGATCCAATGGATATAATACTTCCCTAGAAATAGGAAGTCTTATTTTTAACTTGTTTGTTCTCCATTTAGCTGTAGGAGTATGGGTTAGTCACTTTTTTTGTACCTTTCATTGATATGAAAGAGGTCATTTGAATTATATACTTTTAAGGGCTCAATCTTTCTTAGTTTGTGCTTTTGCATTAGAGAATTTGATTAATCAAAAATGCTATATCAAAAATAAAACGATAAAGCCAATAAAAAGGAGCAGAGTACTTAAACAGATACTTTGTTAAAGATGTTATATAGTGGTGACCACATTATTAGTTATAAGAAATTAAAATTAAAAGTACAATAAGTTGCATTTTTACATGTTGGAATAGGTGTGGTCAAAATGTTGTCAATCTTAAATATGGGTGAAGACGTTTCTTACATTTTACTATTTTGAATATAAAATGATCATAGTGGAGAATTTTGAAATCATTATCTAAACTACGACAGAGTAGTTCCATTCCCTTTTCCCCAAAGAAATAAAAATAAATAAATTGTGGTATGTTTATACAGTGAAATAACATCCAACTATAAAAAGGGAGCAAACTGCTGAAATACATGACATGACATGAATCTCAAATTAATATTGAAAGAAACTAGATATAAAAAATATTTTAAAATAACAAATGAAGTCCCAAAACAGGTAAAATCAGACTATGGTGATAGAAATCAGAAAGTGGTTATTCCTAACAGAAGGGCAGTTGACTGAAAAGGGACATTAAGTAACTTATGAATTGGTGGATATGTTTTATTTATTGTTTTGAGTGTGGATTACATAGATTTATATGCTTATCACAACTCATTGAAATGAACATGTATGGTGTATATTATCATGTAAAAATTGACCCTCCATTTTAAATGTTAATACGGTTGAATAACACAAAAGTATAAACCTTAAATTCTGAAGTTGGCTGTTTTATCATTAAGAAGGGAAGAAGGAGCTGAGTGCATTGGCACATCTGTAATCTTGAGAGGCTTAGAGAGGATGAGCACAGGTTCAAGACCAGCCTTAGCAACTGAGGAAGACCCTGTTTCAAAATAAAAATAAAGGGTTGAGGGTATAGCTCAGAGGTAGAATGTCACTTGGGTTTAATCCCCAGTACTGAAAGAAAGAAACAAACAAATAAAGGGGAAGGCCTCTAAGCTCTCAGCCAAGAGCTGCAGCCAATATTGACCTTGGTCAGCTAAAAGTTAGCTGTTAGTCCAGCTAAACATGGAATGTTAAAGGTGATAAGAGAACCCATTATTGATTACCCAGTACACACAAGATATGTAGTCTAGGGCCTCCATACTCTAAAGACAAGTTTACATAATAGATACCTTCTATCAGATAGAGAGAGATTAAAAAAAAAAAAAAAAGCTAAAACAACCCAAGGATGCAGGAGTGGGGGCATGGTACAGGCTTTCCTCAAAGAGGACCTATACCATGTAACCCCGGACTTTGTTAGCCAAATAACACATCTTGGTCATAACAAAGGCTTGTACCTGGAGATAATGGGTGGGCCTGCGCCTGTATTCGGTCAGGGTGAGGTAAAAAGACTTATTGGTTAAGCAAGATGGGAGATAATGAATCCTTATTAAAACTGTTCTGTTTTAAAAAACTTCAGTGTCTCACTTTCAAGGCGCACTTCACTGTGTCCCCTCTCTCTGATGCAGTGCTTTATAGTTCTGTCCCTTCTTTCTACTTTTGTGATTATAAAATTGGCTTCAGCCAGGCGTGGTGGCGCACGCTTGCAATCCCAGTGCTTGGGAGGCGGAGACAGGAGGATCACGCAGGTTCGAAGCTAGCCGCGCTAGCTTAAGAGACCCTGTTTCCAAAAAAATAAAATAGGTCTGGGAGTGTAGCCCGGAGGTAGAAGGGCTTCCAGGAACCCCAGTACCACCAAAAATAAATAAATAAATAAAATAAAATAAAATTGGCTTCATCTTGGAAAAAAAAAAAAGGATCCCAGTTTTAGAGAGCAACAGTGGGATGTTCATTAGAAGGAAAATTAAGGTGTAGGCAAGTAAGTATATGCAAGGAGTATATGCCAGGAATTTAAACTCATTATTAAATGTTAATGAGAATCTCTGCTTTCAATTTCCAGTAGTATATAAACTATTTATTAGATATAATGAAAACATGATTCTATTTCTAGACTGATCTCACTATTTTCAAGGTGGATTTTATTTATTATCTTGACCAATATGTATTTTATTTTCTAATTTCTCAAATTTAGTTTATTTTCTTTTAAAATATAGTAATATAACATATGATTAGGGTTTATTTAAGTTCAAAGTTTAATAAAGGTTTGTAGTAGGAAATTGTCAGAAATACAGATATGCTAATAAGCATTATGCTAGTAGCCAACCATTTATACAGCTTCTTTTGAAGTCTTCCCCTGAAAGTGTCTTCTGTATCCACAATTTCATGAACAGGTTGTATTACTTCTTGAATGAATGTAAACTCAAAGTAAAAATTTTCTCTTTAAAAATTACATTTCTCTATCTGTGGAAGTCTGCCCTTCTAAATCATATTGTAGATGAGCACATTGGTAAAATTTAAGAGCTAAGTATATTAGAGGTATGTGGTTAGTAAGGCCTTGGCTGTATTTGCATTAATAATCTCCAGGAGGCAAGAATCAGAACTTTTTAAAGATTGAGTAACAGAGCTGGGCGTGGTGGTATAGCATGGAGGTAGAATGCCCCTGGTTCAATCCCCAGTACTACAAAATAATTTGAGTAGATATAAGAGCATTAATGTTTCAGTTTATACTTAATACTTTATAGGGAAATGAATTATTTAAAAAGGAAGAAAATGTTAAATCTGGAGTCGTTCTACTTAGAATATTAAAAAAGCAAAATATTGTGCCAGGCATGGTGGCGCATGCTTGTAATCCCCATGCTTGGGAGGTGGAGACAGGAGGATTGCTCAGGTTCGAAGCTAGCCGCGCTGGCTTAAGAGACCCTGTTTCAAAATATAAAATAGGTCTGGGAGTGTAGCCCGGAGGTAGAAGAGCTTCCGGGAACCCCAGTACCACCACCAAAAAAAAAAAGCAAAATATTATCAAAATAATTTCTCATCCATTTTCAAAATACTGAAAATATTTTGAATGGATATTTTAAATGTATAAATATTTTCCTCAAACTGCTTTATTGAGCTTAGGTACCATTCATAAATATGAATGAGCTAGGTATGGTGGCACACATTTGTAATCCCAGCACTTGGGAGGCTGAGACAGGAGGATTGCAGGTTTGAAGCCAGCCTTGACAATTTAGTAAGACCCTCCTCAACTTAGTGAGACCCTGTTTCCAAATAAGAAATAAAATTGGACTGGGAGTATAGCTCAGAGTTAGAAGGTCCCTTGTTTCCGTCCCCAATGCCACAAAAAGTAAAGTTATGAAATTATTGTGATTTGAGTTTTACAGTACTGGAAATTAATCCTATATTTAACTGATTTTTATTTTCTCTATTATTAGGTCCTTTCTGATGTTGCTTGAGCTTATTCTCCTGCTGTTGATCTCTTCCTGTTGGCTAAACATTAAGTCCCATGAGAACATTAAGTCAATGCTATAGGCCTCGTTTGTAGTACTAGGAAAATACTATAGGAACAAAGACTTTACATTTTAGATTACATGATGCCTTTTCTTCCATTTTTAGAAATACCATACTTTTTTATAAACATTTTATATTCATTGTCACACCTTTGGCTTACTCTAAAGAACATAGTTGAGTTTTTGGAAAGTACATAATTTATAAATTTGGTCATTAATATACACACAAATAATTATTAGAATTAAGCAGGAAATTATTGGTGTTTAACATGAATATTTATTGTGGAACAGTGATATCTCAAATATTACTGTTCCAGATATAATTGTTTCAACAATTTGGTTTACATTTTGGATATTTTTCTATATTAAGTTGATAATGATTTCTCAAAGTTTATTTTATAAAGATGGTTCTGTGGTACCAGTAGGACTCTAATGTTAAATTGGTGTGTTATGTTACATAATTGTTTATATTAGCATTTAAATAATGAAATATTAGGCAATTAGTTTCTATTAAATGTTTCTGAAATCCAGGGGTAAATGTTTCTGTTGGTTTTATGACTAATACATTCCCCACCAAAAAAAGGGAAAAAAAAGCATCTATGAATTCATTGTTTTTTATCTTTTCTTTATGAACTGCCCCTTAGTATCAGAACCAAATTTAAAAGAATCTTCTTTGTAGAGAAATCAGAGGTTCTCTTTTTTTGTTTTGGAAATAAAAAAGAAAAAGAAAAGCTCTTTAGGAGTACTGCCTAGTAAGATCTCTGAAGCAGTGGTCAGTGATGCCAACATTCATACTGACTTGATAAATTTATTAGTACTTGCATTAAAGAGAATGTGAAATAATCTTTACCACCAATATAGTATCATCAGGATTTTGAATGCTAGAACATTATGTTAAAGTGTGATTATAGTGTTAATGTGTTCTCTCTTTGAATTAAATTCGTGTCCATAAAGATGTGCAGCATAATTGTTCATGTATTTATTTACAGACTACAATTTACGTCGCAGCTCAGTAAATAGTCTTTCCCCTGTTAGTGCTACCCTCTCTTCTGGGACTCCCAGCGTGCTTCCTTATACTTCGAGGCCTTATTCTTATCCAAGTTATCCCTTGTCACCAACAATATCACTTGCTAATGGCAGCCATATTGGACAACGACTATATATCTCCAATCAGGCCTCATTCTTCTGAAGAAAATCTGTAAACATTAGTATGAAGAATTCTTTGTGTAAAGCATGCAAATTAAAATATTGTTTTATTTTAGAATCGGGTTTGCACATTTGGCTTTAAAATAATATATTTATTCCAACATACTAAATATCAGCTTTAATTCACAGTAACATATGATTCATAAAAATGCAGTTTAAAAAGTTATTCAGTGTTTTAACAAATGCTATTATTCTTTTTAAACTTTTAAAATTTTAATTTCTGAGAAGGTAATAGACCTTAGAATATTACTGTTACTTTTTTTGTATAACTGCAGTATAGCATTTCACACAAACTACTTGAAGACAATGGTTATACTAGATTTAATTACCAAGGATCAAAATCTGTATTGGAGATTGAAATAGTTACATAAGTAGAAGCAGCTAACTATTATGTAGAAATAAATGATGAGGCAAAAAGATTAAGATGCAGATTTTGTGCAGTACTAAAGAAAAAGCAATCTTATATTGTGGTCCTTGAAAACAACTATAAATATTTTAGTTAATAATTGTTTGTTATAAAAATTATAATTTTACTGTTAATATATTTAAAGTTTTTATAGTTATGCTTTATTTGTGTTTTTGATATTCATTGTACTGTTTAAGAAGTGTTATGGTTTTTAATGTTGAAATCATGTGTTATTTAATTTTTGTACTTGAATTCAAACTTTGACATTAAATTTGTGATACTTTTAATATGTGTATGTTATTTTTATTTGAATGCACACACAAAATATAGCTTTCATGATCATTTTGACCATTGAGAACAGTTTTTCTTATTAGGTATATGGTCATAGGGTCATTTGGTTAGTGTCTTTATTAGACTATCTCATTTTTGGTATCTCATGAAGTTCTTGTATTTATTTACAGACCATAATTTCCATCACAGCTCAGTAAATGGTCTTTCCCCTGTTAGTGCAACCCTCTCTTCTGGGGTTCTCAGCATGCTACCAGGACCCAGCGCATTCTTATCCATGTTATCCCTTGTTAACAACATCACTTGCTAAAGAACATAGTTGAGTTTGGGGAAAGTGCAGGATATTGCAAAGAGAAAATTGTTAGTTTTGTAAAACAATAAAACCATTTTCAGAGGCCAATAGAAATATTTTGTTGATAGACCTACTGAAGTTTTCCCCTTTTACTTACGATTAATGAATTTAGGTTATTTGACTATTAATTGGTTAATAGTATGACATTGGTAATAATTTATAATGATAGTTTTTATAATTGATATCAAAGACAAAAGTTAGATATCAAACATTAACCTTTGTTGATGAATTCACTGTGCAATCACTATACAGACAAGACATGCATACATAGAAATTGAAATGGTTGTAAATAATTTTTCTACTAATTGAGTTTCTAGCAGAAGTTATAAGAAGAAAAACTAATGGTGCTTTTTGTTTGCTTCTTAATTTTTGTGTTTTTGGAGATTAAACTCAAGGGCATTCTACCCCTGAGCTATACCCTCCAGCCTGATTTTCTTTTTCTTTTCTTTTTTTTCTTTTTTTTTTTTTTTTTTTTTTTTTTGTGTGTGTGTGTGTGTGTGTGTGTGTGTGTGAAACAGAGCCTTGCTAAGTTCTGAAGCTGGCATCAAACCTATGATACTCCTGTCTCAGCTTCCCAAGTATTGGTATTACAGGCATGGATCACTATACCCAGCTTGTTTTTAATTCTCTAAAGGAGTTTCATTCCATATAAATCATGAGTACTTACCTTTCAAGGCTACTTTAATTTTTAATTTGAATGAGAATGAATACTTAACCGCAGTTTTTCCCCTGACAGAACTATGTGCAAATTGCATAGCATGACCATGTATATGGTGCATATTATTCAGCAAACATACAGTGAATTTTGTTAGCTAGTTTCTTGATATCTCTAGGATATACAGGTGACTCAGACTCTAAACCAGAAGAACAAAAATATGCTTTGTTTTTTGTAGAAATGTTTGAAATACCCAACTTATAATAATTAGAAGTTTTCACATGACTTTTTCACTTTGGAAAAAAATCCCAAACAGTTGAGAAAACTTGCCAACCACGTATATGATTAAAGCTCCATGGTAATACAGGGAAATGGATCAAAGCCTTGGGCCTTGGGCCTTGTGCATGCCAGGGACATGCTCTGCTACTGAGCAGCAACCACAGCCCCTGAATTGGAGGGTTCTAAATCTCTGAGTCATAATTTCACCTTTGTAACATGGTGATTAATTCCTTATTCTGTTTAAACACTTGGAAAGTAGATAGATGGTAGATCTAGGTAGATAGTAGAATGGTAGCTGATATTGGGTATATTTAGATGAAGAATGTAGTTCTCATTTTGTTGCAGTTTTATTGCTCCCATTAATGAGAAATATAGAAATACAGAAATCAGTACATCTCTGTAAAACACTGAGGTTAAGCAGTAAAGGTTTATGGTTTTAATAATACATGACCAAATTAAAGTCCAGTAGTGAAATTTGTGACACTCCAAAGCTACTGCTCCTGGCATGGTTTGGCTGTAAATGTAAGGACCAACATTCAGACTTTTAGAGAAGTTTGCCAAGGGAGCCACTTTTTATCTTTGCTTGAATCCAAACACTGACAGGCTCTGGTTTGTGGGTCTCTCAACTGTGTATCAATCAGCCTCAAAATCTAAGGTACCACCTAGAGACACTAGGTGGCGCTCCTGGACTTCCCTGCCAAGGCCCCGGAGAGAAGGCAGTGCCCTACTTAGATACTTCACACACAAGACAAATACAGCCGCAGAAGGTGAACAGTCGTATGTTCTTCCTCATATGCAAAAGCTTGGGAGAAATTGGGACATGAGAGCTACTCTAGATAGAGGAAAAACAGTGTAGTGAAGGAGAGGACTTTACAGAGATGGGAGTTGGAAGAAGGCAGGAAGAGGGAAACCCATCAATGGACATCATGTATACACACAAACTTGGCAAAGCCAATCACTGCTGAGCACGGCAGGTAAGGGAGAGGGAGGGGGTGAGAACTGGGGGAAGACTCTAGGAGTGTTGTGTGCCTCTATGCCTTTGTCACCCTGAACTGCATCAAGATGCATGATTTCTCTGCACCAATAAAAAGTAGTTTTAGAAGGAAACACTTCCATTGATGTTTTGTACATATGTGAGAATGCCAATACCAAAATCATGTATCTGGAAGGGGAGGAGTGGGAAGGGAGCCAGGGAAAGCTCACCAAGTGCCCTGTGGTTGTGTCACCATCCCTGTGGACTGCATTATGACCTGAGACTACAATGCATCAATCAAAGTATTAAAATGTAAAAAATAAGAAAGCTCTCAAGGCACCATGTGGCTGACCTGTAATCCTAGAACATGGGAGGCTAAGATGGCATCTTGGGTCCTGTCTCAAAAAATACAAAGAGCTGGGGAAATAGCTTAGTAGTAGAGAGCCACTGGATGCAGTCCTCATACACACACACACACACACACACACACACACACACACACACACACACACGAGAAGTATCTTCCTCAGGAAAGCTTGGGAGGTCTCCAGAATAGCTGGGGTGAATGACAAGTTCTTTCTGTATGAAGTCAGATAACAAGTGTGGAAGAGGTAGCTGATTGTTAGTAGTACGCCTTTGTTTCCAAATTCAAAGAAACAGAAACAGAACACATTTAAAGGGACAAAATAAAATGCTCGGAAATGAACCTTCAAAGACAGGGAAATATGAATTATTGGGCAATTTAAAATTACCACTATAAGGATACTCAATGAATTAAAAGTGAGAATAGCAAAATTAAATCAGAAAACTGAACAGAATGAAAAATCAAATTATGAGGAGGAACAAAACAAATTTTGGAACAAAAATTATCTCAATTGAAAAATTCAGTAAAGGTGTCAATAGCCTTTACCAAATTCATAAAGCCGAACGTGTAACAATACTATCAAACTTGACCACCAAGAAGAAAGCAGGACTTTAAAGATACGACTTTTGGGTGGGGGGAGAATGGGGAGTAGGGAGGTTGCTGGGGATTAAACTCATTCTGTTTTTGAGTTGTGTCCCCAGGCCTTTTTATTTTAATTTTTTTTTGAAACAGGGTCTTGCTTAGTTGATGAGGCTGCCCATGAACCTCCAATCCTCCTTTCTGAGCCTCCTGAATACTGGGATTATAGGCAAGTGCTACAATGACAGGCTAAGACAAGACTTTTGAAAACAGATATGTTTTGTCCAGCTTCACAGAAAACTTTATGGTGCTTATATTACCCAGTATGTCCAATGGGTAGATGATAAATAAGATTTTAAAAAATGCTTATATAAACTAAGCCTCTCTCCATATTGAAACTAGTCATGATTTTCATATCACAATGCTGAAAATTCCAGACTAAGCAATAGGAGTAATTTTCTGAAAGGACAGGAGCAGTCACTTCTCACAATTAGCTTTGTTTCTTCTTTATTTGCTCCCATATTGTAAAGATTGGAAAACTAAAAGCAGTGTTTTCCAGATCCCTTTAAATCTGTTATAGATTTGATTTAGGTTCTGCAAATGAGATGTGCTCACATGCGCTTTGAAGTTTGGAGTTGGAGTAGGGACCATATTCCTGTGCTGGACTTGCTGGCGAGACCAGTTAGGTAGATGTGTGTTACTTCAGAGCTAGAGGCCATTTTCTAGTGGCTTGCCACCAGCTTTGGGTGTGAGACATGACTGACAGTGTTGGGAAGCTCATCCCTTACTCTCTTGGATATAGGGCAGCCTTTTTTTTTTCTTTTTTTCTTTTTTATTGGTGCATTGTAATCATATATCACATTGGAATACAAGACTTGAGAGGATATACAAGCACACATCATCCAGTTAGCCCTCATCCAGCCCCCATCCCATTCCCTCCCCCTCCCTCCATCCCATGCTTGTTTGGTGATTAACTTGGATACATTTGTTTATGTACCTCCTGCGTTTTAAAGAGGCTCCATCCTCCTCTATTCCATACCCTCTGATTGGTCATCTTAATTGCTTCACTATAGGGCCCTTTCTATAGCTCGACCTCTTCCTGTTGCCCCTTTCCTCCTAGTTATTGCTGATTAGGGGAAGCATCTGGTTTTTATTTTCTGCGATATTTGTGCATGCTGCGTTGCAAGTACCGATCCCACTCTTGACGGCCCCAGTAGTGGGCTGGCTACCCGGTGGACTGATCCAGACCTCGCTGGCTCAAGCATCGGCTTTGCCTCACGGGAGGCCCCGATTCTGGTCTCGCTAGCCCAGACACCAGCCTAACCCCTCAGCTGGCTCGGATCCCAGCCTCGCTGGCCTCAGCACCGGCCTAGCTTCAAGGCAGGCTCTGATACCAGCCTCTGCGGTAGGGCAGCCTTTTTTAGTTGGTCGTGCTCACCCCTTGCTGTGTATCTGAAATGTTAATCTTTTAATATTTTTGGAGTAGTAATCTGAAAGACTGAAACCTGCGTGGGTCTATGTAAGTGAAATGTCAGGCATATTGGGAAAAATCCTTAAAAGTTTAGAAAATAAATACCATTAGATCCTTACCTTGCATGATTCACCCAAACAAAATAAACATCATTAGATCCTTATTTTGCATGATTCAAACAAAAAACCTAGGTGGATTAATACATAAAATGTTAAAGACTGAGTACATAAACATGAGTGCTCTGAGTCGGAGAATAATCTTGGACAAAAAATGAACCTTGTAGCCGGGCGTGGTGGCGCACGCTTGTAATCCCCACACTTGGGAGGCAGAGACAGGAGGATCGCGCAGGTTCGAAGCCAGCCGCGTGCGCTGGCTTAGGAGACCCTGTTTCCAAATAAAAATGTAAAAATAGGTCTGGGAGTGTAGCCCGGAGGTAGAAGGGCTTCCAGGAACCCCAGTACCACCAAAAAAGAAAAAAAAAATGAACCTTGAATTGGCAAAGGACTACGGGAAACAGCCATAAACTAGCCTGCCATCCGAAACATCTCCTTACTTGGTCCCACCCTGAAACTCCTAAGTGTATACAGTGAGCGAATTCATGTCTGTTCCGAGGGCTGACGACAAAGAGGAAATCTCTTTTGGTTTAAAGTACATGAGGAGGAAAAAAACAATGAATATATCCTTCTCACCTAGATTTGCCAAAATGTATCAAAACAATGCACTCTGGTGGCCACTTCCCCGAAACTGCTTTCTCTCCAAAACTTTAGGTGGAGATGAGACCAGTCTCCCTCCCCCAGCAACAATAAATGACTTTTTAAAGTATTTCTATAACAGCTTATGAAATTACCTAAGTATTCCTGTAGGGGGAGACTTCCTCTACTATAGCGGAAGCATTCTTTGGTATATTACACCATGCATATCAGCAATTTGCCTTAATAAGAACTGAGCTCTTTAAAAACAAAAGTTACAATATGGATGTGTTTAATTCCTCTTCTGAGGGAAGATTTTTTTTTAATAAAATGGACTCTGAAAGAATATTTGTCATCTTTGGCAACCCCTAGTTGGCCTATTAATTGTACACACAACGTGTGTGTGTGTGTGTGTGTGTGTGTGTGTGTGTGTGTGTGTGTGACTTAGGATGGAGCCTAGGGACTTTTTACCTCCGAGCTAGTCTCTCCCCACACTCACTTTTAAAAAAATTGAAACAGAGGCTCTATAAGTTGCTAAGGTGTGTCTTGGATCTACTACCCTCCTGACTCAGCTTCCCAAGTACTCAAGTACTGGGATTACAGGCATGCTCCACCATGCCTGGCTAACAGTTTTTGTTAGCTCTCAGTATGATTTGTTGGTGTATCTGTAGAGCCAGAAAGAACTACTAGAATAACAGGTAATGGCTACAGAAATAGGTGAGCTATTCAGAAAAGAATAGAATGGGGGTTGCCTGTTCCTTCAGGAATTCCATCAGTCCAAATTTGCAAACTGCATTCCACAAGTGAGGCACTTTTTTTTTTTTTTTTTTTTTTTTGGTGGTGGTACTGGGGTTCCTGGAAGCCCTTCTACCTCCAGGCTACACTCCCAGACCTATTTTATATTTTTGAAACAGGGTCTCTTACACCAGCGCGGCTGGCTTCGAACCTGCGCGATCCTCCTGTATCTGCCTCCCAAGCGCGGGGATTACAAGAGTGCGCCACCACGCCCGGCAGTGAGGCACCTTTCCATGCTGGGTGCTGGGGATAGAAGAAGAGAGTGCATGAAGTTTTTGACTTTGAACTCCAAGTGAAAAAAAATTAATGTTCCACCATAAAACATTTAAAAAGTTTCAATCGAAATTTAAAGCATTTATTTTTCAGAAAGATAAGTGGAAGACAGTTTTGTCTTCTCATGTTACCTTTGAGACTAGAGAGGGCACTTTTACTCTCTTCCTGACATTTGCTCTCAACTGCCTCAACTGCCTGGTGGCCACATCTAGAGGCCTTTGCCTCTGGATTTCTGTTAAATGTCATGAAGCACAGGGCTTTGCATATGTCCACAAGGTGGGCCAGGCGTGGTGGCGCACACTTGTAATCCCATCGCTTGGGAGGCTGAGACAGGAGGATCATATAACAAGTTTGAAGCCAGCCTCAGCTACTGAGTGAAGCTCTCAGCAACTTGGTGAGACCCTGTCTCCAAATAAAGTATAAAATAGGTCTGGGAGTATAGCCTAGAGGTAGAAAAGCCCCTGGGCTCCACCCCCAGTACCTCAAAAAAAATTTTACAAGGTGATCTCACATTTACTATGTTCATACCCTCTAATAATAGCAGTTTAGTAAAGCTGAGCTTTAGTGAAATCATGTGAAATGATAAAGGTTCTCGTCTTTCTCTCCACACTTAAATGTGTTACCAAAGGTTTTATGTTTTCATTATTATTTTTACTGGGGATTGGACCCAGTGGCATTCTACTTCTGAGCTACACCTCAAGCCCTTTTTAGTTCAGATTTTTTTTTTAAACAGGGTCTCACTAAGTTGCTGAGGCTGGCCTCCAACCAGCAATCCTGGCAATCCTCCTGGCTCAGCCTCCCAAATACTGGGATTACAGGTGTGTATCACCATGCCTGGCATTATCATTATTATTATTATTATTATTATTATTATTATTATTTAGATCTTTCTCATTGTAGGACCTTCTAGATGTCTCATTAGTGCCTGAAATTCAATATATCGATAGCCCAGTTAACCTGAGTTTTCTTTTAAGCTAGCAATTCCCAGCCTTTTATATCAGCATGCCCTCCATTTTTCGGGCCATTATGGGTCTATATCCTGATTTTCTTACTCTCATCAGTCACACAGCAACTTGTAAAGCCCCCCATTTTACTTCCAAATACTTCCCTCTTTATTTCCATTTTCTTTTCCTCTTTATTACCATTCTCTTTATTTCTACTCCACCGGCTGCTAATACTCCCTAGAGCTTGAACTAAGATATAATTAACAATCATAAAAATACACATTCAGGTAAGTAGAATAAAGAAAAAGGGACAAAGAGAAGTAAGTGAAGGGCCATGCTCTGCATGGCGGGGGCAACATTGCAAAAGTTAATTGAATAAGGCAGGGCTGAGATCTCGAGACAAACAAGGCCAGAAGGCACAGCCATTTCAGCACAAGGACAGAGGATGCCAAAGGGCCATTGGTGCCCGTGGTTCCTGTGGGTCCCTTCCCTCCCCTAGGTGTGGGTCCAGGGGTACTCCTTAGTAAATGTTTCCAACACTGAACTCCACCTGGTATTGTGAGTCTGCTGTCCAGAGAATCCTAGCTGTGACTGTTGGTGGCAAAAGTCTGCAGAGAATGCACATGTAAAGGTGGCAATTCAGAGCTGGATCACTGTGTGCCACTGGCCCCTAAGTCCGCATCTCTGGGAGCAGTGCAGGAGCTTCGGGGACCTGCAGCTCCTTCATGTGCAGTGCAGATAGATCCTGGGACCTGCAGGGTTGTAGTCATTCAAACTTACAGAAGCTATGAGTCTGGATGATATGTAAATGGAAAGCAGTGCGCTTGGTTGGTGTAGTGTATCAGGTGTTTGAAATGTAGAGAGATGTGCAGGGTTCTTGGTTTCAATCCCCTAATCATAAAAAAGGAAAAGGAGAGGGAAATAGTAACTTTAAGAAAAATGATACTTGATGATGGTAGGTAGGTTGATGGATGCTCTAAAAATGATAATTAAAGGCTGAGAGCATTTGATAGGCATTAAAGACCAAGTGTGAAAACTGGATGGCATAGGTACCTTACAAAAAGGTCCTCATCTTCTGAAGCAGGAAATCAGATAAATCTGTGGGCATTCTCAGCACTTAGTCATCAGAGTAGCTCAGCTTAGAAAGGTACACTTATACCCAGGAGCTGGTAGTGTGGCCAGTGAGGACCTTTGTTTGATACCTCGAACCATAAACGAACCAAAACAAAAAAACTCCCATCCACCAGGGTGACTGTACAAAGTTTTAGAGTGGAGGCTTAGAAAGATTGAGACTCTGATACAGAAACTGATGGCATCTCAGAGGAATTAGTAACCAGCCTTTCCAGGCAGGGGGGCACACCCACCTGTTACCCCATTAATTGGGAGGCTGAGAAAGGAAGCTCAAGGTTCAAGGCAAGTCTCAGCAACTTAGGGAGATCCTCAGAAATTTAGCAAGACCCTGTTTCAAAATAAAAAAATAAAAAAGGTCTGGGAGTGTAGCTTGAAGGTAGAAGGCCCCTGGGTTCAATCTCTAGTACCAATAAATTAAATGAGAATAAAAAGAACTGGGAATGAAGATCAGAAGTAGAAGCTCTTGGGTTCATTTCCCAGCACCAAACCAAACCAAACACAAAGCCAGGCCTTTCCCTTGGCTGGAAACAAAACACACCCCTCTCCCGAAAGACAGCATGACCCTCATTCCCCTAAAGACCTTTCCCCACCTCCTGTCCTGGTCTTGATGCCCAGAGCTGGATTAAGTCTCCATGTCACCTGCCTGGGGAGGGCTGGAAGGCTTGGCATGTCCTAGTAGGAGTTGAGAGAGGATGAGTGCACCGGATCCTTGTTTTGTCCTTGAAGCAAAGAAGGACAGTAAAACGCCATGTCCTTGAAGTGCCCCCTTCTGGTCCTGATAGCATAGCCAAGCTAACGAGCAATGAGAATGAGTCTGGGCAAAATATTCAGATAAACATGGTCTCAAAGGACACTGACATTTTCTCATGTATGCTGGGAATTAGGGAAAGTTGGTGCTATCTGTAGGAAGGAGCTTTCTTGCTTGCAGTCCACGTTCCTTGTTCCTTGAGCTGCTAGTCGTGAAATGGCACAAAGCAAGCTAAGCTAGTGATGTTACTATCCAGTAACCCAACTTATAACCCACCGCCTCCCTGTAGTAACAGGTGCAGAACCATGGAGAAAAGAGGCCTCACCCCGTGGGCCATCACCAGGCAGCGTCATGAGGAGCAGAGGTGCTATGTTCTGGTGAAGTACCTGCGAAATGGAGGTACACCTGTAGTGCCTGTCCCCTCTGGACTTCCTGGCAAAGCACCTGTCCAGCCTGCTGCCACTGGATCCTCCCCCAGAAGTACTTTTCAATAGGCTTTATGTCTCACATCCCATCTCTGGGGTTGTGTTTGTTCTCATGGCAACCTATCCCACTGTCCTAGCACAACTGGGCTGTGGACAGAGCAGTTTTAAAGGTGCTTGATTGAGGAGACTATCATAACTGACTAGGATTGAGTAGATTAATTTGTGAGTACTCTTCAATGATACAAGATTTAACACCTGTTAAGGATCCCAGAGACAGGATTCACCATGAGAATGGCCCCTAGGAGAGAACAGTGAGGCTGAAGGGATTCAGATAATTCTTCATATATGAAGATATTGACACCAATTTCAATGTTGTATGTAGGAAGATGGAGGGAGCAGGGTAGGATGTGGAGACAAATACACACCAGGTGTGTGAGCACATGTTCCTAAAACTCTGAACCCCATTATGATGTATAAGCACAATGCACTAAAACATTTGAAATTCACCAGGCATGGTGGCGCGCACTTGGAATCCCAGCATTTTGGAGGCTGAGGCAGGAGAATCGCAGTTCAAGGAAAGCCTCAGCTACTTAGTGAGGCCCTTGGGTTTTCCAGCCTGGTGGCTGCATTGTTGTTACTGTTCTCAGCCATCGCTACAGACTTCTCCATGCCCCCAGAGATGCTGGTCATCCAGCTCCTTCACCCAAGACATTAAGTTTGGAAGAGCTAGCTTTGGGAAATCTCATCCTTCCTTTATCTGAATGTGGTAGAAGCAATTTAAATGTACTTGGAGCTTGCTTATCGGGTGTTTCTTCAAGAGTAACTTCCCTGTGGGCCTGTTCAAACAGAAGATATCCTAGTAGGAATCCAGATCTGAGCATCCAAAGTTGTCATGAAAATCACATTCTCTCGCCTCCTTTTCCTTAATCAACTCATATGAAAATGAGGATATGAGGATTCAAAAACTGGCCCCCGTATTCTCTCTATGTATGTATGTATGTACTGAGAGAATGGGAGAAGGTTTGGTGCTAGATTTCAGACAAT
This sequence comes from Muscardinus avellanarius, assembly GCF_963383645.1. Taxonomy (NCBI): domain Eukaryota; kingdom Metazoa; phylum Chordata; class Mammalia; order Rodentia; family Gliridae; genus Muscardinus; species Muscardinus avellanarius. Next base: position 27,222,842 of record NC_137791.1, on the reverse strand, counting down.
GTGAACAATCTCTGAGAGTATAAGAAAGAGCCTAAAATAAACGATATGGTTTGAGGAACTCTAGCTGAAGCATAGAGTGTGATAGGAATATCATCACACTCTATGTGATAATAAAGCAGGGGAGTTAAGCTGGGGAAACTACTAGGGGGTATATGAACAAGGTTAATAAGTTTGGGCCAGAACCTCAGGACATTGGGGAGCAAAAGGAAAGTTTCTCCCGGGATTGCAACATCATCCAATGACACCTATTGTGGTCTGGAAAATGATTTGAAAAGGAAGAGTTTATTTAGTAACTTCACCATATCAATTGAAGTAAACAGATATTTATAAAAATAAATATTTTTAAAAGTATAAATATATGCCGGGCGTGGTGGCACACACTTGTAATCCCCACGCTTGGGAGGCAGAGACAGGAGGATCGTGCTTGTTCAAAGCCAGTCGCGCTGGGTTAAGAGACCCTGTTTCCAAATGAAAATATAAAAACAGGTCTGGGAGTGTAGCCCAGAGGTAGGAGGGTTTCCAGGAACCCCAGTACCACCAAAAAAAAAAAAAGTATAAATATATGTATTTATGTTCAATTCATTATATAACAACTTATGGTTTTATAAGTACAAATAAATATTTATTAAGTACCTTTTAAATATAGAATATGTCCATCCTCAGTACCAAAAATAAATAAATAAATAAACAATAAGCATGTGTTAAAGCATCGAAAATGGGATATCAAGATAGTAGACCAGGAGCTGGATGAGATGGCACATGCCTGTAATCCCAGTAGTTGGGAAGCTGAGATAAGAGGATCACAGATTCGAGGCCCTCGATAACTTAGCAAGACTCTAAGCAACCTGGCAAGACCTTGTTTCAGAGTAAAAAATAAAAATGGTTGGGATGTAACTCAGACATAGAACAGCTCTGATTTCCGTCCCTACTACAAAAAGTAGGTGGCAAAGCAGGTTTCTATGATCTGTGTTGGGGTAGCTTGTGGCCTCAAGCTGGCCGGTGGCAAGGCTAAGCATATGCCTGAATTTCTAACAACACACAAATACTTACAGGCACAGGGATGCAGAGGCTGCACAGGTGAAAGAAGAGCTAGACTTGAAACACTCCTGGAGACATGGGCAGAATGTGTAGTGAGCGCGTCAGGGCTGGGGGTGCACCTGGGGACCATGGCGCATTTGTAGTGCAGCAGTTGGGTTGCTACACAGCACTGTGGGCCAGAAGGAAGTCAGATCACCCGCTCAACCTGGAGGGCTGTTGTCCTTCACCTGTCAAAATTTCATCCATCTTTTATTTTTATACTTTTGTTGATGCATTATAGTCTCACATCATGATGTAGTTCATGGAGATAGTGACATACGTGCACACAGCATTGGAGGGTTTTCCCCAGACTCATTTCCCACATCCTTTTCCCATATATGGTGTTGAGATTGGCATTGGTAATTCCCACTTATGCATTGTGCTGCTATAAACGTGAATCTGCACATATTTCTATGATATTCTGGTTTCAGTCCCTTTGGAAAGATGCCAGGTAGTGGTATAGCTAGGCCTATTACATATCTTTTCCCGATATTCTGAGGAGCCTCTGCACTGATCTCTATAGCAGCTATACTAATTTGCAATCCCACCAACAGCATAGAAGAGTCCCTATTTTGCCATATCCTTGCCAACATTTATTGTTGTTTCACTTATTGATGACTGACATTCTGACTGGGATTAGATGAAACCTCAGTATAGTTTGGATTTGCATCCCCCTGATCGCTAAAGACGTTGGTTAGCTACTTGTAGAAAATGAAATTATATCCCTATTCTCACCCTCCACATGAGTCAGCTCGAGATAGGTCAAAGAGCTGGAAATTAGACCAGAGACTGAAATTACTGGAGGAGGGAACAGGTCCAACACTCTAACATATAGACACAGGTAGAAACTTCCTTAGTAAGATCCCTCCCTTCAGGGATATCTCAGGCAGAAAAAGGGATAATAGTCCCGTGACAAAGACCAGGATATGAGCATTTCTTACCCAGGTGAGTTGAATATTCCAGATGCCGTAACAGGGCTGCTATGAAGTGGGGAGAATGCTCTGGGCGTAGCCATGCAGGAATACAAAGAGCACAGAATCCACAGTGGAAAGAGACTGTATGAGCTTTACTGGTACATGAAGCTGGCTGGAAGAAAATTAAATGAGAATATTTGTTTGTTTATTTTAGCAGCACATGAAATTGAACCCAGGGACATTCTACCTTCGAGCTACATGTCCAGCCCAATTTTATTTTTTATTTTGAAACAAGGTCTTACTAGATTTCTGGGAGTCTTGCTGCTTGCTGGTGCTATCCTCAAATCTATGATCCTCCTGTCTCAGTCCCTAAAGTACTGGGATTACAGGTGTGTACCACCACACCCAACTGCTACTAAGGCTGTAAGGGAATTATAAAGATACAGATGCCACACACCATCTGCGATTATTCAGAGCAATCCAGTGTGATGGTTATTTTTATGTGCCAACACACCTGGGTCAAATATGACTAGGCATTAATTCTGTGTGTGAGCATGCTTCTGGAAAATGCTGATATGTTATCCAGAATATGTATATGTGTATACCTTATCTATCATATGATAGATAAAATAAGGGGGATTGAACCCAGAGGCATCCTATCTCTGAGCTAGTTACATTACATCCCCAGTCATTTTTTATTTTTTTATTTTGAAACAGGATCTCATTAAGTTGCTGAGGCTGGCTGCAAACTTGAAATCCTACTGTATCAGCCTTCCAATTATTGGGATTACAGGCACATGCCACTGTACTTGGCTATGACATTGATATTTGAATCGGCAGACCATGTAAAGAATATTGTCTTTTCCAACATGGGTGGACCTCATCTAGTCAGTTGAAGACCTGAAAGGAATAAAAGTCTGGCTAAAAGAGTGTTCTGTTTGTCTGTCTCCAGGCTGGGGCAGTGGGAGGGGTATTCCATCTCTATAATTGCATGAGTCAATTCCATATAATAATTTTTTTATTGATTCTGTTTATCTGAAAAATCTGGACTGATCGACATAATCTTCTAAATCTTTATCAGAAGGAAGTGGGTTTCAATAACCGGACCTCAGGAAGAGCCCTCCTCCAGAGCCTTAGCAGTGGCCATATCAGGTAAGGGCCAAGGTGGAGCTTGCTGTGGGAGAGCCCAGTGCCAGAGGAGTATGGGCAAAAGAGACTACAGAGAAGAACCAGGTGCCAGCCAGTGTGCTCATCCTCCAGGCCTCTGCAGTTCCTTTCATCTACCCTTCTTTTAAAATAAAATCTTTAATTAGGCCTGCGCCTTCCCGGTGCATGTTATATGTTGCGTCTATTAGGGGGTGAACATCACATGTCATGCCCATCTTCTAATTTGTACATTTGTCGGCCATTGGAAGCCTCTCTGAACCTGACAGAGAAGCTGCTCATCATTCTAGCAGCCTGAATTTTGGGCTGGCTGCAGTAACAGGATGGGGCCTTGAATATTTTTCCCTGGTGAGGGGTTGGTGTGTTTTATGTGTGGGGAGAATGGGGTGCAGGCTGTGTAGGTGCTCAGAGGAAAGACTGTAGACCATTGCTAGCTGTCACTTTATTCATGGATAGGCAGGCATGTAGATATTACAGTCCACAGTTTTCTTCTGTCTAGGTGTAGCCACGTAACTAACACTGGACCAATGGAGATGTGAGGAGAAGTGACCTATCCAACTTACAGATCTTCTCCAATTTAAGGACTGGTTGGTCTTCCTAGACATCTGTGAACTGGACCATAGACCTAGCAATGCCCACTGTTATCATTTGGATTTAAAATGTCCTGCAGGCCTGGCGTGGTGGCGCATACTTGTAATCCCTGCGCTTGGGAGCTGGAGACATGCTGGCTTAAGAGACCCTGTTTCCAAATAAGAAATATATAAAATAGGTCTGGGAGTGTAGCCCAGAGGTAGAAGGGTTTCCAATAACCCCAGTACCACCAATAAAATAAAAATAAAATAAAATAAAATGTCCCCCAGGCCTCCTGCACTGGAGGCAGCCATGTTGGAAGCAGAGCTTGGTTGCCAGGGAAGGGCTGCAGGGGGCGTGGCCCGGGACAGTGTGTGTCCTAGGACTCTGGCAGCTACAGCATCCAGCTCTGTCTCTCTGTCACTTTTGCTCTCTGCTCTCTGACATAATGTTCTGAGGATTCCAACTCATCTCCTACTTGGAGCTAGCCTAACATGAAATACACATGTGTGAACAGAAATCTCCAGAACTATGAACAAATAATTTCTTCTTCCTCTAAGTCTAGTGTGTCAGGTGTTTGTATTCTTGTGTGAAAATGCTGACTGACTGAAATGCAGGGAAGTTAAGAACACTGCTTCGGGATGTGGCCACGTACAGGGTGGCCAGCACACTAGGCTTTGAATGTCCATGTGATCAGACAAGTGCTGCTGTTGGAGAACAGCTCGACTATAATGTGATAGGGAAATAATAATTTATCTTATTTAAGCCATTATACTTTGGGATCTTTTTGATCACCATATCAAAATTATAATCACTAACAAACATTTATAATGGATACTATATGGAATAATTACTAAAATGATTTTAACACAAAATAATTTTTTTATTTGGTACTGGGTTTTGAACTGTCTCTGAGCTACATCTTGAGTTTTTTATATTTTTATTTAATTTATATTATTATTACTATTATGATATTATTATTATTATTATTATTATTATTATTATTTGTGGCACTGGGGATGGGACATATAGGTGTTCTACCTCTTAGCTATACTCATAGCTTTATTTTATTTTTTATTTTGGAATAGGGTCTCACTAAGTTGTTGAGGGTCTCACTAAATTGCTGAGGCTGGTCTAGAACATTTAGTCCCCTGTCTTGGCCTCCCAGGTATTGGGATTATTATTTTTATTCTGTAGCAGCGTCTCACTAAGTTGTCAAGGCTGGCCGCCAACCTGTGATCCTTCTGTCTTAGCCTCTCAAGTACTGAGATTACAGATATACATCACCACACCTGGCTACCACATAATAAATTGAACAATGACTCATTAGTTCTAGAAGTCATTTTAAAATTAGCAAATTCATCCTGCATGGTTTTTTGTGGCTGAGAACTACTTTGGCTATTCTGGGCTTTTTTTGTTGTTGTTCCGAATGAATTCAGGGACAGATTTTTCTGTCTGTGAGGAATGACCTTGGTAATTTAAGGGAATTGCATTGAATCTGTAGATCAATTTTGGAAGTATAGCCATTTTGATGATATTTATTCTGCCTATTCAAGAACATGGAGATCTTTCTATATCTTCCAAGGTCTTCTTTGATTTCTTCTTTCAATGTTTTATAATTTTCTTTGAAGAGATCTTTTGCCTCATTGGTTAAGTATATTCCTAAGTATTTTATTTTTTGTGGGATATCCTGAGTGGAAGTATTTTCAGGATTCATTTTCAGTGCACTATGGTTGGCATATAGAAAAGCTTCTGATTCTCTGCAGGACTTTTAGCATAAATGGATGTTATACTACAAAGCCATAGTAATAAAAACAGCATGGTACTGGCACAAAAACATACCCATAGACCAATGGAGCAGAATAGAATACTCAGAAACAAATCTGCACACTTATAGCCAATTGATTTTTGATGAAGAGGCAAAAAACATACATTGAAAAATAGCCTCTTCAACAAATGGTGTTGGCAAAACTGGTTAACCATATGCAGAAAAATTGAAATAAACTACACTTTCTCACCCTTCACAAGAGTCAATTCAAGATGGATCAAAGACTTGAAAATTAGACCAGAGACCTTGAAGCTCCTTGTAAAACGTATAGTTCCAACAGTGCAACACATAGGCAGAGTAAAATTTTTCTCAACAAGACCCCAAAGACACAAGAAACAAAATGGTGGATCAATACCTAGGATTGCAATAAAGAGCTTCTGTACAGTAAAGAGAACTATCAAGAACCTCAAGAGAGAGCTGAAAGAATGGTAGAAAATTTTTATCACCTACTCCTTAAGTAAAGGACTAATATCTAGAATATACAGAGAACTCAAGAAACTCAGCACTAAGAAAACAAGTAAACCAATCAAACAATGGGCAAGTGAACTAAATAGACACTTCATGAAAGAAGAAATTCAAATGACCAATAAATGCATGAAAAAATGTGCCACATCATTAGCAATCAGAGAGATGCAAATAAAAACTACTCTCAGATTTCACCTAACTGCAACTAGAATGGCAATCATTCAAAACACAAACAACAACAAATGCTGACGAGGATGCGGAGAAGTAGGAACTCTAATACACTGTTGGTAGGATTGAAAATTAAAGCAAACACCTTAGAAAACAGTATGGAGGATCCTCAGAAGAATGGGAATGAACTTACCATATGATCCAGCAATATCACTTCTGGGTATCTACCCCAAAGAATGGAAACCACACTGCCAAACTAACATAACACATGCATATCTATGTTCATAGCTGCTCAATTCACCATTGCCAAACTCTGGAACCAGCCAAGAAGTCCATTAATAGATGAATAGATTACAAAAATTATGGGATAGGTACACAATGGAATTTTACTTAGCCATAAAGAAGAATAAAATTACATCATTTGCAGGGAAATGGATGGAACTGGAGAATATTATGCTAAGTGAGATTAGTCAGTCACAAAAAGTAAAAAATCAGATGCTCTCCCCAATATGTGGAATCTAGCAGGAAAATGGGTTATATTAAAAACTCTAGATGAAGAATGAGAAACTGTCGATGAGCAAATAAGGTGAACTAACTGAGGAGGTTGGCAAAGGGGAAGAGGGAAATCCCCTAATGTATAGAATGTATATTCACAAACATATCAAAGTCTATCACTAAGCTAAACATGAGAAGAAGGGGATCGGGAGAAATTGGGTTAGGGCTAATTGGGTGATGTGTGCATGTCTGCCTCCATCATCTTGTACTCCATTAAGATGTATGACTACATTGCATCAATAAAAAGAATTTAAAAAATAAAGATAAAGACATTATTCTCTCCAGCAAAAAAAAAAAATAAAATGCACATTTAAAGAAAGCCTTATGCTTGGAGTTTTTCATGGTCTTGTGTCTTTTAAAATTACCAGACACACTGTGGTGGTTAATATGGAGTGCCAACCTAAGTGCACTGAGAGACAGCTAGGGTTATCAGGCTTCGGTGTGTTGCGATGGTTAGCGCGTGGAACAGCTCACCGAGTGTGAGGTCCAGCCCTGCATGTGGGCAGCACAGTCTGATGGGCTGGGGCCCGGGGGCTGGAGTGGAGCAGAAGGAAGGAGGAGGAAGCTGTGTGCAGGCAAGCTCCATCCTTCCCCAGTGGGTGCTGCTCTACCCCAAGGATATCTGGACCAGCTTCAATCTCCCAGACTCAGGTCTTCCCAATGATTCTCTGAGCATTTTCATGTCTTTCCTTCTTGGACTGGGACTTATATGATTTAGATACAACTTAATTAATTAAGGAACAAAAGTTGTATTTAGTGGATCTCAGTTGGTTACAATGCCAGGAACCCTGCCTTTGCAGATGGTGAAGCTGTGTTGCTGCCTTTCACTCTCTGGCATCTCTCTTTTCTCATCTGTGGTGCTTTGTCTCTTGTGTTCTGAGGCTCCAGTTTCTCAGCCTGGGCAGCTGCTGGTTTCTCTGACTCTCAGATGTGTAGACAACCATTCTGAGCCTTACAGCATCGTGGGGTGTACGCTGAATTGACAAATCTCCTCCTATAATATACATATCCTGTGGGCTCCGTTCTTCCAGAAAAACTTGACTAATATGAACAGCGTGACACATGGTAGTCTGTAAATTAGCTCTTTTTGTGTGTGATAGTGAGGGTGGAACCCAGGGGCTTTTCTACCTCTATGCTATACTCCCAGACCTATTTTATACTTTATTGGAAACAGGGTCTCACTAAGTTGCTGAGAGCCTCACTAAGTAGTTGAGGCTGGCTTTGAACCTGTGCGATCCTCCTGTCTCAGCCTACCAAGCGCAGGGATTACAAGCGTGCGCCACCACGCCCGGTGTTGTAAATCAGCTTTAATCCTTACAGACAGTAGATTGTTGCTTGTATAGAAGATGCACACTTTCGAGGTGCTGATGTGGCATTTAATGAAATGTGTCTTCTCATGGTACTCTTCATCTATCTTTTGCTCCAGTCAACACTGAATTGTAAATGCCCTTAGCAAAATAAGTATTTGAAATTCATTTTTACTAGTGAAATGAATTGTGTTCTAGATACGTGGACTGGCCAGAAATATGACCATTGTGCCGGAATCTAGGGGGCCCAATAGCTGTCTTTTTCAGAATGGTGCCCATGACTTCATTTCAAAATGTTGCTTGTGTGTAGCCTCATTTTCAGAGAAATCTGGTTACCTAATACTGAGCATAGGCCAATGACTCTCATTTTGGACTATTACTGCTTTAATCTTTACCCTGTAATTCTAATTGTGGTCAAAACACCTAAAAAGAGTCGAGGATTGACGACTAAGACATACTGCTACTTATGTACTTGCTTGTTAATGGTTATAGATATAAACAAATTCAGACTGAAATTTTTTTTTGGAAATTGGTATTGAGAATATGGGAGGCTCCCTATAGCTGTTATTTACATCTGATTGTTGTTACTTATCTAATGACAGTATGGCATTTACTATGACTTCTAATAATTCTAAATGACCATACTGGCTTAATCAGTTTGCTATCATATCCATTCCAGGTTTATTTCTTAACTTTATACAATTCTGGTAAGTATTACTTCCTATTGAGATATAGTTCATTTTATCTATATCTCCAAAGGAATGATTCATCTTTCTGTTGCATGGCTTAGTTTAAAAGTCCACAAAAAATAAAATAAAGATAAATCTCCACATCCTCATGAAGCCATTGATTCGTGTGTGTGTGTATGTGTGTGTGTGTGTGTGTGTGTGTATGTGTGGGTGTGGGTGTGTGTGTGTGTGTGTTACTAGAATTAAACTCAGGAGTATCCTACCTCTGAGCTACATCCTCAGTCCTTTTTATTTTGAAACAATGTCTCCCTAAATTGCTGAGGCTGGCCTCTAAGCTGTGATCGATCCTCCTGTCTCCCAAGTACTGGGATTACAGGCCTGTACACCACACCAGCTTCTTCCGATTCTTTCTGATCATTATTATGGGCTCTGAGACATTTTCATATGGCACCAAAAAGCTTTTGATTATACATGCATTTTTCTAAAGATTTTATTATGTTATTTATTTATTTATTTATTTATTTATTGGTGGTACTGGGGGTGGAACCCAGAGGCTTTCTACCTCCAGGCTATACTCCCAGACCTTTTTTATATTTTGTTTGGAAACAGGGTCTCACTAAGTTGCTGAAAGCCTCACTAAGTAGCTGAGGCTGGCTTTGAACCCATGTGATCCTCCTGTCTCAGCCTCCCAAGCACGGGGATTACAAGTGTGCACCACCATGCCCGGTTTATTATGTGATTTAGATGCAACTTAATTAAGGAACAAAATTTGCCTTCAGTGGTTCTGGGACGGTTATAGTGCCAGTCCCCAGTGGGAATGTGCCTTTGCAGGTGGCCAGCCTGCTGCTCTTGCCCCCCCCCCGCCGCACCCCGCATCTCTGTTCTTTCATCCTGTGGCACTGTTTATCATTGTTTTCTTTGTTCTCTTATTTACATGTTGAGATTTTGAACTTTGATAGAAGCAAAAGGGCAAAGTAAAGGCCAAAAATGATAGAGAAAAATGTTCCCAAATATGTGGATTAAAGATCAAAGGAGGAATATTTTACATCTGCTTTTGCCAACTTTAATCCACCACGTTATTATTTTTAACTTGCAATAACAGCAAAGACTTACAGAATATTCTGCTGTAAAAGCTCTGCTTGCTACGGAAATTCTTGCATGGCAGCCAGTTTTGTGCAGTAAGTGTGAAGCCAAGTTCTACTCCCTTCTTGTTAAGTTAATGGCTTTTACAAAGCTTTTGATTTATTAATGTTTCTTAGTAATTTATGTTTATATATGTGTGTAATTGCATTATAACATAACAGCACATACCATTGTGATGGAGTTTTGTTTAGTGACTGAAATAATTATTCAATAAGATCAAAAAGTCCTCAAAAGATGGCAACCTTGAACACATCTTTGGATTTTCCTTGTGCCTAACATAATCCTGGGCACATGATAGGAGACAGGAGGGAAGGGGAGGGGAATGGATCCAGTACCAAGTGTCTATTAACTAAAAGCCATGTAACTTCTTTGTGTGTGGTCCTGGAGATTGAACCCAAGGTCATTCTGCTTCTGAGTTATACCTCCAGCACTGTTTTCTTTTCTTTCTTTCTTCTTTTTTTTAAACAGCGTCTCGCTGGGTTGATAAGTGTCTCACTATTTGCAGAAGTTATCCTCAAAGCTGTGATTCTTCTGTCTCAGCCTGCCAAGTGTTTGGCTTATAGACCTGTGTCACCATGCATGACTCCATCTAGCATTTTAAGTAAATTTACTTAGAGACAACATCAATTTCATATATATGATAGTCTTTTAAACACTTTATAGACCTAAGAATTCACAGTAAGATAGTTCCCTGCAGCTCATGTGAATTTACTGAATGTGAGAATACACAGAGATAATTTTTTCTGTAGAATCATAGAGCCAGGTCAAACAGCAGATCCAAGAAATAGAATTCCTAAAAAAATACAAAAGGAAGGTGTAGGTTTTCCAAGATGTCATAATTATTATGGTCTACACCATCTTAGAGGAAATTTAATTTGTTTTACCTGATTTCTTTTTCTTTTTCTTTTTTCTTTTTTTTTTTTTGCAGGTTTGGGGATGGAACCCAGGGGCATTTGACCTCCAAGCTACACCCTCTGCCCTATTTTTTATTCTTTATTTTGAAACCGGGTCTCACTGAGTTGCAGAAGGCCTCACTAAATAGCTGAGGCTGTCCGCGAACCGTAATCCTCCTCTCTTAGCCTCCCGAATGCTGGGATTACAAGCGTGCGCCGCCACGTCTGGCTTACCTGATATCTTAAATGATTGTGCTGCTCCTACTTGTGGCCTGATATAGTGAAACCAATCAGCACCAATACTTACCAATTGATATAGGAGGTTAACTTTCTTATAGCTCTAGATTTAATTTCTCATATTTGTAAAATGGGAAAATCAGTATTCCATAAACTAATACATGTGAAAGCACCCAGCACTGTGCCTGGCACATTAACAGTGAACAACCATAATTTATTCAGAGAGCTTCCCTTAATTCGCATTAGGTAATCAGTTGCTGAATGTTAATTAGAGGCAGCCTTGCATGATGTGCGAACCACCACCAACACCTGCACCTGTGACCTTGGGCAGGGTACTTAAGCATTCTGCACCTCAGTTGCATTGCTTACAAAACAGAAAAGACCTTTCTTGTAGGATGGGTTAATCACTTATAAAGTAGTATGTGGCAATAGAAAACAATAAGTTTCAGTGCTTATTTAATTACATGTAGAAGATTATGCTGGGACTGGTAGAGGGTAATAACTCTGAAAGATAAATGTGATTCAGTTCTTTTTTCAAGAGCTTGCAGTATTGTGCATGTTGGGAGGAAAGAGAGCTCACTTTCATTTCCCCATGGACACTGCATGCATTCTTAGCATTCCATGCAAAATCCCACTTAGCTGATTCCAAAACACCTTTCCATCCTCCTTTATACCTACATTTTTAATGCCTCCTACATTCCTTGTAAATAAAAAGTGGATCACATTCAGAGGTGAATTATGATTGGTTTAGGGAATAGCCATAAGACCTAGTTATAGCCAATCAGACCTAGGGTGAGACTCCTGGATAATGGTTCCTAGACCTGGAAAAGAGATTTATTTGGGAAGCTAATTCTTTAACTATTGTTTTGAGATTTTTTGTTTGTTTGTTTGTCTTTGGTGGTACCGGGGTTCCTGGAAACCCTTCTACCTCCAGGCTACACTCCCAGACCTATTTTATATTTTTATTTGGAAACAGGGTCTCCGTAAGCCAGCGAGCCTGGCTTCGAACCTGCAAGATCCTCCTGTCTCCACCTTCCAAGCATGCCCGGCAACTATTGATGTTTTTATCAGTATGTGGTACCACCAACATAAATATCCTCCTATGATCATAACAGGTTTATGTACCTGTATATAATTGTTATTACTGGAATGAGAAAGATCCCATCAACTATTCTATTACATCATTCACACTAATATTTAAGTGATGAGAAAATTTATTTATTTGAATAAGTTACTTTGTGTTGGTCTTGAACATGCAGTCCTCCTGTCTCAACCTCCCAAGTATGATTTTTGGAGTTTTGCTGTTTTAACACCTAGTGGTATTCTAACTGCTAAGAAATTGGTACTTGTAGTGAAGTCCTCTAGTGACAAAGTATGTTGTCTCAGCAGCCAGGCCACAATGATACTAATGAGACCAACAGCTTCTAGAACTCAAGTAGCAAAGGGCAAGGCTCAAAGAGTCCATTGTTTGAGTCACCTGCAGCAAAGGTGAGTTTAGAGAAACAAGCCTCATGTTAATTTATATTACATTGAAAATGCAAGTGGCTTGATGTAGGAGGCCTGTGATGAAAAAAAAAAAAAACAAGGAATTACAATACTTCTTGGGATTATTTCTAGGATGAACCATTGAATATAATTATTATTACATGGTAATGATGGAAATAGTTGAGAAGCCTAGAAAATGTTGGGGGAAAGTATTGTAAATGGGACGAGTCTTTAAAGAACTCTCAGTCTCCTAAACTTAATTAAGTAGGAAGCCATCACACAAGCCCTATAAAAAAAGAAGACATGCTTCTTAACACGTGCTTCGAATTTGCCTATTGAGAATCCTGAACAGGGAAAAATCTTACAAAGGTTGAAATCAGGTTATACAGAGCAGGCAAGTGGACTCCCAACAGATTATAGAATCAGCACCTGATTAAAGAAATATTCCCATATCCAGGACAAAGTTTTCTGATAATTCCTTTTGAGGAGAGTTTTATATTTGCTATGGACCAGTGACTATTTCTACAATTCTTTCCTTTTTTAACTGAAAATGTTTATTGTCGTATCTTGCCCTTCTTTACTACACATAGTAGATGTAAGAGAGTGAGTATATGAGTGTGTGTGTGTGTGTGTGTGTGTGTGTGTGTGTGTGTGTGTGTCTGCATGTGCCTGTGTGGCAAAGAGGTCAAACAACTTGTATTTTAATCTTAAAACTCACTGGGTCATTAAAAGACATTTTCATCTTGATGGGAAGGACCTTACATATTAAGAGACTGGACTTTGAGCTGGCTGCAGTAATTGGATGGAAATTTTGGTGTGGAAATAATGGTAGAAAGGATATTTGATAGGCAGAAAGGTAGAATGTGGTATAGCCTGACTATTTGCCGGGCCTATTTCTTCTTCTTTTTAGGAGTTTTGCTGAATTACATTTTTAACCTACTGTTAAAGATTAAATTGAATCTTCCCCAAATTCATTCATCAAATCTCTAACTCCCATTCTGTCTATTTATGAAAATAGGGTCTTTAAGAGGCAAGTAAGATTAAATAAGAGCATAAAGTTGGATTTCTAACCTGGTAAAGCAGTAGCCTTATTAGAAGAGGAAGAGAGAAAGATATCTCTTTTCCTTCTTCGTGTCTGGACACCACGAGAAGTCTGCCATTTATAAATCAAGAAGAAAACCCTCACCATAAACCTAATAAGCTGGTGCTTTGACTTTGGACTGCCCAGCTGCCAGAACTGAAGAATACGTTTCTGTTTTTAAGTTTCCCAATCTGACATTTGGTTATGGCAGCCCCAGTAGACTAACATACCTTCTTTAGATGTGGCCATGCAAATGAGTTCTAGTTCATAGAATACAAATAGAAGTGATATGTATCATTTTCAGAACTTAAAAAAATCCCTTTTTCCTTATTTTCCATATTCTTTCCTTTGAATTGCTTAACAAAGATATGCTCAATGAAAGCCAACTAATAAAGGTCAGAGTCTTAAGTTGGAAGATTCCTGAATTTCTGAATTACTACTGGCAGGCATGGTCCATGGATCGGGAACCTTTATTTTGAATTACATACATGTGAGTAGTAACTTTAATTGTGCCAAGTTACTAAGATTTTAAGACATCATTATAGCAACTAGCATCATCCTAGTGCAATATGAAAGTCATTGGATAACATAGTGGTAAAAGGGAGAGATTTTTCTGTGGGAGTATACTAGTTCTATATTTTTGATATCCCATAGGCAATTGAAAATTCAGATTAGATCTCCAGAGAGAACAAAATGAGAAAGTACCCAAGGACATAACTTTAAGTAATGTCTAGATTTAAGAGGTTAGAAAATTAGAAAGACACAATTAAAGAGATTGAGAAAGAACAGAGAACTGAGAAGAATACTGACAAGGTGCAACACTTTAGGAGATGAGAAGGGAAGGCGATTCAGTTGCAAGGTGCTTATGCCATTTCCCAGCAAGATGAGGGTGAACTTGAGAAGTGGATCAGTGGAGGAGAGCACTGAGCAGTCTAGCAAGGAATAAAGCGGGCCGAGGAGCAACACCCGCAGGGAAGACATAGCCAAGGGCTCAATTGTTCTCCCTTGTTCCTTAGGGTGGGAAAGACTTGGGCATATTTATCTGTCAGAGAGAAGGAATCATCCGTGGAGGGAGGGGATTGACAGAGAAGGAGTAGCAGAGAAAGCCAAAAATTTCGAGGAGGAATCACTTGCACAGTTTCTAATAAATCCTTTCTTAGTGAATGGGGAGGCTCCTGGATTTCACATTAGCAGCAAGGCAAATTTCATATTTACCATTTTTTAATTTCTCCTAACTCATTCATATTGGAACAAGGCAATGTTTCCTTGTTCCTTTTCTGACCAAATAATGAATTATTAAAGGTCAAAATAAATTTTGTAGTTTTATTTCTGAATAAATGTCATTATTTTATTTTATGACTTTATTTAAAGCTTATAAATCTTTTGATTAATCCTGAATTTGGGAGTCTACATATTTAGGTCTAAAGCTTTGCTTTACATTTTTTTGAAATATGAGTAATAGTAGTAGTTGTTTCTCTATTTCCGGATCTTTGGAATTTAGTCTATTTTTTATTCCTGAAAGGTAAGACAAAGAATGCAATACACTGTGTTTTGTGTTTTAAGAAAGAGAATGAGTGATGATACTGATGGAGAGAGAGAGAGGAAGAGAGAGAAAGAGAGAGAGAGGAGAGAGAAGAGAAAGAGGGAGAGAAAAAAGAGAGGGAGAGGGAGAGGGTGGGAGGGAGGGAAGGAGAGAAAGAGAAAAAGGGAGAGGAGAGAGAGAGAGGAGAAAGAGGGAGAAAGAAAAGAGAGGAAGAGGAGAGGGTGGCAGGGAGGGAGGGAGAGAGCGAGAGAGAGAGAATTATCAGAAATTTTACCTCTAGTATTCCAAAATTTGTACAGTATCTATTTTTGAGGAGTTATATGAGCATGCATATATATATAGTGGCATTCGCCTAAAGTAGCTGGGAGTCAGTCTCACGTACCTTGAATCATTTTGTTTATAAAAATGGAGTGAATGTTTCTTTGGTATGCAGTGAAAATTAAGAGTTAAAAATAGACTGCTCATGTAAAATCTCTTAATACAGAGCACACTATAGGGGCTCAGTAGCTATTAGTTTCTCTTTTATTTTGTTCATATTTTTCTCAACTTTATTTTTCTAGGCCTGTAATTAAAAGACTTTTTCTGTGTTTCTCATGTTAACTATTGCTCTTTACTAATGGTGTCCAATGAAAAAAATGACTGTTCATAGAAATAGATAAATTACAAATAATAACAATAATTAGATGTGCTTATTTGGTCTGATATTTGTTTTGCATGCAAGAAAGGAATAACTCTCAAGAGTTCACTTGTTAGAAACAAGGGTGATTTATTATTAAGGAAAATGAATTATAGGAGCAAACACAGAAATCAAAACAAGTAATCACACAATAGGATTACATAAATATGTAATCACACAATAGGATTACATATTCAGTGTGCACACACACCAAACTGGGGTAAGTGACACCATCTGGAACCACGGGCTGGGAAGTTCCTGCAGACAGCTTATTTATTATTTAATATTATTTATTCCATGTTCCCAGGGAAGTGGCTAGCTTCCCTGAGAAAAGAGGAAATTGCCTCCCCTAAGTATTTTTAATACCAATGTCCTTGATCTCCTTTTTTAGCTGAATTCCAAGACTTTCCTGACTACCTACTTATGATGAATGTTGGACAGGTTATTAACTCTCCATAGAGTATTGTATTTGATGATTAGTGGTTTTGTTGTGGATCTAACAAATATTGGCACACCTGTTTACATCAAACAAACACTACTTGATGCTAAGACTCAATACAATAATATAATAATACTGGGATACTTTAATATATGATCATCATCATTAAAGAGATGAAACAGAGAGAAGATCAGTAAAGAATCTTCATATCTAAATAATAGTATAAACCAAACACATCAAGCAGATATTTACAGACCATTTCATCCAACAACAACTGAATTCACACTCTTCTTAGTTACTCCTGGAATCTTCTTCAAAATATACCACATTCTATGCCACAAATCAAGAATTAGTACATTTTATAAAAGGATACAATAAAATAATCTTCTCAGATTATAATGGGCTGAAAGTAGAAATCAACAGCAGGATGATACAGAACTCTATCCATACATGGAGACTGAACAATATCGTTTTTTTGTTGTTGTTTTGTTTTTTTGGTTTTTGTTTTTTGTGGTACTGGGGTTCCTGGAAACCCTTCTACCTCCGGGCTACACTCCCAGACCTATTTTTTTAATACTTTTTTATTTGGAAACATGGTCTCTTAAGCCAGCGTGGCTGGCTTCGAACCTGCGCTATCCTCCTGTCTTCGCCTCCCAAATGCGGAGATTACAAGCGTGTGGCACCACGCCCGGCAACAATATAGTTTTTAATGAGGACAGAATCATAGGAAAAGTAAAGGAATAAATTAAAAAAATTTCTAGAATATGATCAAATTAGAATGCAGACACAATTTACCAAAATCTCTGGGACAATTTGAGGGAGATTTTAAGAGGAAAATTTATAGAACTGAGTGCCTAAGTTAAAAGCAAACAAACAAATAAACCCAGCTGGGCATGGTGGTACATGCCTCAAATTCCAGTTCTTAGGAGTCCAAGAGAAGAAGATTACAGATTTGAGAAGAACCTAAGCAAATAGCAAGACTCTCTGCAACCTGAGAGTGAAACCCTGTTTCAGAAATGTAAAAAATAAGGAGAGTATGAAGCTCAGAGGTAGAATGCCCTGGGCTCAAATTCCCAGTACCACAAACCAACAGCCCCCCTTAAGCCCCACAAAATATAACAAAAAAGCCAGTGATGTATCTTAGGACCCTAGAAAAATAGGAATAAAGTAACCCCACAGCCAGTAGAAGGCAGGAAATAATTAAACGTATATCAGAAATTAATGAAATAAAGACAAATAAAAACAAAATCAAACAAAAGATTTTTTTTGAGAAGAGAAACAAGATTGGCAAACCCTTAGCCAACCTAACCAAAATAAAGAGAGACATGGCCTCAATTAAGAAAAGTAATGTGAAAAGGGAGATATCACCACATATACCACACACAAAAAAACAGGGTTATCAAGAGCTAATTTAAAAACTTATATTCCAAGCCGGGTGTGGTGGTGCACGCCTGTAATCCCTGCACTTGGGAGGCAGAGACAGGAGGATTGCCCTGGTTTGAAGCCAGCCTTGCTGGCTTAAGAAACCCTGTTTTCAAATAAAAATATAAAATGATTCTGGGAGTGTAGCCCAGAAATAGAAGGGTTTCTGGGAACCCCAGTACCACACACACACACACACACACACACACACACACACACATACACACACAAACTTATATTCCAAAATGTTGGAAAACCTAAAAGAAATTGGCAAATTTCCAATAATAAGCAATTAAACTGATATTGCAATGAAACTTCTCTGATAAAGAAAAACTCAAGGTATATTGATGAATTATACAAGATTTTTATGGAAGAACTAAACCCAATGATACTCAAATTATTCCATTAAATAGAAAGAGATGGAATACTATTAAACTCTCTATGAATCCTGCAAATCCTTGATATCCAATACAAAGTAAGATACCTCAAGAAAATTATAGACTTATATATTATATTATATTATATTATAGACCCATTATATATATATATATATATATATATATATATATATATATATACACACACATATATATATGTGGTACTGGTGTTCCTGTAAACCCTTCTACCTCCAGGCCTACATTCCCAGACCTATTTTATATTTTTATTTGGAAACAGGATCTCTTAAGCCAGCGAGGCTGGCTTCGAACCTGTGTGATCCTCCTGTCTCTGCCTCCCAAGTGTGAGGATTACAAGCCTGCACCACCATTCCCGGCCTAGACCAATATTTTTGATGAGCATAGACAAAAAAATTCTTGATAAAATCTAGTGGTTTGGCCGGGCGTGGTGGGTTCCACCCCCAGTACCATGAAAAAAAAATACTAGTGATTTGTATTAATAATCACATCAAGAAGATTGTGCAGCACAACCAAGTTTCTTCCATTTCAGGAATGTAAGTTGGTTCAACATATGCAAAGCATATGTCGCTTTCAGATATACTATAATAAGTGTAATACATCATAAAAATAAAACAAATGACAAAAAACACATGATCATATCAATTGACACAGAAAAATAAACATTTGACAAAATTCAATACCCATTAATACTAAAGGCACTGAAGAAATTAAACACAGAAGGAACTTACCTCAACATCATAAGGGCAATATATGATGAACCCAAAGCTGAATGGGAAAAAAGTCAAAGCATTTCCTCTAAATTTAGGAAAATAGAAGGTTGCCAACTATCGCCACTCCTCTTCAATATAGTACTTGAAATTCTAAACAGAGCAATAAGGCAAGAAAAGGATATTAAAGTGATACAAATAGGGAATGAAGTGAAATAGATGACACGATCCTATACTTCGACCACAAAAAAACTAGAAGACTCATAGAGCTGATAAAATTAGCAAAGTAGATGGGTAAAATAAGCTTACAAAAATCAATAGCTTCCTTTTATACACAAACCATGAATCCACTGGAAAAAAAACAAGAAACCATTTCAATCACGATAGCCTCAAAAAGAATAAAATACATAGGTATAAGTCCAACCAAGAAAGTAAAAGACCTCTATGACAAAAAGATTATAGAAACTAAAGAGAGAATCTGAGGAAGTCTTTAGAATATGGAAAGCATTCCTCATGTTCATGCATAGGTGGACTAAGCATCTTCAAAATTACCATTTGTACCTAAAGCAATCTACAGATTCATTGCAATCTTTATTAAAATACTAATGGCATTATTCATAGAACTAAATAAATGCTCTCAAAATTCATATGAAAGAACAAAAGACCCCAAACATCCAACACAGTCTGGGCAATAAAACCAATGCTGGAGCTGGGCATGGTGGCGCACACTTATAATCTCAGCATTCGGAAGGCTGAGACTGGAGGATCGCGGTTTGCAGACAGCCTCAGCTACTTGGTGATGCCCTTTGCAACTCAGTGAGACCCTGACCCTGTTTCAAAAAATAAAGAATAAAAAATAGGGCTGGGGGTGTAGCTCAGAGGTAGAATGCTGCTGGGTTCCATCTCAGTACCAGAAAAAAAAATACAATGCTGAAGGCATCACAATACCTGAATTCTAATTATACTAGAGCCATAGTAACAAAACCAACATGGTATAAGAAAAGGAAAAAAGACACATAGACAAATGGAATAGGAGATAAGATACAGAAGTGAATTCTTATACTCAAAGCCAGTTGATTTTTGACAAAGGAGCCAAAAACATGCATTGGAGAAAGGACAGCATCTTCAGGAAATGATGGTGGGAAAACAGGATATCCATATGCAGAAAATGAAAATTAGATCCCTCTCTCTCACCCTGCACAAAGGTCAACTTAAGATTGATCAAAGACCTAGAAATTAAACCAGTAACTACGTAATTACTAGAAGAAGCTACTGGACCCACACATCTAGGCACTAGTAGACTTTTCAATATGACTCCCAAAGCTCAGGAAATAAAAGCAATCAATAAGTGGGATGGTATCAAATTATAAAGGTTCTGCATCACAAAGGAAACAATCAAGAGAGCCTTTGGAATGAGAGAAAATCCTTCCAGCTACTCCTCTGCTAGAGGACTAATAACTAAAATATATTTAGAACTCAAAACCTTAACACTAACACCAAAAAAATAAATTACCTAATGTACATGATGTACATGAAGAAATATATCAGAGACAAACTTATGAGAAGGGGGAGGGGAAGAGAATGGAGTGGGAATTGGGTGAGGGCTAATTGGGTGATGTGTTAATGTATGCTTATACTAACTTGTACTCCATTAAGATGAACGATTACAATGCACCAATAAAAATTTTTTTAATGAGCAATAGAAATGAATAGATATTTCTCAAAAGAAGAAATATAATTGGCCAATAATATATATATATATATATATATATATATATATATATATATATTCAACATCAGTAGCAGTAAGGGAAATGGAACTCACAACTATACTGAGATTCTATTTAACCCTAAATATCAATTAACAAGAATACAAACAATAAATGCTGGTTAGGATGTGTGTGGAGACAAAAACTCTTACTCACTGTTGGTGTAATTGTAAATCAGGACCACAGCTACAGAAATCAATTTGAAGTTTCCTCAAAAAACTAAGAATAAAACCATCATATAACCCAACTATGCCAGTAAAACTAAGTATTCTTCTTTAAGAACTAAAGTCATAATACTATAACAATACACTCACATCGATGTCATTAGCAGCACAATTCACAATAGCTAAATTATGGAACCATTCCAGATGTCTATCAGCAGATGAATGAAAAATGAAAATGTGGAGTATACATACACAGGCACACACACACACACACACACACACACACACACACACACACACACAATGGACTTTAACTCAGCCACTAGAAACAAAATTAAGTCATTTTCAAGAAAATAGATTGAGTAGGTAGCAAAAATCTCTCATTCTGTTGGGTCTTTATTGAGGTTCTTGACAGTTTCCTTTGCTGAACAGAAGCTCTTCAGTTTCATGCAATCCCACGTATTGATTTGTCTTTTAGTTTGTTGTGCCTTTGGGGTCTTTTTTAGAAAGTTTTTTTTAAATCTGTGCCTATATGTTGCAGTGTTGGACTTATGCCCTCCTCATGGAACCTCAAGGTCTCTGGTCTAATTTTCAAGTCTTTGATTCATCTTGAAGTGACTCTTGTGCAGGATGAGAAAGTGGGATTATACAGAGAACTCAAGGAACTCAATACTAAAAAACAAATAATTCAATAAAAAATGGGCGAGTAAACCAAATAGACACTTCACGAAAGAAGAAATTAAAATGGCCAATAAATGCATGAAAAAATGCTCAACATCATTGGCAATCAGAGAGACAAAAATCAAAGCTACTCTGAGATTTCACCTAACTCCAACTAGAATGGCAATCATTCAAAACACAAACAACAAATGCTGGTGAGGATGTGAAGAAGTGGGAACTCTAAAACATTGTTGGTGGGATTGCAAATTAGTGCAACTACTTTGGAAAACAGTATGGAGGATCCTCAGAAGAACGGGAACAAATCTACCATTTGATCCAGCAATACCACTTCTGAGTATCTACCCCAAAGAAAAGAAACTAAACTACCAAACTAATCCATGTGTATCTATGTTCATAGCTACACAATTTACCATAGCCAAACTATGGAATCAACCAAGATGTCCATAAACAGATGAATAGATTAGAAAACTGTGGGATATATACACAATGAAATTTTACTCAGCCATAAAAAAACACAATTACAATATTTACAGGGAAATGGATGGAACTCAAGGACATTATGATAAGTGAGATTAGTCAGTCACAAAAAACAAAAAAAATGGGATGCTTTTCCTAATATGTGAATGCTAAGGAGAAATGGTTCATTGGAGGAACTCTAGATGAAAAAGGAAATCCTATAAAGGAGCAAGCAAATAAGACAACATTACTGACAGGATGGGAGGAGGGAAGAAGGAAACTCTTTAAAGCACAGGATGTACTTATACATATCCAAGTCAACCACTAAGCCTAGAATGAGAAGGAGGGATTGGGAAGGAATGGGGTGGGGATTGTGTAGGGGCTAACTGGGTGATGTGTGCATGTATGTCTACACACGTTTTTTACCCCATTATGATGTTTGAATACAATGCACCAATAAAAAATGAAAAAAAAGAAAATAGATTGATAGATTGAACTAAAGAATATTATGCTAAGTGTGATTAGTCAGCCTCTAAAGGTCAACAGTGGTAATGCTTTCTCTTATTTTTGAAAGCTAGAGAGAAAATAGAAAATGTAAGGAACTTTAAATAGTTTAGAGATAGATAGATTGGTAGTGTAGCTGAAGGTATTTTGGCATGAGAGTCAGGGGAAGGAAGAAGGAGAACTGGAGAAAGAAACAGTTCAAATATACTATAACAATATGTAGAGACATCACTGCCAATCTCACTAATGTATGTGGGTAAGCAGGGGATGGAATGTGGAGGGAAATACACAAAGGGCTGTGTGCATGTATGTTTTTAACATACTGAACCTTGCTTTAATATACAATTGCAATGCCCCAATAAAATAAAATTAATTATTTTTCTGTGTTATGCATATTAACTATTGCTCTTTACTAATAATGTTCAATGAAAAAATATTATCATCAAAATAAATGTGCTAATATCTCTGACATCTATTCTTAAGATAAACTTAAATTAATCTCATGCTTTAAGAATTATTTTAATAATTAATTGAATCAGTGCCTTTAGAATTCATGGTAGATAAATGGTTAATAATCTACTTAACAGTTTGGTTTTCTTTTTAATCCTGAAATAGTGTAACACTGATAGCTATCCATCTACTATTATAATAAAACTCAACCAATTCATTCTGACAGTGCTAGAATCAATCTCACATAATCTTAGAGTGCCTATCATTAGGGAACAATAGTTTGTCCTCTGACTGAGTCTTAAACACTTTCAAAATATTTTTTAATATTTACAGTTAGAAACTTATCTGTTTTTATCTTCACTTCCATCTCTATATTTGTTTATATGAATAATGACTATATATATATATATATATATATATATATATGGAAAATATACATATATATAATAGGAAAATATATATGAATATATGTATGTTCCTATTATTCATACCTCACATAGATATGTGGCATTAATAGGACACTGCTATTAATATATAAGAAAAATGACATAGCAGCTTTCAGAAAAAGAAATATTAGCAATGGATTATATTAAGAACTAGAATGAGCTAACATTAACCTTTTCAGAATGACATGTATTTCTTTGGTGAGGAATAAAACAAAATAGGAGAAATGACCACATTATTAAAATTTAATTTAATATACACACAGAAGAATACCAAGGCCATGTCAATTCATTGGTTCTTCTTTGCTTTAGGAATATGTCCACTTGAATAAGGAGATTTAAATAGATGGCTTTTGTTTATTACAAAAGAAATTACTGACACAATCTATCTTCTAACATTTCCATGTAATTTTTATTGTTAAGTTACACTCTAATCAGAAATCAAAAGATTTAGGTATCCTTTAGCATTAGGAAGTGCACCGACTTTTAACTTTCTAATATCTCAGAACATTCCTATTTCAGTCTTAAAAGCAACAGCTGTCTATTTTTTTTCTCTGGATACTTTAGTGACTCCCTGGACACTCACACTAATGAATACTCTAAGTTTCTATAGAATTCTTGCTTCTTTGACCTCATTCTAAAGTTTAATGACTCGTAACACAATGCTTGGTTATGTGCCTAAATAGGCATATTATCAAGGAGTATTGTTTCAATGGCTTTGTAAAGGGCAATGAAACAAAATACATTTATATTTAAGGCACTCTTGGGAACCCTAAATATTTAAATGTCCATGAGCATTGTTAAGGCTCCCTTGCTATTTCACTCTGTAGTGGCAAATCTAGGTGGCGATATCCAACTCAGTACTTCCTTGGATTGAGCCTTATTGGGAAAGGACCAATATTAGCAGATCTATAGGAAAACAGTGAAATTTTCCTTAAATTTACTTCCTTGCTTCTTTTCTTTCTTCCTTCTTTCTTCTTTATTTTCAGAGACAAAGACAGGTTTATTTAGGAAAATGGGAGATACATGTTCAAGGGAGAATGAAGGCCATCTCAAGAGGGAGAGAGCACCTTTCTTGTCTCAGAGTTTTTATTTTATAGGAGACACCCATGAAGGGCGGGTAGGGGTACAAAGCAGGGTGGAGGTCTGGACTTCTTCAGAATATTCAGGTTTCCAACATGGATGGGTGGTGGCTAGATAGCACCTGAGTTTGACCTTTCTTATGGATACTTTTTTTTTAAACTAAGTATCTCAGTAATCTCAGAAGGGGAGAGGGGCCATTATGATTAAGGGTGTGAGCCTACTGAGGATTTTGCCTAAAAAGGAAGCAGGCCCTGAAGGGTGAAAATATAGATTGTGAAATTTCTAGATTTTAAAACTATAACTTCTGTTACCTTTCCAGTTTGTCTCTTTCTTACCTATCTTTTTTAACAACAACAAACATTTATTGATGGTTTAGAACTGAAACACACAATTACAGAACAGAAATAAGACAATCCTCCAAAAAACAGTGCAGATCTACAGCAGGAAGGTTAATACTCTTCACCCTCATCCACTCTCTCATCACTCTCTGCTCCAACATCCTCATCATCTTTCTCTAGGGCAGGCATGTCCTCACGGGCCTCAGAAAACTCTCCTTCCTCCATCCCTTCACCCATGTACCAGTGAACAAGAGAAAGGTTGGCATATATCAGGTCAAACTTGTGGTCCAGGCGAGCTCAGGCCTCAGTGATAGCTGGAGTGTTTCACAGCATACACACAGCTTGGTAGTTAATGCCAACCTTGAAGCCAGTGGGGCACCAATCCACAAATTGATGCTGTGCTTGGTCTTGATGGTGGCAATGGCAGCATTGACATCTTTGGGAACCACATCACCACGGTACAACAGGCAGCAAGCCATGTATTTTCCATGGCGAGGGTCACATTTCACCATCTGGTTGTCTGGCTCGACGCAAGCATTGGTGAACTCTGCTACAGTAAGCTGTTCATGGTAGGCTTTCTCAGCAGAGATGACAGGGTATATGTGGCCAGAGGAAAGTGGATGTGGGGACAGGGCACCACGTTGGTCTGGAATTCTGTCGGATCAACATTCAGGACTCGATCAAATCTGAGGGAAGCAGTGATGGAGGACACAATCTGGCTAATAAGGCAGTTCAGGTTAGTGTAGGTTGGGTGTTCAATGTCGAGGTTTCTGCGACAGATATCATAGATGGTCTCATTATCTACCATGAAGGCACAATGACAGTGCTCCAGGGTGGTTTGGGTGGTGAGGATGGAGTTGTAGGGCTTTACCTATCCTACCTCATTTCCCCCTTCTGAGACTTGGATATCTTATGATTAATGGTTGATGAAGAACAAAAGTTCATCTTCCTCAGTGCTGACAAAGGATGAAGGACCTGCCTAGCCAAAGGTCAGAGAGAAACTGGCCTTAGTTATTGAGTTGGGTTCTTGACTGCTTTTAGGCTCACTGGAGAAATAAAGTATGGCATTGATGCCCTAAACTCCTGACCCTTTATAAAATGCTATAAACTAAACTTGTCTCTCTTGAGGATTTGTAGGTCCAGGATGACCAGACGCCATAAAAGAAAAAAAAAATTTTTTTTCTGTAAGGTACTTGAGTCTATAAGTCTTGTTTAAAATAAAAAAGTCTTGTTTAAAATAAAAAAAACCTAAACCTGTTTAAGTTCTCATATGTATTGTAAACTAGGAATCTTGGTTCTTTATACTCTTGTGAAACATTTTCCTTTTGATTATGGAAATTGCTTTGCTAAACCAGGCACTTTAAAGATATTTAAAGAGTTAATAGTGTATCTCATAAATTGAGAAAAAGTACAATAAACTTATAGAAAAGACACTTGGTTTATAGATATCTATTCCAATTATGTAAAAACAAAAAATAGATAACAGTGGCACATAGTCTTTACATTAAGCAAATTTAGTACTAACAAATAAGGTCATAGCAGCCAATATACTAGATTGTATCAATTTTTTTGTGTGTGATACTGGGAATGGAACCTAGGGGCATTCTACTTCTAAGCTATACCTCCAGCCCTATTTTTATTCTTTATTTTGAAACAGGGTCTCACTGAGTTGCAAAGGGCCTCACTAAGTAGCTGAGGCTGTCCTCAAACTGTGATCCTCCTATATTAGCCTCCCAAATGCTGGGATTACAAGTGTGCACCATCACACCTGTCTTGTATGCTATGTTTTATGCTTTGTGCCTTGATAACTTTTCACAATGTCATATATAATCAAATAGGTGAGTTACCTTGCTTTCAGTTTGAAATGCTAATTTGTGGATGGTCCACAGTAAAGATATACCTCTGTTATTTTACAATGCACTAATGTGTCAAATTTCATGTAGATGCCCACTGCAATTGCAATACCATCAAAAAGCAGATAAATGGCCTTGTTCATCAAATAACTATGCTTATAAACATCAGCTCAGCAGTTCTGATGGCAGTCTTGGCACAATGGGTACAACAAATCTTCAGACACATAGAAAACACTCACTTACTGATTCTCATGTTCTTAGACCTGTGTCCTTCCTTCTTTCTCTTTCTTTTTCTTTCTTTTATTTTATTTCTTCCATAGCCAGGACCATTCAACCTTTGAGATATACTCCCAGTCCTTTTTCTTTTGGAATAGGGTCTCACTAAGTTGCTGAGGGCCCCACTAAGTTGGTGGGTTTGTCCTGAAGCCTGCAATCCTCCTGCCTCAGTCTCCCAAATACTAGGATGACATGCATGTCCACTATGCCTGGATTCTTAGGTTTTATTTATGTCCTTCATTTGGTTTTGCATCCTGACACTTGACCAGAATAAAATACATTGCAATCAGGCAATTATGTGTAAACTCTAAAACCA
Organism: Muscardinus avellanarius; assembly: GCF_963383645.1. Classification (NCBI taxonomy): domain Eukaryota; kingdom Metazoa; phylum Chordata; class Mammalia; order Rodentia; family Gliridae; genus Muscardinus; species Muscardinus avellanarius. The sequence goes on along the minus strand of NC_137791.1, from coordinate 27,195,730 downwards.
ACAATGAAACAATGCTTAGAATAAACAAGGAATTTCTGCAAATCCTTGAAAATGAGAAAGCCAAAATAATACTAAAAGGTGAAGAAGACAAACCTCAAAAGAGAAATTCTCATACAGCTCCATCCTGGATATGTTCATAGATGTTCATCAGAGTATCATTTATAATAGCCAGGGGCCAGATGTAATCTAATGTCTATTTGGGGAAGTGGGAAGGGTGGATGAGTAAGTAAGATATGGGGAATTTTCTCTAGGAACTACTATGGAACAGTACGAAAGTAGATCTTTACATGGTAACATAAATAGATGGTAAGAAGAGATTTTTTAGAAAAATTATGTGAGAACTGGATGCTCCTAAAATCATTTAGGAGAACTTAAAATATATGTTCATAGCATATTGAGGGCCCATTTAAAATTAGAAGGACCCATTTTTTTCTCCATTTCCTTCAAGAGCTATTTTCTCCAACATAGCTTCCTTTGAGCCATCACGTCAGGCTGAGAATGAAAGCTAAATCTACCCTCCCCAAAGCACTTGTACCAACAAAGGTTGAAAAAAGCAGAATTGTAACATATCTTTGGCTAGCACAGCTTTGCTAAATCTACATATATATATTTCCTGGCTTTTGTTCTTATGAATTGTAATATTTCTGTCTTCCCAGTTTTAGGTCAAACTGCAATTAAATTCATTTAAAAAAAATAATTTCCTCTAATTTCTGATGCAGGCAGGTGAAAGAATTCAGTAAGTTGGGAACCCAGCGGCCTCTAGCCTGGGTCTGGCAACAACAGAACAATGCTGTTTTTCTGGACAGGAGGGAGAATAGGAACAGTTCATCATTTTATATAGCATCTTTGAAGCCTTCCTAAAGCAGGGGCCATAGTGCTGTGCCCATGCATTATAGCTTTGGGGTACAGAAGCAAACTTTAGTGGTATATTGAAATACAAATCACTTACTAAGTTGGAAATAAATTTGAACTTTCCTCCAATTTTCTAAAATAGAAATGTTGTGACATTATGGCTACTTCTATAACAGGGAGCCCAGAAACCTGAACATATTGTTGCTCTAAACATGAGAAGTGGTGTTACAGGACAGAACTGTTACCACACAGAGCAAGAAGCTTGGCTCTATTGCTCTTCTGCTCCATAAAAGCTTGAAGTCAAACTGGCAGGAAAATAGGTTTTATTCGAAGTCAGTCTTGAAGAAAACTCATGAAAACTTTCTTATTTCAAATCTCTATCTTTGGAGAACTCAAAAGCAAGGGAAGTTTTTAAACAAGAAGAAGAAACAAAATGGGTAGAAGCAACATACACGGTGCAGATTTAGGTAGTCAGGAAGTGCATCAGTCTCAGTGTTTTTCCCTTAGCTTCCTTAGATCTGTCAGGCGATGGTGCCCAGCCTTTCAGCCTTTACTCCTGGAATGAGAAAATATGGGAAACAGACAAGCAAGTTATCAGGAAATTGTTCTTAATTTTAACGGAAGTATGTTTTTTAATGGCAGTGGTGGCCTCAGTGATATTTTAAGAAGAGAAAGTGAATTGCATAGTTTTTTTCTGTCAGTTATATTCACCACCATTGGATAACTCTACCTGTATCATTAAACTCAGGACATGCTGGAGAAGTACAACAGATGTTTTTAAAGAAATTCTTCCTGGTTAAAACATCCTATTGATTTTTTTTTTTTTTGCACTACTGGAGATGGAACCCAAGGGAATTTTACCTCTGAGCTACATCCCCAGCCATATTTTTTTATTCTTTATTTTTTAAAAAAGGGTCTCACTGAGGTGAAAAGGGCCTCACTAAGTAGCTGAGGCTGTCCGTGAACCATGACCTTCCTGACTCAGCCTCCCAAATGCTGGGATTACAAGCATGCGCCACCATGCCCGGTTTCATATTGAACTCTTGAAAACTTGCTAACTGTGGATTTCCCTTGGAGATTAAGAGGAGTAGGGTGGCACCATATACCAAATTCTACTCAGTGAACTCAGTTCTTCACTCACATAAATCTGTCAGTAGACCAGTTACACAGGAGACCACTCTATCCTCACACCACTTCAACATTTTTACATGTTTTAAAGGCTGATGTTGCCTCTTATTACTGCTATTGCTAATGCTTAGAAATAGTGTGGCACCACCTTGGAAAACTGTATGGAGGATCCTCAGAAGAATGGAAATGCATTTACCATATGATCTAGCAATACCACTTCTGGGTATCTACCCAAAAGAATGGAAACCAAAACTAATGCATGTGCATCTATGTTCATAGCTGCACAATTTACAATTGTGAAACTATGGAACCAGCCAAGATGTCCATCAACAGAAGAATGGATTACAAAACTATGGGATATGTACACAATGGAATATTATTCAGCCATAAAGAAAAAACACAGTTACATCATTTACAGAGGAATGGATGGAACTGGAGAACATTATGCTAAGTGAGATTAGTCAGTCACAAAAAAAAAAAAAAACAAGAAATCAGATGCTCTCCCTAATATGCAAAAACTAGGGGGAAAATGGGTAATAGGAGGAATTCTAGATAAAGAAGGGATGGCAGGGGGAAAAGGAAAATTCTCTAATGTTCATGATGTACATTAACAAACATATCAAAGTCAATTTTTAAGCCAAACATGAAAAGGAAATATGGAGAGGAAATGGAGTGGGAATTGGGTAAGGGCTAATTGGGTGATGTGTGCATGTATGACTCCACCATCTTGTACTCCATTAAGATATATGACTACATTGCAACAATAAAAAATTTTAAAAAATTAAAATAAAATAATAAAAGAAAAATTGAAATCATTACCTTTAAGATAAAAAAGGATTTTTGAAATTAAAAAAAGAAATACCGTGGCACGTATGTTATAATTCTATCACCAATACTGACACTACCCCCTCCATCCTGTCCTATTGGGCAAATTCATCACTGTCAGGGATAAAGGGGAACAGGAAGGTTTTCCCAACATTATACAAGAGGTCATTGATTGGCTCGTACTCTGTCTGCAGCAGGGATCCATGAGATTATCTGATTTCATATATGGTTCTTTATAATATATAAAAATGGAGATATGTCTAGTTTGTCTACATTTTAAGAATTTTAAAGCAGACAGAAAAGTTGCTTTTTGCGGCCTATAACTGATAGCCAATATTACCAACTTCTTGGGGGCATGTGTACTAAAATAGACTTCTTCAAAGCCTACAATCTGGTCTTCCAGATGTTATTCAAATGCCATTGTGTCATTAGGCCTATGGAAAATGATGATAATCTTGACAACACAGCACTGAAACTATTCAAAAGGAAGCACTCAGAGAAGGATTAAAAAATGAAAACAGAACTAAGAATTGGAGAAACTTCAAATGTCCTAAAATATTACCAGAGTCATGAAAGAAGACGGATATGTAAAATATATTTGGAAAATCAATGGCTGAGAATTTCCAAAGTTTGGTGGCAACCTATATGTCCATGAAGGTCAACAAACCCTAAGCACAGAAAACATAAAGAAAATTGCAACAAAGCAGAGTGTGAGCAAATTGCTCGAAACTAGATATAAAAAGATTATATAATCAGCTGGAAAAGAAGTTTCCTTATGCAGAGAAAAAAGATAAGGAAGACAGCAAATGTGTCATTAGAAATAAAGCAATCAAATTGACGGTGTAGCAGGATCTATGTAACACTGAAGGAAAACACCTGTCAACCTCGAAGTCTATACCCAGGGAAAATAGTTTCTAAAAATAAAACCAAATCAAGATTGAAACCTCTCCCCTGGCCTCTTTTCATTTCTTCTTTTTCTTTCCCAAGCCTCCCTATTTCTCAGATAATTTGTCTGTTCATATATGCAAACAGATACCTGGGTATGTTACCTGCTAACTTTGCTTACCAATCTGGAAGTGTTATCAGATCAGTTATCCCCCAGAACAATGTGTGTTTAACTCAAATTTTATTTGATTGACCAAAAGAGTTCATTGATACAGTTCTTCAAACTAAGGGAGATGGTACTCAAAAGGTAAATTCCAGTTTCTAGTCAATAAAATTGCATGAATACTGTAAGTTTTATTTTAACTGACAGTGTTCCTAAAAACAAAAGCTTGAGTTCCTTTCTCCACTGAGCCCCTGGCTTGATTGCCAATTCTGTTATATTTTATCTGGCCTTTCATGGCACTTTTTTCTCTTTTTTTTCCTACAAGTTTCTATAATTACATCCGGTCCTAGCAGTGTTGCCAAATCCCAGTTCAGAAGCTCATCCCATGGAAAAAACTGCCCCAGAGATGAATGTGGAAGAGAAAAAGGGCTTTATTCTGTGCACCCCCCCCATACAATGATTTCCTTCAAATAATTTTCTCAGCTTTAGGTGATTGAGGGATTGAGATAAAGTGTAGGAATAGCGAGGAAGAGGGATTGGATGATGTTCTGCCAAATGGATTCTGATCCATAGGTGAAAATGAAACCACTCTTATATAAACAAAAGTCCAATATGATATGAGAAAACAATCAAAACAGAAGAAAATCTCACTTTGACATATGAAATCAGTTATAGCAAAGCAATACATCTTGGGTAATTCTCTGCACCTGAGGTAGTGTTAATAGTATCAATTAAAGCCACAGAAAAATGTAGTATCCAGAAAGAGGAAATTATGTTTATTTCATTCTTTTCTATGTATCAGCAGTTGGCTTCCTATTACCATGTTTTTGTCTCTTTAGATCATTGGTTCATATGTTCTCATCTGCTTTGTAGAAACCTCAGTTTGAAGACTTATTTACATTTTGAGGAAGAGAATGGGCTTAATAGGATGGAGAAGCAAAAGTACCCCAAGCAGTTCTTCCTTCTCCTCTGGACTCAGTCAATAATCATTTGCTGGTTTTCTTGGCCTGTTATTTGCAATCAATATATTATCTAACAATACCAAGGATGAACGATTTTTCTACAGAGGACTGAAGGTAATGAGAATTACTCATAGCCTAAATGCATCCTTATTCTTTTTCTCATCCCTATTTTATTTACTTAAAAAAAAAAGTCTTAGCCTGGCATGGTGGCGCACACTTGTAATCCCAGCACCGGGAGGCTGAGACTGGAGGATTGTGGTTCACAAATAGCCTCAGCTACTTAGTGAGGCTCTTTGCAACTCAGTGAGATCCTGTTTCAAAAAAAAACATAAAGAATAAAAAGCAGGGCTTGGTGGTGTATCTTGAAGGTAGAACACCCATGGGTTCCATCCCTAGTACCACACAAAAAAATAAATAAATAAAAATAAAAATGTCTTTACTTTTGTGAGAAAATACCTGAGAAAATTAGTCTAAAAGGAAAGAAGGTTCATTTTGGCTCATAATTTTAGAGGTTTCAGTCAGGTTATTTTGGCTTCCAGTTTTAGAGGTTTGGTTCCTTTTTTATTTTGAGATCTATGGCAAGACAGCACTTTATGGTTGCGAATACATGGTAGAAGCAAAGAAGGAGATGGGAAAAGGCTAGTGTCTTAATACCCCTTTCAAGGGCACACCATTAATGACTTAACTTCCTTCCACCAGGTTCCACCTCCTGAAAGTTTGTCACCTGCCAATAGTACCATGGGCTGGGGACCAAGCCTTTAACACACTGGCCTTTGGGGGACACTCCAGATCCAAATTATAGCACTTCCACTGGCTACTGTTAAAATGGCATGTGTTTGAGGCAAGGAATTTCCATGTTCATTAACTTTTTTGTTTTGCTTTGTTTTGATGGAAAATTAGCTTCTGGAAATGGGGCTCTGTTCTTGCATTTCTTATACTACAGTGCCTAGTTTCATTTTTCTCTCTCTCTCTTTTCTGTCTCTCATTGCTCCTCAGGCTTCAGATTGGCAGCATAATGGAGTGTGTAATGTGCTTTTTATGTTGGAAGTAAGTGACCGGAGGCAGCTTGTAGCACTTCTTTCAAATTAACCAAGCCCCTATGAAGACAGACACCCACAAGGTCCAAATGTTCATTCTTGGTTGTATTAGACAACTCTGGATTAAGCAGTAGCTGCCAACTGGCAAATGCAATCTATGTTTATGAACACTGGTGATAATTAAGCAATATTTAATTGAACACAATTTTACAGTTAATTTAGGAGATGGGGGAAAAGTGCAATTGCATGTCTTTATTTTGCATTGCATTATGTTTTGCATTTGTCTGCCCTATTTGTTTGTGAGATTTCTGAGTACTTAGAATTTTGCATGGTGTATAGTAAATTCCAAATAGATTTTTTTTGAAAAATGAATATTTGTCAAATGACAATTAATAGGTAAGACCATATGAACTTAAGGCAGAAAGGGTTTCAGTGAGCTTGTGTATGATAACTTATACTGTTATTTGTTAGTTTTTTCCAAAGCTACTTTAAAGTGGAATGTACCTGGTTTTCTCCAGCTCTGATGTTGGGTCAGGCATGATTCTTTTACTCTCTTTTATCTCTACTGATGACATTTCCCCCCTTACCTTTGCTTTAAGATAATACCCTATCAATTTTTAGCAATTCCAGGAACAGAAGGTTGTTCAGTTCCAGTAAAAGTGTGCATCTGCTTGGCAGTACTATTTACAGGCCTTTTCTTTTCTGCAGTGAGTTAGGTGAATAGTCAGGAAAGTGAAGTACAGTGATTCATATGAAGCTAATTCTATGGTATTTTGTAACTGGGTCTGCACAAAGACATTTTCATTTCAAGCAAGCTTCAGTTACTTGATTTATGCCGCAATCTAAATGGTAAAAACAAAATCCCTACCTTCAGAAAAATTCTATAATTCTTAAAATACTTTTCGTATCCTAATATATACATAGCTAGACCATTATTGTAAATCATTCATTCCTTTATATATTCAGTTAGAACTGTGAATAAAAAAAAAAAGGTGAGCAATACAGGGCCCTTACTCTTGGAGTATTATATAATTTGTCCTTAAATTAAAAATAATCTATCTTATTTTAACTATTTTATTCTGAAAAAAAAATTGAGCCTCTTGGTTTGCCATTGGACAAATAACACTGCCTCTGTGAGATACTTGATTTGGGTAAATCCAGACTGGAATTATCCCAATGAGGTAGACAACTAAATCTCAGGCTGAAGCAGAAAGACTACAGAATAATTCCTTGACTTCTGGTTTCTAGAGACAGAACTTCTTGATTGCTTATCTCACTGAAAACAACTGAAAATACTGTGGGAAATATTTAATTTTTTCAAGGGCACCAAACAACTGGTTAGCAAGCAAGAAATTTTTACATATAAAAACCAACCACATGAGGCTGGCAGTGGAGCCACTTGACTTAAACGTATATTATTTCTGTTTTTTGCCACCTACAAATCTCATAAATATTTTTATTTATCCCCACTTTCACTCCCACTCATCGCAGCAATCGTCAGAGAGAAAGGCAGAGTAGAGTATTTTCACTTGCTCTGTTAATGGGAAGAACTATTCGCTAATCCCACTCTTTTTCCTGTGTACTACTTAGAAAAATTAGGTTGTAAAATGGACCCAGAAAAAAACTTCAAAACTTAAAATTATCTTGAAGGATTAAACATTTGTTGAAGATGGGAACATAATCTAAAGGAAAAAGTTTTCATTTAGAAAAAATATTTGATGCCAAGGAGGCATTAATATATATATATAGTTTTTTTTTTATAACTAATTCGAGTAATCAGTACTATTAGTCCTTGGAGCCTCCCATCAGCCAAAGCTGAAAAGTGGTGAGAGATATTAGCAGGCCTAATAATCCTTTTAAAGATAATTTTTCTAAATACATAAAGGAAAAATTTTGGCTACTTAGTGAGGCACTCTGCAACTTAGTGAGACCCTGTTTCCAAATAAAGAATAAATATAGGACTGGGGGTATAACTCAGAAGTAAAATGACCCTGAGCTCAATCCCCAGTGATGCAGGCACGCACACATGCACACACACACACACACACACACACACACACACACACACACACGCATGCATGCATGCAGACAGAGAGATTACATTAAGATTTAATTTTAATAAAGAAAACAAAATAAAAGAAAATAGAAGTACAAGGAAATGTGGCACCATAAGTGAAGTTCAGAAGAAAAATTAGGTTGTAAAATGCACCCAGAAAAAAACTTCAAAGATATTTATTTAATCCTGGTATGATGGTCCTTAAACCCATTTAAGGGTATGAAAGAGAAGATTGAAGAAATGGACAAAAACAAGGGTCTTAAAAATGAGAAACACGTTTATAAAATAACTTAGTAGTAGAATTTCTAGAAATAAAAACTATATGTCTATAGTAAGAACTTACTGTATGATCTTAATAACAAATTAGAGCTAGCAAAGAACTTATTCAGAAAGCAGAAGAAATGAACATCTAGATTGGAAACATGAGTGAATAAAAGACAGAAGAGAAAGAACATCTCGGTCTGGGTGATTTCCAGGCATTTGTCTTTACCTTTGACGGTCCCTATTTCTCTCGGGACCTAATTCACTCAGCTTTCTTCTTGTCAGTTACTGTAACTGACCACTTCAGGCTCTTACTCTTTCCCATGATGCATACACAATCTCTCCACTGGCAATCTTTGTTTTTCACCATTTATAAATCTCATAAATATTTTTATTTATCCTTACTCACACTCATTGGAGCAATCATCAGAGAAGTAAGCAGAGTAGAGTATTTTCACTTGCTCTGTTAATGGGAAGAACTATTAACTAACCCCACTTTATTATCCCCTGTGTACTCTTGAGTGGGTGAATGCTGATAGTGTTTGTCTAGAAGAGTTGGCAAGGGCGTCTTAAATTAGTGCTCATTCCTGACATTCTGTTCTTCCTGTTTTATTTTTTGCATGTACTCCTTTGTAATCAAGTGCCACAATGAAGGCATGCCTGTATTTCTTATTTTAAAGTGTTTTTTCTTTCTCACACCTAAGTGATGTTCATATAAATACTAATGTGTACCAAGGAGGCAATTAAAATGAATTGTAGTTCTGCCTCCCAGAAATATTCACTATTTTGTTGTATATGCCTGTAATTGTTCTCCAAGCATAGAGATGCATGTAATATGCTTCTTCATTTTGCACACAAATGCCATACCTTTTGGTAGCCCATTTTTATTGTATATTTCACTATTATCTTTTATATCAACTGTCTTCTACAAATTATTTTAAAAGTAGCAGTCTATTCATTAAAGGTATGATGCCTGCTGTTAGTACCTCTCTTCTATATTTCTGAGACTACTCACATGCATGCTAAAGGCCCTTTTCTTCAAAACCTGCTACTCTTTGCTTTCTCTGGTAGCTGGCATGGAGTTGGTCCTTCAGGACTGGCAGAAAAAGTACAATCTTGGACTTATTTTTTCAATCAATGATGAAATAGGTGTTGATAGGTAAGCATGCCAGCTTTCTTGCCTCTCTGGTAGCATGACCCCGAGGTAGATACTACCAATTTTCCCTGGAGGTCTTTTGCTTCTAATACTGGCTTTTTCCTCTCTTGATCACCCTTCCTAGTGATTCCTTGGATCACCTTCATATAAATTACTTGTTCTTGGTGTGCCTTGGAGAAAATTCAGACCAGGCTAGTATTCAAATAGGCCCTTGTAAGTATTGTTCATTCTCCAAAAAATAACTTTTTACCTGGTTGTCTTGGTATCTGGACTGCCCTACCTCTTTTTAGTTGGATTATCAGTGGGTGAATTATAAAAATCAATGCACAACGCAAGATGCCACATGGTCAAAATCACCCTTAAGTGTCCCTTTAGGATCTCAGTTCAGTGTTTTCCAGCTTTAAAATATTCACTCTCTCAGATCTTGATGATCAGGGTTGAATGTGGCCTTCTTCTATGCCATAATGTGTGGTTGGGTGAGGTGAGGATTGTGTGAATAATACTACCAGCAGGCCACATGTAAGTCAGTTTATTTTTAATTTTTTTCTCTGACTAAAATATCAGACAAGAACAACTTAGAGGAGGAGAAGTTTATTTTGGCTCATGGTTTCAGAGGTTCAGTCCATTGCCAGCAGGCTCCAAACCAGAACCATCATGGGAGAGGGCATGAGAGATAAAAGCCGCTCATTTCATGGCAGATAGGAAATCAGAAAGAGAGAGGGGAGCTGGAGAGCAGATAAACCTTTCCAGGCAACACCCCCGGTGACCCATTTCCTCCAGTTAGGTTTACTCCCAACACTCCATCCAATTATGACTGGATTAATCCACTGGTAAGTTTGGATCCCTCATGTTGAAGAGCCCCACTGTGCTTTGCTGCACTGGCCACATCATAACTGGCGAGCACCTCTCCAGGCACCACCTGCAAAACTGGAGATCAGCGCGCCGTCTCCGAATGAGTCCAGTACACCCAGGTTCCTGTTGGATCAGAATGCTGCTTTGTTGGGTAGACACAGTAATTGAATTTTGTGTGTAGTTAAAAATGAAGTATAAAGATACATGCATTTAAGCATTAGCTTAACCCACAGTGAGCGGAATTGCTTATTTCTTATTCCACAAGAGCCAGGAGGGCCTGAGACTCATTGAGGGCAGCGACGTCTCTCCCTTACCTGCTCATGCTGGGGCGCATGCTCACTGACTGCCCTGGAAAGCTCGTCGCGGACAGTGTTTCAGGATTCCCCTCTTTCTCATTTGCCTAAACTGTACCTGCCAAGCTTCAGTATAACAAATATGCCTATGCTATAATTCCATCTTACTCAATTTCATTTTTTGTCTATATAATGGAGGAAACACTTTCTATATATCTTACAGAGTTTGGGGGACACTTGGGTAAAATAATATGTGAAAGTACTCTGTGAAATAAAAATTCTATATGAAGTCTAGACTTTGTGATATGTTAAAAGACTAGATATATCACTGTGAATTACAGATAAAGTTGCCACATATCTGTGGATAGTGATAAAATGCTTAAACATTATCCACACCCTACCCTGAGCTTATGGCAGTCATACTGGTCACATAAAGGTCCCTATTTCATTTTCACACACCACGTCCCAGGCCCTGGGTTGGGAAGAGCACCACATGGGAATTCTGGCCGTGGAGTTAGAAAGTCAGTCCTAAGGAGACCAACATTTGGCAAGCAATTAATATTTTTGAGCTTTGGTTTAATAATTTGTAAAATAAGCTAAATATCTCTATAAGTTCCTAAGACTTTAAGTTCATCAGTCGAAACTAATGTTTCCCAAAGTATGACCTAAAAGAAAATCATCTCCATTAGAAGTATCCAGAAGTATCAACACAGATGAAATTTTTTTGGCCTCTTCCTGGATTTAATGAACCAGAGTCTTCTGGGGGTAGGGTTCTAGTATTAACATTTTAATTAGGCATGGGAAAGAAGAATTTAAGTCCCATTTTTTTTACTTCATCTTGGGCCATAAAGTGTAATTGGAACAAGTCTTAATGAGTAATTTAATTAGAAAGCATGAAAGGAATTCGAATGCTCATAACACTGGTTCCTTGAAAGACTAAACCATGGCTAGCTATTACCTTCTTAGATGGACATGGGGAAAGTTAGTGAATTCTTTACATACCCACTACCATTAAAGTGTACTTATCCTATATGATGTCTAAAAATTAATTTTGGGGGGTCTAAAACCTTTTTAATAAAAATTGCTAATAGTTTTTTGAAAAAAAATTTGTCATATAGTTAAGAGATGCTATTGAGTGACCTTAGAAATCAAAGGTAGAAAGATATGTCTCACTAGAAAATTACTCCCAAGGAAGGAAAACCATTTTTGCAAAAAATAAGTATGCAAGCAAGCTAACAAACAACAGAAGTCAAAGGCAAAACAGTAATAACAATGGAAAGCCCATGTTCTGCTTCTGGTCTGCCCAAGTTTGTCCTCCCTGAAGAGGTGAGCTCTGTTTTCTTACAGATCAGCCTCGGAGCCTTCCACTTAACTCTCATTGCTGCAATGGTCATGGGGACAGAAGGATATATTTCCACTTGCTGTGACACTGGAACAACGATAGGCTGGGCAGTGCCCACTGATGGGTCCTCCTTTTTACTGTATACTGTTGAGAGGCTAAATCTGATCATCTGATCCTCTTGGGCTTGAACAATAGGGAGAGTGTCTCAGAGTCAGTACAAGGGATGCTCAGGTCTGATGTTCCAGTCAATAGCCAAGCATCCCAAGCCTGGCTACCACTGACCTTTCAGTTGGGTTCTAAGTCTCTATTTCTGACTTCCTATTAAAAACCACATTTGTGGAGGGAAGTAGTGTTTGATCACTTAAGGTGTAGGCTATATGTCATAGGAAGTAGGATTTTATCCATTGAACTTAGGTTAACTCCCCATTTCTGGCCTTGTCCTAATTATGTAACTACATTTGTGTAGCTATTGAAGTGCCTTAAGGTCCTTGATAAATTATTAAAATTGATAATTAAAATAAATTTAAAATACATATAAATATGGATTTGCCACTGATGCTTAATGTAATCAGCATTTATTTAATTTCAATATATTCTAACTTCTTTGGTAAGAGCTGGTGTTTCAAGACTAGTTCTACATTGACCCTTTATGTAAGTTGCATTAAGACCTTTTCTTATATTTTGTTGGGGAAAAGGAGAAGTTATAACACAAAAAGAAAAAAGGAATTCATCAAAGTAAATTAATAGCACATCAAGGGCTTGATAATACTGCATCAGTGAAAATTAAGGAACTTATCTACTTCAGGCCTCCAACAAAAATTAGCATTCTTCTCAGTGTTAGACTGGGGCATTTTTGTGAAGAGAAAAATAACAGAAAGAAATCAGGTATATATCTATCTCTAAAGAGGTTCTACTAGTGACTTTGGGAGAGAGATGAACAGAAACAATGGGAGCATTTATCAAATATCTGTAAGGATATAGTATAAATTTCTGGAAAGAACTGAAAAACGTACATTCTCCAGGGTGTGGTGCTTATTTATCTGAATGCTTACTCAAGATTTCCACTTGGCTGTTGAACTACTTACTAAGACTTATCACACTAAAAGTGGAATTCTTGATTTCTCCCATCCCCAAGTCTTCCCCTTTTGTGGTCTTCTCCTCAGTAGGGGACATCATCATTCACACAATTGTTAGGCCAGAGTCCCCTACCTCTCTCTCATACCCAGGGGTACATACACTGCAATCCGTATCACTGATCACATGCCCATTGCTTCCACCCACATCCAAGCCACAGTGGCATCTTATCTGAATAGAGCCTAATTGCTTCTACTTCTGCTTTTCCCTAATGAATTCTTTCTCCATACGACCTTAAAAATGATCTTTAAAAACAGTTTCTATGGGTTATATATCCTTTGTTTAAAATACTTAGTAGTTTATATTTTAAAATGAAAATAAAATAGAAATGTATGAATTCATTCCTTCCTACCTGTCCACACTCCATCTCCTATGATTCCCCCTCTCACCCTGGCCTCCCTGCTGGTCCTGAAACACTCCCAGCATATTCTTGTCTAAAGGCCTTTGCATTCGCTTTGTTTCCACCCAAGAATATTCTCCTTTCAGTTTTCTGTGTCACTGACTTTTATTGTCACTTAGATTGACTTTCTTCTTGATATTTATAATAGCTATTAGCTGAGCATCCTCCCTTCCATCATCCTTCTTAATTTTATTTATAGTGTTTGTCACTATCTGGAATTATCTTCTTTATATTTTATTCACTTGCTTTTATTTCTCTCTCAGATTGAATTTCTGCTTCACGAGAGTTGTGCTTTCCTCTGAGCCATTCTCTACCATACCATAGCATCCAGAAGAGGAAAGGGCATATGATAAGTTCTCAGCATACATTAATTACATGAACCTCAGCATATTAGTAAGATAAAAATGTATTGGTTTTGGGGGGAATTCATATATATATATATATATATATATATAGTCATTAAAATAAAGGGGTTAAGAATGATTACATTGGATTTATAAACCAAATTATATAATTTAATTTAATTTAACATAGTCTTAGTGTACATGAAAAATACTGTTAAAAGTATAAGAGAAAATATGGGATGAAATGAAGAACATACTGAATGACTATTTTCATTTAAGGTATCTTAAATAATTGAATATTTAAGTAATAATTCTGTGGATCATTCATTCATACAACAGATGATTAATATGGAAAATATTTCATAGATTTCTTTCTGACAAAGTAGTAATTTCCTGATACACTGTTATTTATCGTTATTTTCTCTTCAGTGGGCTATAAATCACCAAATCAAAACTCCTACTCAAATCTAATGATATTGAAAGCAATAGATAAATTGTATTTTAAAGAATATTCTAATTTATTTAAAGGGACAAAAGAAGGTAAGAGAAAATTAAATCAATCATTGATATTCGGTTTTGTTGTACTTTATGTAGACCAGTATTATGTTTAGCAAATAAGGTGACTCAACATCCATCAATGAAAATAAAAATAATCTGTCAGCAGTCTAAAAAAAGTGTCAGGTTTTTCCCAATTTTAGCAAGTATATTTGGGCCTATGTTTCATAATTTTGTATGTGTATGTTATTATTAAATGACCCCATATTAGAATTTAGGTGATGTATTACAGCCAAAGTTCTGATCATTTATATCTTTATGATGTTGAGTTTCTTTATGGCAATAATTTCCCCACAGGGATGTTTAGGGGCAAAGAGAGAAAAACAAAACAACAGTCACAAAAGTCAGCCTTCCTCTTGTCCTGAGAATTAAGCATGTCCAAAAATAACTAATGGTATACACCGTATAAGGAGTTTGAAAAATATTTCATGGAATTTCATTTTGCTGTCTAGCTGTGGAAAGAAGACAGAATCTTAGAGACTACTAGCTTAGGTAGTTTGTTCCTACAGAGATAAAGGGAAAGGAAATTCTAGGTGAGAAACTCACAGCCTTATGTCTTTGAAAGGAAGTTCAGAGGTCAGAGAGTAGAAGGACTTGGTGACCATAGGAAGGAGTTTGAACTTTTCTAATTTGTCAGGGACAATTGAAGATATGTAGTATGATGGAACTTGTGCTTTGGATAGGTGTTTATGGCAGTAGGATATTCTGAAGAAGAAAATAACTCTGGCAGTGGGACCAGTTAAGAAACTGGTAATAGACCAGGTGATGAGTGCTGCAGGTAGAAATAACAAAACTCTGAAAAAGTGAAGAAGGGAGGCAAGACCAGAGTTATATTTTAAAGACTAAAGCCATGGACCAGAAATCTAACTTGATGTGGAGAAGAATAAGTTTAGTTTTGAAAATGTCCAATTTGAAGGCTCATGATGCCTCCTAAGTAGACTTTTCCAATGCCAGTTGGAAGTATAGATTACTTTTTGCCTGGCTTGCTTGCTTTCTTCTTTCTTGCTTGCTTTCTTCTTCCTTGCTTTTTTCTTTCTTTCTCTCTCATTCTTTTCATCTTTCTCTTTCTTTCTTTCTTTCTTTCTTTCTTTCTTTCTTTCTTTCTTTCTTCTTTTGAAGTAAGGTCTTGCTGGCTTCAAATCTTCAATCCTTCTGTCTCAGCCTTCCAATTACTGGAATTATATGCATGTGCCACTGTATCCAGTGAAACTTATAGAATTTGAACTTCACTTCAATTTCAGAAGAAAGAAATCCTTATTGGGGCAGGTTAGGGGTGATTTGAGTGTAATTGAGATGTTAGATGTGTTTCCTTTGGGCTTCAGATTTCACTTGTAACAATCCCTTAAATTGCTACATTAAAATATCCTACACTTAGCCAGGCATTGGGGCACATGTTTGTAATCCCAGCATTTGGGAGACTGAGACAGGAGGATCACAGTTTGTGGATGGCCTCAGCTACTAGTGAAGCCCTTTGCAACTCAGGGAGACCCTGTTTCAAAATGTAGAAATTAAAATTAAAATTAAATTAAATGTAGAAATTAAAATTAAAATTTAAAAATGGGCTGGGAGTGTAGCTTGGAAGTAGAATGGCCTTGGGTTCCATCCCCAGTACTGCAAAAACAAAAAAAAAAAAACCTACACCAAAACAAAACCTCCTCCAGTTTCATAGATGGAAACCATTCTCTCTCTCTCTCTCTCTCTCTCTCTCTCTCTCTCTCTCTCTCTCTCTCTCTCTCTCCCTCCAAATGCCAGCTGTGAGACTTCCATCCTAAGGCCCAAAAAAGGCTCAGATCTGTCAAGTAATCAATGAAAGAGAAAGCCATTCAAATGAAGAGACAGGCAAAGCTTTTACACTTTTTTTCTGGCAGTTCTTACGACTGCCATCACCATTACCTCTCTGAAAGGGGCGCAGTGCAGCAAAAACAGAAGCACCAGCATGGCAGCACATTATTCCTGCAGGCCTCGGGCTGCAGGGCTGAAAGCAGAGCATCCATGCAGAGACAAAAGGCAGAATTAAAACCACAGTGTAGTGAACATCGAATGGATCTGCAGCATATCCAGTGATGGCCATTATTTCACAGTGAAAGAAACTGAGACCTACCAAGAGTGACTTGCTTGAGATCAGAGCTAGTTAATGGCACACAGGAGACTGCAATACTCAATAGTTTTCTCTCAGAATAGTGGTTACAATTACACTGTGTCTTTTTTGTTGTTGTTATTTAGTAATGGGGAAAAAAGTTGGTATGAGCCTATAAAGCAAGAAACCACATGTGGCATACTTACCCTCATTTTGGAAACATTATTAAATTGAAGACTAGTGTACAAATATATGAGGAATGGTCAGATGAATAATCACTTACATAATCCTCTCAGCTGGGGAGAGAAATAAAGGTCTTATGTTTTTAGTAAAAACCTATATTAGAGTCTTATTATAAACCTAGTTACAACTATATTATTTCAGAGTAAAATGGGATTTTCAAAACACTAACAATAGGCAGAGCCTTCTAAAGCAATATATATATATATATATATATATATATATATATATATATATATATATGATGTTTCTTTTGCTTCTAAAGATGTACTGGTACTGCACACACTCAGTCAGATATGGGGTGCTGTTTCTACAGTCTATTATTCAGGGCAGAACTGAGGATAATGGACAGTTCTCCAAAGGCTAGGTATTTCAGCTCAAAGGGAGTGTTGTTCAGCAGTTCAATGGTTTAATCTGAGAAACTGGACTAAAATTTTAGAAAGGACAAACTTTGTATTAAAGTGCCCAGTGCTGTCTACTTCTGCTAAACAATGTAAACCACAGTCACAGTCCTGGCAGTGGTAGATAACATTTTAACCCCATTACTTCCTCCTGGTAAAAGTCCCCCTAGAGCTGCTGATCTTTAGCCCTGTAGGCAACATTCTCTGTGGCAAACCTGCTATTTTTTCCTCCAATGATTCAGGACTAATTTTTAAAATTAGATTCATATAAATAAGATGTGAAATTTTGGGGTATTGTTCAACTTCGAGTGTCTGTTAGGAATGAGGACATATCCAAGGGAATTGGGAAAATACAACAAAACAAAAATATGTACATTAATGTTCATAGCATATACATAGCATAATAGTGAAAAGGTAGAAAAATCCCATATGTCCACAAACTGATGAGTGGATAACACAATGCAGTATATACATACAATGAACATATTGTTCAACCATAAAAAGGAACAAAATTCTAATACATGCTACATAAAACAAAACAGAAATCCTAAGGCCTCCATGTAACTTCTTGATTGTATCTGTTAATAACCTTAGAAATATTTTGTTGGCATCTCAGTGTGAGATCCATGCTCCAAATGTCTTTCTATCCATATTATTTCTATGCTTAAATGTTTTTGGATACATATTATCTCTAAGGAGGAGTACAATAGATAATGGTTCTTTTAATACTAGACTTATTGAAATAAAAATCACCCATTTAAAATATACAGTTCAGAGTTTTCAGTGTATTCGTAGTCATACATCCATTATCATCATCTAATTCTAGAACATGTTCATTGCTCCAAAAAGAAACTTCAAATCCATTACTAGTCACTCACTTCCCATGCCTTCCTTTTTTCCAGTCCCTAAGAAGCACTAATCAATTTTCTGCCTTTATAAATTTGCCTCTTCTGAACACTTCATACAAATGAAATTGTGTAAGAGTAGGCTTCTGTTTCTGGCTTCTTTCACTGACCATGTTTTCAAAGTTCATTCATGTTGTAGCATGTATTAGAATTTTGTTCCTTTTTATGGTTGAACAATATGTTCATTGTATGTATATACTGCATTGTGTTATCCACTCATCAGTTTGTGGACATATGGGATTTTTCTACCTTTTCACTATTATGCTATGTATATGCTATGAACATTAATGTACATATTTTTGTTTTGTTGTATTTTCCCAATTCCCTTGGATATATATCTAGGAGTGGTTTGGTTTTTAATGGTGCTATTCATCTCTGGCTTAAATGGCTTCCAGAGTAACTAAAAGTTAGTTGCAGATATTTTATTTCTAAAATGAACATATGTCTTTCTATTTTCTTAGCAGTGAAATCAATTTCCTTGAAATCCATTTCTACTGACTTTGGTTCTTCTGTATCAAATCAAGGTAACTGCTTTATAATGGAAATGAATGTGAGTCTCAATATATGAGAATTATGCCATCCTGTTGTTTTGTATAAGCAAAAGGATACAGGGAAAATTTCTAATTAGGTTGATAAATCAGGATTGACTAAAATATTGATTTCCAGCTACGATTTCTTTATTACCACCTTTCCTGGTTGAATACTGTCTCAGCATTCTTACTGCCATAATCTAAAGCAACTGACCACATAATTTAGAAGAGCAATATTTACTCCACGTTCAGTCTATATGAAGCCAAAGTCCATGGATCTCAGGGCATAGCAGTGGAAAGCAGAAAGAGGGAGACGGCAAAGCTCTGCTTTCACATCACGGAGGTTGGAAGCAAGAGACCAGGCAAGGGGATTCAAAAAGAAAAGCTCAGTCTTTACGGCCATATCACCAGTGATCCACCTTCTCCATCCACATTCTACCTGCCCTGGTTTCCGCCCAGTAACCCATCACAATGTATTTATACACTGATGGGATTAGGACCCTCCTGATTTAATTATGGCAACCCTGAACAGTAATACATGAGCTCTTCAGGAGATATACTGTTGCTAACCATAACAAATACTTACCAACCTTTCTCACTTGAATTGTTTCCTATCCCTAGGGAGAGCACATATGTAAACAAATGGCATGGCCAGCAACAATAAACATGCTCAGTGCCATTTTAAATTATTATTATTTATTTTGAGGTATTGAGGATTAAACCTAAGGCTTTGCATATACTAGACAAATGCTCTACCACTGAGCTACATCCCCAGATCCAATTTTAAATTATTCTCAAGTACCAAGCTCTTCAGATAATTGGGTAATATTATTTTCACTTTACAAATGAAGAAACTGAGGCCCAGGGAGGTTATTGATCTCCATATTGTACAACTGATAAGTAGTAGGGCTAGAATTAAAGTGGTAAAATAGAGTGATTTGGATCAAGGCTTGGAGTCACCTAGACCTGGATTTACTCCTGGCTCTATTATGGACTCGCTGAGATCATAGGGAAGCTTTTTAGATTCATTACATCTCAATTTCCCTATCTGTTTAATGGAAAAGGAAATACTGAGTGTAGAGAAGCAGTATATGAAGCATGTGCCTGCTGTGTCTGCTGAGTGAATAAGTCCAGGAGCGTCTATCTGATCTCAACCCTTATGCTCTAACGATGTGTCAGACTGGCTTCTTCATCAGTTTAATAAAGCAACAAGAAGCTTTGACTCAGGGAAAGTAGGAGGTGATTCACTGTAGTTTTAGAATCTTTGGTAGAAATTAATACTGCAATGATTTTCTCTTTCTTCTTATTGGGGCCTGTAATGCTGCTGTAGAATTTTGGCTGTGAATAAAGATAATTTTGGACAACAAACTAATTTCTTCCCCCTCTCTCCCTTCCCTCATGTTTAGGCAGTGGTGGTGTGTGAAAATTGGAAGCCTTAGTATTCCATACCCAATGATCATATTAAGGTTTGGTGTTTTTAGTCACCAAGAAAGAAGTTCAGCATATGAGATGCTTCCTGCAGCTCAGAACCATCATACCTAGCTGGAGTCAGGTTCTGAATTCATGTTTACTTTATATCCAGATGAGCTGGGATGTAAGGTTACCTGACAAAATATTTTTATTTATTAAATCTCATATCTCTGGCTGGGAGGGGTAGCCTAGAATTATGTCACAGAGTAAGCCAATTTTTTTTTACTGCAGGGAAAAGACTCAAGCTTGTTCCTTTTCTTCCTCTTGGTCCTCCTGTGGCTTCCTGGAAATCACTCAGAACCATAGTGGTTGCATGTGTTGAGGTGAAACCTGCTTGCTCTCAGCTGATGACCTTTCTCCATATTTTATTAAAAAGATAGGGACAATCAGAGAAAAAATCCATGACTTGCACCCAGCAGCCCTCCCAATTCCTTAGCTCCTTGCCTCTACTCTGCTCTCCTTCCTGTTCCATTAGATGGGGACACCCCTGAGCTCGTGTGAGGCTGCCCACTCTTTGTGTTCTGGTGCTCATCCCCTTAGGATTCAGCTCCTGTAGATTTTTCTTTTCTTTCCTGAACCATAATTTTCTTTCTGGCCATATTATTTCTCCTTTGAACATTCATGAATAGCATTCATCTTTGAAAAATCCTACTTGAAGCAAAGCATAGTAACTCAGGTCTGCTTTCCATTGTAATAATTCTTCTTCCTCCTCTTCTTCTTCTTCTTCTTCTTCTTCTTCTTCTTCTTCTTCTTCTTCTTCTCCTCCTCCTCCTCCTCCTCCTCCTCCTCCTCCTCCTCCTCCTCCTCCTCCTTCTTCTTCTTCTTCTTCTTCTTCTTGTGGTACTGGGGTTTCTGGAAGCCCTTCAACCTCTGGGCTACACTCCCAGACCTATTTTATATTTTTGAAACAGGGTCTCTTAAGCCAGCGCGGCTGGCTTCGAACCAGCGCAATCCTCCTGTCTCCGCCTCCCAAGTGCGGGGATTACAAGCCTACGCCACCACGCCCGGCTTCTTCTTCTTTTTTTTAAATGGCTAATCTGTATCTTCAGTTAGTCCAGTGATTCTCAAGCCTGTATATATATTAGATTCACCTGGGATCTTTACAATATAATCCCAGTCCCATTACACATCCTATGTAATTTTATTAGAATCTCACTGCCTCAGATCTATCCTAGGTGATTTTAATGTGTAGTCAGAACTGATTGCCAAAAGTTAGAATGTAAGCTCCATGAAGACAGGGATTGTATCTTTTTTTTTTTTTTAAATTGCACCTACCATGGACTTAAACATTATGACTCCTGTATTGATATTTGTGAAGAAGTAGTTTGAGATGAATGTTAGTAGCAGGAGAGAGAGGGAGGATATCCTCTTACCTGGGTGGGGTGCTATTATAGCTCTCTGGTCTCCTGCTGTTGTTTTTCTACTTCGTAGCCTTTGATGTTATCCTGGGGAGGTTGTAGTTCAGAACAGTTCTGTGTTGCCCAAAATGTAATAGAGAGACAAGTTCAAGAGAGATATCTTTATTTTCATGGTGGCTGGATATATAGAAAATAACTTACCAGATTTTTATGTGTGTTAAGTTTTTTAGCAAAGAGATTTAACTTCTGTATGTTTGACAGTTGTGTATGATGATTTCATTTTTATTTGCTGCACTTTTTTAGTTTAAATTATGGATAAAAATAAAAACTGTCAGTGTCTTCTGTCTGATTTTAAGATTTCTTTCTCCTTAATATCTATTACCCAATTTTTACTGGAAGTCAAATATTACTGCGAGAACACTGAGCACAGGACATCAGCTATAGTTCTGCCTGCCCTCTCTGTCTCCTCCTCACCTCCCAGGATGACTCAGAGGCTCTGACTGTCACAGTCCTCCATCCTCTCAGTGTATTCAGCTAAATAAAAATTTGATAGGCATGGCATTTACTATTCATTAGGCACAGAGTTGGTGCCTGGGGACAGAAAAATGGTCCTTGTCCTCCAATTGTTCACATCCTAGTGGGTGATTCTTATAAGCAAGAACATTTCCATAAATGTTGGTCGGACTCTGATAGATGTAAGCACAGCAGGCCCACTCCTAACATTTGCAAGGCCTAGGGCGAGAATGAAGTCCATATGTTGCATGTCTAGAGATGTGACTAATGGACCATTGCTAAATAAGATATCTTCTATCCTATGACCTTGATACATACACCTGTCTGGTCAGATTTGAATTTTGAATTGTGGGACACACAGGATACCATACAGAAGCCTAGCAATGATGGGAATGCCACTACTGACCTGTAGCCCCACCTTTTTCCTCTCTTCCTGGCTGCCCAATCACTGTGAGGGGCCTTTCCAGCATGTCTGAGTGTCCCAGCCTGAATGGCCAGATGTGCAGGTGCATGGACACCTATAGCTGTCTTTGGCCTCCTCTTAGCCCAGGTTTGCATACTCTGAGACATTGGAAGTATGTTCTGGGCCAAATGGACAGAGCATTCTTGGCCCAGGGTACCTGGAAGGAGGGGTGGAGCCTGCAGGGGCACCTTGGCCCCAAGGATCCCTCCTTGGAGAATAGGATCAGGGTCCCAGGAAGCTCAAGACTCAGGCAGGTGTCTCCTGGTGACAGTCACAGAGAAGCAGACAGCCCTGACCCTGAACAGAAGGGTTGGTAGGAGTGTCAAGGAGAGCACTTAGATAAAAAAGAGAAAAAAGAAGTTTGGGAAGACTTCTGAGAAGAACTAAAATTTGAACTAAAATTTTTGAAGAGAGATTAGACAGGTAAACATGGATTGGACATTATAAGCTAGAAGATCAGTGGGTCACAGCAGTGACATGATACCATGTGTATGAGGAGCTAATAGTGTGAATTCCTCATGACTGATGAGGCAACAGGTCAGAGCTGATGCCTAAATTGTGGGTAGGCTTCTCTTATTAAGAACATTGTCTATCTTGCAAAAGAGCATGGGTTTAATCTGTATGTCATAGGAAACCTCGAAGTTTTCATTTTTGTACCCTTATTTTGGCTTAGAGTGTGATCTCCTCAGTTCCTTTAGGTCCCAAGGGATCCTCCACTGCAGCGTTTCTGATATAGGCTATCATTTTGGGCCAAAAGCATTAAGGAGTCCTTTTGGGGATGTCAGAATTCTGGAAGTGACTCTGTTGCCCCCTCTTGGCAGCTGGAATTTCATTCTGATTCTTCCTGGTCCTTTGCCCCAGATATATCTGTGTACATATGTGCATGTGCATATGTTTATATATCATTTTATTGATTCATTGACTTATACAGTATAGTGAGATTTCAAGTGATATATTTATATTTGCACACATTACTTGGTGTGTTTTATTTCTGATTTTATTCAGCTCTAACCCTCCTCATTGATAGCATTATTTGATATATTTTTATATTTTTTCCTCAAGCCTTCTTTTCTTCCTTCCCTTTCCTCCCCACCCTTGCCCTTCCATTTTTTCTACTGACCTCTCCCCTCTTTTATCTGAAGTCCCTTTTCTTTTCTATTTTCTCTCTTGCTTGCCACATATGAAAGAAACAATATGGCCTTTGGCTTTCTGGCACTGGCAGATTTCAGCATATTTTATAGTTTCTTCCAGTTTCTTGAAAATGACATAATTTAGCTCTTCTTTATGGCTTTGTAGAACTCCATTATGTGTATGTACCACATTTTTTTATCCATTCATCTGTCAATAGACACCTAGATTGGTTCCATAATTTGGCTATTGTGAACTGAATTTTCGTAGATATGGAAATATCACTTTGAAACTCTAATTTTAATTCTTTTGGAAAGATAATGAGGAGTGGATATCTGGGTCCTATGTTGGTTCCATTACTAGTCTTTTGAGGACTCTCCATACTGATTATTATTGTGGTTGTTATTTCACCACCTTTCTTTATTTTCAATAAACTTTCTGGATCTACCTATCCATCAATTCCAAAAAAGATTTCATGAGCTAGGCAACATAGAGGCTGGGGATGTAGCTTGAAGTTATAATAACTCTGGGTTCAGTTCCCAGTAAAACACACACACACACACACACACACACACACACACACACTCCCCTTCACACACACACTCCAGGTTTGAAAACCTGCTCGTGTGCTTATAGCTCACTGAGTTTCTTTAATGTGATTGTTTTGAACCACTTGTCAAGCAGTTCTTGAATCCCGGTTTCTTAGTGGTTGGTTACTAGCTTCTTTTGGAGGTGCCCTTTTCATTCTTTGTGACTCTGTTGCTTTTGTGTTTGCGCATTTGCCTCTTTCATTCTTTGCAGACCAGTTTTGAGACTGTAGTTGGGTCTGGCCAGAGCTGGGCCACAAGAATGCTTTGAATTTATAACTGCAATCATAGTCATTGAGACTGCTGCTCATCATGATGGCATGACTCTTCTGAAGGTCCCTGGGCAGCAACGACAAAACCAGAACTGTGATAATGTGTGTTGGAGTTGAGCATCCAGAGAAATGGGGCTGCTTACTGACCTGCAGCTAGGGCTATGGCAGTTGGCTTTCTACCAAGGAACAGGTCAGTATTAGTCAAGTGACTTTCCTTGGTCTTGGGATCCACTGGAGTGTGGAAACCTCCTACCGGGATTACAAAGTGATCAGAAAAGTATTTTTATCTATTGGAGTTTGCAAAATCAGTGTGGAGAACTAGAGCTGTAGGAGTTCTATTCCTGTAGGTGTTCGCTCCTCTGGAATTATTTTCTTTAACAGATGCAGAATGCATTGGGGAAAAGAGTTCAGGTCTCAGTTTAAGTTGCCGACCAAGCTGTTAATTATTGTCTGAGAGGAGGCAGCATTTAACTCTAGGCTTCTCAAGTAGCAGACATTCCCATGTTTCAGTTTTATTTATGTGTTTGTTTGCCCTGGAACCATGAGGTAACAATTCTGTAATAAAATTGTATTATTTTTATTTGTATTATTAAGTATTTTCTTTAAATTGGGCATTTTTTTTCATTTTTAAGGACATTTTGTATCATGCCTTTAAACATAAAACTATTTATTGGTGTGTGTGAAATTTTTCTCATGTATTGCCAGTAGTATCCATAGTGCATTTTGGAGAAAAATGACAAAGAGCATAATTATTTATTTATTTATTTTTATATGGATCATATTGAAAATGGCATGCATGAATTTTGAAGTGATCAACACTTGATTTGTTATCTTTGGTCTCCCATGAGGATAAATTATGTCTCTGAGACTTAAATTCTTTATTTGTAAAGTTCATGTCCTGACTTACAGGAGAGACTAGAGAGAGAATGTATGAAACTAGATGATGACCACGTGTCAAGAAAAGAGAAGGTGCTCCACAGATTAATTTCTCTTTCCACTTTCTGTTGGATTGTTTAACTGATTCAATCACCAGCGAGATGTATTTATATGGCATGCAATTTGTACACAGTGTACTGCATAGGATCATTTGTGTACAGAGCAACATCTGTTTTCATTTTAGTTCTAGATTTACTGTATTATTCAGATATCTGAATGTGCAAACTCTGATATCAAATCTGGTATTTCCTAATGTTTGATTTTAGGAATTTCATAACTCTTGTGAATCTCTGTTCAGAAGAATATACTATATGAATCTGAGTTAAAAAGACTGAATGTTTACCATTCTGAAGTACTGCCTAAACATTCTTATTAGTAATATTCTTGCTATTGTTCTTGTTATCAATGAGAAGATCAGAATATTCTAAGTTGGATAAATCCATAGTAATTTGTTGTCAATACCTTGCACACTTTTGCACAGCAGCTTTGATCTCTCTGAACCACTTAGCAATCAGTGGTTTGCAAATCAAAATCAGCAGCTCACTGGGGGTATACTCAGAAGTATAAAATAATCACTCAAGGCTTGCTGATTCTGTGTTTCTGCCATGAATTGCAAAAAATTATCAATTAGCCACCTTTGGGGCATGTTCATAGCTAGACTTTGAGCCATGTTCAATCAGAAACTGAAATCAGTATTCTAATAAGTAGAACCATGTTTAGACAGCAAGCTACCCAATACTAGTTCAATCCATCCATCAACAAAGTTGCTTAGCATGAACCTGGTCTTTGTGGTACTGCCTCTGCCATAGTCCTTCCTGACTGCAACAGTTCTTCTCAGTTCTTCTTTTTTTTTTTTTTTTGGTGGTACTGGGGTTCCTGGAAACTCTTTTACCTCCGGACTACACTCCCAAACCTATTTTTATACTATTTCTTATTTGGAAACAGGGTCTCTTAAGCCAGTGAGTGAGGCTGACTTTGAACCTGTGTGATCCTCCTGTCTCCGCCTCCCAAGTGCGGGGATTACAAGAATGCGCCATCACGCCCAGCCTGCAATAGTTCTTATTGGCCTCTTTCTTCTGCCCCCTCCGCCTGTGTGTTTTCTGAGGCTTATACCCATCACAATGAACTCTGTTGCAGTGACTCAAAACATGAGGGTACTGTACAACACTAGGAAACATCATGATTTTGTTATTATTTTGTGAGGGATATATTTTTAAGTTCTATTCAATGGTCATCTAGAACTATGATCAATTCAGTGGATGTCTTAAGACAAAAAATTCTTACTTAGTATAAGGAAGTGCTGACAGTTGAAAATGTCTACCAACAAGATGGCTTCCCCAAGAGATCAAGTATTCCCAAACTTATTTTGTTTGAGCAAAAGCTGTGCTATTATCGGACAGTGATGATGACAGTGATAACTGAAAAGTCCAGAAAGGAAGATAGTCTATGTGATTCCTAAGTTCTTCATTTGGGACAATAATTCCATAAATACAAGGAATACCCAAATGGATACTAACTCAATGGATAAGCAGTCGAATTTGGAAATTAAAATCTATAATTTGGATAGGCATGGTGGGACATGCCTATATCCTTATGTTCTTAGAAGGCTGAGGCAGAAGGATCACAATTTCAAGACTATCTTGGGTATATTATGAATTCATTCAGTATGATTCACTAGGTCCAACAATTTATAAGGGTCTAAGGAGATACAAGTAGGGAGAGAAAGTTGAGACTCAAAGAATGGGTGAAATATAGGAAACAGCAGTAGGGAAGGTTGGAAGGAAACTGAGACTGAGATTCTGTGTTAATGAGTTAGGAGATTAAATTAACAAGGTTATATAAAACGGTGATGTTGGCATGGCATGGTGGTGCACGCTTATAATCCCAGCATTAGGAAGGTGGAGACTGGAGGATCACTGTTCATGGACAGCCTCAGCTACTTAGTGAGGCCCTTCACAACTCAGTGAGACTCTGTTTCAAATATAAAAATGATTAAAAAATTGGACTGGAGTGTAGCTTGGAGGTAGAATGTTCCTTGGTTCTATCCCCAGTACTGCAATAAATAAGTAATAATAAAAAGAATGATTGTCAAAATATGGACCAATTAAAAATTAAGCAATTTTTTTCCCTTTTGGCTGGATGGACTATACATATCTTCCTAGTATGATTCTCTCATTTCCTAACAATAATGCTCTCCTGTATATCACCAACAACCCATTAAATCACAAGGCCAAGCTCTTCCTTTCATCCCCCTTTCTGTAGCATTTGAGCTCTCATCTACCTCTTTTCTGGAAGATGCTATATCCATTTAAAGAAATGGGTCTGGAGATAGAGATTGGAGAAGGGAGAATTTTGATGGAGAGCGATATGATCACTGGTGGGTGTCAGGGATGCCCAGATGCACATCACTGTGAAGGAACTTGGGAGATGATGGCATTTAGAAGGCATGGAGAGGTTGGAAGGAGAACAGTGAACAGAGACAGGAAGGGAGTTGGGGAGCTCAAACAAGAAGCTACAGGATGCTGCGGGCACTCAGGTATGGCAAGAAGTGAATGATGACACTGTTCTGGGTGGCATTGGGAGTTGCCAGGGATGAGGGGAGTGCTGAGGTGTGTTTAAAGAGAGAAAAGGGAGAACAGTGAGTAAACTGTGGGAGGCAACAAGAGAATAGGAGACCTGCTAACCACTTTATCCTTCAAAAATATTAATGATTCACTGAGATAATGATTTCTCTTGTCTTCTTGCATTTTATTTTTAATTTCTTCCTGTAGTTCTTCTTCCCTACTTCTTTGGCAAATTGAATTAGAAAATGATGGAAACTGCACTTCTCTTCCTGTCAAAGCATAGGTCCTGTTGCCATGGGATTTTCTGCAGTTTTTCATCATGAAAATTATTGTAAATATACGTGCACAAAAAGAACAGATAAAAGGAATGGGTAATTACACTTTCTTACAATACTGTTTTTTAATCTGTGGAAAATATTTGAATTGAAGGCATTTAATTAAAATAACTATTTGACTATGCCATTTCTTACTTCAGGCTCTGGGTTTTCTATATGGGTTGCTTTTCCTTGATTTTGAATGGAGTGCAAGGAAGCACAATAGCACATTACAGGGACAGAGTTATTCATTCATCCAATAGGTAGCTTCTGAATACTTTTTATGTGCTTATAAGCTATTCAGGCACTTGAGATATAAGATGAATATGATAAAAAATTCCCTGCCCTCATGAAACTTACCTTCTAGATATTCTTCAAGGGGGACACAGACATCAAATTCTGATCAGTTGTTTTTCTCTGTTAAGTTTTAAAAGCTATTTGCTTCAGATTCTTCATCTCTAAAATATGATTGTTTTAAAGATAAAACACTCAGGAAAGAATTTTTAAAACATATTTTAAAGTCAGGAGAAGATGTATATAAAGTGGTTTAAAAATATAAAAATAATTTATATTCATGTAATTTAATTTGTTAATTATGAGGGTTGGGCCACCCATTCATTTGATCCTTCATGACTGTTTGCACTTGGCCATGGGTGGAGGTACTCATAACTGGCTTGTAAATTCCTTCCTATATCTAGTGCTGCTGTTGGGGATTCATTGGTCATTGTAAATCCCTGGAAGCCGCCTGTAGGAGACTTGATCATTGAGAATTCACTTGGCTTACTGGTCATAAAGGGTGTGAGTAAACACTTGACCCTGCCCTATATAATCTCTATGAAAAACCAAAATTGATCATCAACATTTACTTTTTTATTATTCTTATGAAAATTTCCTGCCATTTTGCCATGTATTATTCACTTATCCTTGTTGGAATGGGCCTGTCTAGATGATGTCCTCAGGATCTACAGAGCAAAACAAGTGAAATAATTATTACCTTGGTTTTAACCCTCACCCACAGTACTATCATTTGTTGGGGAAGGGCTTTGAGATGTAGGTTCACTCACTGCTCTTCATAAAATGATGAGTTAGAGGCAGCAAGTCTAGGAAATGATGGTGCTATTTGGTATTTATATGGTACTATTTGGTATTTATGATTAGGAGTCTCATAAAAGTCTAATGAATATATTGGCTTTTATAATTAAATTAAGTCCAGGCACAGAATACAGTGGTCTGAATAGGGTATGTAGAAGGCAGTGCAATGTTGTAGTCATATAGCTAACATTACCATCAAAATCCATATTAGCATGGGTACTGTTCACCCATATGTTACTGAGGGAGGGAAATAGGGGAAGTATCCCAATATCCAGAACATTTTTTCTTAATTGAGTATCACTTTTTAAAATCAAGTATCACAAGTCCACTTGTGCCCTGTTGACTTACTGTAAAAACTTTAAAAATGCTACAATAAAAATAATACCCAAAAGAAAAGAAACCATACTACCAAACTAATGCATGTGTATCTATGTTCATAGCTGCACAATTCACCATAGCCAAACTATGGAACCAGCCAAGATGTCCATCAACAGATGAATGGATTACAAAACTGTGGGATATGTACACAATGGAATTTTACTCAGCCATCAAAAAAACTCAATTACATAATTTTCAGGGAAATGAATGGAACTGGAGGACATTATGCTACGTGAGATTAGTCAGTCACAAAAAATAAGAAATCAGATGCTTTCCCTAATATGTGTGAGTTAGGGAGAATTGGGTCATAGGAGGAACTCTAGATGAAAAAGGAAATTCTATGGAGGAGCAAACAAGACAACCTAAAGGAGGAGAAAGGAGGGGTGAAGAGGAAAATCTCTAAAACACACAATGTACTTAAACATATCGAAGTCAACCACGAAGCCGAGCAAGGGAGGGAAGGAAGGGGAGGGAATGGGGTGGGAATTGGGTAGGGGTTAAATCAGCGATGTGTACATGTTTGTATACACAAGTTTTTTACCCCAATGTGATGTTTGAATATAATGCATGAATAAAAATTAAAAAAAATTTAATTTTAACATTAAGAATATCATAAAATATTAAAAATATTTAAAAATATAAGAAAGAAAATGACAACCATCTAAAGTCCTTCTACCTGAAATAACTATCATTAATATTTTATGTCTACATACCATATATTGTAAATTTTATTTAAATATATTATACATATATTATGCCTAATATATGTTTGTGTGTTGGATTCTTTTTTCATGACCTATTAAGTCATTTTAAGTCTTTCTGCTTGTCATGATTAACTTCCAGGTGTGCGTCCTCCATACCTGTCTCAGTACATTTAATCATATATAAGCACAGATTCTAGAGAATTTAAAAATCACTCATGTTACCAAAGTGTAATTCATTATATATTCATCCCGTGTATTGCCTTTTAAGTCAATGATACATTGTAGAAATTGCTTTAAATTAATGTGTATAAATTGAACTTTTTCTTTTAAAATGCTGTATACCACTTCACATCATGAATAAAGTACAATTCATTCATTTCTCACTCATGAATATTTTTTGTTTTTAATTTTTGCCTCATAATCAAAACTGTAATACATTTTTCATGTATATAGACACTTATTATTATTTTATTATTATTTTTTTAACATTATAAAACCTCTTTATCTTAGGGAAAGATTCCTGGAAATAAGGTTTACTGTTCCATTAAGACTGTGGATTGGAAACATAATTCACTGAAATGGAATTGGATTACTTTATGGAAAGGGAATAGCAGCCATATAAAATCAATGGCAAAAAAGGTCATGTGAACACTGGATGTTTTCTCTCATGTTCTGACCACCTTATGTTCTCGAAAAATGCAGGTTGATAAAACGAATGAATGACTGAAGGAATGATTGCAGAATTCCTTCCTGCTTTTTGTCATTTTTTTTTTTTTTTGATGGTACTGGGGTTCCTGGAAGCCCTTCTACCTCCGGGCTACACTCCCAGACCTATTTTATTTTTGGAAACAGGGTCTCCTAAGCCAGCGCGGCTGGCTTCGAACCTGCACGATCCTCCTGTCTCTGCCTCCCAAGCGCGGGGATTACAAGCATGCGCCACCACGCCCGGCCGAGCTTTTTGTCATTTTAACCTATTTCAGTGAAGGGATAAAAATGGATCAGTGCTTCTGTTCTATAAATTCCATCCCAGTTGCCTGTCCAGTTTAGTGTAATTTCCTGCCATATCTTGTTGCATCATACATACTTTAATGCTTATTTTTGTTTTTGGTACTATTGGTTGAACTCAGGGGCATTCTACCTCCGAGCTACCCTTACCATCCCTTCTAAGTTTGAAACAGGGTCATTCTAAGTTGCTGAGAGTCTATTTAAGTTGCTGAGGCTGGCCTCAAACCTGTGATCCTCCTGCTTCAACCCCCCAAGTACTGGAATGACATGCGTGCCTCCCCATGTCCAGCTCTTTAATTCCTGTTCATGTTGCTGATTACGGGCTGTGTGCCTCAGGAGCCAGGCTTTCTGTCCTCCCAGATGCTGCATCTTCAGTATTCTCTTCGAGAGTTCCACTCAGGATATATATCACACCGTTTTAGCATGGTAATAATTTTTCCCAGAAGTCCTTTTACTGTTTTTACTTCTGGTCTATTCTGATTTAATTCCAATTGCAAATTTGTTAGCTGCCAAAAGTCAGCAGGGGTGAGTACTCTAGTTATTCCAGGGCCGCTTTCCATATTTGCCTTTCAGGTGTTGCATCTTTATATCAATAAATCTCCCATGGTGGCTGGAGTCTATATACTAAAATCCAGATTTGGAATAATGACTCGAGATGTATTACAAAATGGAAGCATATCTGAGTTGGAGAGAATAAAACCTTTATATTTAGATGCTTTAATTGAGACAGTCAAAGTTCATTATTTCACTTGCTGATTTCTAATGAATACCTGGTGTGCTAATTGCAAAATTTGAATTATTTAATCAGCCAGAGTTATTTTGACACAAAAGGCAACAAAATTTTATTTCACAAAAACGCATCTATATTTTGAAGTATTTATCAATAACATATTTTTGGCTGCAATCAATTTGGTAAATTTGTCAATGTATTCTATGAATTTATAAACAGCAGTATATACAGGTCACAGTGGAAATTAAAAAATATCTTTAGGTGTTTTTAGGGGTAAATTTGTTTCAGAAAAAGAAGAGCCCATTACGTGTACAAAACTTAAGAGGAAGCTCTCTGTTAATTTGTGCTAAGTTAACTGTAAATACCCTTTTATTTTTTATTTTTTTGGTGGTACTGGAGGGGTGGAACCCAGGGGCTTTCTACCTCTGGCTATGCTCCCAGACCTATTATATATTTTATTTGGAAACAGGGTCTCACTAAGTTGCTGGAGAGCCTCACTAAGTAGCTGAGGCTGGCTTCGAACCTGTGCGATCCTCTTGTCTCAGCCTCTCAAGCACGAGGATTACAAGCGTGCACCACCACACCCGGCTTCAAATACCCTTTTAGAGTCCATAAGTCATAGCTCTCCCGTCCAGAGATGGGACTGAGATCTCTTAGGAGGCATGGATAAAAGAAGGTTTAATCAGCAAAACAGGTGAGCTCTCTTACAACTCTTAAGAGAGTGCTAGAGAGAGAGGAGACAGAAAACAATTAAGTAGAAGAGAACTAATATCTATATGGTACTTACTTGACAACAATTTGCATGCCTATTTTTAAAATCTGTATTACAATTTGGCAAAGTTTGTGCCCTACCACCATTTCATTAGGATGCAAAGGCTCTGACACATCAAATACGCCTCCCAGGTTATTCAATTGGTGACTGTCAATGGTGGTAGCCAGATTTCTCTGGCCCAATGTCCATTATATCAGTCTTGCTCTGTAGCAGATCTGTGTCTTAGAGTGTTTTCTGACCAGGAGCTTTGGCTCACCAGGTAAAAGTCCTGTGTTTCTATGACCATCATCTGCTCTTACCTCTTGAACTCTTTATTCGCATTTTCCTGATAACTGGCCCAGACTTCCTGATGTTTGGGGACACATTTGGCTTTGGATACTTCTTCAGCTGCTTCCTATCTTTGCCATTTTCTGCCTGCCTTCAACTCTGTCTAGTCTCCTCCACATACTCCTTGGGAGTCATGTTTTTGGACATACCCTCAACCCCAAACATATTTGATACCTGGATTCCTAAGGCTTGTGCTGGCCCACAGTGTGATGGAGAGAGACACAGGGGCAGGCCAGTACAGGAGGCCCCGACCAAAGCAGCGCCTGGCATGGCCCACACCCCCGGTGGCCATGCTTCTTTACAAAGGGAAGGAATTTTCATCCTGTTGGCATAAGTCAAGACTATCTGTGTACACTCCAGCTCCAGAAATTATAGAAGGCTTGATGATACTTGACTCTGAGATTCTCTGCAGCTATGTTAAAGTACTTAAGTGTAGCACATAATATAGGTGAGTACATATGTATGCTACTTCCCATGAAAACTTAAAACTACAGGCTTCTACGCAGGGGCTGTTAGCACTTAAAGACCTAAATCATGAACCAACATTCTAGAAATTAATACAAAAATGCTTCAAATAGTGCTACCTGATCCACTCTGGAGGGCTCTTTACATAGTACAAGGATTGTAAGGAGTAACTTATCACTGGGAAAATAGAAAATATGTAGTTGTATAGAAAGATTCCAGGCTTTGCGCTATCACGGTGCAGAAATGCAGTGCCAGATATGGTGGCACATGCCTGTAATCCAGGTCCTTGGGAGGCTGAGTCATGAGAATTTCAGGTGTTAGGCCAGTCTTAGCCTTAGTAAGACCCTTAGCAAATTAGCAAGATTCTGTTTCAAACTATCAAAGCACATGGGTGTTGGTTTTTGAGTCTCAATATTAAATATGAATTTATGACATTGATAGTAGCTTGCAAGAGCGTCTTTTTTGTCTACAATGATAATTTTCCATTACAAATAAAAATTTTTAGATAAAACAAAAAAAAATCAAAACAAAAAATAGAAAGGGCTGGGGGTATAGCTTGGAGGGAATGCCCCTGGTTTCAATCCCCAGGACCAAAACCAAACAAACAGCAAACAAGATAAAAATAAATAAATAAATAAATAAAAAGTCTAGACATGCTGAAACCCTTTGGTCAATCTCCGTGAAAGGGAGGTACTCCAGGACCCAAATTAGCCCATTTTGCTGAGGACCTCATCACTTAATCCTAGAGAGTAAAGTGAAGCTGTCATCAGAATGTCACTGCTCCAGCCCTGGACGTGTACTTGTGAGTGTACTGGAGCCTGGCTTCAGAATGGAGATCTGTGACACTCCCGAGAAGGAAGAGCCACTCCTGTGTTTGCTCCTGTGGTTTGTGCCTAAGCATGTTTGTTTCTTTCATTAGAAGTGTGACACTGAGAAACTTATTGAATCTCAGTTTCTTTATATGAAAAATTGGGATAATAATATCTATAGAATAGGGCTTGGTAAGGTTTAAGTAAGATGATATGTGTCAAGATTTTAGTCTGAGTAGCTGCTCAATTAAATATTTTTGTTTTGCCCGTCGTGGTGGTGCACGCTTGTAATCCCAGCATTCGGGAGGCTGAGACAGGAGGATCGCGGTTCGCGGACAGCCTCAGCTATTTAGTCAGGCCCTCTGCAACTCAGTGAGACCCGGTTTCAAAATAAAGAATAAAAAATTGGGCACGGGTGTAGCTTGGAGGTCAAATGCCTCTGGGTTCAATCCCCAAGCCCGCAAATAAAAAATTAAATGTTTGTTTTCTCCCTTTTTTGTACAAAAAAAAAGATGTACAGAAGTTAAAAATGCTAGGATGTCTTTTTACCAATTCTTACAGATGATTCTACTTAGCTTCCTTCTCATGAACCCCAAATTTGTCATGTTATAAAGGGAACAGTGGCTTCCATGGAGATCATATTCTAATATTAGAACTTAAAGCAAAAATACTATATGCCTAAAATAATCTTTAAAATCCTATTAATTCATCTATCAAAGATAATGTCATGATTTTGTGCATACAGTTTTGTACCATACAATGTTTCTAAAAATGTATACATTCTAACATAATAAATAGCACACAGTTCTATAAAAGGATCATATTCAGTAGAATCAGTCAGAATTTTATTTTATACAGTTTAGCTTTTGGCTATTTATTTTCCTCTTAATTGTCTAAGATTTTGTCACTCCTAAAAGGATTTTTTAAATTAAGTTTTCAATTTCTTACTTGAATGAAATCAACTCTGCCCATTAATCTGGAAATCTAGACAAGTTTTCCATTGCTTTTACTGGACAGGGAACTCCTAAAATTATTCATGTGCTCTTTCTGAAGTTTTATAGAACATATAGTTCCTATTTCAGGCTTGATTGCTTTGAATACTTGTAGGTACAGATTTATTCTGAAGAAAGACAAGAGAATTAGCAGGTGATTTAAGCTGTTCTTTTTCATTTATTCTGCTCAATATGCTAATTTGATTTGCTTAGATTAAAACTATAGTAATTCCCTACTTTTGAAAATATGTTGAAAGCTCTAATGTCTTGGATACAGGTACTACTCTTATTATTGACACTGTTGTCAACAGTCTCACTCTGAAAAAAAAAAAAGAATTATGCATCTCTAGAACCCAAGCTTTTAGAATGAGAAAATGTGCTAGTGGATTAAATAGGCACATTGGTAGGAGATACTGTAGCAGGATTGCTTTCCCCATCTGAACCAATAAGAATTGGCCCTTGGCCAGGGGATGGTACTTACTGAGGCCGCCAGCTAGACGAGACAAGTAGAAATGGCAGTTACATATGTTGGGTTCTGGGAGAGTGAGTGTTGCAATGGCATTGGCCAAGGTCCAGACTGCCTGAGCAGCTGCCACCAATAACTAAGCACCACGGGGCTGCTGGGCCTGGACACTTCTGCTCAACACAGGTCCCCTCTAGGAGCATCCGCTCCAACATTCCTTGTTAGACTTGATCAGATCTGCCTAGTGGTTTGAAGCTATCCAGGTGAAGATGGATCTTGAAGGCACTGCAGCTAGAGGCTATCGGTTAACTGCACTCTGCACTCTCCGGAAATCAGTTCTTTTTTTTTTTTTCCTCTTTCTCTTCCTCCTTCTTATCCTCTTCCTCCTCTTCTTGTTTATTTTCCCTTTATTATTTTGTGTGTGCATGTACAAGGTGCTGTACTTTTAGCCAGGACTATTAAACAACTTAAATATAAGCTATAGAGAATTTGCATGTAATGAAATCATCCTTAAATAATTTCAATGACATGGCTTGAATATGTTCATGAAAGAACATAAAGTTAAAAAGTCAGCAAATAGCTGGGAGTGGTGGCACATGCTTGTAATCCCTGCGCTTGGGAGGCTGAGACAGGAAGATCGCGCAGGTTTGAAGCCAGCCTCAGCTGGCTTAAGAGACCCTGTTTCCAAATAAAATATAAAATAGGTCTGAGAGTGTAGCCCAGAGGTAGAAGGGTTTCTAGGAACCCCAGTACCACACACAAAAAATCAGCAAATAGTTGATACGATTCAGGTTTTGATTATGTATTAAAAGATTGACAGACTCAAAGGCTGACCCAGAGTGACATTTAAGTTAGCATTGTTTATATGCTGGTTTATGTCGCTAATTGTGCTGATAATTTAATTTTCCTATTTTATATTTCCAACAAGTTACTTTCTGATGGAATACAGGAGTGGCACACATCCACATTTTCTACCTAGGATTAGTCAATATCAGAGCTTTGGTCCCTGAGAATTGATTGGAAGGACACTCTTCATTGGGTTGCCTCAAAGGTTAATTAACACAGAGATTCAATTGTGTGGGAACAATGGCCATTTGATAAGTGTTTGGGTTTAAAGGAACTCAGTCTCAAAATCTGTAACTCCAATTCAATGCTGCAATGGGGATAATTTGTCCTTCAGACTAAGTGACCTGAATATGGACCTGGAGCTTTTTTACTTCTCATTGGTAATGAGAAAAATTGGCTCTGGGACAGAGATGGGGTGGGAACCATAAGAAGGGTCAGTCTGCCCAACTTCCAGAGGGAGAAATGTCAGGCACAGTGCAGATGTATTAACTGAAAGGATCTCTGCTCAGTAGGAGTACTTTTCTCGACAGAGGTAAGAAATTGAACACACTTTATGCCTGAACCTCATGGGTTACATGGTCAACATCATTTCTGTAAAGTCCATTCTCTCTAGACTCCATGATGCCCTGAGTATAGAATTTTTTTTCCTGGGCCAGCAAGATATTTGAGACTGTACTACGGACTTCGGGAAAAGTCTAGTAACCCAGTTACTGTCACTCCCTCGGTAGGGGTTGATTCTTAAGGGTTTGGGATAGGATTGTAACTTCCTTTTGTTGGCAGCTTAAAACATGTCAACATTTTTCAAATATTATCCATGGTCCTAATGGTTCAAATATTATCCAAGTGTCATAATGCATGAGGTTATCTTCATTTTACTGAAAAGAAAACTGAGTCTCAGAAAGATGTGGTGACTTGTCCAAGATCACATAGATTAGATTGCCTATGTGTTCCATTTCTGCTTCTGGTTTTCCAACAGTTGATGAGTCATGATTTGTAACATGCTAGTCATTCCACTATGAAAGTAATGGGATAGATATTCGATGGCCCACTATGTTCTCAGATTTGATCATTCATAACCACACAAGGGAGATGGAAATGAGGGGAGGTGTTAGGAGACTTTCACTGTGATATAATTCATTTCACAATTGATCCATGATATTTCTCCCCAATGGCTCTTTAGATAAAACTAGATTCCACTGTTATTTCTACAACATTATATTTTCCTCAAAGATGTGCTTAAAGGCTTTTTTGGGAAGCAGTGAACCTAAGGAAAAAGCACTGTATTTTGGGGAAGAAGATGATCCATGGCACGTATTCTCCTTGGTAGTGCATAGATTTTCAAGTGAGGCTTTGCCCATGGGCTGAGCTTTCTGGTTCTGCTTTTGTCTGTTGCTTTGCACTTGAACATCTGCTTCATGTTCCCATTGTACCCACTAATGAAAAACGCAGCGAGGGCTTTCTAGTACTCCCATGAGATTCTGAAAATTATGTCCTAGATTCAGTTCCTCCATCATGTAAAAACAAGTTTGTGGCCACTGAAAATAAGCAATTTGTTTAGAAAGTTGAAAAACACGCATAGGATATTTTAAAAATGTTTATTCCTATATTTTCTATTTGATACATATTATTTTAGAAAGGTTTTTCTGAAACAGAAAAATTTATCCATTATAATTTCTAAATTATAAGTAATATTAAAAGCCAGTGGCCTTTTAAAACCCACATCCTCTTACTCTGCAATATTCTTTAAAATAGAGGACCCTGTTAGTCCTTGCTCCTGTGGTACCTGTCAGATAACCTCATTCTTAATGGCACAGAGAAGAAAACACTTCACCATTAGAGAACGGAATGGAAACAAAGCAGTTGGATCAAAATATCTCTTCACTATTCCAGCTCTACTTGAGACTCAGAGGGTAGGAAATCGCAGTCTGTGGACCAGGCCGGTGGGAAACAGACTTATCCATGGATACAATGTTTGATTTCTTGCTTCAGGAAGAGCAACTAATACAATATGGAAAATGGAGATTTTCACTGTATCATGGCATATATCTTATTTATGCCCTTATTTTTATTGGATTTAACATATTTTCTTTGGTGTTAGTCACTTATGTTGCTAAATCTCTGTCAGTCTTTGAAGATTTGTTTTTAGAAATAATTATATACTGGGCATGGGGACATATGCCTGTAATCCAAGTACTTGGGAGGCTGAGACAGGAGGGTTAGAGTTCAAAACTAGCCTCAGCTGGAGCAAGACTCTCAGCAATCTAAGACCCTATTTCAAAAACAATAAAATAAAATAAAAATTAAAAAGGCTGGGTGGTGTAGTTTGGAGGCAAAATACTCCCGAGTTCAATCCCCAGTACCACATACACATGCAAAAATGAATCACTAGAAAAAGTCGGCAGAATTCCTTGGGCCCATGTCCTCTTCTCAAGAAAGGGAGTACTCTTAAGTAAGGGATTGTGTCCAAACAGCTTCCTTCATCTGGGTGCCATTCACCAGAGGCTTCATCTGATGGGACATCACTGGATATTAAATGTTTGGAATATTTCCCTGGCCCTACGGCCAGGCCCCAGTGCTCATCCCCACAGCTGCTGAGAAGCTGGAGGCTAAACACTTTCAATGGAGCCTCTTTCCAAGAACTGCTGTTGGCTGAAGACAGCAGCCCAGCCCAAAGCCACACCTCTGCTCTTTCTCCAGCCAGCCTGAGTTCAAAGACTTGGAATTCCTGGCTTGATTCCTTGTCTCACTTTGAGGTTAACCTGAAGAGCCATCCAGCTCCGGAGGGCCCAGTGGGATCACCTGAGGCCTTTATTTCTTCTGCCCAGTCCTAACTCCTTTATCCTCTGCCGCTATTGATTTCAAGATCCTTCTCAATAAACTTCCATGTGTTTCTCAGGAAGCCCTAACTCTGATGTTCATACAATGTGATAATTTAGGGCACATATAGTAGCATGTAAAGATCTGAGTTGGGCACAATAGGGTTTTAGAACTGCATGGAGCAAATCAATAGGTATTCCGTACAAGAACATTTGTGTATTTTAAGGGGGTTAATGGAAAAGTAAAAGAGAAACTACATCCAATGGATGCACAATGTTTTCATCCTCAGCTTTCAGCTTTACTGTGGTATGACTGATATGTAATGCTTGTGTAAATTTAAGGAATGCATCATGATGTATCAGTATAAAGACACATTGCAAAAGAACCACTAATCTTCCAGAGTTACTGTGGTGCTGTGGGGTGTGTGTGTGTGTGTGTGTGTGTGTGTGTGTGTGTGTGTGTGTGTGTGTGTGTGTTGAGAGCATTTAAGATATAATCTCTCAGCAAATTTCAACCATACAATACATTGTTATTGACTATGGTCACCATGCTGTGCACTGGCTCTCCAGAACAATTCATTCTGCATAACTAGAAATCATTTGAACATCTTTCCCTCCTTCCTATACCCAGATTCTGGCAACCACTTTTTGATTTTCCAATTTTGTGAGCTGGACTTAGAGTCCACATTTAAGTGAGACGCAGTGCCTTGTCTTTTTGTGTCTGGCTTATTTAATTTAAGAAAATGTCCTATAGTTTCAGCCAAGTCACAAATGGCAAGATTTCCTTTTGTCTTATGGGTAAATTGTACTTCGCTGGATGTGTTTCTATCTATCTATCTATCTATCTATCTATCTATCTATCTATCTATCTATCATCTATCTATCATCATCATCATCTATGCACATGACACTTTTTATCTAGTCTTTGCTGAGGAACACTTAGATTAACTATCTTGTTATGAATAATGCTACAGTCAACATGAAAGTTCAGCTATTTCTTTGATATACTTATTTCTTTTCTTTTGGAAAATATAGAAGTAGAATTACTGTATAATATGACAGCTCTACTTTAAATTTTTTGAGGCGACTACATACTTATTTCCTTAATGGCTATACCAATTTATATTTCCACCAGCAACATGTAAGGAGTCTCTTTCCTTTACACCTTCACCAACATTTAATATTACTTATTTGTCTTTCAAATAATAGCTTTTCTAACTGATGTGGGGTGAAATATGTCATTGTCAGGATCTCAATTTATATTCCTCTGAGAGTGATGTTGAACATTTTAAATACACATGTCCATTTGTAGATCTTCTTTTGAAAAATATTTGTACAAGTTCTTTGCCCATTTTTTTAAAATCAGGTAGTTTGTTTTCTTGTTATTGAGTATTTACAGTTGTTTATTTTGGATGTGAACCCTTGTCAGATATATGGGCTGCGAAAATTTTCTCTTATTCATAGCTCATCTCATAACACTGCTAACTGCTTTCTTTGCTTTTGAAGATACCTTTTGTTTGGATACAATCTCATTTGTATATTTTTGCTTTTGTTGCCTGAGATTTTGGGGACAATACCCCCCAAAATCATTGCCTAGACAATATCAAGATGTTTTTCCCTGGCTTTTTTTCCCTAGTAGTTTTGCAGTTTCAGGTCTTTTATTTAAGTCTTTCATCAATTTTGACTTAATTGTTAAATACGATGTGAGGTGTATTTCCAATTTTGTTTTTTAGTATATGCATACCCAGTTTTCTAAGGGGCCATTTATGAAGGCATTATCCTTACCCTAACATGTGTTCTTGGCAACTTCATCAAAGGAAAATTGAATATGTGGTGTTCCCCTCTCCTCCAAACCCTGGGCTCTATTTCTTTCTTTCTTTCTTTCTTTCTTTCTTTCTTTCTTTTTTTTTTTTTTTGCAGGTCTGAGGATGGAACCCAGGGGCATTTGACCTCCAAGCTATATTCCCTGCCCAATATTTTATTCTTTAATTTGGAACAGGGTCTCACTAAGTTGCAGAGGGCCTCACTAAGTAGCTGAGGCTGTCTGCGAACCGCAATCCTCTGGTCTCAACCTCCTGAACGCTGGGATTACAAGCATGTGCCACCATGCTTGGCTTCTATTTTTTCCTTTTATTGGTCTATGTGTCTGGTTTCATGAAAGTACCATGCTATTTTGATTAGTATAAATTAATAGTATATTCTGAAATTAGACAGGGGAATCATCTCTCTTGTTTTCATTCAAGTTTGCTTTGTCAGCCTAGGCCATGGTGGCGCTGCCTGTAAGCAAAGTACTTGGGAGGCTGAGGCAGGAGAATTGCAAATTCAAAGCCAGCCTTAGCAACTTAGCAGGACCCTGTTTCCCAATAAAAAATAAAATAGGGCTGGACATGTAACTTGGAGATAAAATGCCCCTGGATTCAATACTCAGCAACACACACACACACACACACACACACACACACACACTTTGTCTATTTGGAGTCTTTTGTGATTCCACATGAATTTTATGATATTTTGCCAGGGTCCAGCCCTAGCAGGAGTCGGGGTTAATGTGGTTGGTGAGAGTAGAGTTGAGGTCGCGAGAGAAGGCACTGACACATGAGATCAGATGCACACTTCTCTAACTTTATTCAGGACTTGCTAAAGATTTTATGCTTCATTTCTTGGCAGGATATCACAATCATGCAAGCAGAAAACTTCAAAGACAGAAAAAATATTTAACAACCTTCAGGGCAGGGCGCCAGACATTTAATAAATCAGAGAAAGTAGGTTTTGCCTCATATCATAAGGTCAGCTTGAACTTAATCTTATATGTTGGCCCAGACTGTGTCCTTGGGAAAAAAGATCCTTGATGACTGAGTCTCTCACACACTGCTGCCCATCTGTTTTAGTTATAATGCTTATACATAAAATTCCAATTACACAGTTTAATCTAAATAATTTCAAAATAATTCTTTTGAAGGCGGAGAGGCTAGTCTTTCTCATGGGAGACTCAAGCCTTTGTGAGTCCCCTGGCCGAGCCTTTGCTCAAGGCTTGCACGAGATGCTGTAGCAATATTTTATTTTCCTCTAAAATAGGTCATTAAAATTTTGATAGGAATTGTATATAATGCATAGGTTACTTTGAGTAGCATATGCAATTTTATTAATTTTCCATTTCATGAATATAAAATATCTTTTAATTTGTATCTAATCAATTTATTCCATTGATCTTATATAGCCTTCAGTGTACATATCTTTCTCCTCCTTGGCTAAATTTATTTTCCATTATAAACTAGATTGTTTTCTTAATTTTTTCTGATTGTTCATTGTTAGTGTATAGAAACACAATTTTTATTTGTTGACTATATCTTGTAGCTTTATTTATTTGTTCATTAGTTTTAATAGATTCCTGTGGAGTCTTTAGTTTTTTTGGAGGACAGGTTCTGTATCTCTCATTCATTCCTCAAGAAAAAATTTGATGGGTATATTATTATTAGTTAGCTATTTTAGTCATTTTTCTGGCACTTTGTAAAGATTATCCTGCTCTCTCTTGTGTTATCTAAAAATTCTCCAATAGTCTTTTGAGGGTTCACCTGTATATGTCAGGTTGCTTTTCCCTTACTGCTTTCAAAATTCTCTCCTTGTCTCTTACTTTTGAAAATGTGATTATAATGTATCTTGGTGGAGATCTCCTAATATATTTAATCCACATTAAATAAATTAAACCAATTTGGGGTTCTTTATACTTCATGGGTCTAGATTTTCATTTCCATCACTACACTTGAAGTTTCTATCATTACTTCTTTAAATAAGTTTCCATCCCCTTTCTCTTTCTCTTCTCCTTAGGCTGCCAAAATGCATATATTGATCCACTTGATGGTGTTGCAGAAGTCCTATAGGCTTCCTTCACTCCTTTTTTTTCTTTTTCTTTTTATTTTTCTGATTGGGTATTTTAAAATGACCTGTTTTTGAACCATTGATTCTTCAGCTGTACTAAATCTGTGTTGAAGCCCTGTCTGGATTTTTTCATTTATGTTAACTTTTTTTTGTAGTCCAATTTCTTACATGGATTCCTTAACTCTTGACTCTTGCAAATTTATTTTCATGCATGGATAGTTGGCCACATTGATGTTTAAATGGGAATGGACACTGGAAGCTTCTATCTTGCTGATGTCACTCTGTACACAGCTATTTTCTGAAATGATACTGCAGGAAGTAGAATGTGAATCAACCATGAGATCTGCTGGACCAAGACCTTTCTTGTTTGAAAGACTCACTCCCAGCCTCTCCACCTCCCTATCTCCCTCCTCTTTTTCTTACTTACTTCTTACAGATGTCCACATAGCATTTATTGGAACCCACCAAGTGGACTTTGACATGAGGACACCATAGCTGAGTGTAAACACTCGTACCTTATATTTTTGTGTCCAGAGAAGCCTGCCACATCTCCTTCTAATGAAAAAAATTGAGTTTTCATTTTTAAT
Organism: Muscardinus avellanarius; assembly: GCF_963383645.1. Lineage (NCBI taxonomy): Eukaryota > Metazoa > Chordata > Mammalia > Rodentia > Gliridae > Muscardinus > Muscardinus avellanarius. Next base: position 27,151,862 of record NC_137791.1, on the reverse strand, counting down.
ACCCACATGCTCTTAAATTGTGAAAAGAAAAATAAAAATAGAGAATATTTTCTTCTCTTTCAATTTGTAATTCTAATGGCAAAAAACAATTTAACAAAGGCATTCTAGCTCTTCCCGCAAATGAGAGCCCATTTTTATGTAAATCACATTTGCAAAATGGGATTTATTCTTCAAATTCTCTTACAGTGTATTTTGATTTGTCTCATTTACAGACACTACAGGATAAACGAAAGGGAAAGTATTGCTGTATAGAAGATGAATGGCATTGACTTTTTTCTGTTACTGCTTATAAAAATAGTGTAGATGTATAACACTAACATATGCAGAACAGATAATATATATGTAAGTTCAGTGGAGAATTAAAAATAAATGTGAAGTTTAAATTACATCCCAGTAAAGCTACTTATCTTCATGTTGTTTATTCTTTATGCATTTTAAACCACGGAGGATTCATTCCATGTTGGCATTTTGTCAGAATGCATTGACTTTTAGATACTTTTCTCTCTTTAAGTCTTATTGAACATTATATTATTATTGATTTATATTGGAATAACACAGGATTAATTTTTTTCTGTTAACCAGTAATCACACTCTTGTATTTATGTCGCACTCCTTCCTTTGATCAAGACAAAGTGCTTTCAGAATGATCTTCTTTATTCTTTTAACTTCTTGGAAAGATGAACTGGGTGGGTTTAAATTTTTCTTCACTGTGGAATAGAAAGTTAAAATATACAAAGTGTTGCCATCACAACAGATATTGTGTTGGGATGCAGTAACCTGTCATCATACTTGATGGTAAAGGGTACTAAGCAGAAACAAAGACAAAATCTAATCTTTATGAAGGTCAGATTATTTAGGAGAACCACAAAGAGGCCAATGTTAGAAATTCTCTATTAGCAAGGATTTGACTTAGCCTGATTTGAAACTGGACTTTTGTTCTTTGTAGGCATTGTCCTATAAATCAATTTCTGGGGAACCATTTAAATTACTCTTGAAGAAACATTTGATGTTGATATTGATAAATGTAAATTAACCTGATTTGTTAAGAGGGTTGGGTACAAACTCTACTTAAAAAATAATGTGGGCAGTAAGGCAATTCTAGTAACTGCAGGTTTAAAATATATTGTAAATGGGATTTTAAAAAAACCCCATATAGTCATTTCTAGGGTCTATGAATAACTTTGGCTCTAGTTTCCTCTTCTGCCAAACAGAAGATGGGAATAAAGGCACCTGGAGTAGTATCCAGTGTCCAGAATAGTAAAGAACATCTTCCAAAATATGAAGAGTCATAGGAGCCTGAAAAGACCATTGTGGAAATGGAGACCACAGACTCAAGTTACCAGTGAAAGTTCCATACTTACCATTAATCTCAGGTGGTGGGAAGAAAATGATGCCGACTCACTCATCCTGGCAGTGAATTGCTCAAATCCCCAGGCTCTTAGGCTACTTGAATCCATAATATCCTTTTATGCTTTTATATGGCGGTAACCCAGTAAGTTGGGCAAGTAGAGAGGGAATTCTGAAATAAAACTGCTTCAGTCTGTGGTGGAGGTCTTTGGTTTTGTGTTGCACAAACTGTTTCTTTGTGGACTTGTGTTTCTTGTGACACAGGGCAGCTTTGTCCAGGAATATCCTCTGTGAGTGGAGTCAAAGCCAGTAGATTATTTCAGTGAGTCGGGTAGCATTGCATGGTTATCTCAACAAGTATCTTGGCAACTGAAATTTGCATTGGAGTGACACACGTTAATCATGTTGAGCCCACACCAGCCCAAGGGAGTGTTCCCATATCCCTACACTCTTTTGTAAGTAGTAAAAAATTAAAAGTCATCAACAAAGAATTTCCAGTTTTAATTAATATCTGGGCCATCTATGTGAAGAAGGAATTCAAGTTTTCTCTACCATAATACCTGCCCTTATACACTCTACAGGAGTTATACAAGGTAAGAAAGTCCACTTCTAAAAGATGTGTTATGTAATTGCTAGACTGTTACAGGGTACTTTTTTTCTCCCCTAGATCTGGTGTTTGCTAAGTGAGTCACATGGTAGTTGTCTCTTATGTCTCTTATCTTTTGTAAGTCTGTACTTAATGAAGCTAGCTCTGAATCAACTCTAATATGGATGCTTACTACTACACCAATTTTGCCTCTCTGTGCAAAGTACTATCCTCTAGTATTCCTGGCCTTACCAGTCTGAAGGGAAGGAGAGCTCCCAAACCTCTAAACTAAGGAAGATAACTTCCTTATGGCCCAGCTGTTTCCTAGGATTCTGAAATGGATTTTGGGGCCCAAAATTTTAGCTAAATAACTAGGTGGCTTTCATTTATTTGTCTCCTTTTTCTATAAGTGTATTTTCCCCAGGGAGGAGATCAGGTTGAAACAGGCTGCTTTCTACCGTGGCTGTAATAAATGATCTGAACACATTATTTCACCAGACTTTTAGTTTCCTAATCTGTAAACTGTTTGGTTGAAAAGCATGATTTTGCTGTGAGGATTTTTTAGGATTAAAAACATGTCTAAGCTAGCCAGTTGGTGCACGTTTGTAATTCTAGTACTTGGGGCACTGACATAGAAGGATCCCAGCCTCCCCAACTTAGTGAGACACTGTTTCAAAATAAAAAATAAAATAGGGCTGGGAGTTTAGCTCAGAGATAGAACTCCCTTGGGTTCAATTCCCAGTACCCCCAACAAAACCCTGCAAAACAAGACATTTCTAATATGAACTGAGGGTATAGTTCAGTGGTAGAACAAGTACCTAAAATGTATGAAATCCTAGGTTTGATCTTTGGCACTGAAAAAATAAACACAACATTGCTGGGCATGGTGGCTCACCCTTGTAGTCCCAGCATTCGGAAGGCTGAGACAGGAGGATCGAGGTTCGCAGACAGCCTCAGCTACTTAGTGGGGCCCTCCATAACTTAGTGAAACCCTGTTTCAAAATAAAGAATAAAAAATAGGGCAGGGGGTGTGAATTGGAGGTAGTGCCCCTGGGTTCCATCTCAGACCTGCAAAAAAATAAATAAATAAACAAAAAAGCAAAATAAATACAACACAACAAACAACCTCCATAAGCCCCCCCCCCCAAAAAAAACCCTCTAACACAGTGACAGCTATAGGACATATGTCAAGTCAGTGGCAGTTAGGATTAGAATAAACAAATAATAAACTGAACATATCCTTGATTGTTTACAATTGGGTCATTTGTATGCAAGCATGCTTTCTGTATGCTCATAAATGTCTAGCAGCCTACTGGATAACAGGATGCAGGGACAATATTGTCCCTGTCCAGGGCCTAGGAATCTGGCTAGAGGGGTCGAAGGCCGGGTAGCGTGCAGGGACTGGGGAGCTCTGTGGCAGAAGCAGGCAGCATGGCTGAGCTGGAAGTACATACTTGCTATTCCAGTCCGCTGAATGTGAGACAGAGTGGAAGGAGAGCATGAACAGCTCAGAGAGGGTATGTCATTTTATGTCATGTTCACCACCTGCTGGGCGTAGATGTACATGGCTTAGACTGCTCAGTACTTAACAGGTTTGCTGTAACTTTTAAGCCTCTCTGGCTGCCATTCCCTATAGAGTGTGATGTTGGGCTGCTGGCTTGCAGATGGGGTCTCCCCCTTGAAGTGGGTAGTGTGAGAATCTCCCAACATTTATTAATACCTTTCTTTGTATGGGGTTGATCCCCACTCCAGCCTGGCTGACTATAAGCCAAGCAGGGTAATTCCACTTTTCTTGCCATAGTTCTGCTCATTGTCATTTAAGTAATCGATGTCTAGTGATTGCAGAATCAAGCCTTATCTCCCTCTGGTGACGTGGGGAGATGTGAAAGCTCTCCCACAGCCATGGTGTGGCAGCTGGGGCATGGAGCTGGTTCTTCTGACATCAATGTATAAACCAGTGCTGAAGCTCACCTCCCTCTAATCAGTTCCTTTGTAGTGTGACATTTATTCTTAATTGCAATTGTGAACATCCTAATGGATATGTGCCTCTGTGCAGGTCAGATTTCAGGAGCTCCTCACTATGAATGAGGGTGCTAGTTTGAACGAATTTACCACCAGTAAGGCTGTCGTAAAGAGCAAAAAGGATGCACAAACATTTGTCCTACTCGGGCTTGAAGAACTGTAGGGAAATGAAAGTCTTACTCTTGTGAGCATGGCAGGTAGTTCAAAGGCTTGGAAAGAAACTTGTTTTTGGTAATACACTAAGGCAAGAGAACAAGCAAAATATAGCTATTTGAGAGAAAAGGAAGTTACTTTAATATCTGTCTTTGAAGTTTTAATTTGCAATCCTCCCTTTCTTACCAAAGCTTTCAGCACAATGCTTTAAACACAAAAGCCTTGTGCAAACAGAGTCTTGTTGGACAAATAAAGGAAGCGGTTCTGAGTTCTACATCTGGGTTGACATCGTACAGAATGCGATTAAAATGATCTGTAAATTAAAATAGGAGCTCAGAGCCAGCGGTTGATCTGAATCTACACGACTCTCTGCCTGTGAATGCTTGGAATAACTGAGGAATGGTGAACGATTCCCACAACCAGCTGGAATGGTGCATTTGACTGACCCAAGTCAAAAATTGGGGTGAAAAATTTGGGATATATACAAAAGGAAAACATAACAATGTACTTTTAAATTTTTTTAGACAAAAATAAATCTAGCCTATGGAAATTTAGGAGTGCTCCTATTACCAATTCCAAATTAGAGCTGGCAATAAATAAATTATTACAATAAAATTTGTAATTTTAAGTCACTAGGTTTTATCATTCTTGTCTTTAAGGCCAGCTCAATTGTCCCTTCAGGCATGGATGCCGTTGGTTTCCTGGCACAAATAGTAAGGAATACATCTTTGTCCAGTTCTCTTATTGACTGTATGCCCATTCCCTGTGTTTTGTATTTAGGAAAGTAGCCATATCTTTGTGAATCTAACACTCAAAGCTTGAGTTCACTTTGTACCAGAGGTAACTAACTTTATTCTATAAATATCAAGGTCTTAGCTAGAACAAAAAGAGTCAGAAAAGGAAAATGTCAGAGTTACAAAGTGCAGCTTTCCAAATTTATTTCCAGGTCTGGTGTAGAAAGGAGAAGCCAGTCATAATTTTTTATATTACTGGCCTGACAAAATGTATTTTTTTCATGGGAAAATATAGGTTAAAAAATGAAAATCAAGATAAAAGTATTTTTTCTTTCCTCAAATTCTTACTTAGAGCCTGCAGCAAGAAATAAGAAAAATAAAAAAAGGAAAAATGATCTCCAGTAGTACTTAGCTGAGCTGAAAAATCTTCCTATCTTTTTCATTTAGTCAAGATTGGGTTGCGGTGGAATTGGGGGAGCTGAGTGGTAGAGCGCTTGTCCAGCACAGGGAAGGCTCTGGGTTGCACCTCAGAAAAAGACTGCTGAGTATGCTGCAGGGGTAGCATTGGGTATAAACTGAGGCTAGAGCTGTGGCCGTCTTCTCACAAGAGCCATCCTGAAGCTACTTCTGAATTTCTCACCACCCCAGTGCTGTCTGCTCTCTTTCTTCCTTTAGTAATGGGTGAAAAGGAGGGGGAACATAAGTGTTTCAGTGAAAACCACAAAGAGATTGATTTTAAAATGATGGCACATTCATGCAGTGGATTCCAATGAGTCACCAAAATTCATAGAAGAAACACACAATAAGTAAGAAGGCTACAAAAATGTTATAGAACATTTGTGTTAATAGCACAGCTACTATATTAAGAAAGGAGAATGGGATACAGAGGGAAATACAAGTGATGTGTGCGTATGACTATCACTTTGAATCTCAGTATGTTGAATAATTACAATGTACCAATAAACATATATAGAAAAGAAAGAAGTATAGGAAAATATATATACCAAAAGATTCATAGTGACTTTTCTTTGGAGTGTTGAAATTATGAATGATTTTTAAAATAAAATCTTCCTTTTCAGTTTTATATTTTATGTTTTAATTTCCTCATGTAAGTGGGGTTTGGCTGCATATTCAGAAAGAATATGTAAATATCATTTGGTAAGAATAAAGGATATTGAAGGGAGTTATAAACATTTGAAAAGGCAACCACCCGTAAGTACATGTGGATCAGAAAAAGGCAAGTAAATTTCAAAAATGGAAAGTCTTAGTGTTCATAGGCGAAGTGTAGAGTAGAGATTGTAGATCCTTGTGGAGCCAGAGGCTGCCGGGCTCTGGGGCTGGGCCTTCAAGGCCACTGTCCTTCGGAGACTCAAGAACACTCAGATATGGACTACTTTATGTTACCAATTGCAGAAGAAACCCAAATTTAAGATGCCAGGTAACTACTCGAAAGGGTGAAAGTGAGGTTAAATATGACATAAAACTGTGATCATATTTATTATATTTGCATCATATTTATATAAAATTTGCAGGTCAAAGTTTATTGAGATGTTGAAAGCTTTGGGCCTTGGCCAGGGACTTTCTAACTCCTTTCAATACTTTGGTTTATTCAGAGGATGACTCAGGCACAAGCCCGGATGGTCCTGGGTGCCCTGGGATAACATCTCGTTATCTTCCTTATTGAAGCTCATGGTTTTGTTGTATGTAAAGCACATAGAAAGCTGCAATCACCACTTTGAAATAAGATTATCAGAGCAGTACTATTATATCATTTGTATCCAATAAATATTCTTCTGTTAATGTTTTTCTGGGATAGAATAAATGAAGATATGTGATTAAGAATTTGAGTTTCTTTAAAGTAGATCCAGTCCTAATCATGTAGTGCTGTTCTTCCATAAGCTCTAGAAATACATTAGGAAAGGAAGGTTTAATCAGTAAGGAGGAACACAGACCATGATAGACACTTTCCTTGCATCAGGTTTGAAGATCTAAACACTGTCTTATCATTGTCAGTCACAGGGAAACACTGTCTATGGATTTTCAGGAGCATTGATAAGAACCATGAAAAACCATGGATAATCTACTTGATTGATGTGGTAATAGGTTGTTTTTCTGGGAATAACAATTAGCCCAATTAAAAACCTTGTAATTCTACATAGATCAGGCATGAGAAGATGGGAAATCTTATCTATAAGACATTTTATGTACATATTTCTAAATATATACTTCTACCTAATTGAAACGAGTAGATATCTGTTTTTTTTATGTTCTACTGCTTTTCTCTGTTTAGATTTACCACATCGTATTTTCACTTGTGGATGGAACTCAATAGTTTTTTTTTAAAACAATGCATTGCATTCGATGCTTTTGGTGGGTTACTCTTCACCAGACCATGGCACTCATCCCCCAGATGCAGATCAGCTGTCCCTTTCTCCAGACATGAGACTCACCTCAATCAGGGGCTCATGCCCTGGGTCTTCATTCTTCCTTCTGCTGCAGATGGTGATCAAGGGCCTACTGTTACAGAGGTACGAAACCTGGCCTTCCTGCATTACAGAGGGACCATCCATGGTCTCCAGCGGACACCATCTCCTGACTTACCTGTCTTGTTTTCCCTTAGTCTGCTTCTCTCTCTTTGTTACAAGTTTCACCTGAAAACAGGCCCTCAATAAATTTCTTCCACAAAAGTTCCCACCTCAGGCTCTAGCCTGGCACCACTGTAGTTAAGCAGTAATGTTATACTGAAAAAAATAAAAATAAAAATAAAAACACACTCTCCCAAGTAGAGGATTTTGTATGTAAGTTTCAGACATATCAAGAGAGTGCTGTGTTGTGGATTTTGCTTTTGTCTAACTCAAAGAATATTTGCAGCTGAGAATTTAGCCCGAATATTATTTGTGATGAAATCATTGAATCATGGCTTATCTACTGTACTGTCTATTACTCTAGATATCCTAATCTATCCCCCAGGCATAGATTTCATTGAGATTGGGGAATTACTGAGAAACATTCTTTTTTTAAATGACTTATTTGACATTGCTAATTAGAGGTTCAGTCTCCTCTCAGTGTGACAGATGCATGACTCTGACCTATTCAGATGGTTTCCTGATCCATCCTTTCACCTTTCAATCATCTTTTAGTTAAGGATCTAGGAGACGAGCAGGGACTTTCCTTTAAGACAGCATAAGTCCTCACTTTAAAGCCAGATCTCTCCTCTCTTATTGGGGATTTTTAGAGCTGCCGTTTCTTTTTACACCATCTCTGCCAATGGGATAAACTCTCTCATCATGGTATTTATCTTCTCCCTTCTTCCCGTTATCACATCTATGAGAGGCAGGGAAATGGAGTGGTTAAGAATGCCATCTCTGGGGTCTGATTGTCTGCATTGAACACTGCTCCCAACACTAGCCCTGGGTCTCTGAGAAGTTATTGAATTGCTTTGTGCTTTGTGTTTCTTATCTGTAAAAACATTTGCTTCACTGCATTGTTGAGAGGTTTTGATGAGCTAACACACACACACAGCTTTGAGAAGAGTGCCTGGCACACTATAATTGCTCACAGTGTTAGTAGTTATTCACAGTAGTTATTCTTACTCTATCTAAGACATGCTGAGGGCCTTGGAGGTGGGTAAAGCACAACCCTCCTTTCAGGAAGTTAACTGCCTGGATGGGGCAAAGCGCCCTGCAGGAAGCCTGGCAGCCCCTGTGCACAGAGAGTGCCTTACTTCCCCACCCCTTTCTTCCCTTTCTGTGTCTCCTGTAAACCTACCCGTTCCTCATTTATCTGAAGAAGAGGCTGTTAAAAGAAAGAGCACAGTATTGACTCCAGGCTTCACCCAAGTTGTCCTTGCTATGATTGACATGTTTTGTAAACATGTTCTTTACCACTACCTTTTTTGTGTGTGTTACTGTGGATTGAACCCAGGGGAATTTTTCTATCTCCAAGGTACACCCCAGCCTTTTTGTTTTCTGTTTCAAAACATAAACCCTCTAGATTACTGAGAATCTCATCAGTTTGCTGAGGCTGTCCTCAAACCTGAGACCATCCTGTCTCAGCCCCTCTAGGTACTGGGATTACTTACAGGTGTGGTGGCCCTTTACCCTTGGCAATTCCTATATAGATGCAGAGACACCCTTTATCTGGACAATTCCTCTTTTCCTGTTCAGAATGAATAAGCTGAAGATAGTTTGTCCAGATTACTGGTGTTCACCGCACTCTTACAGGACCAAAATATTGTCAGAGTGGATGCTTTTCTTCATCCTTCATTCTAAGCATGATATACTTCATCTTCCCGCCTTAAAACTAAATAAAATTATCTTTTTTATTTGTTTGCTTTTGTTTCTGCAGTGCTAGGGATGGCACCCAAGAGCATTCTACCTCCAGGCTACACTCCAGCCCTAGTTTTTTATTCTTTATTTTGAAACAGGGTCTCACTGAGTTGTAAGGGGCCTCACTAAGTAGCTGAGGCTGTCCTCCAACCGCAGTCAATCCTCTTGTCTCAGCCTCCCAAATGCTGTGATTACAAGCGTGAACCACCACAGAAAATATTACAAAATGAAAAGGAACCAGAATACTATGCAAATAATATTTCAACCAACATACAAGCGTACACCAACACAGAAAATATTACAAAATGAAAAGGATCCAGAATACTATGCAAATAATATTTCAACCAACATATTATGTGAAAAAGTTGATACACAAAATTATTTTTCTTCTTTATAAATAAACACATTTTCCATTACTGGCAAGAGAAGCTTCAGATGGTTATTGAAGTCTATTTAGAAAACAGGACACAAAAAAGTACAAGTCACCAACAATCTCACCATACTTAGGGATATATTTAATATTCTGGCAATCTTCTTTTTGACTCCCTCACCCTCACTTGTTAATATAAAAAAATGATACTACTGCACTTTTTGAATATTTGTTATAAAATATTTTAATTTCTTTTTGTGTGGTGTATATGTGTGATTCTGGGTGTTAAACCAGAGGCTTTCTACTTCCGAGCAACACCCTGGTCCTTTCTATTTCACTTAAAGTTAATTTTCTAACAGTGTCTTGCTAGAATATTGAGAATCTCACGGTTGTTGAGGCTGGTCTTGAACTTGCCATCCTCCTGTATCAGCCTCCCAAGAACTGGGATTACCATTATGGGCCACTGGCACTTGGTCTAATTTTTATTATTTTTTATGTCTTTAATTGTCTTTCCTTCCTTTTTTCTTTGTCTTTATTTTTAATATACTTTCATTGATGCATTGTAATTATACATCATAGTGAAATATAGTGTGGTAGGAACATACATGCACGTTTATTCAAATAATAAAAAGAAGTTAAGATTTAAAATTTTTTGCATAGATATAAGTGATTTCTAAGTACAAGCCAAGATGCTTTAAAGATTTTTAAAATTCCTGCTCTGGAAGGAAGGAGAAAACACATGACCCCTGACTTTCTGATACTGGCTGATCTCATCCAGCATAATATTCTCAAGTTCCATCCATTTTCTTATGAATGACATCATTTTGTTCTTCATGGCCGAGTTAAATTCCATTGTGTACCTCTTACATTTTTCCTGTATTATTTTTCTGATAATGGACCTTTTTGATGTAATACTAGTTGGCCAACCTGCGCTGTGCATTCTTGGTTAGGGCAACTAACGTTGCATGTGTATTATTACACACTCCATGCTAAAAGTATTTAAAATTTTATTACATTCGAAGTAATAAAGAGCAAAAATTACAAGTGGTTCTCTTGGTAGCTATTGAATTATAAGTACATTCTCTTTTTCATAAGAAATGAGAAACTGTTCCGAAGTCAGCTGTACCACTTTGCATCTGCACTAACAGTTTATGAAAGTTTTAGTTATTTGGCTTCTTTTCTGAGCTATCCTGCTGGTATTGTTAGGGTACTCGCCCTCCCATTCCAATATACGAATATATAGTACTATCTGTGTGTGTGTGTGTGTGTGTGTGTGTGTGTGTGTGTGTGTGTGTATGTGTGTGTGTATGTGTGTGTATGTGTGTGTGTGCGCATGCGTGTGCGCCTGTGTGTGTTATGGTACTGTGGATTGAACCCACGGATGTTCTACTTCTGAGTTATAGCTCCAGACCTATCTTATTTTTTCATTTTAAAACAGGGTCTCACTAAATTTCCAAAGGTGGCCTAGAACCTGTGATCTCTCTGTCTCAGCCTCCCAAGTATTGGGATTACAGCCGTATGCCAACATGCTCAGTGTTCATTGTGGTTTTAATTTCCATTTCTTGTATAACTAATGATAAACATTTTTCTGTGTGGTATGTGCTGCCCATTAACCTTTCTGCTCAGATTTTTTGATGATGATGATGATAAGGATGATGATGATGATGATTATATTATTGTTGTTGTTATGGTACTGGGGATGGAACGCAGGGGCATTCTACCTCTGAGCTACACCCCTAGCCTTATTTTTTTATTTTTTATTTTGAAACAGGATCTCACTGAGTTTCAAAGGGCCTAAATAGCTGAGGCTGGCCGTGAACCAAACATGATCCTCTTGTCTCAGCCTCCTAAATGCTGGGATTACAAGCATGTGCCACCACACCCAGCTTGCCTATTATTTTAATTGGGGTTTTGTTTTTATATTTTTGAGTTAAACTTTTTAAAAATGTATTTTCCATGCATCTTTAGAAGGTATATGGGTTACAGTTCTTTTCTATCAGGCCTTGGTTTATCTTTATTCTACTAGCAGTGTTTTCAAAATATTTAATTGGCACATAAAAACTGTACATACTTATGGGGCTGCCTTAACACTGAGATGTATATGCAACAGGGTGGTGGTCTAGAAGAGTGACTATCAGGTGTTGTTTTGAATCCTAGTTATTCTAATTACTAGTGCTTCATAGTGGGAAGTTCATTTGACCTTTGGGTATCTCAGTTTCCACAACCAGAAAAACGAAATTATATAGTCAATGATAATAAATCTTATGGATCTTGTTTGGTGGATTAAGTTAATAAATTTCAAGCAGTTAGAATAAACCCTGGTAGTAAGCTTTAGCTATTAGTGTTCTAATTTATATGTCTCTTGAATACATTTATGTTCTGCCGTTATTATTGTGGTTCAAGTAGAAATTTGAAACACTTAAACAATATTATTCTTATCTCCAAGAGCTAAGAAAGTAAGCTTTTAAAACTATTCAGAGTAAAAAAGTAGGTTTTAAGTAATTTTGCTGCATTTAAAACCTTGACTTAGTGGTACATTAGACAGAAATTATAGCATTTAAACAGAATTTAAAGGTAGACAGGGAGAGAGAAGTTGCTTTTCATCTTTTTCAGCCTTCATGGCATTGCACAGATCAGTGGGTTCATAGTTCCTGATTCAGGTAACCTGGGATGGGTTCTAGGAACCTATAATTTTCAGAAACATACTTCATCTTGCTGTTGCAAATGATTTTAGAAACCAACTCTGGAACCAGTACTGCTCTTTTATAGAATGATAAAAGTTGGCAATATGCTTGATCTGTTTGAAGATTAATTATTTTGTTGTTTTATGAAAAATGACCCCATGACAACATCACCTCATGTCTCAGGGCAAAATAAATCGCGCAAATGACCCATGCATTAGTGCCAGTCTTCCCCATTAACTCCATATTTACTTGTGGGAGATAATGCTTCCCTGGGTAATGATAACATTTGCAAGCTCCCTCTCCCTGACTTGGGGGCCACATAACTTTCGTCCAGCATTGTTATCAGCAATCTCTCAGATATGGTTGGTCCCCATCCTCACCAGCTTCTTTCGTGTTACAAGTAGTGTTTCAGATTTTAATGTGGCTCATCATTTCCTTCTATAAATTCACTGTTCAAATTTTCTTCATAGTCAAATTTTCTTCTGTTTTAAAGAAGAGAGTGGACCAGCAGTGAGGAGGAGACCTGGCTGGCTCTTCATTCACTTTAGGGTGGCTATTGTTACCAAGTCAAGGAAAATGGACTGCTGTTCTACAAAGAGATGCTGTTGATGATTTCTAGAACTGTATTCTATTTTCTTTTATTATAGTCTACCTTTCCTCCTTTTATCTCTTGTCCTAAAAAGCAGGATTAAAGAGATCACAATTATGATCATAAGCAGGAAGACAGCCTTTCCCGGATGTTACTGTTTTGAGAGCATTTACCATAGGGCAGTTTATCAGCTTAATTTCTAGATTTGGAAATTTGTCATTAAGTGAAGATTCTTTATAGACTTGGTAGCCAGTTGGCAAGATTGTTAGGAATTTTGCCAACTAAAATCCTACTTGAAGGTTATTATCTTCAGCTTTTTTTTTTGTTTTCAGACTCAGTAACCCACTCTGAAGCTCTTTGCCAGTATCTTCAGTTTTCTGGCACTGTAAATACAGCTGCTGAGAGAAACCACTTCAGGATACATACTAGAAACACCTTCAAAGTAGGAATCATCCCATATCCTGCGAAATTCAGTAAACAGTGTGTTCCTTATTGTACTCAGGAAGCAATTTTGCGAAGGTCGAGTCTTTGAATCCTCTCATATCCTACAAACCTTAGTAGATAGTACGTCTTTTGAGGTGCTCAGCAAGCCCTGAAAGAATATTATTTCTATTTTGTTAAAGGGACTCATATTGAGAGCAAGGGATATGAGTATTCTCATCCTTATCTATAAAGCAAAGATTTAGAATAAAGAAGGGAAACTTCCATGAGAAACACAGAAAATAAAAGTAAGGTAGATACAAGCTACCCCTACTCCCTTTTACCTTTTGGGGGGTTACTGGAGATTGAACCCAGGGGCATTCTACCTCTAAGTTATACCCCCAGACATATTTTGTTTTATTTTATTTTTGAGATAGGGTTTTGCTAGGTTGCTGAAGGTCTTGCTAAATTGTTAAATCTGGCCTCAAACCTGTGATCCTCAATTATGTTAAAGGAATACAAAGAACTCTTAATGTTCTAGGACTATAATAATCATATTGTGTCTTATGTAAAATATAAATTACCATAAAGATACAACATATTTGTAACACTATAAATTACACAGCTTGGCTTTTAGTTAATCTCCCCTTCACATAGACATAAACCTTAATTGAATTGCTTCAAACACTTTAAAAATTTGTCATTCTGACAAGTCTTGCCAAAAAACTTATCATGCGAGTTAAGTGTGTTATTCATTTCTTCACTTATGTACTTATTTTTACTTCTCATTCTAATGGCTGAGATAATGCTGTCTGGTAATAAATTAATGAATAATTGGAAAACAAAAGTTGGCTCTGCTTTCTAAATCTTTTGCATAGCGAGAAAAAGATTTGTATAGGATTTTGGCCATTTGAAACTGGTTTCTGCCTGCTTGACTTGTAGAATCTAATTCATATTTTCAAATTTATCTCCCATGCAAACATGTAAACTAATCATGTTAAAGACTAAAATTCTTCATGGAGTTTAAAATTGAAATTAAAACAAAAGAGAAGGTAATGCTTAGAAGAAAACATATCTCCCCTCCGTTTCAGTAAAAAATGCTCTTGTTAAGAAAATCAGTAATCTTTACATTGCCACATTGCCAGATGCAGTGGTTAAGCCACAACCCTCATCTATACTCGTAGCAACTTTTGCATTCTTCTTTCCTGGAACACTTTCTTCACGTGGATTCGGAGGCCTGCTATTCTCTTGATTTTATTTCTAGTACACTCTGCCGGGCGTGGTGGTGCACACTCGTAATCCCCACACTTGAGAGGCTGAGACAGGAGGATCACGCAGGTTCAAAGCCAGCCTCAGCTACTTAGTGAGGCCCAAATAAAATATTTCTAGTACCCTCTTTAGACTTTCCATTGTTTGGGTCTTTTCCTTCTGTTTGTTCTAAATTCTTACTGGAAGGTCCCAGTACTGAGAAATGAGACCTCTTTAGTTCTTTTCCTCTTCTATTTTCTAATAATTTCATGAAGTCTCATCTCATGTGCTAACATCTCATGATGTTAAATATCATCAGTACACAAATACTGAACATTTATCGTATGTTATAATCTTGGATCTGTTTTTGACTTCACTTGGATGCACAATAGGTATCTCTCTTAGTCTATTCATGCTGATATAGAAGAATACCTGAGAATGGTCGATTTATAAGAACAGGACTTTATTTCTCACTGTTCTGTATGTCAGAATCTCCAAACTCAAGGTACCACATAGTATTTTACTTTAAAAGAATGCAAAAAATATATCTTCTTTCTTATGTTATTTGATGCAATGATATATTTTTCTATTTTTTTGTCCGTCTTCCCCACAAGAATGAAAGCACCAGGAAGTCAGGCTTCATCTATTTTTTCTTCCATATGCCCAGACCCTAGACTACTGTCTACACATTTCAGGTACTCAATAGTGAAAAGATGTTGGAGCCATATGCTGAACCTTTTATTGTGACAAATATTCATGGATCAGTTGCTGATCAGGCCACAAAGTCATACAATACTTCAAAAAATCAGGACAAAATTTCATCAGGAAGAGACATTCCTTGGGAAAAGCAACTATAATGAATCCTATGTTTATTCATTCATGCAACACACCTCGTTTTAACACCTCTTATCTGCAAAGCCCTATTGCCTATTGAAGAGAGAGGATAAAGATACCCAAGGATTTTGTTGTAAATAAAACATCCATGTATATAAGTTTTGGAAGACGCAATGCTTTAGACAGTAGCATAGTCTTAAAACTTCTGTTTTTTGTCCGCATTAAGGGTTTAAATCAGGGATATTTTTTTCTTTTAGCCAACCACACTATTTTTCAAAATCCAGAGGTAATATGGTGCTCCCATCAGCCTGTAATTATGCTTACTATGGTTTGAATATGGTTTGTGCTACCCAAAACTCATGGTGAAAGTTGATTGCCACTATGGCAGTATTGGGATATGGAGCTTTTAAGAGGATTAATGCTTTTCCATTTGAGTGGGTTAATTCCTGTGAAGGTGGGTTAGTTATCCCAAGAATGGGTTGTTGTAAAAAGAACTGCACGTTGTGCTTTCTTGCTTTTTGCCACCACATTGCGTCACCCTCACCAGATGTCCTCAGAGTTCCAGGCCTAAAGAACTGTGAGCCAAGATGAACTTTGCCTTACTAAGTTTCCCTTCTGTGGTATTATGTTCCAGCAACAGAAAAAGAACTAACAATGCTAGTCTCTATTGCAAATAATTTTGCTGAAATGAGGAATAGAGAAAAACATGTCAGTAGCTAGAAGGTATGAGTCAAGGTTTAAAACAAGAGTTACAGCATGTTGATGCTGGTGGGGGTATAGAGAGGGAAGCTACCTTTTTAATACCATAAACTTTAATTTTCCCACTATGAGATAATACACTGATTTATACTATATTCTTCTTATACAAAAATGACTTTTTTCATTTAACTAAAAGGATCCTTAAAGATTATCCAATCCAGCTTCCTATGCTTTACAGAAGAGAAAGACAAGGCACAGTGAGGGCAAATACCAGCAACTTCCTCAGACTACTGCTGCCAAGCTCCCGAGTGGCTCCCATTCTCTCTGCTCCTCCAGGTCACTCTCCACACTGAAGCCAGCAACCTTTCCAAAGTGCAGATAGGACATTGTATTGCTCTCATCTCCAATGCCCTTGCATCTGTGGGTCCAGTTCTTTAGACTTCACATTCCACGGATCGATAATTTCATCAAATTTAGTAAATAATATGATTTTGTCCTTTATAAATAAAGGTTATGAACTAAGCTGATAGATGCTAACTTGTTTGAAAAGTAAAAATGAGTGGGATCTAGTGCAGTGGTTCTTACTGCTGTACATTAGAATCTCCCAGTAAGCTTTAAAAATCCCAGGACTGGCTTCCAAAGCCCCCCCCGACCCCATCTGGGCCCTGCATCCCTCTTTCATCTTCTCTCTCATCTCGCTCTTGCTCTCTGCACCTAGTCACTGGTCCTTGTTCTGCTCCAGGAACATCTGCTCTCTTTTGCTTCACGATTGGCCTTGTTTTCTCATCTGTGCTGTGTGTGTGTGTGTGTGTGTGTGTGTGTGTGTGTGTGTGTGTGCGTTACTGGGATTGAATCCAGAAGAATTCTACTTTTGAGCTACACTCTCAGCCTGATTTTATTTACTTGAAAACAGGATCTCTCTAGGTTGATAAGAGCCTCACTGCTTGCTGAGGCTGTTCTCGAACCTATGATCCTCCTATCTCAGCCTCCCAAGTACTGGGATTACAGGGGTGTGTCACCATGCTTAGCTTCTCATCTCTACTTAAACCTGACTATTCAAAGAACTCTCTTCTTAGTTTTTTTTTTTAAGTCATCTTTCTTGGACCACGCAGATTATATCCTTTTGATACAGACTCTTCCAGGACTGTCTTACTGTCTTTCACTATAGTGAAATTACGTTCTTATAATTACGAACTCACCACTTGGGATGATGAATGCTCCCATGATCCAGAGGATTAGAGGCTACATGAGTGCAGAATGCAGGGTCAGATGCTATTTTTTCTGTGTGCTGTGACTCCAGTACTTAGTGTTATTTTTTGTTTGGTACTGGGAATTGAACCCAGAGTCATCCCACCTCTGAGCTACACACCAGCTCTTTTTGTTCTTTTATTTATTTTTATATTTTATTGGTGCATAGTAATTATACATCATAGTGAGATTCAAAGTGATACATACATGCACACATCACTTGTTGATTTCCCTGTGTATTGCAAACACTTTCCCTTTGTCCCTCCCAACACATATCAGTGAGCTAGGTAGTGACACCTTTCTGTATGAACATAACCTTATTAGAATTGTTCCCTTCCTCAAGTTGCAAGGCTGGCCTAGAACCTTCGATCCTCTGGTCTCAGCCTCCCAAGTATTGCAATCATGGGCATGTGCCACCATACATGGCTAAAGCAGAATTATTTCTGAGGCACTCCATAAATATTTGTTAAGTGAATGAGTGAGTAATAAATAGCGATGGATAGGTTTGAGTAGTTTCCATTAGGCAGATTAGATATAAAGGAGGTAATACATTTATCTGATGATTATTTCTTAGTGTAGTCTTTATTTTTCTTCTTCTCCAGTTTCCTATGATTCACAAGGAAGCTTACTCTTTATTATTAGGCAGAAATGTTTAATGATGTTGAGAGATACTTAAAATGAGCTGCTGCATGAAAAATATATCCAATTTGTACTTTGCTTTGTTAAAAAATCCTTTATACTCTGAGCTTAGGCCATGCATTTCAGTTTGTGTTTCCTTTGAGAGCAATGATCTATCTAATATATTTAATGAAAATATTATAGCTTTTTATTATAATGCTAAAATAATTCCCAGTCTCCTATTTTCTAATCATTCTTACAATACAATTGTTTTTCTCTACTATATTAATTATTGGCATATTCATATTTCAGAAAAAAATTCAGAATTACAAAAATCTCCATTGAATACACATGAGAGTAATATATATCAGTATACTTCTATCTTGAGCATCTTACTAGTGTTGTGATTGCTTCTTAATTTGCTTTGTTCCTGTATTTCATTTTTTAAAACCACTTAGTTTACAGGGAAATGGATGGAACTGGAAGACATTATGCTAAGTGAGTTTATCAGTCACAAAAAAACAAGAAATCGGATGCTTTCTCTAATATGTAAAAAGCTAAGGAGAAATGGGTAACAGGAGGAACTCTAGATGAAGAAGGAGATCCTATAGAGGAGCAAATAAGGTGACCTAACTGAGAGGATGGGAGGGGGAAGAGGGAAACTCTCTAAAGCACATGATGTACTTAAACATATCAAAGTCAATCACTAAGCCAAGCATGGGAAGGAGGGAGAGGGAGGGAATGGAGAGGGGATTGGGTAAGGGCTAATTGGGTAATGTGTGCATGTATGTCTCCACTATCTTTTATCCCATCAAGATACATGGCGACAGTGCACCAATAAAAATTTAAAACATAAGTCATGTAAGCAAAACAACAACAACAACAACAACAACAACAACAGTACATCTAATGGCTTGTCTTATATGAGTCACATTCTGCAGTTAGGTCTCAACCATTTGTTAAGCATCTTGATATAAAATGCTACATTTCATTTAATTAAAAGGCCCTTTTTATGTCTGCCACTTGATCATTTGTGCAAAAAAAAAAAGTACCAGCTGGTTTCTGACCTCTACTTCAAGATGAAATCTTCCCAAGCAAGTGTTCATTTAATGATATTTATAGGTTATATTCCTACAGAATTTTAATGCTCCAAGGAACTCTGGAGAGCATCATAATGATGTAAGAATGAGCTTATACCTGGGTTTCATTTAGGCTAAATTTTAAGTCCTGATTTGTACACTTAGCAGATATATGGCCTTTGAAAATCACTTAATATTCTAAGTTCTGAAGTTCTCATCTATAGTAATGGTATAAATCACAAAATTAAATGTAATGTATATGAGACAATACTTCACAGTGTTGGAAAGCATGGCCAATACGTCTTAATTTCTATTTTCATATCATAGTTGAGAAAGCTCACGTTCATGAAAACTTAGGGGCTTCCTAGGATCACAGACATGCTGGGCAGAGCTGTAGTCCAGTCCTTTAGACTTCAGATTCCTATCAACTATATTCAACTGATAAGTAATTTCATTATTTTTAGCTTTAATGAAAAGTATATTATATAATATATTAATAAATGCTATGTTGGTTGTAAAGAGAAAAATACCCAAGGCATAATATAGTCATTTTCACTGGTGCTTGCTTAAACCTTTTGGTACATTATAATCTTCTTTTAAAAATTTCTCATGTGCTAAACACAGTGGCACATACCTATATAATACCAATACTTGGGAGGATGAGATAGGAAAATTGCAGATTTGAAGCTACTCTCAGCAAATTAGAACTTATTTTAAAATTAAAAATAAAATAGGGCTGAAGGGAATGACTCAGAAATAGAATGCCTCTGGGTTTAATCCCCAGTACCTGAATAAATAAAGAAATCCCCATTCCCAGGAAGCATCTTACTTCATTGCAGTTAAAACATTATACCTGAGGCTGGGGGTCCTAGTGTGAACAGTCTTTCTAACTCCCTATGTGCTTTCAGTATGATCTCATTTGCAGAACTTGCTGACACTTTGTTGAGAGGTATCAGATGGTCTCTGGGATAGTCTTAAAGGTTTGTTCTTTTGTCAATTAATCATGTATCCTGGGAGGTTTATTTTGTGTAATATTTCCCCTACTCTTACTGTAAAAATGCACCACAGACCTTGCATCTTTTGGTAACTTCATCACTGTCAGGCCTTACTTATTAGCATGCATCCGTATGAGCCTCTTGAAAAATGAATTCGCAAAGATAATGAAAACAGACCCCTCTTTCAATAAGGTCATGCAATCCACACGTGGTTTGAGAGTCCTCAGTGACCTTTAGTTCACTTCCTCAATTACTTCTGTCCCACTTGTGTGTATCTCCTTCCTGGACCAGGGAATGAGAGTCTCCTTGGAGATGGCATTGCCCCTTTGAGGTTTAGCTAGAGGACTGCGTGGTGACAGACACAGATGTTTTAGATGTGAAGGATGAGGATATGGGTTAATCAAGAGATGACTTTAAAATTCTTGGTTCTTTAAAAATACTTAACTGGACCACTGCTTTTATAGTTGTTGGCTGGGCATGCTACAAAATGTCCTTTAAAGGATCCGACAAAGTCAGGGTTCTTGATGTGCCAACACTTATCTCTAACATTTTCTATATTTTAACATTAAATCAGGCTCCTCTTGTCCTGCCTTAGAGAGCTTTCTCTAATGAAAGCTTTCTCGCCGTCCCCTTATGAATTCATATTCTTTTATCTCCTCATAGGTCCTTTTCTCTAAATATAGTCGCAGTGGGGGTCAGGTCTTCAATATGTCAAGTTTGGGGAGACATAGTTCAATCTATGGGCCAAACACTAAATTCTGGAGGATGCCCCTTTTCCTGGTATTCCAATTTGTAACTCATTTAAGTACTGAGTACCTATGCCTGGAAATGTATAGGCATCTAGACTTAATACATCTAAACTGTTTAAAAAAAAAAAGGTATGTCATTTTCCCAAGATAAATCCTGGTAGTCATGGCTGACCCTTTGTCATCCTCAACTGTGCATCAAATCCTGCTGGTTTTGCCTCCTAACTGCTCTGCCTATGCGTCTTTTTCCAGCCTGATCACTACTGTCTTTGTTGTTACCATTTTTTTTTTAACCTAGCCTAATGTTCCAATTTCCTTACTGGTTTTTCTGTCCCCATCTCACCTCTGCCAGGATGACTCACACACAATGGAGATTTCCCACATTCTATGTCATGAAGAGAAGTCCTTGTCATGTTGCATAAAAGGTTTTTATTATTTTGTACCTCCACTCTGTGGTCCAGTGGTTCTCAAGCTTTTGTGTTCATGCTGTACACCTCCTGGAGCTTGATAGAATGCAGGCTTTCATTTTCAATCTGGGCTAGATCAGGACCCTGTCTGTTATCAAGCTTTCCAGATGATTCTGATGTACGTGGCTCCTCTACCTTTTGAAAAAACTTGTCACCTCATAGCTCACCTCTCTCTTATTTTTATAATTTTGGTTCTGGGAATACATTCGTTACTTTAAACACATTGTGATTATGTTTTGTAGGCCTGCTTCCTTGTAATGGACCATGATGAGACTTGACTTGGGTCTAAAGATTCAAATGAAAAATAAAATGATCATGGGATCCTCCTCCATAAAAGGCATTATGCATAATGTATGCTATTATAAAAATTATTATGCTCAGATGCCATCTTTGAAAGCATGTGTGTATTTTTTTTTATGGTACTGGGATTCCTGGAAACCCTTCTACCTCCGGGCTACTCTCTCAGACCTATTTTTATACTTTTTTTTTTTTTTTTTTTTAATTTGGAAACAGGGTCTCTTTAAGCCGGTGCAGCTGACTTCGAACCTGCGAGATACTCCTGTCTCTTCCTTCCAAGAGCAGGGATTACAAGCGTTCGCCACCACCCACGGCAGCATGTGTCTATTCTTAGCAGACATGGCCACATTCTCTTCTCCTGCTCACACTCTGCTTTGCCATGTTGCTTCCTCCAGGTCTGCTCAGTGCCAGTTATCTGTAGGAGCCTTCCATCATGTTATGACTCTCTTTGTTTATGTCTGTGCTGTCCAAATGTAATGAAAAATAAATAGCTACTATTTATGGAACTGTACAATCTAATCCATCCAGGTCATGGTTGGGAGTAAATTACACATTTAGCTCTGATGTGAGGGGGGTGCTGAAGACTGAATGCAGGGAATTTCTACCTCTAGCTCATTTTTTAAATTCATTATGGTACTGGGGCTTAAACTCAGGGGTTTTCTGCCTCTGAACTATATCACTAGCCCCATTTTATATTTTTATTTTGAAATAGTATCTCACCAAGTCACTTTAGGTCTTGTTAAGGCTGACCTGAAACCTGTAATACTCCTGCCTCAGCCTCCCAAGTACTTGAATTACAGGCTTGTGCTATAATGCCTGGCTTAACTATGATTTTTGAGGGCAATTTTTATGAAGAAACTATTTAAAGAGGCGTGGGCAGGGGAAAGGCAACCAAAAAGAATAGAACAGTAGGAAATTACTACCAGACCCATATAGAGTAGCAATTGAGGAAGTGTTCCAGGCCCCATTTGCAACTGCATCTATGGAGAGAGGCAGTAATGGCAGTTCTCTGCAAAGGAGGTAGGGAGCTGGGGAAGTAACCTTGCCAACTTCTCACTCCTCCTTCCTGCTTGTCTTCTAGTGCTTCCTACTGGCTGAAACCAGGCAGAATAATGGGATGCTATTCTTAGAGGTCAGCAGAAAATGGGGCAAAGAAGTATAGAACACAGACTGGGAGTTAAATGGAGAGTGTCTCAGAATCATGTGGAGCAGGAATTATTGTGAATTTACAGATGAGAAAGGAGGCACAGAGTTATGCAGGTCATGCTGATGCTGGGTCACAGAACTGGGATTCAAGTCTGGGCCAAACCCTGTCACCTTAGTAAGCTACTAGCCATGCACAGTGGTGCACACCTGTAGTCCTAGGCATCTGGAAAGATGAGATGGGAGGATCACTTGAGCCCTGGAGTTCAGGGTCAAACTGGGCAAAATAGTCAGATTGTGTCTTAAACATAAATAAAAGGAAAAAAGAGAGAAAAAAGAATCAGAAAAGCCATTGGGGGTATAGTTCGGTGTTAGAACACTTAACTCTCATGCACAAGGATCTGTTCCATCCCTGGCACTGAGAACAAAACAAAACAAACAGCAATAACAAAAAACAAAAAAAACAAAAAAAAACCCCAAAAAACCAAAAAAACAATCTGAAGAAGAAAGCAAAAAGCAAGCTGCTTTTCGCTATTGTAGGCAAATCTCCTGCTAATCAGATCCTGCTTTCTCAGAGGACAGAATTCAACAAAATGAGATTCATTTGGTTTTAGGTCATAACTTCATAGAATTATCTTCAATTCAAATATGCTTAAGACTAAAAGCAAAATTTTAATTTTAAGTCTCAACATTTTCCAACACACTTTTTTGCCATTTCCCTATAATCTTATTTTTATTGAAATTTGAAATGAGATAAAGCAGAGCCTTCTTTTAAATGAGAACATGAAGCTATTTTCTGTGGGATAGGAAAGTGTGACGTTTTCAGAAAGTATAGTGAATATTCATAACCTTGCCACTGAAGGGAATAAAGGTTTGGTTTTCTAGAAAGTTCACTGGGGTAAACACTAAGCTCTGTAGTAGACATGCATTTATGGATGGGGCACGGTGGTATTTTAGAGGAAGCATCCACCATATTTGAGTTCTTTGAATCAGAAGCCTGGTGAACCACATCTCCCACTTTCCACGGTGTGAACCAACAAAGCAATTGGGTATCTCTGTGCCCTCACTTGGGAAAATAAAATGTAAGTAATAATGCTGCACAATGACTTCATAGGTTTATTGTGAGAATCAAATGAAATGGTGGGATTGATTTAAGAGGGTTTTAAAAGCCCCTTCTGGCTCTCAGAGTCAATAACGTGTATTTAAGCATGCTTTATAATCTGTAAAGAACAATTCAAATCAAACGGATTAAGTCATAAAATGAGCCACTGCAACATTTACACAATTAAAATTGTCTTCTTGAGACCTTTCACAAACAAAAATCTTATTTTAATTTTAAGATAGAATAGGAGGGATTAGGTGTATCAGAGCGGACATAACTGCAAATGTTTAGGAAGGAGCATTATTTGAAAAGAATTTTGCTGTTATCATGTTCCCCCTCTGTCCCTTATGTTAACTTCATTTTTGAAATTACTCCTTGCTTTTTGTATACTTGACATATTGAATCGAGACAAGAGAGGCTGAAAAGACGTCTGCACCCCCTGCGCCATTGTGTTTTCAAGCAGGTAATGACTAACAGGCACACGGTGTCCTCAGGAAACCACCTGCCGTGTTCCAGTCATGGTTCTAAATTCATCTTGGGAGGTAGAAAAGTGGTTCTTCAGTTTCCAGCGGAAGCACAAGAGGCACAATTACTGTTGCATTAGATAGCAAAATAGGGGAATCAGAGGAATTTCAAAAGTCTTTGGCCATCAAAATTATTTTAGTGTATACCCCTATAATTTATTTCTACCTTATTTACTTTTTCTCTTTTCAGATATACTTTCCTTAGAATAGATTTAAATGTCAATGATCTCCAGTCCCCAAAAGGAAATCTATTTTTTGTTTTATTTTATAATTATTTTTTATATTAGTTGTGCATATTTATGGGGTGTAGTGTGATTAATTTGATACATGTTTATAATGTGTAATGATGGCAGAAAATGTATACTTTTTAAAAATTATTTATCCTTTAGACCCTTAGCCACCAAATTAAAACTCTATACAATCTGTTATTCTCCTGAATTCATTACTTCTCACTTTCTCTTCTACTCATGTGGATCTATTTGTGACTAAACAGACCATTCTTCCTGCATTCCTTTGGTTTCTTCTACTTAGAACATTTTCCAAGCCTGGTTAACTAGTATTCATCCTGTGAAACAACGTTAGTATATTCTCTTCCAGAAAAATATCAGATGTATAAATAATTATTGTCAGGATGATGGCTGAAGATCAGTACTAATTTATCTTAGTGCACTGAAATAAAAATTTGCTTTTTAGATGACTTTAATCTATTGCTCATATCATGAGCAATACTAAATATATTCATAACCTGGATCATTTTATTCAACTACTTGGGAGTGGGTTTTGGAGGCAGCCAGCTCATCTTCGATGGAAATGCAGAAGCAAGCATGCTAGAGGAGATGCTGGGGTTCCATCAGTGTTCTTTGGGCGCAGGCCAGGGAATCAACAATAATAACAAAACGTTGCGTATAAAAAACTCCCAGACCAAATTACTTCTTCTCTGTTATATAAAACTCTGAGTTTTCAACTTGTCAAATTACTTGAGTGAATTCACACTCAAATGAAATCACAGTTTAGGTGGGAAAATAAGGCAGAGTCACAAACTTTAACAACTGAAGTTGAACTCTTCAATAGCAAGTTTCTTCCCACATCCTTATGATGGAATTTTCAGAAATTGCCCCACAAATTAGTCATATTCTATAGAAAATTTCTATTATGGAACTTAGCTAAGATATTTCTAAATGAGAGAATAGCTTAGCTATCCTGTGCTCTCAGGATAATGACTGTGTGGATCAGGACTAACTAACTAACTGCCCTTCTCTTTTACAGATCTGAACTCCATTTTCTGTAAAACGATTTTTGAAATATATATATATATATATATATTAATAACCAAAACTTCTTTTTTTGAATCTTGTTAGGCCATTTCCTAATACTGGTACATCCCCCATAATACTGAGTAATGACCACCTTTCCAGTACAAGTTTTTATTAAGTTCAAATTATCAAATGATTCAGTTGTAGAAATGAAAAAGACTGCTTTTCTCTTCATAGTTAGCTGTCACATTTTCCCCATGAGTTATTAGCTGACTTACAATTCATGAGTGAATTAAAAAGTGAGTTTTGCCTTTTTTATCTACTTTGATTTCTTGTGATATCAGCATAGATGTGATGAATTTCAAAGTGGATACTGGAAAGATATACTCTACAGGAAAACCATAGTTGGTTCTGTAGTGTTACACCCAGCTTCTTCTTCAGGGACAGGACCTCATTCTCCATCCCCAGAAGGTTTGCTGATGACAGCTCATACCTGTGTCATTCCCAGGAACCGGCCCTCTGGTCAAGGAACCCTCAGCCAAGGTGATGCAGGTCCCCAAGGCATCTTGCATTCAATGTCTGACTGGTAACCTCAGGGGGGTGTCCAGCCCACGGCGTTTGTCTTACCGTGGGGATTTTCTAGGGTTCCACCCCAGCTCTAGCACTCTCCTCAGATTGGGGAGTTCAACCTGTTGCTCTATCGGTCTTGCTTTTTTCTTGTCACAGATACTATTCTTGAGGCTGCTATCCAATTAATATCCTGCTCACAAATCCCAGTCTGTTTCCTGGGTGCTGACTCCAGACACGGAGCACCCATAAGGCAATGCAAATATTTCCTGAAAGAGTAGAAAGGGTGCTGTGTTTCTTCTTTAAGTCCTTGGAGAAAAGTGAGCAGAGAAGAGTAAGATGCCTCATGGAATCTCTAAGAATGTGTGGTAGTCTGATAAAGGCCAGTTAGTGCTGCTGTTTCCATTGCCTGGCCTGGCATGATTGCTGTTTGTCAAAATCCTGAAGCTGTGGCAAAATGCCTGGAATAATCAGGAGAAGGAAAGCTCTCCTTTGCCTCAGGGTTTCCAAGGTCTCATCCCACGGTCATGGCGGGCTGGTTCAGTGTGTTTAGGCCTCGGGTGGGGAATCTAGGCAGGGAATGTGTGATGGAGCCAAGCTGCTCAGCTAGTGGTGGACAGGAAGCACAAAGGAGAGAGAGGAAGGGCTGGGGTCCACAAAATCGCATGCCCCCAGTGACCTAAGTTTCTTCCACTTGGAAACTCCTAATGGTTTCATCACCTTGTGATTAGCACCATGGTCTGTGGACCAAGGCTTTAATTCATAGGCTGTTGGGAATATTCAAAATTCAAACAATCACACTTGCTATTCTGGAGGTGCTGGGCTGAAAATATGACCTTTTACACATTAGAGGTTTCTAAAGATGGAAAGCAGTGGAAAGTCAGCTCTTGGGGGACAAAGGGACACTTTCTTTGTCATGATTTTATGTCCTCTTATATGGAATCAAGACTTCCTTTTGACCTGTCCATTTCCTCCAGTGATGCGTGTACTTTTTTAAGAAAAGAACTGAGTCTTTTTCTGTATTGTACCTACAGTGGCTAGCACAAATAAATATTGATAAATGATGTTGCACATTGATATTTTATAAGTAGATCAGACAAAGCTGTATTTTTGTGTTACTTTTTCATTAGGCACTTGCAGGCTAAGAGCTACTGGAGCAGCCCTGGTCTAAACCAGAGGCTTCTAAAGCCCTTATTGTGATAAAGTTCACATAGTCGTGCCTATGTTCATGAAACTAAAACATTTTCACATACTTACTAGTGAAAATTCTATTTGTGTCACACTCTGATATTCCTATTCTATTTGATTTCATTTAAAATACCTTGGCTACACCATCACTGGTCACAAAGAGTGTATTGAGCAGCAACCTGAGATTCGGCCCTAGGGGTACATGCCCCTCATTGATAACCCAGAGGCCAAAACATGCAAGAAATGCAGGAACATGAGCATCAAGGCTGGTAAAATTCAGAGCAGCCAGGTGTGAGGTATCAAAGGGTAGATTCAAAGGAAGAGATTTATGTAAATGCTTAAGAAAGTGAGTTTTACTGGATTTTGAGAAAATTAATGGGATTGAATTCAAATAAATAAAAAGAATAGGGAAAGGGGATAAAAAATTAGGGCCCAGATGTTTTCCATTCCTCAGCAGCTGTCACACTGGTACCAATGAGCAAAAAACAAATGGGTCTTATGCTAGACTGCTGGTTTTCACCTTTTAGTCCTCATAATTACAGCTATGTGCCCATCGCTTTTTTAACCAGTGATGGATTGTATGTATGATGTTGATCCTATCATATTATAATCATCAGATTATGATGAAGCTGAAAAACTCCTGCTATCTGGTGACGTGAGAGCAATCTTGATGTCCTAGAGGCGAGATTCCCTTGTATGTTTGTGGTGCTGTTGTGATAAACCTAGCCAATTGTTCAAAAGTTTTTCATAATTGTGCGTACAATTGTTCACAGTTGTACATACAATTATGTCCAGTACCTAATGCTTGATAATGATAAGTGACCATATTACCAGTTTCTGTATTTGCTATTCTATAGCTTTTATCATTATTTTAGAGTGTAGTCCTACTTTTTAAAAGAATTGCCCTAAAAGAGTATGTCATGTTAATTGAGAAGCAGTCGCATATACCTTGTGTTTACTGCATTTTTTCCAGTAATGAGATTGAACACAGGACTGTGTGTGTGTGTGTGTGTGTGTGTGTGTGTGTGTGTGTGATTAAACCCAGCTACTGTGTCTCTTGGTTGCATCAATAGGCTACACATGGGACTTCCGGGAAGATGGCGACCGAGAAAAGTGGGGCTTAAGAGCCCTGCTAACAACCAATCTCCATTACCACAAAATCAGCGCCTTTCATAGCCAGAAAACACCATCACCAGAGAAACAAAAAAATCACCAGGCTCCAGAGAGAAAGTGGACTGAGAACAGAGATCAGAGCCACAGAGGAGATACACCGGCCTCACGCCCAAGGACGCGGCAGCAGCGCCATACTGCCGGCAGCAACGGCGAGTTCACCGGACGTCTACAGCAAGCTGAGGTGAGCTGCTGCTGAACAGCCAGGCAGGATTTTTTTAGCGCAGGGAGCACCTAAAGCTCCCAGTGGCTGAGCTCAGCACACGCTGCAAGAACTCAGAGTGGAATACAAAATCAAGAAGAAATAAGCCAGCCTCATGGCCGAGGGCGTAGCAGCGGTGCCATATTGCCACCGGCGGCAGCAGCAGTGAATTCACCGAGTGCCCCTACAGCTACATCTGCGAACTCAAGAACAGTGAGTCAAATTGCGGGCCCCAGAGGAAAAATCCCAGTACTGTACTCCTTGGGACTTGACCCAGTGGGGGAGTGGCAGTGGCACAGATATCACACCATAGGAGAACGTGCAACCTGGCACCCCCCATAGTTTAAAGCAGCCTCTATTGACTCCCTGGGTTGGAGACTCTGTGATACAACCCAGTAAAGGAGTAGTGGTGTCTAAGATACTACAGACTCGAGATCCAGAGCACCTTAAGTGAAGCCATAGTGACCCAGGGAAGAATCCAGAGAAGGCACAAACTTCTGAAATCATGGGAAAGAGGAATAACACTGGAGCAATGAATGCCCAAAACCCCACAACATCAGAACCCGATAATACAGAAAATCAGAGATTTCTAGAAGATCAAATTAGGAAAATAACTGTAGAAGTAATAGAGGTGCTTCGAAAAGAACTCAGAGAGAGCCAAAAAGAGATAAAGAATGCAATTAATGAAGTAAAGGCCTCAATTTAAAGCACAAACAACTGATTAGACCACAGGGAGAACAGAATCTCACTCGTAGAAGATGATCATTCCAAAAATGAACGCATAGTTTCTAATCTAGAAAAAAATATCCAACAGCAGGAATCTGACATTGAAGAAATATGGGCCCATTTTAAGAGAGCTAACCTAAGAATAATTGTAATAGAGGAGGGAAAAGAAAGTGAAACCAAAGGGATCAACAATCTCTTCAAGGAAGTAATAGCAGACAATTTTCCAAACATAGAGCAAGAGGTCGATACACAGGTCCAGGAAACTTATAGAACTTCCTTTAGACAGGATCGGAGAAGAGGATCCCCATGCCACATAATTGTCAAAATGACCAATGTGGAAGCCAAGCAGAGAATCTTAAAGGCAACAAAAACGAAGGGCCAAGTGACATTCAGAGGCAAACCAATTAGAATCACTCCAGACTTCCCAAACCAAGTCATGAGAGCCAGAAGGGCTTGGAGTAACATATTCCAAACTCTGAAAGAAAACAACTTCCAGCCAAAAATTTCCTACCCAGCAAAACTTTTTATCAAATTAGATGGGGAAATAAGACGCTTCCATGACAAACAGAAACTGAAGGAATTTATATCTTCAAAACCAGCACTAGAGAAAATACTCAAAGAGATTAACCACAAAGAAGAAATAGGTAACACACACCAGAACCAGAGAAACAAGATTTTCCATCCAACAGACAACTAAGATTAGTTATCTGTGGAGATTCAGTATTTATGTTAGTCTTATACCTATCTCTAAATTGTATTGTTTGCTTTTATTGTTGCTAATTTTTAGGATTTATAGTTGGAATATTAATATACCTTCAGATATAGCATTTGGAAATATTTTATCCCTTTATATTAGTAACTTTTAACTCTGTTTACATTGTCTTTGGATATACAATATTTTTTTATTTTTTAGGGAGTTTGTATACTCTTCTGTTGCCTGTGCCATTGAAATCATATCCAAGAAATCACTGCCAATTTCAATGTTGTGAGGTTTTATGACCTAGATTTTCTTATAAAAGTTTATAGTCTTAAGATTTATATTTAGGTCTTTTATCTATTTTGAGTTAATACTTGTATATGGGATTAGGTAAGGGTCCAATTTTATTATTTTCCATGTAATTATTATTTTTCAACAATATTTAGTTAAAAGATTATTATTTCCACCACCAAATGTTCGTGGAAACCTTGTCAAAAATAACTTGACAATATAGGGAAGAATTTAGCTCTAGGCTTGTATTTAACGCCAATGGTTTATATATCTGCCTTTAGAACAGTACTACACTGTTTCAATTATTGTAGCTTTATATGGTTTGAAATCAGAAAATATGTATCTTCTAGCTTTGTTCTTTTTCAAGATCGTTTTGGGTATCTAGAATCCATATTCCATATTAGGATAGATTTTTTTCTGAAAAATAAATATATAAATATATGATAGTTTCACTTAAAAAGTAGAAAAAATATTCTCTGGTAAGAAAGAAAGCAAAAAGAAATATTGAAATGTTATCTTTAAGTCATCAAAAGCTTGGTATCAGACAAATGAAACTGTTACGTGAGATTATCATTTTTAATTTTGGATAAATTGCTATAATACTACATGTCAACCACTAAGCCAAGCATGGGAGGGAGGGATGGGGAGAGAATGGGGTGGGGATCGGGTGGGGGCTGACTGGGTGATGTGTGCATGTATGTCTACAAATTTTGTATCCCACTATGATGTATGAATACAGTGCACCAATAAAAAATAAAAATTAAAAAAAATAGGCTACACATCAAGAGACTCAGTAGTGCATCGATCTACACCACCTGGCTTTGGCAAGCACATGCTGTGGTGTTTACACAATAATGAAATTGTCCAATGATGCATCTCTCAGAACATGCCCCATCATAGTGAGATAGCATTTTGAGAAGGGTAGCTGTCTTTTTCACTTATTCTGGAGTACACACTTAAAATTACTAGTTTTCAATGTGCATATCTGGAAGGGATTTTGACTGGGATTTTATAAAGAAACCTCAAATATTAATTTGGAAATACAAACCCTATTTTGGAATCAGCATTCTGAAGAGATAATGACATAGCTAAATGGATGGTGCTGATTACAGCAGTCTTCTGTGGTTTTGATGTTAATTTATAATTTCTTTTTACCAGGAAATTGTTGTCTTCATCAAGTAAAATAGGTAAAAACCTCACTTTCCTGGTCTGTTCGCTATTCTGCTCTGCTTTGTTCATCTATTTCTCTGATAATTTCCTTTTTGCTTTGCACTGTTCTTGTTCCATGCTTGTTTGCACAGGGGATGGCCACTGCCTGATGTGAGGACACGTATTACCAGCTTCAGAGAATGTGAATTCTCAGAATTTCTGAGGGCAGGGTTTGGAGTAGAGTTGTAGTTACTTGTTCTGATTAAACATTTTTTCCCCCTGATACCCTGGAGAGAACTCAGGCTACCTCCCTATCTGTTTAAAATATACATGTATATGTATATATACATACACACATATATATGGTATAAGCAGTGTGTGTGTGCGTGCTTGTGTGTGTGTGTGTGTTCAGTTTGATACAGGGTCTTCTTGCTAGACTGGCCTTGACTTACAATTCGTCTGCCTCAGCCTCCTAAGTACTAGGTGAGATCATGAATACCAAGAAGAATGAGCTGTCACCCATGGCTAGCTAGTTTTTCTTGAGGACTTCAGAGCTGTTTTATCCATTTGATGAAAATACTTGAAACTTGAAAAACTACTTAAGCCAAAAACCACAGTTAAAGTTTGGTGTAGTGTCACATGAATATTATCTTAGTATTTGGGAGGCTGAGAAAGGAAGATTTCATATTTAAGGCCATCTTCCAGACCCTCAGCAACTTAGTGAGATTATATAAATAAATAAATAAATAAATAAATAAATAAATAAATAAATGGAATGGAGGTGCAGCTTGGAAGTAGAATGCCCCTAGATTCAATCCTCAGTACCAAACCAAACCAAACAAAAAACAAAAAACCAGAAAATAATAAAAAAAAAAACTACAAAAAAACCGGGAGTGGTAGCATATGTTTATAATCCTAGTACTTGGAAGGCTGGGATAGGAGGATCACAGTTTTGAGACTAACCTAAGCAACTTAGCCAAACTCTCAGCAACCTAGTGAGACCCTGTTTCAAAACAAAAATAAAAAGGGCTGGGATGTAGCCTAGAGGCAGAATGCCCCTGGTTCAGTACCCAGAAACATACACACACACACACACACACACACACACACACACACACACATACACACACACAATTAAAATATAAAAAATGACTACAATTAATCATAAAGTATTGAATATTTAAACATTGTTAATAGAATATATTTTTAATATTTAGTCAGTGAAGTGATGTATATATTAATTAGCCTGAGTGAATTGTTCAATAGTGTGTATATAGATCAGAATTTCACATTGTACTCCATAAATACACACAATTAATATTTGCCAATTAAAAATAAAGTGAATAGCCAGGCGTGGTGGTGCACGCTTGTAATCCCCGCACTTGGGAGGTGGAGACAGGAGGATCGCACAGGTCTGAAGCCAGCTATGCTGGCTTAAGAGACCCTGTTTCCAAATAAAAATATAAAAAAATAGGTCTGGGAGTGTAGCCCGGAGGTAGAAGGGCTTCCAGGAGCCCCAGTACCACCAATAAATAAATAAATAAATAAATAAATAAATAAATAAATAAAGCGAATATATTAAACAAAAATTGCAATATCAAAATTGACAGTTATTTGAGACTTCCGGGAAGATGGCGACCGAGAAAAGCGGGGCTTAAGAGTCCCGCTAACAACCAATCTCCATTACCACAAAAAGAGCGCCTTTCATAGCCAGAAAACACCATCACCAGAAAAACAAAAAAACCACCAGGCTCCAGAGAGAAAGCGGACTGAGAACAGAGCTCAGGGCCACAGAGGAGACACACGCGCCCGAGGACGCGGCAGCAGCGCCATACTGCCGGCGGCAGCGGCGAACTCAGCAGACGGCTACAGCAAGCCAGGTGAGCCGCTGCGGAACAGCCAGGCGGGAACTTTCGGTGCAGACAGCATTTAAAGCTCCCAGTGGCTGAGCTCAGCACACGCTGCAGGGATTCAGAGTGGAAATCAAAACCAGAGAAGAAAAAATACGCCAGCCTCATGGCCGAGGGCGTGGCAGAGGCGCCATATTGCCACTGGCGGCGGCAGCAGCAGTGAATTCACCGAGTCCAGTACAAATACATCTACGTACTCAAGAACAGTGATTCAAATTGCGGGCCACAGAGGAGAAATCCCAGTATTGTGCCTCCTGGGACTTGACCCAGTGAGGGAGTGGTGGTGGCAGAGATATCACACCATAGGAGAGCGTGCAACCTGGCACCCCCCATAGTTTAAAGCAGCCTCTATCGACTCCCTGGGTCGGAGACTCTGTGATACAACCCAGTAAAGGAGTAGTAGGGTCTGAGATAATACAGACTCGAGATCCAGAGCACCTTAAGTGAAGCCATAGTGACCCAAGGGAAGAACCCAGAGAAGGCACAAACTTCCTAAATCATGGGAAAGAGGAATAACACTGGAGTAATGAATGTGCACAACCCCACAACATCAGAACCTGATAAAACAGAAAATCAGAGATTTCTAGAAGATCAAATCAGGAAAATAACTGTAGAAATAATAGAGGTGCTTCGAAAAGAACTCAGAGAGAGCCAAAAAGAGATAAAGGATGCAATTAATGAAGTAAAGGCCTCAATTCAAAGCACAAACAACCGATTAGACCACATGGAGAACAGAATCTCGCTCTTAGAAGATGAGCAATCCAAAAATGAATGCATAGTTTCTAATCTAGAAAAAGATATCCAACAGCAGGAATCTGACATTGAAGAAATATGGGCCCATCTTAAGAGAGCTAACCTAAGAATAATTGGAATAGAGGAGGGAAAAGAAAGTGATACCAAAGGGATCAACAATCTCTTCAAGGAAGTAATAGCAGAAAATTTTCCAAATATAGAGCAAGAGGTTGATACACAGATCCAGGAAACTTATAGAACTCCCTTTAGACAGGATCCGAGAAGAGGATCCCCACGCCATATAATTGTCAAAATGACCAATGTGGAAGCCAAGCAGAGAATCTTAAAGGCAACAAAAACAAAGGGCCAAGTGACATTCAGAGGCAAACCAATTAGAATCACTCCAGACTTCCCAAACCAAGTCATGAGAGCCAGAAGGGCTTGGAGTAACATATTCCAAACTCTGAAAGAAAACAACTTCCAGCCAAAAATTTCCTATCCAGCAAAACTTTCTATCAAATTAGATGGAGAAATAAGAAGCTTCCATGACAAACAGAAACTGAAGGAATTTATGTCTTCAAAACCAGCGCTAGAGAAAATACTCAAAGAGATTAACTACAAAGAAGAAAGAGGTAACACTCACCAGAACCAGAGAAACAAGAGTTTCCATCCAACAGACAACTAAGATTGGTTATCTGTGGAGATTCATTATTTATGTTAGTCTTTTACCTATCTCTAAATTGTATTGTTTGCCTTTATTGTTGTTAATTTTTAGGATTTCTAGTTGGGATATTAATATACCTTCAGATATAGCATTTGGAAATATTTTATCCAATTCTATTAGTAACTTTTAACTCTGTTTACATTGTCTTTGGATATACAATATTTTCTTTTATTTTTTAGGGAGTTTGTATATTCTTCTGTTGCCTGTGCCATTGAAATCATATCCAAGAAATCACTGCCAATTTCAATGTTGTGAGGTTTTATGACCCAGATTTTCTCCTAAAAGTTTATAGTCTTAAGATTTATATTTAGGTCTTTTATCTAGTTTGAGTTAATACTTGTATGTGGGATTAGGTAAGGGTCCAATTTTATTCTTTTCCATGTAATTATTATTTTTCAACAATATTTAGTTAAAAGATTATTATTTCCACCACCAAATCTTCGTGGAAACCTTGTCAAAAATAACTTGACAATATAGGGAAGAAGTTAGCTCTAGGCTTGTATTTAACTCCAATGGTCTATATATCTGCCTTTAGAACAGTACTACACTGTTTCAATTATTGTAGCTTTATATGGTTTGAAATCAGAAAATATACATCTTCTAGCTTTGTTTTTGCTTCGAGATTGTTTTGGGTATCTAGAGTCCATATTCCATATCAGGATAGATTTTTTTCTGAAAAATAAATATATGATAGTTTCACCTAAAAAAAAAGAAAAAAATATTCTCTGGTAAGAAAGAAAGAAAGCAAAAAGAAATATTGAAATGTTATCTTTAAGTCATCAAAAGCTTGGTATCAGACAAATGAAACTGTTATGTGAGATTATCATTTTTAATTTTGGATAAATTGTTATAATACTAGATGTCAACCACTAAGCCAAGCATGGGAGGGAGGGATGGGGAGTGAATGGGGTGGGGATTGGGTGGGGGCTGACTGGGCGATGTGTGCATGTATGTCTACAAAAGTTTGTATCCCACTATGATGTATGAATACAGTGCACCAATAAAATAAAATTTAAAAAAAATAAATAAAAAGAAAAAAAAACAAAATTGACAGTTATTTAAAAATGAATTTATGCAAATATTTTCACATTTTATGGCACACAATTGTATTTCATGTAGAATATGGTTACATTTGAAACCTGTTTGACATAACAAAATTACTGAGTAATTCAACTATTTCTCTGCCTCAGAGCTTTCTCCAAGGCCAATGGAAATAGATCAGTCTTTGCCTTTAAGTTGGGCCTAAACGTACAGGGAAATCAATGTTCCCGAAACAGCCCTTGACCAAAGGGAGATGTGGCATTGGTAAGGGTTGCTGTAGACTTGATATTTTCCTACTTGTACAAGTGAAACAAGATTTGAAAGCACTCTAGACAAAAAGCATTGACTTCAACTTGGGGGCTAACAGTTTTGAATTAGGATCCTGGTGTTTTAGCTTTGGGGATTCACTTTTTTTGAGTTGGTACAGATTCTTCTGAACAGGCCCGACAGATACTTTGCATATTAGACAAGTTGGTTTTAGTGTTGGGAGATAAACTGTATGTTGGTGGTCAAGTATGGCATCCCTGTTGTAGTGTGATCATGCTTGTGTCAGGGATCCCAGAAAATACAACCAAGTAGACATTTTCTCATATTAAATTGCTAAGATTGAAAATTATTTATGTTTGTATTGCTCATGACTGAGGAATTAATCAGGAAAAGGAACATTCAGAGCTACAACAGAGATAAAACCAGGCAAACCAGGAAGGTTGTTCACACTACTATTCTGTACCATTTTAAAGTGGTGAGGGAATATATGGTATTTTCTCTTTGGCAACTATTTATTAATGTTGATTCCATCTGAGTCTCCTGGTTCTAGATAAGGATGGTGTATGCAGTCATGTACTTTATAAGAAAAGAGTTCAGGTGTGGAAATGATACTCCATCATTCATTCACTACATCAGAAGAGCATCAATGATGGATTGAGCTTGAGAAATGTCTACCTAGGCTGCCAGTACAGGCAAGAGAGAGAAGTCCAGTGAGTCACCCCCCTTTCATCAGTAAAATCTTCATCAGTAACCTTTGGTGTACCTCCTACTAACCATTAGGGTATTGGTCCAACAAAGAAGATAAGAACCTAAAATAGTTAGCAAAGAAGCTGATGAGAAAGTAGAACTGAGAAGTAACTTTCTTGAAAAGCTTAACCAAGATTACTGAAGTGAGAAGAGAAGAGGGTTAAGGACTGGGAAACCAGATATTACTTTTTTGTCCTTTTAAGCAGAGAAAGGTCAAGCAATTTGGTTAGGGGCTCATTTGAATTTATATTCATGTATTTCAGGGTGGGAATTTTTCTGAAGGAAAGACTTCATAATATACCAAGCACACTAATATAGAGCCCATTTATTTTGTTTTACTATCTTAAAATTAGGAAATACAAGCACTAAATTTCTGATTTTATCTTTTGATTTATTAGACTACATTCCTGTGTGAAGGTGGCAAATGAGAAGCAACTTTGATGTAGACATTAAGAAAAATATGTAAGATTTTTCCTTGCCAGAAATTCCAGTGAGGCAGGTATAAGGTGGCATTACTGTCAAAACTGAGACGATAAATTTCCTGTGATTAATTGCACTCAAGCTTATCATTCTCCAAGGTCAGAGAAACAAAGACAGAGGAAGTACAATATAATGAGAATGTTCATTTTCACAGAAAATGATACAGCATAAAACTTTGGAAATATAGCAATCTAAGTGATAACTACTCCACATTCTATTAATATTTAAGAAATAATTTGAATTTTTTAAAAAAGTTTTGGTACACTGTAGTCATACATCTTAATGTGGTACAAGATGGCAGAGGCATACGTGCACACATCACTCAATTGGCCCTTACCCAATTCCTGCCCTATTCCTTCCCCCTTCCTCCTTCATATTTTTGGCTTAGTGATTGACTTTGATTATGTTTGTTAATGTACATTGGAGAATTTCCCCTTCTCACCTCCCCTCCCCTTATATGCTCATGTATAGTATCTCCTTTGTCTAGAGTTCCTCCTATGACCCATTTTCTCTCTAGCTTCCACATATTAGAGAGAGCATCCTATTTCTTAGTTTTTATTACTGATTAATCTCACTTAGCATAATGTTCTCCAGTTCTATCTATTTTCCTGTAAATGCTGTAATTGTGTTTTTCTTTATGGTTGAGTAGAATTCCATTGTGTGAATATCCCATAGTTTTGTAATCCATTCATCTGTTGATGGACATCTTGGCTGGTTCCATAGTTTGGCAATTATGAATTGTGCAGCTATCAACATAGATATGCATGCATTAGTGTGGTTTCCTTTCTTTTGGGTAGATACCCAGAAGTGGTATTGCTGGAACATACGGTAAATTCATTCCCATTCTTCTGAGGATCCGCCATAGTTTTTTCCAAAGTGGTTGCACTAATTTGCAATCCAACCCACAGTGTATTAGAGTTCCCACTTTTCCCCATCCTCACCAGCATTTGTTGTTGTTTGTGTTTTGAATGATTGACATTTTAGTTGGAGTTAGGTGAAATCTCAGGGTAGTTTTGATTTGCATCTCTCTGATTGCCAATGATGTTGAGCATTTTTTAAATTTCTTCTTTAGTGAAAAGTCTATTTGGTTCACTTGTCCATTTTTTTTTTTTGG
Source organism: Muscardinus avellanarius (assembly GCF_963383645.1). NCBI lineage: Eukaryota > Metazoa > Chordata > Mammalia > Rodentia > Gliridae > Muscardinus > Muscardinus avellanarius. The sequence continues at coordinate 27,113,371 of NC_137791.1, read as the reverse complement.
TTGGGTATGTGTTTTCTTAGTGCTGAGTTTCTTGAGTTCTCTGTATATTCTAGATATTAGTCGTCTATCGGAGGAGTAGTTAGCAAAAATCTTCTCCTATTCAGTTGAAGTTCTTGATAGTTTCCTTTGCTGAACAGAAGCTCTTCAGATTCATGCAATCCCACATATTGATCTGCCTTTTAGTTTCTTGTGCCTTTGTTGAGAAAGTTTGTGCCTGTGCCTATGTGTTGCAGGGTTGGACCTATGCCCTCTTCAAGGAGCCTCAAGGCCTCTGGTCTAATTTCCAAGTCTTTGATCCATCTTGAATTGACTCTTGTTCAGGGTGAGAAAATGGGATTTATTTCCATTTTTCTGCATATGGTTTCTTTTAGGGAACATCATGGGCTAACGTAATTATTGCTCATTGGAGGAAGAAAATAATATGTAGACTGCTACTGGAATTAGTCATTAAATTGGAGCTGTTTGCCAGGCATGGTGGTGCATGCCTGTAATTCCATTTCTTGGGAGGCTGACATAAGGAGGACCACAGGTTTGAGGCCAGAGGCCAGAGCATGCTGATTTAGCAAAACCCCTTTTTAAAATAAGAAAAGAGCAGGGCTGTAGCTTAGTGGCAGAATAACCCTAGGCTCAATCCCCAGTACCATAAATAAATAAATTAGCTTTGTTTACCTAAAGTTAGGGCTGTACTGTCTAATTTGGGGCTTTGAAGACAACTTACCCTCTGTTCCTGGAAGGGCACAGACATCTCAGAAGTCGTCAATTATTTAACTGTTGCTATCTCAAGGAATGAGAGTGAACCCTAGAATAAGCGGGCTGAGATGAGGGATTTGCCCTTGTGTCTGGATGAAGTCTGCAGACTGTCTTTCCCTTGAGTGTCAGGAAGAAGAGCAACAAGAGACAAGAACTTCCTCATAGAGCTCAAGAGACCCCGTTTGACGTCAGTGGCTGTCAGGCATGCTCAGCGCGACCTGAAACAGCTGTTACTCTAAAGAAGCTGGCACTCTGATCAACCTGTCCTTTGGCAAGGGCGGAGATTGTTCTCTGAGAGCTGAGCCTGCTCCTAGTCTCACAGGACTGAATGAAGGCTGGACCCGCCACAGCCCAGATGAGGGCTGAACGGACCTGCCAGCAGAGGGCAGCACCGCGGCCTTCCTGGGGGAGGATGGGGCTCCGAGGGCACCGAGGGATGGGGCTGGGGTGGGACTTCGCGGTGCTCCTGATTTCCTTGGCTGTGGGTCAGGATGGGACGCTTTGTCCCTTCATCTTTGTGTTTTTTTTCTTACCCCCCCCCGCGCATTCTACCTCTTAGCCACCCCCACCCCCCCACCCCCCAGTCCTGTAAAATCAATTTTGTTTTGAAACAGAGTTTTTTAGGTTGCTGGGAATCTCACTACATTGCTGAAGCTGGTCTTGAACCTTTGCTACTCCAGTCTCAGCCTCCCGGGTACTGGGATTATAGGCATGTGCCACCACTCCAGGCTCTTTCTCGTTTTTTATGGGAGTGTAATTATGCACTGGCTCTTACCTCTAAGAAGCGTATTTCTTTTTGATCATCTAAAGAATGCAAACAATTTCATCTTTGGGACTCCCAGGATGGAACCGGAGGGAATTTTCCCAGCCTTGGCCACAAAGGTCAGATGCAGGAAAAAGCCAAGATTCTGGAGGGAGGGCAAAGGGAGTGGGAGGATTTGTTTAGAATTGTGAACATGGTTTCCTGAGGACTGGAATGAGACTAAAAAAAAAAAAAACCAGCAAAGAAAAATAGTATTTGGCATAAGGCATGTTCATCCACTGATGTAGTATGCTGGCACACACTTTCAGATGAGAAGGCACAGAGGGACTTTTTTTCTTTTTCTTTTTGATACTGGGAATTGAAACCCAGGGGTGCTCTACCGCTGAGCTACACCCTCAGCCCTTTACTTATTGTTTTTAATTTTGAAACAATATTTAAGTTACACTGCACACTGGCTAGCCTCAAACCTGTGATCCTCCTGTCTCAGCCTCCCAAATCCTAGGATTACAGTACAGAGGATGTTATCTTCTCTCCCTTTACCTTTTCTTCAAATGAACTTCTCCTGCTTGCATTCTGAGGAATGGGTGTCTGTGCTGTGTGCTGTCTCGTGGAGAATTGTTCTTTCTTTGGAATAGAAATGATGAAAAAAAATGTGATGTCCATGAATAACCCAGGCCTTTTGTGTCATGAGTATTTCTGTCACAAAGGCTACAGAGATTCTAGCCCAGATTTGTTTTAATAAAAGTGTTTGAACATTAAAGGAAATGAGCAGCTGCAACACATAAAAGGCATGCGCAAATATAGTACATTTCAATTTTATAACCATCGCATCTTCAAAGCCACGTTTTAAAAAGTCCTTTGGTCAGCTGAAATTTTTTACCCACTCCCCAAATTAGGACCGGACTGACCCACGGTCTTTGGATTTAATCTCTTTATCTTCCTAGATGAACCCATTCCCTCCTAATGTGCCTAAGGAATCGCTTGAGTGTCTTCCTCGTAGTCTGCTTTTAATGAATCATTATGTTATTTACCGTCCATTCAGCTGTGAGCCCTAAGTGTTCCACACAGGCACAGAGTGTCTCCATCAAGTCTCTGAAGTCTCATTTGCTGATTTGCCACTGACTGGGACAGTACTTAAAGGCCACTCAGGTCCACCCACCTGCAGTGATTTCCTAGAAACAGAGCCACCTGAGGTGTCCGAATGTTCATTAACTTTAGAAGGGCGCTCGCGGTGGTTCCATATCTCTACTATTTTTTTTTTTTAATAAAGGCCTTTGGCTGATGGAAGCTAGCCTGTTTGGAAGCAGGATACTGATCAGATAATATTCTTTTCTACATTCCTCTGCCAGGATTCTAGACAGTGCCCTGATCCTCATCCATCGGCTTGGTGGAGAAACCGTGGTGGTCTTCTTCTGTTCTTCCAGTTCACACTCAGCACAGAAAGTTTTGAAAGGTTTAACTATCCTGCCCAATTCTGTGTGGCTACAGCGTGGTAGTTCAGCACGTGGTTACTGAATTCCTACTATTTAGACTGATTCCTAGTTCTGCAACTGTAGCAATTATGTAGCCCATAATATATTGTCTGGTTCTAACCTCAGGTAAAATCAAGATTATTCTAGATCACTCTACGGTGTTGTAAAGATTAAATGGAATTCAATTTGCAAATTAACTGATACCAACTCATATTTTGACAGCTCTCTGCTTTTCTCTTTGGTCTTTGATATTTCCTGTGGATGTGTTTCTGTTTCTTCCCTCATCTTCCTTTCTACATTCTGTTCAAGGTGGTGGTGAGGTTGTTATAACAAAGCTTCAGGCAGTCCTAAGGCAAGAGGAGATGGGGAGGATGAAGATGAACTGGGAGACTGCGTCTGGGGCGCTTAAATTCTCTCTAAATGAAACCTGGGATCTCTCTCTATAGCCGTCCCACTTAAGTGGACATGTGGAGCCTGCTCCAGGAGTGCGTGCTGTGACAGCAATGCCCCAAGGTGTCGGGTAATGTGTGCCAGGACAGGAGCTCCCAGTCTGTGTAAGAATCGGAATTGCCTGAGAAGCTTTAAAGATCACTTACTTCCTGAGATTGCTCAGAAGATCTGGGACAGGGACTGAGAACCTCTTTTTCTAATGTTGCACATTTGATTTTGAAGCCAAGTCCAAGTTTAGTAATTATTTCCTAGCATACAACTGAGATCGGAATTTTAGAATGGATGCTGTTGTGAATGTGGGCACCACCTGGCAATCATGCAAAAAAACAAAAAAAGTGATACGGAATAATGTTTACTAATACCATTCTTTCCCAGAGGAAAGCCCATTTGTGAGCCAAGTAAATTTGTCTAATCATCGGCCTGTGAAACTCTATGAAAAATTCCTTAAGCCAGGAACTGAAAAACGGAAAATAAAGACAGAGAATAGATATGTTGTATTTGTTTGACTTCTGCAACATTGGTGTCAAATTTACACTCTTTGGTTGACACAATATAGTCTGGGGAAGAAACCACAAATTAGAATGGAAGCTGAAAGGTATGTTCTCAATAGATAAATTTCTTTTTTAGACAAGCTTTTGTCATTGTGTTTATCCAAACTTTTGTAATTGTGGTTAACCAGCAACTTTTCCTGTTCTGAGAGGATTGTTTCTACCTGCTTGATTTATAGCCAAACAAAAAGCCCCCAAACAAAAAGATTTATAGCCCCCAAACAAAAAGAAAATAAACAGCCCCCAAAGAATAGGTTTAAATTTTAGAGTTATGTACTGAAGAGATTTAAGACAAATTTACCTTCATCCTTTCATCTTCACTTTTATTAGATCTTAAAATTAGATATTAATTAATATTGTGACTGAGAGACTATTTAAGTAATTTAGCTAATAATTCTTCTACAGAGTGAAAAGGATAGCTAGTTACTTGTCTTTACTGATAAAGTAACTAAATAACAATTCTGCCAATTTTGGTAATGATTAAAAAGCAGCAGTGTGTAATCTGGATAATTCCTGGCCACCTTGAAGTTTAATTTTGTGTTTCTGTTCATCTCTAGAGTGTTTGTTTAATTAGCCTGTGGCTTTTGGAAGGCAGTGGGGACTCTCACCACATGTTTGCTTGTTGTATATCCTATGCCTTGGCTCCTCCAAGTCATTTTTAGACTCTATTTCCTTTTACAAAGTCATCTGTGGGAATGGCTAAAATTGTTCTACATTTTTACCACAGAATCTTCATAGCTTCTCTTATTTCTCTTCCTTCTTTCTTACATATAACTCTATCTATGGTCTTGTTGTGAGGAATCATCTCACATGATGATTTGGAATGTCCCTCCAAAAGATGGCCTTGAGGACTACCTTAGCTGCTTCCTGTCTCCCCTCTCTCTTTGGTATCCCTCCTCCTCCTCCTCCTCCTCCTCCTCCTCCTCCTCCTCCTCCTCCTCCTCCTCCTCCTCTTCCTCTCCTTCTCCTTCTTCTTCTCTTCTTCTTCTTCTTCTTCTTCTTCTTCTTCTTCTTCTTCTTCTTCTTCTTCTTCTTCTCTTCTCTCTTCTTCTTCTTCTTTCCCTCTCCTCTCTCTCTCTCTCTCTCTCTCTCTCTCTCTCTCTCTCTCTCTCTCTCTCTCTCTCTCTCTCTCTCTCCTTCAGGATGCCATGATTTGAGGGTGGCATCCCTTCATAGTATCTTTCTGCTTTGGAGCCAGGCAACCATGGACTAAACCTCCACAACTGGGAGCCTGCATAAATCTTTCCTTCTTTAAGCTGTGCTTATCAGATAATTTGGTCACAGTATGCTGTCTATGAGCTGGAGACCCAAGAAAGCTAATGATATAATTCAGTCCATGTCCAAATACCTGAGAACCTGGGGCGGGGAGCCAATGACATAAATTTTAGTTTATGGTCAGAAACATAAGATGAGATATCCCAGTTTAAGTAAAGGGCAGGAAAAGGAGGCAAATTCTTCCCTCCATTATTTGTTCTATTTGAACCCTCAATGGTTCAAATGATGCCCAACTATTTTGAGACAATCTTCTTTATTAATATCATATAGAAATGCCCTCACAAGCACACCTATAAGTAATGTTTAATTTAGATACCCCCTATACCACTCAAGGAGATACATAAAATTAACCATCACAGGGGTAGATGATAGTAAAATAATTATAAATTTTGCTGAACACTTATGAGAGGAGCATTTTGCAATCAGGAGAGAAAAAAATATCAGCAATTTGCCAACAGCTAACAGTGACTAAATAGAGGCAGAATTTTAGTATAGTAACTTGGTAACTTATACTTTGTTTAAGATATTTTTAACATGATACTTAGATATTAGCAATTATACTTTGTATGAGCCATTATTTTTATAACACTATTTAAATTCATGACTGAAGGTGTCACTTTTAGTTTTATTAATATTCTAGCTTTCTTCTAGCTTAGCATTTTGAGTGAATCTTTAGTCATTTCTCTTGTCTTTTGTTCTGGGTGACCGTGATGTGTCAGGCTACACAAAAAGACCCATTTCATTTTCTCTGGTAGGAAGAAAATAAAATAAAAGCAAACTAAGAGATTTGAAGGGAACTGAAAAGATGCACCCCATAAGGCCAGTGGGCATTGGCGTGGAACCTGACCGGCTCTGGAAAGCCAGTGTGTGCCTCCCTTCCCAACTCTGTGGCCAGTGACTTTATGTTGGTCGGTTAAAATCAGCCACTATGAGATTATTCACACTGCATAAATCAGCAGATGTTACTGTAACACGATCCCAAAATCTAGGTGCCATTTCCAATCCGAGAGTTTCAGGGGAGAATTTCTTTTTTGCCTCCTTCTCCTTCTGATGGTTCCAGACGTGTTTGTTTTCCATTACTATAAAAATACCCAAATTAACCAATGTATAAAGAGAAAAAGTTTACTTGGGTCCATACCTTTGGAGGTTCCAGTCTATTTTTAGATGGTCTCTTTGCTTTTGGACCTGTAGTGGTATATCATGGTAGAGAAAAACTGCTTACCTCTTTGCCAGGAAGCACAAGAGAGGGAGGTCTGGGTCCCCAATATCCCTTCAATGACTTAAAGATCTCCCTCTAGGAACTACCTGTTAAACTTTAGATTCTTTAATCTTTACAACTTAAAGGTTCCACCAAATCCCAATAGCACCACCTAGGGCTCACACCTTGACCACAGGGACCTTTGTGGGCAATTCTACACACAGACTATAACACCAGATGCTCCTGGCTTGTGGCTGTGTCACTCGGTTACCTTCTTGTCTTCTTAGAACTGCCTCGGCTGTGCTTTATAATGATGAATGTGGTTACACTGAGGTCTCACCCCCCTAACCCAGCATAAGATCCTCCTCTCAAGAGCTTTAGCATACTCACATTATTTGCTATTTAAAACAATATCTGTTCTTTTGCTATAAGATAATCACATATTCTTAGGGATTAGAACATAGATTTTTGGAGTCTACTATTCAGCTTACTATGACTATAAAGAAATTTTGTTCTCTTTTGTTTTTGTTTCTTCTGGAGTATGGTTTTACTTACATACCACTGATTCTGTGTTAAATTAAAAAAAAAAAAAAGTCTAGCCGGGCGTGGTGGCGCACGCTTGTAATCCCCGTGCTTGGGAGGCCGAGACAGGAGGATCGCGCAGGTTCGAAGCCAGCCACGCGCTGGCTTAGGAGACCCTGTTTCCAAATAAAAATGTAAAAATAGGTCTGGGAGTGTAGCCCGGAGGTAGAAGGGCTTCCAAAAACCCCAGTACCACCAAAAAAAAAAAAAAAAGTCTAATTGGTATGACCCATGAGGCAACCCTTCAGATAAAATGCTACCAGGAAATTTTGCTGTGGTATCTGCAGTATGTACTGAATGTCTGTCCTGAGAAAGTAGGTAAAATTTGACTACACTTAACACATTAAATTATTTTACATGGTTCTCCATAGCAAGATGGCATAGATGTTTTATAAACAGTGACATGATATTGAATGGACCTCATAACAGAACGGCATTCTTTACTTATTTCCCTAATTCATGACTGGATTCTTTTTGAAGCCTCACTAGATTTTCTGTGTTTCTAACTTTGCTTTCACATTACACATCTGGCCTCCTTGTAAAATAAAGTACCCTATTGAAATAATTACATTTTGGCCAAAGTTCTACCTTCAGAAAACTCCTATTGAGTGGTGATAAGGAAATGTTTATTGATATTTCAGAACAGGTTCTTAATTAAAGAAATTGAATTCAGGGGATGTCATCCAATCATTTGGATGCTTAAAAATGATAGATGATAGGGAATTTGTGAAAAATAATCTTGAGTTTCCAAGACAACATGAAATTTAAAGCTGTTTTATTCATTATTTTTGGACTTAGCAAATTTTCTTTAAAAAAAAAAAGAGAAATCTTAGTGTAAATTAGTACAGCCACTATGGAGATTAGTATGAAAGTTCCTCAAAAGAGTAGAAATGAACCACCATATGACCCCTCCTACCACTCCTAATACTAATCCTTTATTTTTTAAGTAAGGCTAAAATACTATATTGATACACACATATCCATATTTATAGCAACAAAATTTACAACCAACAAGTTAAGGAACCAATCTAGGTGTCTGTCAACAGATGAATGGATAAAGAAAATGTGGTATGTACACACAAGAGAATTTTGCTCAGCCATAAAGGAGATCAAATGTCATTTTCAGGAAAATGGATATAAACCAGAGAACAAATTGCTAAGTGAGACCAGCAAGTCCCAGACAATCAAGGGCTGCATTTTTGCTCTCATATGTGGCAGCTAGAGAGAAAATTGGAAAGAAAAAAGACCTTATGAAAACAGTTACAGACCAGTAGGGTTGGGGGAGGGGCTTGGGGAAGAGGCTTGGCAGAGGAACATGGGGAGGGGTAAAAGGAGGTTTGGAGAAAAAAATTGCAGATAATATTATGTCTGTACATAAATGTGTCTCCTTTAACCTTACTAGCATGTATAGGGAAAAAGAAGGCGAGAAACACGCCAAGTGATGTTGTACGCACATATGAAAGTATCTCGTTGAATCTCACTACAATGTACAATTTTAATATACCAACAAAAAGAGAAGTCCTATCTGTACTTGTGCTATTCATAATATTATTAATAATAATTTCCAGTAGATCTGGAAGCCACCAAGTTCCATCAGTTTTGTGAAAGCTTTTAATCAGATAGTTTGCTGGCTTATACAAGATATTTCCTTGAAGATAGATGAACTCCTAAAAGCAGATTCCCATGGTATAGAGCCATGGCGACTCAGTAGAATCATAAGGTTTCAAATTGCTTTGCAGATGTAGTCGATCCTAAAGCATGCCATTTAATACCCCTTTCTTCTAAAACAGTGTTTCTTGATCCTGGCTATTCATTAGACTCACTTGAGAGCTAATAAAAAGCCCGCTACTCGGGCCAATTATGAAGGAATCTCTAAAGGTGATGCCAAGTCATTGGCATCTGGAATTCCCTAAGTGACTGCTTTGTGCAGGCAAATTTTGGAACCAAGCTAATGTTCTAGTAGGAAAAGATGTGGTTCTTCTCGCAAGTAAGATGAGTCCTTAGAAAAATGTTTCACCAGTGTTAAATACGGTTTGATCCCCAAGGTGCTGCTATTGGGAGGGTAAAACCATTAGGAGGTGGAGCCTAGTGGGAGATCTTTAGGTTATTGGGAACATACCCCAAAGAGGCCTGAGAGACTCTGCTGTCCTTCTCTTCTTTCCACTTATATTAAAAAGAGTGGTTTTGGTTCACTGTGCACTCCTCATCACTGCCATACAAGACCTACCAGACACCTAAAAGAAGTGGGATTGCCTCATGGTGGACTAGAACATTCAGAACTCTGAGTCAAAATAAGCCTTTCTTCATTGTAAAGTGATTATCTCGGACATTTCTTACAGTGGAAAAAGCTGACTGATATAGATCCTAAGCATTCCCAGTATTATCATATTACTGTAAGACTAGGATCACACATTTTAAAATATTACACAAGTAGGGTTTCTGGTACCTAGCAAGTTTGTTTTTGACCCTACTGGCAACAAACACTCCACTTGCAAGAATTATAAAGTTTATGATATTAGCCCAAGATATACTCAATTATGAATGATTCAAATAAAATTTTATCCATTTTATACATTAGTCATGCTAAATTTAACTCCATCTTTGGGCATCTCATTTTACATTTTATTTTTATTAGTATTAGCAGCCAAAGATTGTGTGGTACAATAGATAAACTGAATAAACAGTGAGATAAATGAAATCTCAAATGTAATATCTTAAAAATGTTAAGAATTAACCGGGAGTGGTGGCACACACTTGCAATCCCAGCATTTGAGAGGCTAAGACAGGAGAATCGGGGTTTGTGGCCAGCCTCAACTACTTAATGAGACCCTTTTCAACTCAGTGAGACCTTGTTTAAAAATAAAGAATTAAAAAAAATAGGGCTGGGGGTGTAGCTCAGAGGTAGAATGCCCCTGGGCTCCATCCCCAGTACTGCAAAAATGAATAAAAATAAAAAGGTTAACAATTTAAAACTATAGATACTACACATTTTGTTTAAAAAATACACACATTTTACAAAAGCAGAATACATAGAAAAATCTTGCATTTAGAAATAATGAGTGTTAATATTTCATAGGATAATCTCAAATACCCGTCCATTTAGTGATAGACTACTCTTTTTTTTTTTTTTGTGGTACTGAGGTTCTTGGAAGCCCTTCTACCTCTGGGCTACACTCCCAGACATATATATATATATATATATGTATATATATATATATATTTTTTGGAAACAGGGTTTGTTAAGCCAGCGAGGCTGGCTTCGAACCTGCGTGATCCTCCTGTCTCCGCCTCCCAAGCGCGGGGATTACAAGTGTACGCCACCACGCCCGGCTGATAGACTACTTTTATAGTGTATTTTGTTTGTTTGTTTTTATGGGTCTGGGGGTGAAACCTAAGGGCATTTGACCTCCAAGCTGCACCCTCTGCCCTATTTTTTATTCTTTAATTTGAAACCGGGTCTCACTGAGTTGAAGAGGGCCTCACTAAGTAGTTGAGGCTGTCTGCAAACCGTGATCCTTCAGTCTTAGTCTCCTGAATGCTGGGATTACAAGCTTGCACCACCATGCCTGGCTTTACATATAGTATATTTTAAATATTTATGTTATACTTAATTTTGCACATTTCATAGAAGAGAAACAAATTCAAATATAACTAAAGAAAGTATTGAACGTTAGATGTACATTTTATTACTTAAAAATCCTCTAAGGTTAGAGAAGATAATAAGAAAACAGATTAAGACTCTGGAGTCAGATGGGGAGTATGAAAGATTAATAGTTAAGAAGATTTTTCTACTTCCTTTTAGCAACAAAATAATTATTTTTACATTGTTAGTTTGGTATATTTATATTTCTGATGTGTAACGTTAATATCTAGTTCAATACCGGTTCCCTTTTCTATGTTTTTTTCTATTAATCATAATAAAAGTTGCAGAAAATTAGGTTATGTATGTATTATTTACCTCTAAATTTTCAATACCTACTGGTAGTAGTAGTAGCACAGTAAATAAACAAAATCAATTTCTGAGGTATTAACAATGCTTTATGTCTTAGTTGGCTGAATTTATGATTGAGTGGTATTTTTGTTTTTGTTTTTGTAAGAAAGTTCAGTGGTACTTTTTCTTCTTAGATCTACATAACTTTAGATATGTATTTACCATTGAAGGTTGTAGTGGGGAAGTATGAGATTCTCTGGTTTTCACTCTTTTGCAAAAAGTTGTGGGTATTTTTTTTTTTTTTGGTCTGTTTGGTTCTCTGCCTGGAGTATCATTTATTCTTAAATTATCAAAGGTTTTCTTTTTTGGTTGATCTGTATCACGGGTTGTTTTAGTAAAGATAATTTGCTCCTTTAATCTGTGTATTTAGATCTTTCTTGATTTCTGCATTCTGTTTCTTGTTTTATTTTGCTTCCTTTGGGAGGTCCCTTAAGTATCCCACTTATATTTATGTTCAATGATCTCAGTCAGTAAAGGCTACAATAAAGAAGTACCATGAACTGGATGCCTTGCAAATAATGGGAATTTCTAATTGCTCTGGAGGCTGGGAAGGACAAGACCAGGGTACCAGCAGATGTGGTGTCTGGTTCAAAGATGATGGCTTCTAGCGGTGTCTTTGCATGATGGAAGGGACAAGAATGCTTCCACAGACTTCTTGTAACAGAACCAATTCCATTAATCAAGACTGTCCTTACCAGCTGATTATCTCCCAAAGGCACTACCTTGGAGGTTAGGATATCAACATGTGAATTTTAGGGGGTCATGGGCACTTGTCTGTAGCATTGATCATCTCTGCCTCACCAAACGATGTGTCATCTCTCCAATTGCTAAGATCCCTGAATTTTTTTTGTAATTTCTTAGGATTATTATACTTCTTCTGTGCCACTAATATACGAACTTCAACAGTACTTTTTCTTTTGTTGCTAGTTGTTAATATTTGCTTAGAAGCACTGTGATGCTCATACTGTACTTATCAATTTATTTAATTAGCTTGACAATTCAATTTTGTTCTGTAATTTTGTCATCTTGTCCTTGAATGCTTGGTTAATAAATTTATATTCTTATTAAATTCTTTTCATGGTCCCACATAAATTAAGAAATTCTTTTCTATTTACTGAGCTATACTTTTTTCTAGACTGGGTTTTTTGTCTTCATTTTTGGGGTCTTTGTCTCTTTTTTATGTTGTATAATAGTAGGCATGTATGTAGTATGCAGTATGCTTATATAAGTGATATTTTCATCTTGCTCAATTCACATGAATAATTCTAGACTTGTATTTTACCTTGTGTAGTATAAATTAATATTATGCCCTCTTATCTCAATCATGAGTACTGATTTCTTTTTTGAGTGATTATTATTACAATTATTGATTGAAAGGGTAAGGAGATTTATTATCAAGATGTCAAGATTCCTGAAATGGGCTTTGCTAATTGGGAAGCAGAGACAGAGGACTTCAGGTTTGAGGACTGCCTCGTCAACCTTGTGAGACCCTGTTTTAATTAATTAGTTAGTTAATTAATTAATAGGTCTAGGGGTGTAGCCCAACCCTCAGTACTGCAACAACAACAACAACAACAACAACAACAACAACAACAACAAAAACCCTGCAAAACTCAGGTTCTTGTGCCTACCCATACAGACTTTCTCCTGCCCACCTCTGGTGTGAACCTAGGTAGCTATAGCTATCCCATGGCATTTCTGGGCAGTAGAAAGGTCTCTGAAGGACCCTAGGGAATATTTCTGGATGGACTGCAGGCCAGCATCCACCTGTACCCAGGGCTGTCACTCAGATGTCACCCTGCCCTTTTCCACATGGGCCAAGGAGACTCTGAATAGTCTGCAATGAACCCTGGCACTTGGTATCTTCTTACTTGATATATTAAACTGTGCCAGCCTGCAGCGAGCATGTGCTTGCCCTGATAGTTCTCAGTGTGCAGTAAAAGTGCCACATTCCCAGACAGTGTCGCCACTCCATGGGCTCTGGTCTGCTCTGTCCCCATGGTGGTGTTTGGTGGCTCAATCCTAGCATCCAGACCAATACATAAGCTACACAGACAGCATTGTTCAAAGGTGGTCCTTGTGAAAATATTTGCTGCTATCTGTAGGTGTGATGAAGGCATAGGATTTAATTCTTTCCAGAGCTGTAAGCTTGGCCTTGCTATTCTACAGCCCTCTATCCAAAAAAATTGAGAAAAGTGGAGCCCATTTCACACATCCACCCACTCTGGAGCTCCTGCCCCAGCTTTACTCTTTACTCAGCCTGACTTTCCCTTCTGCCATACTTCCAGGGCAGATTTGCCAGTTTTGCCTCTCTTGTACAATTTGATCCTTTACCATGCTGTGGTATGGGTTCAGAGCTGGTGGTGTATTTTTTTTTCTGTTACAGTAATGGGAATTTCTGAGTTTTCTTAAGTTTCTGACAGTCTAATATTGTGACTTAGTGCCTGCCCTCTGCCACCCACCTAACTTAGCAGCTCTTCTGTTGTTTTGGTTTCAAACTCTAGAAAAGATGGGATCTGCAGCCTGCCCTGCTCCTGCTTCTGCTCCTGCTCCTGCTCCTGCTCATGCTCATGCTACGGCTACAGCATCTTGATCTTCCGTAATTGGTTCTGGAAGCATTTTTATGACAGCTGCTTAAAATTCTCATCAGATAATTCTAACATATGAGTCATCTTGGTATTAGCATCAAATTGTCTCTTCTCATTTGAGTTGTGATTTTCCTTGTTCTTGGTATGATGCTTGATTTTTCCAGTTGCATCCTGGGCACTTTGTTTTTTATGCCAGGAGACTCTGGGTTATATTTACATTTTTTGTCTATTAGACAGAGTGTTCAGGTTTTTCGCCCACAGCCTGTGGTTCTGCAGACAGTTGAATTTTCCTGGCCATTGGACGTTATTTTGGTATGATTGGCTTGTCTTGTGCTACCACCAGCCCCCATTGATGCTGCCTGGAGGGTGAAGAGTTTTCCCTATGTTGGGTGTTCAGTGTAGCTGGGTGGAGGAGGGAGATTATAAGCCTAGAGGGAACAAGAGGCTTCCTAAGCTAGGAACTTGTTGTGACCAAATGAATTTTTCTATGTCCCCATCCTCATGATATTCCTGGGTAGAAGAGGGGAGTCTCAGCCCACTGGGTCAAGGAGACTTCCTAGACCAGGTTGTTCATTGAGATTGTATTTCTCTTTTCAGTTTCATTTACCTGACTGAGTAGATCTCAGAGAAAGAAAGGAAAGGTATGTGGTCCCCTTATTATTGTTGGTAGGATTCTCCATCAGTCCTCTTACCCATGATGTGACAGTGCAGGGCTGCTTGCTCATGAATTTGAAGGAAGAAACGAGTCTATGTGAGCTGCTTTCTATTGCTAGGTTGAGTATCATGAAATATCAAATTGAGGTCAAATCTGGGGACCTAAGACAACCTGTTGTTGTATTATTCCTCTAGTCCTTGGGTTTCATGTTAGTTCACCTTTTTTTAACACTCCCAGAGTTCTCTTTTACTTGCTTCTTGTACTATTTGCAGGGATTATAGTTGTCCTTAGTAGGGAAGAGCAGGAATAAATAAGTCTAGACCATTTTGCCCAGACACTCTCTTATAGGATGCTTTTGAGGTTCTTTGGAATCCCCATAGAAAACCTTACAGTGATGTACTCTCTCCCAATACGATCTCTTGGGAACCTTCCTCAACTTTTACCTTTAACAGTTAATCCTTTAAATCCCTGCTCTTGAGTCTTCTGACACTGACACTGACAGGTAGAACATCAGAGAAGGTCATGTGTTCTTTCCTTCCAGAAGAATCATGAATGAAAAACTCACACACAGTTACTTAGCAACAGGATGGAAAGGCAACTGGTCCTTACTCCTTCTCTCCTGGATATGGAGCCATGAGTGAGTCTAGTCAACTTTGGGGCTTCAAATTGTCACACTGTAAGTTGACATTGCTTCCAAATCCCCTGAGATCCAAAACAGCTTCTTCATGAACCTCTTCACAGTGCTCCATTCAGAGGACTTCAGAATTTCATCAAACATTAAGCAGGGACGGAGGGACAGTTTTGTCTTACAAGTGGATCTTTTGTAAGACAGTGTCTTACACACTGATATTGGTGTGTGGTTATTCTGAAGATCTTATCATTTGTTTTTGAGTGATTGATAAAGCAGTGTCCTCCAGTGAGGAAAAGAGAAACCAAAACACCCACTACTCTCAGATATTCCCTTAGTTGAATTTACTCTTTCATTAAATTAGTTTTTTGTTTATGCAAGTTATTAAGGATAACAGTTAAAAGATATCTATATCTTTAATAAATTATGTGTCTCAGTAAACATTCTCACTGCTGTAATCCCAAACCACTTACCACAAAAGTTTAGAGGAAGGAAATTTTATTTGCTCACAGCTTTTGGAGATTTAGAGTTTCAGTCCATGTGAGGCTGTGTCTGCAGAACTCAGGGCATAGTGATGGAAAGTGGGGAAAGAAACAATACAAGGGCTCTTCTCTCACATCATGGAGGCCAGAAGAAAGAGAGAGAACAAGGGTAGGAAAGACCTTATGTATTCCCCAAGAGCCTACGCCTGGGGTTCCTCCTTAGCAACCAAGCCCAGCTTCCAACATCACTATCATGTTTCTATGAGGGATAGGAAAGCATTCTAAATCCAAACCATTATATTCTTCTCCTGGCACCCTAAACCTAACAGCTACCTCACAGTGCAAAATGCATCTAGTCCATCTCCAAGATTTTTCACAGTGTTGGCAGTTTTAGCCTCACTCAAGAGTCCAAAGTTTATGAAATTAAAGGTAAACTCTTGTCTGTGAGCCCCTGAAAAAATAAAAAGCAAATTATATACATGCAATGCAGAATGGCACAAGGTAAAAATTTGCATTCAAAAGGGATAAATAGGACCAAAACAGGATGAAAATCGATTAGGGTAAGGTTTTTATCCTTAGCTCTACTTATGACATCTGGGTAATGGGGTGGTGAGATGTGATTTCCCAGGGACCTTGGCAATCCCTCCCCTATGGCCTGGTTGATTGGAATGAGTGGCATTCTGGCTTTTCTAGAATGTCTCCAGAGCTTGTAGCTTTCAGCTTTTCCTCACAGTCTTTCCACATTTCTGGCATCGTTATTTTTTTTCAGCAATATTTGATTATTTTTATTTTTTAAAAAGAATACAAGAACAAAATGATCATTACCAAAGCAAGATGGTACACAGTTTAATGCATGAACCCCTTATTTCCTGAGATTATGGTTCCTATCTATCTTAGGTCATAATTTCATTTATTTTTTAATGCAGAATATGAAATTTTTATTTTTTAATAAATTTTTATTGGTGCATTGCAGTCATACATCTTAATGGGATAAAAACTTGTGGAGATATACATGCACACATCACCCAATCAGCCCTTACCCAATCCCTAACCCCTTCCTTCCCCTCCCCTCCCTTCTTCCCATGCTTGGCTTACTGATTGACTTTGATATATTTAAGTACATCATGTGCTTTAAAGAGTTTTCCTATTCCCCACTCCCATGCCCTCAGATAGGTCACCTAAATTGTTCCTCTATAGGATCCCTTCTTCATCTAGAGTTCCTCCTGTTACCCATTTCTCCCTAGTTTTCACACATTAGGGAAAGCATATGATTTCTTATATTTTGACATTTAACTATAAATGTTTTGAAATCCACTCATCCGTTGAAGGACATCTTGGCTGGTTCCACAGTTTGGCATTGGTGAACTGTGCAGCCATGAACATCGTTGCTAATACATCAGTTTGGTATTTTGTTCTTCATTCTTATTGGTAGATACCCAGAGTTGGTATTGCTGGATCATATGGTAAGTTCATTTTCCTTCTTCTGAGGATCTTCCCTACTGTATTCCAAAGTGGTTGCACCAACTTGCAGTTCCACCAACAATGAATTAGAGCTTCTGTTTCTCCACATCCAATTAATTACAGTTTCTTTCTTCCTTGGAAGTCCTTCTTCTAATTTCCACTTTTATTCCCACTTACTGAAATCCTGAAAGCCAGAGATGAGTAAGTTTGACAAGATGACCCACCCACAACCAATTTTTTTTTTAATAGAGATGATTTGGGTCTGGGAATCTGCTGAGAGATGAAGTGAGGCAGAGGCAGCTTCTACTGCTTCCTGGCCACACAGTTGCAGGGACATACTGGCCTGTTACTGTGGAGCAGACCTGCTGCACAACATGCTCCAGGCCCAGCCTCGTTGGCTCCACATCTGGCCTCGCCGTGCAATGGGTGCCAGGCCTTACCTTGCTGGCTCCAGACTCAGGCTCTAGTCTATGTCACCATGGGCAGGATGTCTACAGAGGTTTCCATTTTTTCTTCCATATTTCTTTTTAAGTAGGAGAAAATAGCACGTGTCATTTGTAGAAGCTGGGAGCCGATTCTCTAGCAGCAATGGATTTTATCTTCCCACTGAAAGCGGAGGCCCACAGCCTCACCATGGAGAGCAGGATCTGCTGCTTCAAGCACATCTCCGCCCCTAGCGCAGCACAGAGGAGTGCAGCAGCCATGAGCGCCAAGGTCTCCCGGGAAGCTCAGTACAGCGAGCTGGCCCGGCCATACGGGCAGGGCTCCCTCCAACTCGCCCTGGACATTTTTCTTACATAGTATGTTGTCCAGAATTCCTGAGCATGTGCGGCAGGAGCAGTCTACTTTCAGGGAGATTTCTTCACAATTTTAAGGTGGATTGGATTGGATCTGTCTGCCTCTCCCAAATACTGACCACCACTGCTGCCACCATCTTGGTCCATCTCCAGGAAACTTTTTTACATAGTATGCTGTCCAGAGTTCCTGAGTGTGTGGGGCAGTAGCAGTCTACTTTTGGAAAAATTTCTTCAAAAATTCAAGGTGGATTTGATTGGATCTGTCTGCCTCTCCTGAATACTGGCCGCCACCACCACCGCTGCCTTCTTGGTCTCTCCTAGAGTAAGTTGTTGTTAAGAAATTCTGTGCATGTGCGGCAGGAGCAGTCTACTTTCTGATCTCTTCTGGGATGTTTCTCCAAAAATTACTTTTCTTGCAGTGGTGGGTGCCACCCTGCTGTCTTACCTCTAATTCCACCATTTTCCACTCTCTCTTCGATATTTCAGATAGGAAGTCATCACTGGAAATGTCTCTTTATGTTGTCCCCATCAGCTATTAAACCAAAATCTGTTGTCCAGGGTTTCTCAGAGGGATGCATGTCCTATTTAGCCTCTGCCAACCATCATCACTGCAGCCCTGGTTGCCTCTGCAGCCCCAACTGCCACCATCTTCCTCCCTCTTCAATATTTTTTAATAAAAGAAAATAGTACATGTCTTTTGCTGAAGTTGGGGGCCTGAGTACTTAGCAGCAATGGGTTTTATCTTCCCTCCAAGAGCAGAGGCTCACAGCTTCACCATGGAGAGTGGGTTCTGCTTCTCAGAGCGCACCCCGGCCCCCTTCGAAGTGCAGAGGAGTGTGGTGGCCAGAAGCACCTTTGTCTCCTGGTAAGCACAGCATCGGCTGACCCAGCCATGTGGGGCTCCCTCTGACAGGCCCTGAACCTTTTTCTTACATAGTATGTTGTCCAGAGTTCCTGAGCATGTGGGGCAGGAGCAGTCTATTTTTGAGAAGATTTCTCCAACAATTCAAAGTGGGTTGGATTGGATCTGTTTGCCTCTACAGAATACTAGCTGGCTACACCGCCACTGCTGCCATCTTGGTTCATCTCTTCTCTCTTATATTTTAGGTAGAAAGTCATGGCTAGAAATGTCTCTGTCTGTTGTCCCAATCAGATATTAAACAAAAATCTATTGTCCGGGGTTTCTCAGAGGAAGACATATCCTGTTTGGCCTCTGCCAGCTGTCACCACTGCAGCCGCGGTTGCTGTTTGGGCTGTGGCTGCCACCATATTCTACGCCTCCTTCTTCTGGCATCTTTAAAGCTCAGGGGTTTTCCTTGCAACTTTGCCTTCATTCAAGCAACTTCACAACTTCTCCCACTTGGACCTGCTTGCATGGATCCTGACCCTGCCACACGTTGCCTGGCTTTCTACACCTTCCTCTTAAATCTTGGGGAAAGAAACCATAATTTCACCCCCTTTTTTCAGCAAAACCAGAATTATGTGAGCACTGAGATCCACTGACAGTAGTAAATGTAGTTATACCTCCTTGAATCATAGCTACTGGGCCTGCCTCCATCTGTGCATGGATGGGTCTAGCTCATTTTTAAAACATATAAGGGCTGTCGGGCGTGGTGGTGCACACTTGTAATCCTGCACTTGGGAGGCATAGACAGGAGGATCGCGCCTGTTCGAAGCCAGCCATGTGCGCTGGCTTTGGAGACCCTGTTTCCAAATAAAAATGTAAAAATAGGTCTGGGAGTGTAGCCTGGAGGTATAAGGGCTTCCAGGAACCCCAGTACCACACAAAAAAAAAACCACACACACACACACACACACACACACACACACACACACAAGGGCTGATTGGGTGGTATGTGCATGTATGCCTCCACCATCTTGTACTTAATTGAGATGTATGACTACAATGCGACAATAAAAATAAATAAAAAAATAAAACATACAAGTAATTATCTCTTGTTCTCAGCTTTGGGTCTTTGGCAGGAAGATAGGAAAATAAGAAGAATCCCATTGACTGTTGCAAAATTAATTTTGAGCATTTCATCATACAAGGAAAATCTCATCACGACAATTCATTTTGGGTAATATTTTTGAGACTGAATTCTTTTTTTCTTCTTTTAACAATTTTATTGAACATAAATAGTATACATTTAAACTATATTTGGTGCCCTCTCCCCCCTGCCCCCAATCCCACCCTTCCCCCCTCCCACCAATTGTTGTCCAGGTTAACCATGTCTTATTCATAATTTTACACATGTTCAGATATAGACCCTCATTAATCAAGATCAGCTTTCCTCCTCTCCTATCTTTCCATTCAAACTTTGCTGGCATTTCCCCTCCATTATCTGGAGTCCCACTGGTATCCTCTGTGTTTCCTAGTTTGGGCATGTTAGAAAAAACATATGTACCTTCTCCTTCTGTGCTTGGCTGATCTCACTTTGATCCATCTTGAGTTGATTCCTGTGTTTGATGAGATATAGGGGTTTAGATTCATCTTTTTACAAATGGTTAGCCAGTTCTCCCAGCACCACTTGTTGAAAAGGCTGTCTTTTCTCCAGCATATGTGTTTGGCCCCTTTGTCAAAGATTAATTGACTAAAGATGTGGGGGTTTGTTTCTGTATCTTCTATTCTAATCCACTGGTCAGTATATCTGTTATTGTGCCAGTACCATGCTGTTTTTACTACTATTGCTCTATAGTATAGTTTGAAGTCTGGGATTGTAATGCCTCCTGCATGTTTCTTATTGTTGAGAATTGCTTTGGCTATTCTAGGTCTTTTCTTTCTCCATATGAAGTTCATGATTGATTTTTCTAAGTCTCTGAAGAATGTCGCTGGTATTTTAATGGGAATTTCATTGAACCTATAAATCAGTTTTGGCAGAATGGCCATTTTGATGATATTTATTCTGCCTATCCATGAGCACAGGAGATCTTTCCATCTTCCGAGGTCTTCTTCAATTTCTTTCTTTAATGTTTTATAGTTTTTGTTGTAGAGGTCTTTTACATCTTGGGTTAGGTTTATTCCTAGGTATTTTATTGGTTTTGAAGTTATAGTGAATGGAATTATTTTCTTTGTTTCTTTCATTGTGGATTCGTTTTTAGCATAAAGAAAAGCCACTGATTTCTTTAGGTTGATTTTGTAACCTAAGACTTTGCTGAATTTGTCAATCAGCTCCAGAAGTCTTTTGGTTGAGTTCTTTGGGTGTTCCAGATAAAGGATCATGTCATCTGCAAATAAGGATAATTTTAATTCCTCTCTTCCTATGTGAATTCCTTTGATTTTCTTCTCTTGTCTGATTGCCGCAGCAAGAGTCTCAAGGACTATATTGAAAAGGAGTGGTGATAGTGGGTATCCTTGTCTTGTTCCTGACTTTAGGGGAAATTCTTGCAGTTTTTCCCCATTCAATATAATGTTGGCTTTGGGTTTACAGTATATTTCCTTAATGATATTGAAGTACTTTCCTTCTATCCCAATTTTTTGCAGTGTTTTTAACATAAATGGGTGTTGGATTTTGTCAAATGCTTTTTCAGCATCTATTGCTATGATGATGTGGTTTTTGTTCTTGGTTCTATTTATGTGGTGAATAACATGTACTGATTTGCATATGTTGAACCAGCCTTGTTTTTCTGGGATGAAACCGACTTGGTCATGATGTATTATTCTCTTGATATAGTTTTGAATGCGTATAGCTAGTATTTTGTTTAGAATTTTTGCATCTATGTTCATTAAGGATATTGATCTGTAGTTTTCCTTTCTTGAGGTGTCTTTATTTGGTTTGGGGATTAATGTGATACTGGCCTCATAGAAGGAATTTGGGAGAGTTCCATCTCTTTCAATTTCCCAGAACATGTTATGAAGTATTGGTATTAGTTGTTCACTGAAGGTTTTGTAGAATTCAGCTGGGAACTCATCTAGGCCTGGGCTTTTCTTTGGTGGAAAAATTTTTATTGCCGTTTCTATTTCTTTGGTTGTTATTGGTTGGTTTAGGCTTGCTATGCCCTCTTGGCTGAGGGTAGGAAGGTTAACTGTGCTTAGAAATCTATCCATTTCTTCCAGGTTTTCAAGTCTATTGGGGTATAAATTTTTAAAGTAGTTTCTGATAATCTTTTGAATTTCTTCACTATCTGTGGTGATATCTCCTTTTTCATTTCTAATTTTGATAATTTGAGTTGATTCTCTTTTTCTTTTGGTTAGGTTGGCCAGGGGTTTATCAATTCTATTAATCTTTTCAAAGAACCAACTTTTTGTTTTATTGATTCTTTGAATTTTTTTTTTTGTTCTCTATTTCATTTATTTCTGCTCTAATTTTAATGATTTCTTGCCTTCTGCTGGCTTTGGTAATAGACTGTTGCAGAATTTCTAGGTCCTTGAGTTGTGTCATTAGGTTCTTTACTTGGTGGTTCTCTGTCCTTCTTATGTGAGTACTCAATGCAATAAACTTTCCTCTTAATACTGCCTTCATGGTTTCCCATAGATTTTGGTAGGTTGTATCTCTGTTTTTGTTTGTTTCCCTAAATTTCTTTATTTCTTCCCTAATTTCTGCTCTTACCCATTCATCATTCAATAGTGTATCATTCATTCTCCATGAATTTGAATACTTTCTTTCGAGTTTCCTGTTGTTGATTTCTACTTTTATTCCATTGTGGTCTGAAAAGATGCAAGGAATTATATTACATCTTTTGAATTTGCTGGTATTTTCTTTGTGTCCCAGGATGTGATCTATTTTGGAGAAGGTTCCATGGGCTGCTGAGAAGAAAGTATATTCTGTAGTTCCTGGTTGAAATACTCTGAAAACGTCTATTAGGTCCATTTGGTTTATGGTTTCCTTTAGTTCTAAAGCGTCTTTACTCATCTTTTGCCTTGAAGATCAATCCAGTGGTGTGAGAGGCGTATTAAAGTCTCCCAGAATTATTGTATTTGGGTCTACTTGGGATCTTATGTCCAGAAGGGTTTGTTTTACAAATGTGGTTGCACCCACATTTGGGGCATAAATATTTACTATCATTATATCTTCTTGGTGTATTGTTCCTTTTAATAAAAAGAAGTGCCCTGATTTGTCACTTTTGATGTGTTTTAGTTTAAAGTCTGTTTTGTTGGATAGCAGGGTTGCTATCCCTGCTCTTTTTTTGGTCACCATTGGCATGGTATATCTTTTTCGATCCTTTCACTTTCAGCCTGTGAATGTCTTTGGCTGTGAGGTGAGTTTCTTGCAGACAGCATATATTTGGATTATGTTTCCTAATCCACATTGCCAGTCTATGTCTTTTGATTCATGAATTAAGTCCTTTGACATTAAGAGATATTATTGAAATATGATTTTTTTCTGCCATTTTGTGTTCTGTCTACTCTTGGGTGGTTTGATCTTTCTTTTTTACTTAAATGGCCCACTTATTAACTTCCTCTCTTCTCTGATTCTGAAGAGACTGAATTCTGAATATTCAAAATGGAGGACATGTGCAAAGAAGCCACTTGTATACTTTTATTAAAAATACATTATAGTATGTGCTAACCAAATGTTTTGTATAGCTATTGCTTAGAATTATGCTTATTTATTTGATATATAAGAACATCTTTTTAAATTTACCAATAATATCTGTAAAAGAATTTTAATAAATTTAAAACTGTCTTGGAAAAAACAACATAAATGTTGCTTTTTGGCTTATAGTCAAATATAATGCTTTCATAAGAGACAGAAAATAGAGTTGCAGAAACTGCTTTCCAGCATTTGATGCAATTAAAGGTTTCTGGCATAAAGTGCTTAACATTTGGGTCTCTAGGCGAATGGCCAGGAACTGTACAAAACCAATAGCTATGGGACATCGTCCCATTTTTTTTCTTAAGGAATCTGGCAGCTGCAATGTGGTTGGATTAGTTTTGGGGAGTCCTGGCATGTTCCAAGTGAAAGTTATTTTTACCCTAAATATTTGCTACAATGTTCTCTAATTATTCCATTTTCCATTGTGCTGATACAACTCCCATTTGATGTCATAACCTTGTGGCATAGCTCGCTCTATGGAGGGAGCTCCTCGCACATCACAACTGGCAGCGCTCAGCTGCTCAGTATCCTCTTCTCTGTGGTTCAGGTCCCTGGCTGAGCTACCAATTCTTGCATTGCTTTAGCAGTACAACAATGAGCTCTCATTAGAAACAGAATGAGACATGCACAGGCCCCTCTGTCCCTCCAGAATGAGGAGTCCTCTTTAAACAAACAGCAGGGAATTAACACTATTTTGCTAATAACTCACCTAACCTGTCTCAAGTGGGTTTGCTCATCTCTGTACTGTCATCTTTATTTTGCCCTTTTCCATCTATTTTAAATCAATATATATATATATATATATATATATATATATATATATATATATATATATACATGCCTGCCTAGGAGGACCTCCATTCATCTATTTTAAATCCTTTTAAAATCATGTTTAAATCTTCTTCTCTTCCATCTGTTTTACATTTTTTCTTTCCACATGTGCACATGTGCATACACACACACACACACGTGCACACACACAGAGACACACCTAAGGAGGGTCAGGAAGATTTCGAGTACAGGCTAGTAAATAGATGCATTTATACCTAGCATAAATGCTCTGTGCTTTCCATGAACGAATGTTTATGGTTTGAGACATCAGGACCTAGTAATTTCAAAATCACATTCATTATCGTGTCTTGTATAATGAATAGGGAAATTCAGTAAATTAAACCAGACCATCAATTTTCTAGGTATAGATAAGATATACTAACATCAAGTGTCCCTCCCTCCCTTCCTTCCTTCCTTCCTTTTAAAAATAAAAGCCAATCTGGGCTTGGTGATGCATGCTTATAATCCCAATACTTGGGAGACTGAGACAGAAAAGACTGTAGGTTTGGGGGCAACCTCAGCAACTTAGTGAGGCGTTTAGCAATTTAGTATTACCTTGTTTCAAATAAAAAATAAGAAAAGGTCAGGGTATAACTCAGAGGTAAATGCCAAAAATAGGTAGGTAGGTAGGTAGGTAGGTAGAGAGAGAGAGAGAGAGAGAGAGAGAGAGAGAGAGAGAGAGAGAGAGATGATAGATAGAGTTCATCATTAGAGAAGCCAAAGAGAACTCACTTATACCCCTTGACTATATCTCTTCTTTCTTCTAGTGAGCATGTATACCCATTAGGGATTATAGAGGAAAATTTATTTGAAGTGTTAACAGTAGAATAAATACAGAGAAACCTTGAACGAGACCCATTTGGGGAATTGACCCTTCACCCATCTGTTAGGAATTCTCTTTGCTTGATTCTTGCACTACAGAAACCCAAATTGGAAGAGTAGATGGCCATCTATGCCAGAGGCATAATGCTCTCTAATTTTAAATTAAAGAGAAACATATAACAAATTAGGAAGAAAATGAAATTCATCCCAAAGTAATCTAATTTATTCCTTTGTAATACTTGAGAACATAGTGCATCTGAAGTTCAAGTCAGTTTCTCAAGGTAATCAATAAGACAAGAGGCATTTTAAAAATAAAAACAGGGACGTCTGGAATTGTAGGATTAACTATTCCAGAGTTGAAAGCAGAGAAATGCACAGGTCTAAGCTCTGTTCAGTTCCTGGCCCCCTTTGTCACTTGGAATGTGCACACATCAAGAATCTAGGGCCAATTTTTGTTCTCTTTTGCTTTTGGGCACAATAGACAATTCACTATCAAGCTCTGAAAACTCCATTCACTTAACATCTCTCAAGTAGGTTAGCTCCTCCCTGTACTTTCCTCTTGATTTTGCCCTTTACCATCTATTTTAAATCTTTTCTATCCTCTCTCTTAGCTTTTTTTTTCTTACAGTAGTAAGGATTAAACTAGAGGTGCTTTTTCACTGAGTTGCATCCCAGCCCTTTTTATTTTTATTTGAGATAGGGTCTTGCCAAATTGCTCAGACTGGCCTTAGACTTGCCCTAACTTCCAGAATCCTTAGTATTACAGGTTATGACCTCAGGACTGGATGTTTAAAACCTCCCAATGATCCCTTTTATTGTCTAAGTAAAGTTCAGATGCCTTTGCATGTCCTTTGTGGCCTTCTGCAGGCCCTGTATTTCTCCTGGCTGCAGCTTCTCTCGTACTCTGTCAGGTAGCATTGTTCACTGTTACTACCCAAGTCCCAAACAACTCTGCTGCTTCTCCTCCACTCCCATTTACTTAGTCAAAGACTTACTCTTTCCTACGTGACACAGGTATGATCACCTTTAAGAACCCTTTGCTGCACACCCATAACACCCTAATTATGGCAGGTTCTCTACCTTGAGTGCTCCCATGATAACCTGGGCACCGCCCTTTCATAGCACACCATGGGCTTCCTGTACTAAAGAGAAAACTTCTTGAGGGGAAAAAGACAGTCTTGCTGACCATATTCACACTGCCAAGCACAGCATAGAGCACAGTTAGGCATTCTAGTATTTACTCAGTTAATTGATTTAGAACTGGCATTTCATATTGAAGCCTTGAGTTCCCACACCAGAGACAGTGCAGAAAACACAACATCATATTGAAACACCACAGCAAATAAACTCCAGAGAAGTCATATTGAACATATTGAAAGATAGCCAGGGAGCTGGGCATGGTGTTGCAGGCCTGTATATCCCAGTATGTGGGAGGCTGAGACAGTAGGATCTCAGGTTTGAGGCCAGCCTTGGCTTCAAACTTGGCAACTTTGAAAGATCCTGTTAAAATTAAGAAAATAAATAAATAAGGCTAAAACTGCAGCTCAGAGGTATAGTACCTCTGGGCTCAATCACCTATACCGCAAAAAAGAAAGAAAGGAGAGAGAGAGAGAGAGAGAGAGAGAGAGAGAGAGAGAGAGAGAGTGAGTGTGAAGGAGTCAATCAGGGCTTGAGGACACCTCACAGGTCTTTATATCTCTCAAAACTACATTATTGAGTTTCCCTAAAGGGTAAACATTCACTTGTTCTTGGTAATGCCATTGACTTTTTGTTAAGAATGTCTGATATTTTATTAAAAATTTTAAAATACCAAAATTTATGAAACATTTCTGAAAGTTTTGAAAACAGGAACAGAAGATAAAAAGTCACTATGACTGTATATGTAGCTACTTTCAAAATTGTTTATTCTCTGCTACATTTTTTTTAGAATTTTGTGGGTTTCTTTGTGTATGGTACTGTGGATTGAACCCAGGAACATTATATCACTGTGCTATACCCCAACCCTTTTCTTGAAAAATCTGAAACAGGGTCTTGCTAAGTTATCACTCTGGCCTTAAACTTGTTATCCTCCTGTTTTAGCCTCCCAAATACTGGGCTTACAGATGTGCACCAATGTGCCTAGATCCTTCAGACATTTTAAAGTATACAATAATTAAATATGACTTTTCAAATATAACTTGTATATGTTCACAAATTTGCATACATACCTATGTGAGTATGTACACAAATGTCAACCAAATCATAAATATGTCCATACTGTGTGTATTATACAACTAACTTGGGCATCGAGTCACAGAGGAAAAAGAGACTTAGACATCCACCATTGCTCCTGTGTGTCATAGAGCAGGTGGCATAACATCTGACTAGGCATATCTAGCATGGCTGCTGGTGCACACACCTTCTTGACCATTATGGGGCAGCAGCTGCCTGGGCAGTTTGACTCTACAATGTGGTTTCTGGCTATACCTTAGTATGTTATTCATCATCTCTGACAAAGTTTAATAAATCACTTATTCCTTTTGTAAATTATCTTTTTCATTGAACTAGCTTGATTGCTTTTACTTTCTGCTCTTAAACGCAGACCTTTGCTGACTTCTCCAAAATCTGAGTGATTTTTTTGGACCCACCATTAGATTATTTTCAGACACAGGGAAGATGAATTCTCTTTTCTTCTTTGGAGGAGAGAAGAGGAGCAACCCACACTCCTTCCTCTACCCTTAGCAATCAATGGAAAGGGTTCCTTCCATGATCCTCCAGTTGTTTGCATATAGATAGAGATAGTGTTTGGGCTTAGCACACTCAATTCTGAATTTCACTTAATACCTTTAAAGGGGATGTGTGCTTCTTTATTATTTTGGTTCTTTCTATCATGAGGAGTATTTTATATTGTTAGTTCTTCGTTGCCAGCAACAAAGCAAAGAAGTTCCACATGGCATCTGTTCAGGGGCTACTGAAGACATACTGATTAAGAGAAAGTTTGGCCTACCTTCTTTAGCAGTAGAAATGAAGAAAGGTGATGGATTGTAGGATGTATTACAATGGTTGAGCTTTTGGAAGTAGAAGGTGAAACAGAGGCTTGTGACAAAAATACTCTCCGAGCCTCTGGTTTGAGCAAATAGACAGCATTATTTCTTGAGAGGGGCAACAGGGGAGGCTGACGGTGGGCAGAGATCACCAGCATAGCTGTGGACACACTTGAGATAGTGAAAGGATTGGGAAGGTAGGAAGAGAGGCGGGCTGAAGAGATAACATCAGAAACTGTGAGTATTCAAAACTGGCTAGTATTTGTCTAGAGAACAGAAGTAAAATGAAGAGGGACATTATTATTTTTGCTTTAAATACAGCAAATTTATGATGGGGAGGTGTTGGTAGTTATAAAGAAATTGAAGATAAAGGGAGTGGAGTGAGATTCTTGAGAAGAAAAACAGAGATGAGATTTGGAATTTGTGAGAAAGATTGGCATTTTGTCCACCAAGAGACACTTTTTATTATCAGAGGAAGGGGGCAGGGAGCTATAGGTGCAGATAGATTCATAGTCACTGTTGTAGGAAGTGAAAGGAGTTTCAACCTGGGAGCTAAACCTCAGTGAAGACTCCGGAACTGAACATCACTTTGGTGCTTGGGCATCATCTGCGTGACCTTTTCCCAACATCATGAAACACACTTTTCCTACTAATATAATTTTTAGCACAAATTTTAACAATTTTTTTCTAACTCATCCATTAGAAGACTTGTAAGTGGGGTATGTTACTAGGCCAGACCCTCAATGAATGAGAGGGAAAATAACTAGAGGTAGGACAGCTTCTTAGTACGTGGCACTTTGAAGCTGAACTGAAGGACGCAAAATGATATGCCGGAGTATTCACCAGCACATTTTATGTTAAATCAGACCTACTTCTCATCAAAGGAAGATTTAACCTTTTATACCCTCTTACTTCTTTTCCCCCAAAAAAGCTATTTGTTCTCAGAATACTGACATTGTCTAATGAGATAATTAATGAACCTCCTTTTATTGTAAAGCCCATGCTTCAGGCCGAGAAAGAAAAGTAACGCCACCATAAAACTGTTAAAAGCCCACAGCAAAAGGACTGGGACCTTGACCAAAGGGCAGCGAAGCATCCTCAGAGAAGTATTTTTCTAGGTTGATGTAGGGCTGAGTGGCGAGACAGTCAGGCAAGGCAGGTGAGCCACTTGTGAGAGAGCTGCACAGCTGGCTCAGCCACTGTGGTCATCCCAGCTTGTCCCGGACACACTGCGGGGCCTGGCTTCATGACCGATGAATTTGATCCACTTAACACTGGCAATAAAAGGATTAGCTATTTAACTTTAGCAGAAAGGACCAACTAACATAATGTATGTATATAAATGAATCACTATAAATCTCAGTATTATAGATTTTTCTATAAATTTTTCATCGAGAAAAAAAATATATGTATATATATATTAGCAGTAAATTACAAGGGAAGGACAGGGAGGAAAGAATATTACTTCTCATTTCAGTCTGAGTTTCCAAAGCACTCTCAATCTCTAAACAGATTATTGGTCACTCTTTTATCCTGATCAAGGCCAAGCCACCCTTTTCCATAGCATCGTATAATTGGCCTGATCAAATACCCCTAAGGAGTTTTCTACCCATGGGGATCTGATCCTGATGAGTGTGGGGCACTTTTGTGAAAAGACAACTTAGATAAAAAAATTTCAATGATTGACTTCGATATGTTTAAGTACATTGTGTGCTTTAGAGATTTTTCTCTTCCCCCTCCTTTCTCTTCCTTTAGGTTATCTTGTTTGCTCCTCTTTTCTCCCTAACTCTCACATATTAGGGAAAGCATCTGATTTCTTATAGGGAGGGAATGGGGTGGTATTTGGGTAGGGGTTAAATCAGCGATGAGTACATGTTTGTACACACAAGTTTTTTACCCCAATAAGTTGTATGAATATAATGCACCAATAAAAAAATAATTAAAAAAAATAAATAAAAAAAATTTCAAAACAAGAGCTGAGCAATTATTACATTAGGAACTGACTAAAAGCTCTAATAATTCAGAAAACTGATTGAACAGCATGGCTTCGGACGAGAAGTAGGTTTTGTGGAAGGAATGTGTCTTGAAGGCAGTGGTGGGGCCAAAATGGTTAGAGAGAAGGAGGGAAGCCTTTTAAGCAGGGGGACTATTGCGACCTGGGTTCTCCAAGAGCAGAAGCCTAGGAAGCCCCTCCCCAGGCACAGGTTCTTGGCCAAAAGTCTGAAGAAAGGGGAGACAAGAACAGGAGGAACTGAGGCTCTGAGGATCATTTACATGGATGCCAGCCCAGGAAAACCCAAAGCGGGTTTCTCCTGCAACTTTTGGCAGTCTCAAAGACTTACAAGTCTTGTTCTCTCTCTACATGTGTGGGAATATGTATATGTATCTGTGTGTGTAAATGCATATGTATTCATTTTGTACTGGAAGTTGAATCCAGGGGCATTCTACTTCCAAGCTGCATTCCCAGCCCCTTTCAATATTTTTCTTAATTTTAGAAGAGTCTTGTTAAGTTGCTGAGAGTCTTGCTAATGCACTGTGGCTGCCTTTAATCTGCAGTCCTCATGCCTCAGCCCATCAGGTACCAGGATTACAGGTGTACACCACTATGCCCACCTCGGGTCTATATTTTTTAAACTGATTTGATGTTCATTCATTTTCTTTTTTAAAAAATGTTTATTGGTGCATTGTAGTCATACATCTTAATGGGATAAAAGACTTGTGCAGATATACATGCACACATCACCCAGTTAGCCCTTACCCAATCCCCACTGCATTCCCTCCCCATGCCTCCTTCCCATGCCTGGCTTAGTGATTGACTTTGATATGTTTATTTAAGTACATCATGTGCTTTAGAGAGTTTTCCTCTTGCCCCCTTCCATCCCCTCAGTTAGGGCACCTTATTTGCTCCTCTATAGGATCTCCTTCTTATTCTAGAGTTCCTCCTGTTACCCATTTCTCCCTAGCTTTTACATATTAGGCATTTTCTACATTAACAAAAAATACAATCCCTAGAATATCATCTGGCTCAATTTTCCTGTGTTTTATGGTAGACTGTTGATCCAAGCCTCTCTCTCTCTAAAAAAAAAAAGGAACACAGAAAAAGAATAGAAGAAACTTATAATAAATCCCAACACTATAACGAGTGGTCTCCTTGGCCTGTAGTGCGACGTGTGAGAAATTGAAGGTAATGTCATGCAGTGTGAAGCTCTGGGCTTGCTTATTAGGTCTTAAACCAACAAGAGAATCATGTCTAGGTGCCTTGATGAGTCATACTTTTTTGGGGCACTTTGGTTCTGAGCACTTAATCAGATGCTGGAGAATAGGAAAGTACTTTTGAGTAGTACAGACAATTTGCAAAAGTTTACTAATTTCTCAGAGACAGTCCATTGCAATGAACTTTACCACTATAAATTG
This sequence comes from Muscardinus avellanarius, assembly GCF_963383645.1. Taxonomy (NCBI): domain Eukaryota; kingdom Metazoa; phylum Chordata; class Mammalia; order Rodentia; family Gliridae; genus Muscardinus; species Muscardinus avellanarius. The sequence goes on along the minus strand of NC_137791.1, from coordinate 27,082,104 downwards.
ACTGGCTACATCTGTTGGCATGCTTTACTCTTTTAACCAAGTAAAACCCTACCTGTGTATTTTCTTATATTTTTTCACCTTATCTCACCATTCTACTCACTCTTTTTCTTCAACCATATTTTCTTCGATTCTGTTGTTGTTGTTGTTGTTGTTGTTGTTGTTGTTGTTGTTGTGTGTATTTTCTTGTGAGTCACTCCAACTCTTTTTTTCCTATTTTGGAAAGAAGTAAAATATAAATATATAAACAAAATGTTTTTATTCCTATTTCTTCAATAATGATTCTGAGAAAAGACGAAAACAAAATCTAAAACAAACCATCTACTAAGAAATAGAATTAAAATAGTCCCTGCTGTCTATTTTCAAAAGACTTTCCAACCTAGACTGCTGCATTCTATTTTCTTACAGTGCTTATTAGCAGGAATTTCTTTATATTTAGCCTAAGTTTATAAGTTAGATTTTAATAGAAATTCCTCTTTGAAACTATGTCAGGGATGGCTATAGTTTAGATCTATATGCCCACCAGAGGTTTGGTCTCTAGTCTGGAGTTGTTAGAAACTTTAAGAGGCAGAGCCTTTTTGGAGGACATCAGGTCACTGGAGGCTTGTCTTTGAAGAGACACTGGGCCCATGGCCCCTCCTCTTTCTTTCATTCCCAGCAGGAAGTGAGTGGCTATTCCTCCCCTGCCTCTGCTCTGATGGGCTGCCTCACCACAGGCCCAAAGGAATGGGCCAACTGACCATGGCTTTAAACCTTTTGTCAGTGTTTTATGCTCTAAACTAAATATTTTATTTTTGGAAGTTGACTACCTAAGGTATTTGTTACAATAAGGGGAGGTTGATTAGCACAAGGTGTTCTTTCCTTCTTGAGGTGTCTCAGTTCAACTTCAAAATCCGTGGAAGGGAGATGTTTTCACCTGTATGATAAGTTCCTTAGGACCTTAGTCTTGTAGTCTGGTGAGTACTGCTCCTTAAAAGAAGACCCTCAGTCTGATTCACCTCATGGCTGGCAGCTTGCCAGGAAGGGTCCTGAGCTTTGAGCAGGGAGCTTGTGGGCACTGATGAGTTATCTCCAAGGCTGGAGTCAGTGCTGGGGGCTTCTTGACCTTAGCAGGTGTTTCTCTGAGAATCATGCTTTCCAGCTATGAAAGCTGTTAGGTAGGGTATTATACATACTCCCTCTCCTGATCTGATTTTTCCTTCTAAACTTTCTCCAAATTTCTACTCAGTTCCTCTTTGATTTTTTAATCTACAATAGTACAAGGCACCCAAAGCCTGGTGACCATTCCACAGTGGCGAGGCAGGACTGGTTCTAGAAACCCAGGACTAATTTCTTAGAAACTCTCAAGTGAGGGAGATGAAAAGTGTCCATTGCACCTTGGTGAAACACTTTACCAAAGAAAGAGAGAATAACTTTTGTGAGGAAGCAGAACCTCAAGTAGTGTTTTTGTGAAGTTCTGATCCCCAAGGGGAAGGGATGTCTTTGGATAGCATTTTGATTTTGTAATAGCACAATATAAAAAGTCTAGAGATGATTGATTATTAAATTCATACCAAGGCTTCCTTCTTTTCCCTGAACAAAATAAACATAATTCTTTTGTACTTAAAAAGTTAGACATTTCTCTATCTATTCATCTTTATTGTTTTTCCCTCAGTTTCTTCCTCCAAATCCTCATATCTGTCTTTAACATGAGGCCCTTTATAAATGCTTCATGAAACTACTTAATGCTGAGGGACATGGCAAGGTCATATCGGGACTTTAGGTGCTATTTTATAACCATACACCCTTTGCAGAATTTAGTTTCACAATTATTATGATTGTATGCCTTTGGCAAGGCATTCTCAGCTCTGTTCCATGATATCCAGAGAGCCAGCCCTTCCTCACGATGCCAGCATCTCAGTGTTTGACTCTTTTCTGGGGGCTATAATTGCCCTAGCATATGGTGAGGGTATAAGATAATGAGATAATACATCACTAGTTGATCTTAATCACCCATTCTTATTCTATTCCTCCTTTTCCAATCCACAGGGAGTGATTTCCAAGGCATTTTATAAGTTTTCTCTGAGTCTCTTAGGTCTTTGGATGTAATATGATTTCTTTCAGTGAATCTGCCTTTCCAGTACCAGGACAGTCTTCTGGACAGCTATGTAGATAGAGCTCTTCATTTTTTCCCAGATGGACAAGCAGCTTTTGACAGAATGCCAAGATTTAGAGAAACTGCTTTCCAAGGTGCTTGAGCCCTGTACAATTGCCTTGGGTCAGTTTGATGATTTATTTTTATTTTTTTAATTGGAACTAAACCCTGTCTATCTATTATCTATCTATCTGTCTGTCTGTCTGTCTGTCTGTCTGTCTGTCTGTCTATCTATCTATCATATCCCTACCCCAAACTTGGCACCACACTTTCATACATTGATGATTTTTTAGAGACTATTCAGGGAACTGGTAACTACTCTCCAAGATGGTCTTTAATAATCAAACATCCTGGTAGACATACCCTAGTGAACTTCTTTCCTACAATAAGCAGATTGATCTAGTGTGACATACATGGAAGATTACATATTGTTTTCAATATCAGGGTATACAAATATGGAGATTCTATCTTTGGTTCTCTCTCTCTCTCTCTCTCTCTCTCTCTCTCTCTCTCTCTCTCTCTCTCTCTCCATTTGGATAAATCTAGCTGCCATGTTGTAAATAGTTCTGTAAAAGACTCATGTGGCAAGAGGCTAAGGTTTCCAGCCAACAGCCATTTGTGAATGAGCTTGAGAGAGGAGCCTCCAGCCTCAGGCAAATTTGAGAAGACTTCAGCTCCAGCTGACACTTGGATCATAGTGTCCCCAGAGACCCTGGACCCAAACCATCAGCTGGTCCCATATTCTTAACTCATAGAGAGTGTAAAAAAGAATCAGTCTTTGTTTTTATAAGATTTTTAAGTTTGAGAGTACTTTTTACATAGCAATATAGGTAGTTTAATAGACAGTGCAAGAGTTAAAACATAACCGCACAAAGGAAATGGAACAGAAGAAAATAAGAATAAGGAAGAGAAGATGAATCTTGCAGTGAGTCTAGAGCAACAAACACATGCTTTAAGGTCCTGTCATTGGCTGGAGGTGGTTCACTGATGCATCTTCATGAATTTAGCAGTCAGTGCAAAAGGGGAAAACACCATTAGTACAAACCAGAGAAAATATATTCCAGTGGATCTTTGTAAAAAGAACATTGTGCAGTATCAAAAATAAATGTTTCAAGAGCAACTTTGCAGGACAAATAAAATTACAAAAGCCATCTGCTCCTATCTTCACCCCTCATGGCAATAGTGCACTTGGAAATTAGACTTCTTAAATTGACTAGAAAGTTTTTTGTAAACGTTAGAGAGAAGGTACAGTTGATGTCCGTATTAGTTCCCTATTGCTGCTATAACAAATTAATATTTTGGTCTGGTGACAACATAAATTTATTATCTTATAGTTTTGGAAGTTAGAAGTCCAAAATGAGTTTTTGGGACTAAACTCAAGGGGAAGGGAAGACTGCATTCCTTCCGGAAGATCTATAGGTAAGGCCATTGCTTTGCTTTTTTTTTTTCACCTTTTATTGCTTCTCCTGAATGTAGAGACCACCTGTATTCCCTGACTCCTGAACCCTTCCACTATCTTCAGAGTGATTCAATCCAATCTCTGCTTCTGCCACTGTGTCTCCTTTCACAATATTGACACTCTTGCTTTCCTTCTCTAATGATCCATGTGATAACATTCATGACAATCCTAGAAAATCCTCCTATCTCAAGAGTCTTGGTCTCTTATACACAGATATGACGATTCTTGGGACAAGAAAGAATGTGAACAGATTTGAAAGCCATTCTTCTCTCTACCACTATATCTTAATACCATGTCATATATTCACTTAGAGGCAGGTCTCGTTGACTTTCTGAAATGCTTGCAGAACTGCAAATAGAGTGCAATCAGGCAGATTGTTTATTAATAGTCCGAGATTCTATTTAATAAAGAATATGGAAGCTTTCTGATATCATGGCCCTGAACTTGGGGTAAAAAATAATGGATAAAGCTGAGAAAGACAGCTTCACTGGAATCGGTGCAGTGTGGTGCAATATGGTTCAAGTGCTGGGAGAATGTAGCCACTGGGTGGGAAAATGAGTTGCATCTTACAATGAACCACTGACTCTGGAAAGAGTTTGGGATGTCAGATAGTTCATCTGGAGCATCTACTTATCTACATGGGCCTGGAGACAATAACTCAACAGAATAAGGGCAGCAACTGACCACCTCTAGTGTGAGTTTGTTTTTGGCCAAGAAGGAAAAAGAGTCAATCCAAGAAAGCCAACCATTGTTCTTCTCTCCTCTCTAATAACATATTGATAAAGTAAGAAAGAATAAAGTAATTAGTGACAGCCAAATTATGGAACCAACCTAGGTGACCATCCAACAGATAAATGGATAAAGAAGATGTGGTATATTTCCACAATGGAAATTTACTCAGCCATAAAGAAGAACACAGTTATGTCATTTGCAGGAACATGGATGGAACTAGAGAATACTGTGCTAAGTATATCAGTCAATCTTAGAAAGTCAGGGTTTGTATATATTCTCTCATACATTGAAGATGGAGAGAAAATAGGAAACAAAAGGGACTTGGAATAAATGAGGAGAGTGACCAGTAAAATAGTGGAAGGGATTTGGGCATGGGAAGTGGAAAGGGGAAAGTGAAACTTGAGGAAAGAATTAGTTCAAATAAAACGATGTCCATATATAAGGGCATCACTGCCAGTCATGCTAACATGTATGTGGGGGAGGGGCAGCTTGGTGGGATGCAGAGGGAAACACCAAGTGCTGTGTGCATGCATGTTGTATCACTCAAACCTCACTCTGATGTATAATTACAAGGTACAAATAAAAGCATATAAAAAGAAAAACAAGCATGAAAGAGATCATTCTATACCCCCTCCCACTCCATTCCACAGGTGAGGTGAAGGAGGCAGGTCTGCAATGGAAGCTTAGAAATGATCAGGAGAAAGCTTTAGGATCTGAAATGCAATAGTCAATAACACACATCACAAACAGAGTTTTCAGGTCGGTTGGGAGTAGGCAGAGCACAGTTGATGAAGACAAAATCTTCACGAGGATACATGTGGTGAGGCTCCCCAGGTCAAGCTGGTCACAGAGAAAGTTATTGTTATAACTTAGTGTGCCTTGGGAGCAGGATCTACTGTGTGCCTTTGGATTGCGGAGGACCAGCAGGCTGACGTGGCGTGCCGTTCTGGGGGCAGATTGCAGTGAGGTAGGAGGCTAGCTGGCTGGGGAGACGGACAGGTTGTGGCTGTGCAGGAAGCAGCATTGTTTTCACTTTCCTAAAATATGAAGCATTTGAAAGGATAGATTGCAAATAGGAAACTATGAAATTTTCTCCAAGCACAAAATGGACAAGAATTGATCTAGAAATGGGCCAATTATCCCATAGCCTAGGAATAATACAAGGAACAAACAATCTTGCAAATGTGTGATTGGTTCCTGTTGGGCTTCTTGCCCTTTTGCTACCTTATGCATCCTGGCACCGTGTAGGCCATTAGGACTGTTGAGAGTAAGCAACTGAGCCCCCACGGCGTTTCTTATTATTCACTTAAAAGCTTGTTATAAAGCCAGGCATGGTGGTACACGCTTGTAATCCCAGTATTCAGGAGGCTGAGACTGGAGGATCGGGTTCACAGACAGCCTCAGCTACTTAGTGAGGCCCTCTGCAACTTAGTGGGACCTATTTCAAATTAAAGAATAAAACATAGGGCAGGGGGTGTAGCTTGGAGTTTGAATCCCCCTGGGTTCCATCCCAGACCTGCTTGTCATAGAGATGAGATGAGATGGTAGGGTAGAGTGCATAGGGAAGAGCCATTTTTTTTTTCTTTTCTTTTTAAGGTGTATAAACTGGATGAGGAAGGAGAACCCATAGATGAGCAACTAAGGTGACCTAAATGAGGGGTATGGGAGGAAAAATAGGGAAATTCCCTAATGCACATGATATGCATTCATAAGCATATCAAAGTCCATCATTAAGCCAAACATGAGAAGGAGGGGGGGGAATGGCTAAGGGCTAAATAAGTGGTGTGTGCACATATGCCTTTATCATCTTCTACCCCATTAAAAGGTATGACTACAATGCTCCAATAAAATTTTAAAAAACCTTTCTAGTACCTACTGCTTATATATGATGATACTATGATAGGAATAAAATATTTTTTCTACATGAAAAAAAAGATGTATTGTGGATGGAAGTGCCCCAGTAGATAAATGAGTCAGAAGACCGCACTGCAATGCATTCCTCATTGGTGGTTGTTTCTTCCCTAAACCAGTTCTTCTGCCTAATAGCAACTCAACTCAGTTGCTTCCATCTCAGAGCAACCCATAGCATGCAGAAATAAGCAGATGCCCCCTGACGCTCTTCTCCAGGCCTGGAAGCTGTGGTTAGACGGTTCCTCTTTCTTGAGTATCAGCAGGCACCTGGAGGGAAGACTTGCCCTCTACAGACAGAAAGAGACATTTAGAAGTTTTGCTCAGTTTTAGTGCTGTGATAAATGTAATCATCAGTTTGGTAAACTAATGGCTTATAAACAGTGGTGGAGAAACCTCCACAGAAGCAAAGGCCTGTGGTCTTCACTCCGGCTGTGAGGTACGCTACAGGGATGTTGCTCTCAGAGGAAGCCAGTGGTCAGGAGGACACTGGCTGATTTGTGGGGCCAGATCATTCTCTCTGTCTCGCCCGTCTCGGAATGGTCTTTTGACCTCAGACATTTCAGAATGATAGTGCAGAATTTTAGAATATACATTTGCAACTCTATTGATAATTTGGGAGAAGTAATGATAAATTATAAAAAAAGATCCTGGAAAATGTAAATCACTATTTTCTAAATTTTATTTGGAAACAGGATCATAAGCCAGTGAGGGTGGCTTCGAACCTGCATGATCCTCCTGTCTCTGCCTCCCAAGTGTGGGGATTACAAGCGTGCACCACCACGCCCTGCCTAAATCACTATTTTATATTTACAAAATGAGCTACAATCTCTCATACAGGGAGTGTTTGCACTAATTTAGCAATGCAGAAGTATAATAAATTCCGGGCCCAAATTTCCAGTCATCCATTATTCATCTCTGCCTTCAAGACTGATAGCCACATGGGACTTTTATTTAGAAATAAACCAGCTTAGCTGAGCATGGTGGTGCGTGATTGTAATCCCAGCATTTGGGAGTCTGAGACAGGAGGATTGCAGTTTGAGGACAGCCTCAGCTACTACTTAGTGAGGCCCTTTGCAACTCAGCGAGACCCTGTTTCAAAATAAAGAATAAAAAATAGGGCTGGGGGTGTGCCTCAGAGGTAGAATGCCCCTGGGCGGAGGGGGGGGGGAGAAATAAGCCAGCTTCTCTCTCAAGAGTACTTTTTCTGTTTTTGAATGTTCTCTATTTCCATTAGGATGAGTCTTTGTTTTTCTCATTTACACATTCTCTCTCTCCTCTTCTCTTTCTCTCTTTCTCCTCTCTCTCCCCCTGTCTCTCTACCTCTATCCCTCCTTTCTTTCTCTTTCAAACATATGCAAATACTTCAACATACTACTTCAAAGAATAAAGATACCATCAAAAGTCTGGCCTCAGAGTTTAGGGATGAAATTTTCCTGGTGAGGCCCATGTGTGGATAGTGAGGGTAACCAGGCTGCACGAATATAATTTAGAAGCAGACCTATGAAACATTAAAGTAATTCCTCTGCATAGGAAAAAGTTTTGTGTGATTATGATTACTGTTGTAAGCTTTTAAGATACGCTTAACTTGTCTTCATAATCTCCATAAACAACAAAACTTTTTAATTTAGAACATCCTAAAATTTTCTTTTTTTGTTTACTTTTATTGGTACATTATAGTCTTACATCATAATGTATATCATGTTGGCAATGGCATACATGCGCACAGTACTTGGTGCCCCCCACCCCACCTCCCCATTTCCCTCCCTCCCATTACCAAGTGCCCAGATTAACAATGTTAAGTTCACACGTATACACACAGTCAAAGGTAGTATTCCTGTTAATGAACCTCAGTCTTCCTTCTCCCCTACCCTTCCTCCCTGGCTCCACTAAGGATCTTCCCCACTATCCTGATGCTTGCGCATATTAGAGAAAACACATGTCCCTTTACTTTCTGTGCTTGGCTAATCTCACTTAACACAATGTTCTCCAAGTTCTTCTATTTTCTCACAAATTACATAATTTTGTTCTTCTTTATTGCTGCGTAGAATTACATTTTATGTATTTCCCATAATTTTGTAATCCATTCATCTGAGATGGATCAAAGACCTGAAAATTCTAATTCTTTTGAAGATGCATTAGAATGTACTTGCACCCAAACACCTGCTCCATTGGTGGCTTCCAGGTGGCTTGTCAAATGTCACATGTCCTGAACAGCCCCAGAGGCTCTGCAGTGGCCCTCTAAGCTGGGCTCCCTGTGTGTGAATGAGAGTGTGCTCCAGCCTCAGCTATGGAGAACAAGCCTCAGCTCTTATCAGACAAGACCCCGTTGTACTTCTGCTTGGCTTCCAGTCTTTATTTCATGACATAATGATTTTTTTAAGTTACCATGAATTTTTATTTTCTTTTTGGTATTGGGGATGGAACCCAGGGGCATTCTATCTCCATGCTATACCCCAGCCCTAATTTTTTATTGTTTTTATTTTGAAACAGGGTCTCATTGAGTTGCAAAATGCCTCACTAAGTATTAGCTGAGGCTGTCCTCGAACCACGATCTTTGTGTCTCAGACTCCTGAATGCTGGGATTACAAGTGTGTGCCAACATGCCTGGCTTCCATGAATTTTTTGATACATTTCATTTTTCTCTTTTTTGGCATCCTTTAAGGCATAAAAGACCATTCCCATCGTTTAAGACAAGTCCACAGTGATTGTACAGGAATTTCCCATCTTCATCCTGACCTACCATTCACCCCCAGATACCCCTCATCCCTTCCACTCTGGGTCCCAGTCATTACAGAATGACTTTCATCAACTGACACTGCAAAAATTTTTGCATACCCCCTTTATTCTGTTTAATTTTTTTCATAGCATGTACCAACCTCTGCTATAATACATATTTATTTGATTGTCATTCCCAACTATCATGCCGTGTCAAGGGATTGGTGTTTATGTTTTACTCATTATTGTGTTCCTGGAACCTAGAATTGTGTCTGGTAAAAAAAAAGCTCAATAAATTTTATTGAACAAATAAATAATTGAGTGGGCCTCTGGACTGTATGCATTTTATCTATAGGTCTGAAATACCCCTCTCTAAACCCTCCTTCACTAGGGTCATAACTCAATCTTTAGGATTTTCTTTTGGACATCATTTGCCCAGAAATACCTTCCATTTTTTTATCCATCCTCATTCTTATCCCCCTGTATTACACTTGCTCGCAAATTTATATCTTTTTTATGAAGGGTGTAATTATGTCAGCTCTATTCATTTCAGCATCACTATTGCTAAATAGCACCTGGCACATAGTAGGGATCCAATACACCTGTGTTTTTATTAATTACTTTCTAGTCTTCAAACATTGCATGCATTTTTCAATTCTTTAAACTTTATGTTTCTTCTTAGACACTGAATACTGTCTCTCCATTCTATTCAACACACCTAGTTCATCAACAGGCCAATTTTACCCATGATACCTAAGAAGCACTTTTGTCCATGGTTCTCAAACTGTGTACCCAGTTATTTTGGTACAAAAAAAAGAGTTCATAGAGGCATTGCAGAATATTTAGAATGTTTGAGGCAAATACATAACATTGTGAATTTGTGTATTTTTTGGAATATACTATATTCCTTTCAATGATGCTGTTTTCCTTGTGAAGCTGCTATTTAACAGTTGCTGTGAATAAAAGCAAGTACCACATGAGAATTAACATGGACCCAAAAATGAGGTGTTAGTGTTCATCTGGATTTCAAGCATTAAACAGCCGCATAGTATATAGCAGGCGAGTATTTCTCATTGTAACTCATGGTAGCTGAAATGTAAATAAAAGTATTATTTTTTTAGAACTTTATTGGTGCAACATAACTAACTATACATTGTAGTGAGATTCAAAGTGATACAATCTTTTATGCATACAAAATCTCTTGGCGTGGTTCCCTTTAGCCCCATCTCACTATCCTCTCCTCCCTTCCCCTACATGTTAGTAATACCTTCATATATATCCATATATGAAGGTAGTGATACCTTCATATATGGACATAATATGATTTGGTCTGTTTCTTTCCACAAGCCTCCTTTTTGTGTCATTTGCAGGAAACTGGATGGAACTAGAGAATATTAACCTAAAGTAAAACAAGTCAGAAAGTCAAGAGTTGTGTATTTTCTCTCTTATATGGAAGCTCAAAAAGGTAAGGCTGTTCTCAGACTTGTGATTCTCCTGTGTCAAACTTTCAAGTGCTTGGATTATAGGAGTGTGCCTCCATCCCCAGCTCTAATTAAATTTTTGTGTTTAAATAATTCTCAGGTATTCCTTTCGGCCTGAAATATGAAGCATTATCGAGATAAGATACTACGAGTGTTGTAAACCAAGAAAATCTGCAAGCATATCTTAATGTTCTTTTTCTTCTCCTCTCATCGTTCTCTGACCCCAGCTCATTTTCTCCGGATACACTCTACCCTTTTCTTTGCCTTATGCCTGATGAATATCAGTCATCATTGAATACTTCACTTTGGCACAGAATGAAGAATAAACCCTCAAATAATTAGTCTGCTAATGACAATGAAACTCTTCTCTGAAGCAATTATTTCATTAAAATTAATCATCTGACTGTAATCAGCCTTTTAGCACCTGTTCCCAACAAAGGTAACAATCACCCATGTTTTCTCTTTTCTGTCTTCAAAGTGATACTTCATAAAGGAAACATTTCCCAGAATGCCTCCCCCACCATCTTTTGCTGCCTTCTCCCCAAGGAATTCCCTCTCGGATCCCTTTGCTTCTTTCAGCCCTCCTAAGTCAGAGAGAATCCCTAATCACCCCAGTCGACGCCTGGGTCCTTTGAGTCCCTAACAGAACACACCTTTGCCAACTGGCCATCAGTGTACCTGGCCTGTACCCAAGCACACCATGTCCCCCCGCCCACATCCATTTTCTCTTTGTCCAATGTGATTACTATCTACTTTCTCTACACCCTAGAAAAAGGGAATGAAGAAAAGTAATATGGTATATGAAGATGTCTTTTCACAAGATACTAATGTGTCCTGTTAGACCAGTTTAGGATAAAAGCCAGAAGAAACCATGGGATTGTATGGGAAAGTCCAGGGAAGATATAGAAAAGTGTCATAGTAAGATAGGAAGTTACAGTTTTAGCATGATTCTACCTTAGAAGTGGACTGTTGGAGTTGTATGGTATGTTTCCAGTGAAAAGTGGTCTCTAGGTTTCTATAATAGAATCTATTGACTAGCTTTAAATTGTTTATGTTCTCATAAAATTTATGGGTCTTGTTTATTTTCTTGTTTTGTTCTTGCAGACATTTCTTCATCTGTCTTAGCTGGTCAGAAGCTTTTAGTAACTGAGTCATCTTTCCCCATTGAGAGAAATTAATAAAAATGATAAAATTGAGAAGCTGTAGCCCCTTAAATTTGGGCAATTGTTTTTCAAAGAGTTAAGTCATGTATTTTAGTTTCAATGAGTATTGAAATGACTAAGGTGGAAAAGAAATGGACACTATATATATATGTGTGTGTGTGTTGTGTGTATATGCATGTATGCCTATGTGATATATACATATATACAATTTTGTTTTAAAAATATCTAAAACGTATAATCAGTTAAATGGTCCCAAATGTTAATGTTAATATAGTTATTTTGTGGCATATTTATATATGTATTTATCTATCATCTATCATCATAATCATCTTTTGCCAACAGTTCCTTTCTTAGGCTAAGTTGGTATTCAATTAGTTTAATTTCAACAAGCTATATATATGTACGTTTTTCTCATCTATTAGCAAAAATGTAAGTGACAAGTATATGTTGACTGGATGCTGATATGCTTTAGAGTTTTTCTCCTTTTCCTCCCAACATTTTCTTATCTGTCCCTCTATCTTACTTGCATCTGACTCTCTTGTAATGTTAAACAGTATTCCTATGCATTTCATGTCACTTTATTTCTAGTCCTATATTTTCTATGATCAGTATATAAAAGGAAAATTGATTGACGTTAGACTATTGAAGATTCATGCCTTGCTTTCTGGTTACTTTCATCTTGTTTGCATTCAAAAATAATTATTGGCTCACTGATCTCGAGATGTAAATTTCCCTCTTTCCTTCCTTTCTTTCCAGCTAAATTCATTACATTTTTCTCTTGTCACCTTTAATTCTCTTTTTAAAAATATGCTTTTATTGGCGAATTGTAATCACATATAATCATGAAGTTCAAAGTGCATATGCATATAGCGATTGCGATGTCCTCTTTCTCCTTCTCCTTTTTTACCCTTTTCTCCCTTTCTCCCTTCTCTCTTTCATTATTTCTTTTTTCTTTCTCTTATTATACTGGGAATATTGAAATATTATTGCTTTATCATTATAAAACACTTAAATAAAATGCTAAGTCTTGGATGACTATTTGCTCAATGCCTCCTAAATTCTAGCATTTTGAAGTGGTGTTTGAAGTAGATACCAAAGAGATTTAAGGCTATCTACACTAGAACACAAATTCATTCTTATGATGATCCAGAAGTTTAGTGGTCCTAGTGAGTACATATATAACATGCCGAATATCTTTCATGTACAACAGCTTTCTGTATATGAATAGTACCAACATTGCCATTTAAAATTTTATATATTGATACATTCTGTTTTGGTTGAATTAATGTTAAATATACTATATAACTATGTGAACTTTTCAGACTAACACTTCTTAAATTATATTTCATGAGTATATATCAGGCACAGTTTTCTCCTTCTTATTTTGCAGTATTGGGGATTGAGCCCAGGGACATTCTATCTCTGAGCTACATCTCCAATCTTATTTTTTATCCTTTATTTAGTTGCAGAGGACCTCACTAAGTAGCTGAGGCTGGCAGCAAACCTCAGATCCTCTTGTCTCAGACTCCCAAGTACTGCAAATGTATTCTACCACACAATGTTTTCTAACATTGAACACACACACACACACACATACACACCACACACACATACACACCACACACACACACACACACACACGTAGAGTGCAAGTTGTAGAGTACAAGTTGTTTCTACGTTTTTCCTAACACAAACTTCCTGTCATAAAAAAGACTGTATTTCCCTTTGGGCAGGAATCTTGACTTTTTTAAGTGTGAAAATTGATAACTGTCAAAAGTCCTGGTCTGTGTAATAAAAACTTTTATTAATAAGTTTTGTATGGCAGTTCACAAAGTGATCCAGGGTGAATTACTTTCATTTTTAATTTAAACAAGGCTAATAATAAATAGTGGGCAAGAAAAGTGAATGTAATTCTAGATTGCTTTTGACATTCAATTTCATTTATTTATATATTTTTTCCTTATAGACTTCATTCCTTTATGACTATCCCAGGAAGTTTTTATTGCTCTTTAATGCATATGTCAGGGCAGACACTGTATTTTGGAAACTAATTAAGAGAGAAATATTTCAGTGAGGGACCTTGCAAAGAGCAGTGGAGATCCATAAGTTAGTGCTCTGCATTTGAGGCAGCCTGGAAGAGAGCACTTATTTCTGTAAGTTTGGGTAACTCAAACATTATGTTCCCTGATGGTGGATAAATCCTGACCGACTGTTTGATGAAACTCCCTCAGTTATGCTCTGCCGGCTTACAAGGCTTTGATTTCAGCTTTCTCCTTCCTAATCAAGAATCCATTTCCATAGAAACACAAATAGGAAGAGCATCATGAAAGCAATTTGTCGGCTTCTGCTTCCATTTAAATGGAAATAGAATTTACAGCAGAGGGAAAAAAAGACCTTTAATAAGTAATATTTTCAAATGCATCCTTCCAATTTAACCCTCTCAAGTTATAAAGTAGTTGCTGTTAGTTGAAAATTTGAAGTATAAAACGGCAACTTTGTACCTGGGCAAATTATAAGCCTTGCACTTAGGCTGACGTGAACTGCTGACCATCAGACATCTCCCGGTCTCATAGCTGTTCTCAAGCTCAATGTGGCCCTTTTCTACCCCAGGCACATTTTTTGGCTTTTCCTTCCTAAAGAGACCATCATGGTGGGCTGGGAGTTGTTACCATGAGGAAAATACCTTGAGGTACATTTTTTGTTCATTTCTACTCCTACAGAGCTATTTTTCTATTTCTGTCTTGAACTTACTCTGCTGTAGATTTTAAACCTAACCTCATCAGAAACTTTAGTAAACAAATACCGTGAACATGCAAGAACTTTACAGTTTATAAGAAAATTTTCATATTTTGGTCTGAGCAGTGTTGGATAAACAAAATCTTTGTTATAAACATAAAGTGATCTAAAATGGATTCTGTTCAAAGTCACTCAAATTTTGCTTTTAAAAAGATACTTTGCTAAGCATTTTGAAGTTACTTTTAATTTCTTTTTTCTTTTTATATGGATCATATTGAAAATGGCATACATTCAGACTGTGCTTGGTGCCCCCTCCCTCTCCAACTTCCCCTCCCCCTCCCAACAATGAGTGTCCAGGTTAGCCATGCTACATTCATACTTTTACATATATTCAGATGTAGCTCCTCCATTAATCAACCTTAGCCTTCTTCCTCTCCTACCCTTCCATTTCAGCTTTGCTGAGGTTTCCCCTCCATTATCTGGAGTCCCTCTGGTATTCCTAATAGCCCCTAGTTTGGGAATATTAGAGAAAACATATGTCCCTTCTCTTTCTGTGTTTGGCTGATCTCACTTAACATAATGTTTTCCAGGTCTTTCCATCTTCTTGAGAATGACATGATTCTGTTCTTCTTTATTGCTGAGTAGAATTCCATTGTGTTTTTCCCCCATAATTTTTCAATCTATTCATCTGCCAAAAGTGATCTACAGATTCAATGCAATTCCTATTAAAATACTAATGACAATTTTCATAGACCTAGAAAAATCAGTCATTAATTTTATATAGAGAAAGAAAAGACCCAGAATAGCCAAAGCAATCCTCAGCAATAAGAATTATGCAGGAGGCATCAAAATCTCTGACTTCAAATTATACTATAAAACAATAGTAGTTCAAACAGCATGGTATTGGCACAACAATAGGCATACAGACCAGTGGAACAGAATAGAAGATAAAGAAACAAATCCACACGCTTATAGTTAATTTATCTTTGACAAAACTAAAAAGTTTCTTCTCATCAAGGGAAACAATCAAGAACCTAAAAAGAAACCTACAGAATGGGAGATCTTTACCAGCCACCACTCTGATAGAGAGCTAATATCAAGAATATACAAAGAGCTCAAAGGACTCTACTAGCAAAACAAATAACCCAATCAAGAAATGGGCAACTGAATTGAATAGACATGTCACAAAAGAAGAGATAAAAATGGCCAATAGATACATTAAAAGATGTTCAACATCATTAGCCATCGGGGAGATGAAAATCAAAACTATGCTGAGATTCCATCTAACTCCAATCAGAGTGGCAAACATAAAGAAATCAAACAACAACAAATGCTGGCGAGGATGTGAAGAAAAAGGAACTCTTTTACACTGTTGGTGGGAGTGCAAACTAGTTTAGCAGCTATGGATATCAGTGTGGAGATTCGTTAGAAAACTGGGAATGGATCCAGTATATGATCCAGCTATACCACTTCTGTGTATCTTTCCAAAGAGGTTGAAATCAAAGAACTACAGTAACATATGCATACACATGTTCATAGCAGCACAATTCATAATAGCCAAAATATGGAACAATTTTTTATTTCAGAAATACCGTTAGAGCATTTTTAATTTGCAGAAATTTTTAAAATACAGTTTTTTAAAGTTAGACAAAAATCAATATATAACATGTTGAAGGCCATTTTGTTGTAGTTGGATGAATCAAATATTTTTCTGACTGCCATCAGTGAACGTGTTGGAGTTTCTAAGATCCTAGAAACACATTGTCGGGATAAAGTGGAGGGAACATGTAACAAGGATGAGACTACAGATTTGTGGGGTGGGAGTAAAACACTGGCTTTAAAGAAATCCGCTGGGAAAGCAACCCTTCACAAAAGTTCTCCCTCTCCTTCTCCTTCTCCTCCTTCTCCTCCTCCTTTTCTTTCTCCTCCTCCTCCTCCTCCTCCTCCTCCTCCTCCTCCTCCTCCTCCTCCTCCTCCTCCTCTTCCTCCTCCTTCTTTGTGGTATGGGGGATTCAACCTAGGGACAATCTACCTCCAAGCCACACCACCAGCTCTATTTAATTTTTTAGTTTGAAGTAGGGTATCACTTAGTTCCAGAGCACCTTGCTAAGTTGTTGAGGCTGGCCACAAACCTGTGATCCTCCTGTCTCAGCCTTCTGAACACTGGGATTACAGGCATAGGTCATGGTGCCTGGCTGTTTTATTTTTTCTTTAAAAGACAAATTAAAATTTAAAGGATTATATCCTCTCCCCTCCTAAAAATAATAAAAAAATAAAAAGAATCTATTCTTTATCAAGAACAACAGAAGATATACATACAATTATACAAATTTTCCCATCATTTCCTTATAAAATAAAAATATATGACAACCAAGGCATTACGACACTATTATTACCTTATTAAATGAATTTTCTGGTTAAAAAAAAGACAAATTAAGATTTAAAGGATTATGTACTCTCCCCTCCTCCAGATATTCATTATTACTTTTTGAATGTAGGAGAAAGGAGAAGCAGGGTGAAAGGAAATTGCTACCAGGCAATTTGTCAGTACAGACAAATGATCTTTACCACAGTAATGCATGCATATCTATGTTTATAGCTATATAATTTAGAATTGCCAAACTATGGAACCAGGTGTGATATCCATCAACAGATGAATGAATTACAAACCTATGGGATATGTAAACAATGGGATTCTACTGAACTATAAAGAACAAAATTATGTCATTTGCAGGGAAATGGATGGAACTGGAGAACATTATGCTATGTGAGATAGGTCAGTCACAAAAAGTGAAAAAATCAGATGTTCTTCCTAATATGTGAAATCTAGAGAGAAAATAGGACATAAAGGGACTCGAGACAAAGGATGAGAAATCTTCATTGAGTGAGGAAGGAGACTTAACTGAGGGAGATGGGAAGGGGACGAGGGAAACTCACCAATGGAAGTGATGTACATATACAAACTTACCAAAGCCAATCCCTGTGCTGAGTACACGAAGGAGGGGAGGCAGACGGAATAGCACGGGACCTGGGGAAGGGCTCAGTGAGTGCTGTGTGTATATATGCCTCTACCATTTGAACTTTATCAAGATGTATGATTACAATGCACTAGTAAAATAATTGTTTTTTTAAAAAAAGATCTTGCCTTCATCAGATACTGCAGGCACCTGGCAGTGTCTGACAAAGAGCTGAGTTCCTGAAAGCTTTGGAGTTAGAAAGCCTCTAATGTGAGTGATCACAGCCTAGGTTGAGTGGGCTTACAGATGGTGCCTCACACCTGGAAAGATTAGTCAAGAATACAAAGAAAAGGAGATGGCATTACTGTTAACTAATGCCACATTTTACCTAGACCCTAAAATTTTAATTTATTACTAAATATACTATGCCTTATCTACAGTGAGCTTTATTTATAGGTTTTTAAATTAATTTATGTATATATCATTTTTCCTCAAGGGATCATAACACAATTTGTGTGTGTGTGTGTGTGTGTGTGTGTGTGTGTGTGTGTGTGTGTGTGGTACTGGGGATAGAGCCTGCCTAGGGGCATTCTACTTCTGAGCTATGCCCCCAGCCATATTTTTTATTTTTTATTTTTGAACAGGGTCTCAGTGAGTTGCAAAAGGCCTCAATAAGTAGCTGAGGCTATCCCCAAACCGCGATCCTCCTTTCTCAGCCTCCCAAATGCTGGGGTTACAAAAATGCACCACCGAGCCTGCTTAACACAATTTAAATTACAATTGCTCAAACTTCATTCCATACTACATCAACATATTCTATTTTATCTCCAGTATTCATTTATTGCTGCAAGGAAGCTGCACAGCAAGGGGAGACCAGGGTAGTTTTCATAGCTCTGCCCCAGAGTGGAGGGAAGACAAGCACACCCTGTTTATAAAATAAATAAACAAATGAATGAATGGAGCAAGAGGAATCCTGTGGTATCTCTCAATATTTTCACAAATTTTTCTCAAGCCCTCAGTGGTATTTATGAACACCCTCTCGTGTCCTCAGTGAGCCTGGTGGATGTGTGTGAATCAGCCTGGTGCTGTCTGGACAAGGCTGATTCAGATCGAAGACATTTTAATCAGAGGGTGCCGAGTGCGAGACAAGTGAACTTTGAGGTCACACAGACCTGGGCTCAGTGTGCACACTGTCCACTAATCGTATGACTTTGCTAAAATTACTTAATCTCTCTGGGCCACCTGTTTTAATTTGAAGATAAAAAAATTGACTTTAGTGGCTTTCTGTAAGGGTCTCATGATATGGCGCAGTGACTGGCCCGGGTTAGCAACAGAGTGGTCTGATCAGAATGTGGCTGAATCACCTAAGCCCCACAGTGATGCCAGGCCTGGATTTTTAAAACCCTTGGCAGAGTGACAAAATCCAAAAAATGACATGCTCTAAATTTATGTGTGTAAAATAAAAAGTGTTTTGGCCTGCCTGCCGGGGCAGTATTACTGAAACAACTCCCAAGAAATTAGGTTGTGTTGGTTTCCATTAGCACCGCTTACACAAAGGTTGCTTTTTTATCAAATGTTTTAGTAACCTGGTTCCATTTTTCCTACTCTACACTAGCTGCCAATACTGACAGAAGCATTGCCCAGCCTGGCTTCTTCCCTCTCAAAATGCAGGATCCATCTCTACACATTCCACAGGCTGCTCAGGGCACTTCTTATCAATAATGTGCTTCCTGAATTCTCTATCTGCTTGAGCATCATTGTCTTCAAGGCCCCGCTGCACCAGGTGATGTGTGCACGTATGTTTGTATCACTTGGAATCTCCCTATGATGTATAATATAAGTAGATAGATAGATAGAGATGGATGGATGGATGGATATACAAAGACCCCTCTGGTCTAGAAAGCTTTTCTGGCTATTGTCTCCCATTAATCTCGCTGAACTGTGTCTGGTCTCCTGTGGCCTTCCCCTGACTCTGGCACTCTCACTCTGCTCCTCTCCTGGCGATGTCCTCCATTTCTTGAGAGCAGGTATCTTGGTTCTGATGCAGACACATAGGATTCAAAGACCACTGCTAGCTTTAGCATGCCATCCCGCAAGTCGCAGATGACTGCCACTTGTAGATGAATATCTGAAGGCCTCACTTTGCATGCACTGGAGATTGCCCTTGTGTGTTATCAAAAATGGTTCAAGTCACTTAGCAGGTATTTAGGATTCTGGAGAGCAAACAAGGATCTCACCATGGTGGGCCCATTTGTACTAGGTACCTGGAACATGTCATGTACTTATTGGTAACCTATTAGACAAATACTTCCTTTTCCTTTATACTGGAATTGGATTGAAAAGGGATTTTTCTCTACTATCTCCAGCAGATCAAAAAGTGCCCTATTTTAGCCTAGGTGAGTTATTTTACTTTTAAGGAGAGTCAGTGTTTCCAGTAGTGGCCATTTTTCTTCTAAAGCATTTTTTTTCTGCATTTGGTCATCTTGGGATTGAAAGAATATATTAGAAATATTATTTTTTATGAATATGCTGTAGTGTCTGATAAGATGACCACATACCATTTAAGAAATGAAAATACAAAATGTGAAATGACGGGCCTTAAAGGCAGAGCCTTTTATAATAGTAGAGACAGCAGGAGGGTTTGATAGGGGGAGGTAGCCTTGTGCCAGGGTGACTTGACTAGCTCTGCCACGTAGGAGCTCGCCAAGGCCTGGAGGTAGCCACCCAGGTAGCTACCAAAACCATTGTCTCAGAGTGGAACATTCCTTTTCTGGGTAGTTGTCATCTGCAGGCTGACGGTAGCCCTGCAGTTGGATTGCAATGCATCTCACTGTGTCCTGTGTGGTTGTATTCTCCCTCTGTCCTCTTCTGGACTTACTGATCTAGTTTCTAACTCAGATCCATTGGCTTAGAGTAGCCATTCAAGGGGGCGGTCAATGCATTGCATTGTTATGAAGTGCAGGTTTCACCTTGAAAATCTACTCCAGTTTATTCATAATAACTGTATGGGATGCTCGGTTGGGAAACAGAAACAGGTGAATCTCTAGATCCAACAGGAAAGAATGTCATGGCCCTTGGGAAAGAGAGGGGCTAGTGTCTCTTTGAAAGTATATCTTTCTCCTTCATGTTATAGATCTTTATCACTATCTTTTCTTACTCAAATTCTCAAAACCCATTATTAATTTCCTTCTATCTCATAGCACCAGTACAGATAAAGCTTAGATATGGTGTCACAAATTAATATAAATAAAGATGAGATCTCATATTAAAAGCATTTATATGCCCATGTGGCAAAAACTTCTAACAGCACAAGAATTAAAAGACAAAGAAAAAGCTTCCCTCCCCTGTCTCTCCACACATTGACTCCCATACCCAGCTATATGTCTGCAGCAGATGTTATCCAGTCTTTGGGTATCCTTCCTGAATGGTGCTGGACATCAATTGATGATTATTCCAGGAGCCTCTTTCAAATGATCAGGAGCTATGGAGATGACCAGCGTGGCTCCTGTCCACAGGAAGCACACAATCTTGCTGATAAAAGTACCTGACTGCAGTTGTGGAGCAGGTCAGGAGGGAACAGTACAAAGCATTTGAGTTCAGCTGAGTCAGAAATTGCTCAGTGAGCACGTTGCTGTGGCAATACTCTCTCTTCCCTTTGACTTAAATGTAGAAAGCTCATTCATTCTCCGTCCTGCTTTCTATCAGAGTGAACAAGAGGCGACACATGGTGGAAAATGCCTGCGATCCCAGTACTTGGAGGCTGAGACAGGAGGATTGCAGGTTTGAGACCAACCTTAGCAAGATCCTTAACAACTTAATGAGACATGGTTTTAAAATAAACTACAGAAAGGGCTGGGGGTGTAGCTCTAAGGTAGAATTCTCCTGGGTTAAGTCTTAGTCCTCACCCCCCCTCCAAAAAGGTAGTAAACAAGAAGCAGCAGCTAAGGTTTGAAAACACTGGCCACAGCTGTGGCGGGGGAGGGACTGTAGGTTATTGTGTTTCTGAACTGGAGAAGAGGATTCAACTAATTCCTCAGGAGCTGCTCACCAGGCTGGTTGGGAATAGCTACCTGAACTATGAGGCACTTGGATTTGCAATATATTTGTAGGGTTCCTGGAATTTCCATGGACGCTGTTTCCCCATCTTTTGCCAAAGATCTAGCTCTACAGAATCTTCCTCTCGTCATGTGGAATCGGCCTCCTTCTTTCAGATCCCAGCTCCCAAAGTTTTTCTTTGCTCTTAGTGTTGGAAATTTTGCTCGGATTTTGAAAACACTTAGGTTTTACATACCCAGTTGTGTTCTTCTTTCAGGTCAAGGAAGTTTCCAGTTTTCACCTGTACTGGGGGCAGCAACCGTACAGTGCAGGAGGCAGCTACTCATGCACTCTCATGACTAAACTCTTCACTGGGGTTTTAAAGCTCAGAGAGATCAACCCACACAAATACTAAAATTAACAGAGTAAGGATGCCAGCTCAGTTTGTTTTTCCTCCATCTTCCTTCTTGTCTGTTTGACTAGTCCACAAAGTTGTGGCTCTGCCCTCTGAGAATAGTCTCCTTAGAAGTGGAAATTCCTATATAAACATTTGCCTAAACTTGGTGCAGACGCATCCCCAGGATCAGCAAGGACCACCCTTCAATGTACATTAAAATTATATTGAGATTCTGCCTCTCCCCAGTCGGAATGGCTATTATCAGAATCAAACAAACAAATAACACATGTTGGAGAGGATGAAGAGAAAATGGACTCATATACTGTTGTAAACCCACGCAGCCCCTATGGAAAACCTAATGGACACTCCTCAAATAACTAAAAATAAAACTAGCATGTGATCCAGCTCTGCCACTCCTGAGTCTTCCTGAAGGAAATGAAGTCCACATAAAGAGATGCCTGCATACCTGTCTTTACTGCAGCACTATTCACAAGAGCTAAGTTAGAAAGTCAGGCTAGGTGTGCATCAGTGCCTCATAGCTCGGGTAGCTGATCCCAGCCTGCTGGCGAGCAGCCCCTGAGGAATTAGCTGAATCCTCTTTTCCAGTCCAGAAGCTCAATAACCCACAGTCCCTCCCCCGCCACAGCTGTTCCCAGTGCTTCCAAGCCTCAGCTGCTCCTCCTTGTTCATCAACAGAAAAATGGATAAAGAAAATGTGGTATATATACAAAAGGGAATAGTTTTCAGTAATAAAGAAGATTAAAAGCATGTCATTTGCAGGAAAATGAATGGAACCGGAGGTCATCTTGTTTAACAAAATATGGCAGAAAGACAAATATTGTAAGTTTTCTCATATATATATATATATATATATATATATATATATACGTATATATATACACATATATATGTATATATATGAGATATATATGATATATATCTCATATACACACACACACACACACACACATATATATATATATATATATATATATATATATATATATATATATATATACATACATACAAGACATCACCACCAACAAAAAAAGTCATGACATAAAAGTAGAATAGGAGCTACTGGCGAAGGGAAAGAAGGATGGGGAAAGGAAGGGCAAGATAAGACAGTAGGAGGGTGAATACCATTGAAATTCCATGTCTGAGCTGATAGGATGACCATACATTTGTAACCCCAGATTTGGGAGGCTGAAAAACCAGAATAGCAGGTTCTAGGCTACCGTGTGGTAATTCAGTCTGACCCTGTTTCAAAATGAAAAGGGTCATGAGTCCAGCTCAGTGGTAAAGCACCCCTGGGTTCAATGTGCCCCTGCCCCTACCCCACACACATTTTGATAAAATGTATAAAAATTGTCAGGTCAATCCTATTAATATATAGAATTATTATAAGTTAATATTTGAAATTTAAAATAATGAATAAAAGCACAACCCTTAATACCAACTTAGTAAAGTCTATCATAGAGCTTAATCTAGAAGTGAAATGGAAATGTTTCCATTACTGGGGTACTTAGTCTCTGATTCATTAGAAAGAAATATCATGCAAGGTTAAAAGTCTTCTCATTTGAACAAAATCTTCAGCAGTTCCTCAATAATGGTTTAATATAAAGAAAATTTACAATGCAACTAAATAGATTTTAAAATACTTTCATTGGTGTATCATTGTAAATATATATAGTAAAATATACATATATATAGTAAAACATACATAAATATATATATAGAGAGAGGGGTAGGGGGTTCAAAGTGATACAAAAATGCACATACACATCTCTTGGTATATTTCCCTCTTCATCCCACCCCACTTTCCCTCCTCTATTCCCATGCATGTTAGTGAGATAAGTCATTTTTCATAAATTTAACACAGAAATTGCACACACAGAAACTGCTAAGGTGGATTGAAAACTCTGTCACCTTCTAATATCTGCCCAATTAGCTCCACATGCTTGTATTCATTTCATTTAATTCAGACATGTGTGTATTTTTTTATTCTATGGTGAACAAAATAGCTCTCGATCACATTTTGCATCTTCTGCCTCATACAGCCATCTTGAACATACCAAACACTGTTTAGCTGAGCACAAATGTGCCCGAGTACAAACAAGTACAGAGGAGTGTAAATGTGCCTGTGGACCCAGAAAAATTTACAATCATGGTATAAAGTTTCAAATTACATATGTTGCTCTCAGCCGTAGTTTGCTCAGTATCATTACTGTGAAATTAAATTTTTCTAGTGTTATGAATTTTCATTAGATAATGAGCTGCTTAATTTCTTTTGAGGGCTAGAGGTAAGGAAAAGTAACGAGCCCTAAGTTCGCTGAAATATGACTTCGAGTCCAGCGTAAAACCTGTCAATGTTTGCATGCTTCATCGTAATAATTGTGCCGCCGGAGATTATATTCCTGGTACATGCCTATTTTATTTATTTATTTATTTATTTGTTTATTTATTTATTTATGTGGTACTGGGGGTGGAACCCAGGGGATTTCTACCCCCAGGCTCTACTCCCAGATCTATTTTATACTTCAATTGGAAACAGGGTCTCACTAAGTTGCTGAGAGCCTCACTAAGTAGTGGAGGCTGGCTTCGAACCTGTGTGATTCTCCTGTCTCAGCCTCCCAAGCATAGGGATTACAAGCATGCACCACCATGCCTATTTTTTTGTTGTTGTTAGATACTTGTTTAAATATATGCTTAGTTACTTTTTTGAGTTAAAAGGACTTCTAGTGGGATTATTCACCTAGTTTATGGTCCTTACTTTCTGATGCTGATTGTGGGTTGATTATGGAGTCAAGGCTTAATGCTTAAATTATCTGTGAAATAATTTTTAAAATCAACTCAGTGGAACAATTCCACAGATAAAAAAAAGGATCCTGAAAGATCATGAGTTATCAGAGAGCAGTGGATGCAAGCAGCCCTAATGATTATTTGTGTTCATTCTCTGAGCAACATTTTTTAAGTTTGTTTTTATGTAGTTCAAAACAGCTTGACAATTTGACCTCTCGTGATTGCTTCACTATTCACAGAGCATATCTCCGGGCAAGGAAGTCTTAATTCCAGGATAGCTGTCTTAGGGGAATTGCATGTACCAGAAAGAAGAGACACTGAATTAATAAGACTCTAGGTAATGCTGTATTGCCATCCCTAACCCCTACACAAAATTATGCAACTCTATTTTTCTTTCTAATCAAATAATTATACATATTTGAGGGTAATGTGATAATTACATATATGCAATATAAAATGATAAATCCTGGGTAATTAGCATTTTTATCTCCATATGTTAGAGTCCTATATTATTATTATTATTATTATTATTATTATTATTATTATTATTTTGATACTGGAGATTGAACCTAGAGATATTCTACTTCTGAGCTACACTCCATGACCTTTTTAATTTTTTAAACTTTTGAACAAGTCTTGCTAACTTACTGAGGTTGGCTTCAAACATGTAACCTCCTGTCCCAGCCTTCCAAGTACTGAGATTACAGATATGCGGTACCACACACAGCTATATTGGATCTTTATTTAAAGGCATCCTTAGTAGGGAGCAGTTGTTCAGTCCTTGACCCATAACTTCTGCTTTGGTGATACACAAGACACATTGTTCCTAAGATGTGGCCAGTTCAATAGCCAAAGAGTTTTGAGAAGGTTGGTTTAGTTGAGGGCCAGCTTCAGAAAGCTGATTATTCATATCAGATTGGACTTTGTACTAAACCTCTTCCTTGGTGAGCAGCATACCTGAGATCACATCTTCACACCTGCAGAGTGAAAGCTTGGGGAGTGAGGCTCAGCAGTAAACTGGCTCCAGAGCCAGTTTTCTCTCACCTCCTGGAGTCACAGCAGGCTCTGTGGGCTATACTTGTGTGGTCTCTTTCTGGACCCAGAGATGCCAGAGCAAGCTCTCATGACATTCAGCGTGTGCAAGCCTCAACACACAGATGACTAGAACTAAATAAATCTCCCACAAACCACTCGGTTTAGTTTCTAACTTTAGTTGATTGGTCAGAATCAACTTAAGTGTAGAAGAATTTCATTTATTTGTTTGAATAGAGTAAACCAAAACATTAGACACTTGATTGTAAAGGTATTTGAGAATGCCAGTTGGAAGCTAAGTCCTTTGGAAGTGACATTAAGAGACAGTAGCTATTCATAAACTATATGCAAATACTATGCTATTTTGTATATGCAACTTGAGAAGCCTTGGCTTTTGGTATCCATGGGGAATACTGAAACTCATCTCCCAAGACTTAGGGAAAGCTATACTTTATAATAACAATGGCATGCATACTGCGTTAAGGCTAACAGGAAAAAAAATATAGATAGATAGATAGATAGATAGATAGATAGATAGATAGATAGGATGGGCTAGGCAGTTCTGGCAGAATAAAATGAGTCCTGAGGAACTGGAGGGACAGAGGTATGGCAAGGCCAGGAGTGTTACTGGAGAGTGAAATGTTGGAGGAGGGATAGAGAGTCTGTGTATGGAAGAAGAGTTCACCTGGAGCAAGTAGAATTCTGGAATTTCCTCCAGCTAGACCAGATGGAGGTATTATTAAGATGTATGTATGTGTGTATGTATGTATGTATGTATGTATGTACCTAGCTTATACATGTGAGCTACTATAGAGCAGTACATCATGAAATAAACCACATTTTTTATAACCATTGGATATTTTCATCTACTTGCTTCTACTGCTGAAATTGTTGCTAAGAAAATTTATGTTTACTTCTGTTATATTTTTTATTTAGAATGCTCCCCTAGACCTCACAGAATGAAGGTAGGCATGCTGGTGATAGGACTCAGTTGCTAAGAAAAGGCCCCTTAGGGTTTGGCCTTGGGGATTATATATGGTCCCTCCTCCTCTTGCTCTCTCTTTCTCTCTTCTCTCTTTCTCTCCTCTCTCCTCTCTCCTCTCTCCTCTCCCCTCTCCCCTCTCCCCTCTCCCCTCTCCCCTCTCCCCTCTCCCCTCTCCCCTCTCCCCTCTCCCCTCTCCTCTCTCTCTCTCTCTCTCTCTCTCTCTCTCTCTCTCTCTCTCTCTCTCTCTCTCTCTCTCTCTGTCTCTCTCTGCCTCTCGCCTCTGTGGTGTGAGAGCAAAGCCCTTGTTCTCCTCTGTCTCTGCCTCCCACAGCCTTGCTCTGAGCTCCACATACTTCACCTGATGTAACATGGACTAAACCCCTGAAATCTCCAAAACTGTGAGCAAATCAGTCTCTGTTATAGTTAGATATAGAACAGCCCCTGAAGAACTCATAAATTGGTGCAGAGAGTTGACATAATTGAGTCATGTACGCTGTAATCCAACAGTGGATAAATCCACTGTTCTTCCTCTCCCTGCTTGCTCTCTTGCTTCTGGCCTTCTTGATGTGAGGAAAAAAGTCTTGTGCTCTACTATTCTCTGATTTCTGCTGCTGCCATGCGCTGAGATCAGTGGCCCACAGCCTTACATAGATTGAACCCCAGTATCTCCAAGGAAAACTGTAAGCAAATAAATATTCCTTCTTCTAAATTATGTGATGAGGTCTTTATATTAAAGCTGTGCAAATGCTGACTAATACAGTCTCCTTCCTCTAAGTTGTGTTGTCAGGTTTTGGCGGTCACAACAGTAAGAATGCTTTTCCCTGCATTCATGTGAAAAGACATAAGCCAGTAATAGAATAGAACATCTATCTTATGCACTCTTTCAGTTTCATAAACACCAGTAGATGCATCTCAGAGTACCTGTGTATACTCCTTCTCCAATAGTGTACACATCAAGATACACAGAATGTGTCCTTACACACTTGCCAATACTAGATCAGTTATTTTAGTTTTTGCCACTTAGATGAGTACAAGATGAAATTTCCTTACTCTAATTTTATTTCTTTCCTTGCTGGTAATTTTAAACATTTATTTATTGGCCAATACATTAATTTCTGGCCATATGTTATATAAGTTTCCTTTCATATATTTTGCCTATGTTTCCTTGCATATTGTTTTTAAATAAATGATTTACATCTTTTTATATTTTGAATATGAAAACTTTCTGAAACATTCTGCATGTATATTTTTCCAAGTCTGTTCTTTATTATTGATCTTTGTCTTTA